>NC_088379.1:23004000-23611000 GCF_037993035.2 Macaca fascicularis | reverse complement strand
CTCAGCTGGGGCAGTGTTAGATTATATGTGGTAGTGCATCCAGAGATGGGTCTGGGACAGTGCCTGGAACGTGTTAGCTCCCCCTTCCCTTTCTAGTTCCAGGACTGAGCCACCACGGGGATCGATGAGTGAGCACGCTCGCCCCCTAGTGGGCATTTCTGCCTCGGCCACCTGAGCCAACCCATCCTTAAAGAGCACTGGATGGCCACTGTGGTCCTAGTTGGTTTATTACCAGCTGTTTGGAACTGGTGTGAGGGCAATTCATGTTAGGGTAAAAAGGCAATAGATCATTTAAATGAAGGTGGCAGGTTTGAGAATAGGGATGGTGAATTCTTTCTCCAGTAAGGGGCAAAGTACCATCCCCCTTTTACAGATGCTGGCCTTGAGGTCTCAGAAGGGACAGCAGGAGACTGGGACTCACGGATGGGCTGTTTCCACACATCTAAATGCTTGTGTGGACAACAGGGGGAGCAAGATCTTCTTAGTGCCTTTCTCACACGTGGTTCTTAATTTTGAGGTGCGGGGAGAGGTGTGAATTGCCTTGTTCTGTCTGGGATTCAAGGTAATCTCTATCATGTAAGTGCCTTGCAACCAGGAGGCAGTAGGCAAGAAACCAAAGTTATTGTTTATTGACAGCTTGCTCTGCCAGGTATCATCCGTAGTGTTTTATGTATTTAATCCTTGCAGTAAGCTTTGGAAGATGGTAGAAAAGACTCTCATTCCCATTTTACAGCTGAGGAAACAGAAGCCTAGAGCATTTGAGTGGCTTGCTTAAAGTCACAGAGCCAAATGTGGAAAGAACCAGCATTGAAACCCACAGGTCCTGATTTCACACCCATGTACTTAAGCAGGACCCCAATCTGCCTCTCTGAAAATCACTTGTTGGCCACCTGGTCAACCAACAAGTATTTATTAGGTCGCTGCTGTGTGCCCACTCCTGTGCCAGAGCTGGGGAGGAGACAAGTGATTCAGGAGACTATTTGGTATCCAGGATTGCTCCAAAATTGGTTTTGACTTCTTAATAAAGGGTAAAATCCCTGAGGAAATACTGAATGATGAAATTTAAAAGAGTGAGTTTTTCAAAGTATGAAGAAACTGGTTCATAGCAGGCTGAAGGGCAAACATGTTTAAAAAAAGAACCAACCCAGGAAAAATCAACACTGTATTGGTGACACATGTGATTTGTATGCCTGTGAGCAGGAACATGTGAAAGAGGGAGAGAGAGAAGTCTTTCTGAGTAAATGAAGCATAGAAGTTCATTAGGGCTCTAAAAAAAGTGTTAAAAGAGGAAACCCTGCCTTCGGAGAATCAAGGGATTGTGATATGAACTATGTCAGGTAGGTGCAAATTGGAAACTAGAGATGCAAAGGCACGATCTGAGGAACACATTTACAAAAATATCAGATAAATAATAAATTATTAAATATGTTAAAAGCTAAAAGGATCTTCGTGTCTGCAAGGCTCTTAAATTCAAGAGAAAAAAACGCCGGGCTGGTCTGGTCCGAGAGGGTAAAAGGAGGGGAATGGAGACAGTCTGGCTGGATTAGTCCCTTCCTTTGAAGACAGAGGAATACACCCCGGGTAGAACGTTCACAGGAAATCATTAGGCCCAGAGCACACACAAGTCCCCCAGGAAAATGCAGGAACAAGTTAAAAACACCACGGCATTCGAGAGTGAGGTCTCCTATTCCTGTCCTCGTTCTGTGCCCAGGAGACCAAGGCTGGTGCGAGAACCCACTGCCTGGGAGATCTGGGCCCACCAAGACCCCTCTCTCCCTACTCTGGAAGACCTTCAGCCCCTCTGCTGCCATCTTTGTTTCTGGCTGCTCAGACAGAAAATCTGTAGGGAGACGGTATGAAGGTGCACCTACCTTGGCATGCTTCCTCCCTAAGCTTCTGCAACCCGCTGTTCCCTCTCCTGCCTGGACTGTGGGTTTTTTTCCACAGGAGACCAGAAGACCCTATGGCCAGCAGAATAGCCAGGTGGGATGAGCAATAGGATTCAAGGTGAGTGTCAGCTTAGTGTCTTAACTAGCCATGTGACCTTGGGCAAGCGACTTGAACGCTCTCTTGTAAAATGAGAATGATAATGGTGATGATGATGATAGTACTTCATTGAGTTCTACAGATGTTTGTGGAATGCCTGCTTTGCCAAGCGCGACACCATCCTACCTGTATGGAGGTTGCAGTGTGGCTCGGTGTGGCCTAGGAGATGGCCTTCTGGGCCCGCTCTACGTATATCGCAGGCTGTCTCTTGGGCATTTTCCCCAAGAACTTTAGCAACATGAGTTGATTTCATGTCACTGCCATTCTATGATTCTCATTTTACACCCCAGGAAACTGAGATGGGCGGGGCTAAATAACTTGCCCAAAGACACTCAGCTGGAAAGAGGTGGCACTCACTTCTAAACCCACATCCCTGATGTCTGAGCCTGGGCTCTTTACTCTTACTTTATACATGGATCCAACAGTCACATGGACAATTGTGCAATTGTGGCTGTGATAGGCAGGATGAAGGAGGAAGATACAGAGCTTGGTGAGCCCATAATATGGGCTTTTCACTGAGGAACTGATACAAGCTGAGATCTGAAGACGAGGTCAGAGCTGACCAGGGGAAAATGGAAGAAAGAGTGGTTCCTGAGGCAAAAAGACTTGAAGACTATTGTGGGGACTGCGTACATGAATGAGAAAAGGACCCAGCCCAGGGCGAGCTGCCTACCTGGTTGTGTGACCTCTCGGAACCTTGGTCCCCTCGTCTGTAAAATAGGGAGAACAGGAGGAAGGAGGATGAAGGTAAGCGATGGATATAAATGTAGTCAGAGCCAATTCTTAATACAATTTACTGCCACGGACGAAGAAAAGTGAGAGAGAAAGAATTTTTCCCCAGTGGCCTCTAGTGACATCAACTGAGAGTTGAGAAAGGTCAAAGGTGGTCATGGGTGGCCCAGTTAGCCTTCTCCCTTAGTCTATTGGAGTAAACAGATCAACTGAGAAACCAAAGGTCATTCCTCTGAATTTTCCAAGTTGCCCTTGTGGAGAGACTTAGTAAATGATGTGCCAAGTATTATCTAAATCTTAATCATAATATGGTGACAATACCCAACAGGCTCACAAATATGTGCAGTTTGTGAAAACTCAGGAATCTCCTTATTCTCCTATTGATTAATGCTGATGTTTTTTTTTTTTTGTTTTGTTTTGTTTTGTTTTGTTTTGGGATGGAATCTTGCTCTGTCACCCAGGCTGGAGTGCAATGGCACAATCGCGGCTCACTGCAGCCTCCGCCTCGCAGGTTCAAGTGTTTCTCCTGCCTCAGCCTCCTGAGTAGCTGGCATTGCAGGGGCACGCCTCCATGCCTGGCTGATTTTTGCATTTTTAGTAGAGGCAGGGTTTTGCCATGTTGGCTAGGCTGGTCTTGAACTGCTGACCTTAAGTGATCTGCCTGCCTCAGCCTCCCAAATAGTGGGCTTACAGGCAGAAGCCCCCACACCCGGCTGCTGATGTCTTAATATTCCAGACCAGAAGCTTCAAAGGGCAGGCCGATCAAACCCTGAGAGTCGACGCCAACAGTAGAGATTACACAGTGTCCTCCAGCTGCCTTCCATAGTTATTCCATTTCATGTTGACAGCAGCCCTGCTCTAAGCAATCGCAAGCCCATTTTACAGATGAGGTGAATGAGACTCTGTCAAAGGCCCCACACAGGACAGAGCCAGGCTCACCCCCACCAGTCCTGGCTCCCTAGCCTCGCTGTTTCCACTCTGCCTGTGCTGTCTCATGCTCTTTATGAGACTTTTAAAAATAAAAGATGCTTCCGTTCACCATTCCCTCGGGTTACCACTAAGCTTTTGTTTGATGTTAAGAGCTTTAGATAAATCTGACTCTAGATTACTGTGTGATGACTTCCTCTTGTCATCTGGGTATCACTTCAAATCTTACCTCCTCAAACAGTTTTCCAGAATAATCACTGCCACTCACATTCATCACACCACAGAACGGAATTGTTTTTCTAGCGCTTGCCAATATCTCAAATCATCTTGGTCATGTATTTGCTTACTTATTTCATTGCATGTCTCAACCCACTGGACTGCAAGTTGCACAGCAGTGAGAATCGTATTGGTCTGCCATTCTTCACTGAGACCAGCAAATACCCTGATCGCAGTAGGTGTTCAGTGTGTGTGTTTCTGAGAGCACTGTAGAGTGGATAGTGCCTAGGGCTTGCAGGCAGGTTGTGGTCATTCCAACTACTCTGCCAGCCTACTGAGCACCCAAGCCTCGATTTTCTCATCTGTAAAAAATGGAGATAATAACAGACAACAAACACTATGCAGCCACCAAAAGTGATGTTGTGCAAAACTACAGAATGGCGAGGACAGATATTCATGATGTGGTAAATGGGAAATAATCAGGCAGTGAAACAGCGTGTCAGGATGAACCATGAAGAATGCAGAACATGGGGGTTTCAGGCAGGGGCTGTACTGTGGGCTGCCTGGTTTCCACCCTGAATTCCCCATTTACTAGTTATGAGACCTTGGGTATATTATACTTTTTGTGCCTCAGTTTCCTTACTTATAAAATGCAGATGATAAGCGTCTATGTCAAAGGGTTGTGAAAATTCGTAAGTTAACTCAAGAGGGTGTTAGAGGGGTGTTTAACACATAGTAAGAGGCTAAAAAAGACTAGCTATTGTTACTGGCATTACTACTATTGCTCTATTATTATTGGGATGCATCAAAGGAAAATAAAAAGATTGCAAAGTGGTATGTTCAATAGAAATCTATTATTTAAAGTATATGTGTTTATAACTAGAGGTACATAGACTAAAATGTCACATGATCTCTTTGGCAGTTTTTTCCTATTTTATTTTATTTTATTTTAATTATTTATTTATATATTTATTTTGAGATGGAGTCTTGCTTTGTCACCCAGGCTGGAGTGCAGTGGTGCGATCTCGGTTCACTGTAAGCTCTGCCTCCCGGGTTCACACCATTCTCCTGCCTCAGCCTCCTGAGTAGCTGGGACTACAGGCACCCGCCACCATGCCCGGCTAATTTTTTATCTTTTTAGTAGAGACGTGGTTTCACCATGTTAGCTAGAATGGTCTCGATCTCCTGACCTTGTGATCTGCCCGCCTCGGCCTCCCAAAGTGCTGGGATTACAGGCGTGAGCCACTGCGTCCGGTCTTTATTTTATTTTTTGAGGATGAAATCTTGCTCTGTCACCCAGGCTGGAGGATCTTGGCACAGTGCAACCTCTGCTTCCTGGGTTCAAGCGATTCTCATGTCTCAGTCTCTCTAGTAGCTGGGATTACAGGTGCCCACCACCATGCCCAGCTAATTTTTTATTTTTTTAATTTTTAGTGGAGACACAGTTTCACCATGTTGGCCAGATTGGTCTTGAACATCCTGACCTCAGGAGATCCACCTGCCTTGGCCTCCCAAAATGCTGGGATTACAGGCACGAGCCATAGCACCTGGCCTTTTTCTTATTTAATTCTATTCTTTCTTTTCTCCCTCACTCTGTCTTTACCTCCCTATCTTCCTCCTTTTCTTGTTTTTCACAAATCTGTATTATTACGTGTAATGAGAAAATACAACCAAGAAAAATCTAAATACTAAAAATAATAAAATAATGAAATAGGCAAGGCGTACTTCCCAGGGAGTTGGGGAGTTAGGCTCTGCTCCTCATTCTGTCACCATCAACATGCCTCACTCCAAGAAGTCTCCGAATCAGGTAACAATAAGCAACGCTAACCAGATGGCTGGCATGTCAGACCTTACACTGAAACTCCTCACGGGCAGACCGGCTCAATGGGTACTATCATTGCTGTTGCACTGATAAGGAATCCAGGGCCTAGAGAATTAAGAAATTTGCCCAAGAGTGCCCAGCTACCCAGGGGATGATTCCCAGCCAGGCCTGTCTGACTCAGAGGCTGAGGTTTAAAGTTCCTCAACACTCACATTGCAGGCCCCAGCCAGCAGCTGCAGCAGCCTCCAGGAGCTTGCCAGTAAATGCAGAATCTCAGGCCCCCGTCCAACCCTACCAAGCCAGAATCTTCACTGTGATGAAATCCCCCAGGTGATTTGTGCCCAGGGAGCCCTCATGTGAACATGGCTCATGGAGCCTCTCAGGTTGCTTCCCCCCACTCATCGTCGCCTTTCCTCACTGCCTCCCTTCTCTCCGTCTGACCCCGACGCCACCTCTCTGGGGTCTCACCCTCCAGATCTCAGCAGGAGAAGCGAGCAGAGGGGAATGCAAACCACTCCCTTTAGTGACTACTCAGCATCTTCGAGACAAAGGTTTGAAGAAAAACAGATGTTTGAATCTGTAGACGAGATGCAGGGATTATCTATGGAGTGTCTGTATCCATGTTATCCCTTTCCAAATAGTGGACTGTAAATAGGATATTTTCGCGATTTAAAGAAAAATAAATATTGCAGGCTTCGTAACCAGAGGCCTCTCTGATATGCTTAAATGCGGTCAGGATGCCCTGATTTAAGGGTCTAGCGATAGAACAGCAAAGGTAAATTCTCCTGGCCCGTGGGTGTTTATATATGATGATGGAATGCAAACAAGCGTTGCTTGGCTCTGAAAGTGGAACCAGAGAAAACTTCATCTAGGTATTTAATTATACAGGGCAGACTGGAAATGATCTTTTGTTTCCTCGCTGGCCCATGGCTGAAACCCATAGGTCACTCCAAATCAAAAAACATTAAAATGTATAAGAAGGAACTGGAACACAACATTTAGCAGAAGTTTTAAGCATTTCTGGTTGTGTTTTTATCACTAAGGCTGTTTGCACTGTAATTGCAGCTATAGCCACGTATGGAGACAACCTGGTTGGCGCGCCCATGCACACACACACACACACACACACACACACACACACACACACGTTCCTTAGGGTGTACATGAGAAAACAAAATGATCAAATATGGTAATTTGGCATTTAATTCCACCTAGGTAAAAGAAGCGTTGGAAATGAATGTTTTTCTCCTGACACATGTATAGATCGGTTGCACCACCAGATACAGTCAAGGTACCAGGCTGTAGCTCCTGCTTTTGCCAGTTTTTTATGAAATATCAGGGCTTTTTTCACTAGTGTTAGAACCGAGGCAGAGAACTAGAAAGATAAATGATTTAATTCGGCCTGTCAGATTCTGTTTGCTTGGAAGCAAGGATTCACGAGGAGAAAAGCACATTAATTGAGGTCTTAAGGTGGTAGTAGAACACATTTTCTTTATTACTGCTTTCTGTGTAGGGGGATTTTTTTTTTCTTCTTCTTCTTTTTAGAGTTTATTTGGTCTTGTTCAGTCAACTTGTATTGAGTAGGTTCTGTGCTAGGTGAGGAAAATCACAGTGAATCAGACCAGCTGGTAGGAGATGGAACAGAGGAGTGGCAGAAACCGGGAGAAGAGATGAAAGGGTCTGGGACCGTGACAAAAGGCTTTCCCCAAAATGATGGCCTCTACTCTAGAGTTTGAGAAGGTCTTAGGCAGGCAGGAAGGGCATGAAAGTTTCTCCAGGCAGAGGGAAGAGTAGGGGCAAAGCAACACTGAGGTGGAAGAATGTGACGTTTCTAAGAGCTTAAGTGAGCTGGCCACACTGAGGCCTTGTGTGAGTTGGGAGGCCTTTGAGAAGGAACAAAGAAAAAAGTCACGTGAGATGAGCCTGGAGAGTTCCGTGGGAGGAATCTGATCACAAGGGGCCTTGTAACACCTTAGAAAGCCCCACGGGATTATGGAAAATTGTGTCAGACTTGGGGTTGGGGGTAGGTGTCTAGATTAGAGGAACCGAAAGGAGTCATTTTTAGGATTTGGATTTTGAACCAAAGAGCAATGAAAGTCATTGAAGCGGGCTATGATTAGATTTGTGCTTTGAAGACATTATGCTTTTTGCAGGATGAAGAATGGCTGGGTCACAATGGATGCAAAAAGACCTGTTAGGAATCTACCATAAGGTCCTGACAGAAGAGAAAGGTAGCCCGGCCTAGGCGACTGAGTGGAAGTAGAGAGAAGTGGAAGCATTTAAGGAGAGACATTGGATATTGATATTGAAGGGGAGGGAGGTGTTAAGATGATTCACACCACATAGACCAGACTTCCTCCTGATGGTCTGCCCATGGACAAACACAACTTGCCATTATCTGCCTTCAAATGGCATCCAGGACTTGGAGGTATGGATCAGGTGTGGCTTCTGTGGACATTTTACCCCCAGCATCTATATCCTCTGATTTCTTAGCAAATGTCAGACCACCAATGTGACAGATGATCGGATCTTGGCCTGTATCTTCTTCTCTCCACTGAACTCCTGTCACCTGCTCTATGGCAGATATTGTAAATTAACTCATTCGGTACCCATTGCAACACTCTCCTACTAACTCTCTGGTTCATAGAGGCCAGAGAGCCAAAAGCAACATTTCCCAGAACGTTTTGCAGGTATGGTCACCCATGTGACCAAGGTGCCTCCAGGCAAACACACCTTCTCCAGTCTTACAGGCAGAAGTGCACAATATATGGCAACTGCTAAGTACAGCGAGATCAGATGTTCTGGCAAATGAGGTTACCAAGCTTCCTGTTCTTCCAAGACCGTAGGTGGTAGAGTTTCTGGTGTCCAGTCTCTATTGTCATACAGCTTTTTTTCCTGGCAGCTTTGTTCCTATTTGTAGCATCCAAACCCAATTCTCTAACCCTCCTGGGAATTATATGAGTTACCTGACTTTCTGCCTAAAGTATCTGAAGTGTATTCTGTTGTCTGCAAATAACAACCTGTGATATGCTCATCAGTGAACTTCATTTATTATTAGATATTTTATTTGTTGTTCTACAGGTAGTGACACTTTTTTTCTAAACACGGCATGTGCTCCTTAAAGACAAGAAAGCGGTCACTTCCCCTCTATCAAGTCATCCACAGTGCAGAGCACATAGTAGGTGTGATGTGGATGACTGCCATTTTTGTTTGCTTGACATCCAACCATCATTCTGCCAAAAGTACCAGATAGACAGACTGCGCTCCAATTTTCCTCTGGGGAGTCACGTCTCCTTCAGTCTGTTTATTTGTTTTGGTGTTATGGACTTCTAGAGCCAGGGGTGGGCATGAGACTCAAGCCTGGCCAATCAGAAAGCATTGCATCCCACTGGTTACCGTAATTAATGTAAAGATGGGAACATGACCCAACCAGAGCCAATGTTTTAGGATCTAAGGATTTTTGACTGGACTGTTGAGAGAGAGAGAGAGCACGAAAGAGAGAGAGAGAGATGCACATCTACCTCATTTGCGTACTCTCTTTCCTTAGGACCACTGATACAAAGGAAGAGGTGAGCCAGGTGCTGTTGGAGGCTCCATGTGGAATGGAAAATGAAGTCAACCCAAAGGCAAGCAAAGCCAAGACATCTGTTTGAGATTTGCATAGACCAGCCTTGCCTGAAAACACCCCCCCCCCCGGGCTCTCAGTCAGGAGAACCATTAAAGTTCTTAAAATTTGTTTTGTTTTGTTTTAGCCAGTGAAGTTGGGTTTTTGTCACTTGCAACTGAGTCCTGACTAATGCAGAGGTTGTCCAGAAATATTGCCTGATTGGGTCATCAGAAAAGAGGCAAGACTTGAAGGTCTTAATTCCCTATTTTCTTTTTCTTTTCTTTTCTTTCTTTTCCTTTCCTTTCCTTTCTTTTCTTTTTCCTTTCCTTTTCTTTTCCTCTTTCTTTCTTTCTTTCTTTCTTTCTTTCTTTCTTTCTTTCTTTCTTTCTTTCTTTTTTTTAAATGAAATCTTGCTCTGTCACCCAGGTTGGAGTGCAGTGGCAAGATCTGGGCTCACTGCAACCTCCGCCTCCCAGGTGCAAGCGATTCTCCTGCCTCAACCTCCTGAGTAGCTGGGATTACAGGCACCTGCCGCCATGCCTGGTTAATTTTTTTTTTTTTTTTGTATTTTTAGTAGAGACGGGGTTTTACCACGTTGACCAGGCTGGTCTCGAACTCCTGACCTCAAGTGATCTGCCTGCCTCGAGCCTCCCAAAGTGCTGAGATTACAAGCATGAGCCACCATGCCTGGTCTTAATTCCGTTTTCTTTTTACACTTTCTCTCACCTCCACTCCAGCCTTTCACCAAGTGATCGAGACATGTGCAGACTTTTAATGATTTGATGCAACAAACAATTCACATAAAGCTGAGATGTTTGCCTCCATAAGAGTCAAAAAGAAAGAAAGAAACAAACAAACATGTACCCTGATCAATTACCCTGTTAAACAAATCGGCAGCTGCTTCTGGAAGGGAAGAGACTCCCAGTGAGGGCCAGGCAATGAAAGGATGTGACTCTGAGCTCTGTCCTGCCATAGATGGTATTTGCCACTGTACAGCATGGTGGTTAAGAATCCTCGCGCATATGGAATTAGGGTTGTATGGATCTGAATATTACTCTACACTTGTTAGATATGTGATTTTGGCCAAGGTGCTTTAAACTTCCATAAATCAGGCTCAAACTGGCTTATAAAGAGGAGAAGTTTATTGGCTTACACACTGAGAAAGTCCAGGGAGGTGTCTAGCTTCAGGCTGGGCTGGATCCAGTTGCTCAAAGGATCTAAGTCAGGAATCTGCAGTGCTTCCTCTCAGCCTCTCTTTCCTTCTGAGCTGGCTTCATTCTTAAGCAGCTGGGTTCATTCCGGTGGGAGTCAAATGGCCTGGAAGAGCGCCAGGCTTACACATTCTCCCAGCCTTGCTCTCCCAGCAGAGAGAGCACGCCTCTCTATGGCTCCAGTGCAAATCTGAGGCAGAGCTCTCATCCGGTCAGCTGGGGTCCCCTGCACATCTCTGGAGTGAGAGAGTGAGGTCAGATCACTGACACGGGGAAGGGAATGTTTCTCAAAGGAAGAGCAGGGGGCTGTTCCCAGAAGAGGGAACCGACACTAGCTGGGTAAAAACAACAGATGCCACTCCTCACTCTCTTAGACTGTGTTCTCCTGGGAGAAACTGGAAATGTAATCATTCCCACTTCATAAGGTTTTGGTAAAATTAAATGAGTTAATGTTTTTGTTGCAGATGCTGTTGGTCCCAATTCAGATCCGCACAGCCCTGACCGTTTCCACGCATGGCCATTTCCATGAATTTCCCAGATTCCATCAGCAGCAGCACCCCTTTGCCTGAGGACTTGCTCTGGCTGCTAGACCCCACTTTTCCTGTGCTGGCCACAGGTGGGATGTGCCCGGGAGTGACCAACACCTGGGAGTAGCCTTCCACTGAGGAGGTGGAAGATCAGCAAATACCCTAGCCCCTCACATTTCCAGGAGGGTCAGTCTAGACTGCATTCCACACTGCCTCCCAGAGGATCCCAGGCAGAACTAAACTCTTCCTACCCACAGATGCGCTCCTTATAGCTTCCTCCACTTCTTTCTCTTACTTCTCCTACTTCCTTACCTGTGTTTCCTAGGGTTACCTCCCAAATAAACAACTTGCACTCCAATCCTTTTCTTAAGGAAGCCCAAAGCAAAATAGATTGTTATGCGCTGTATATAATGCCTGGCACGTTAGAAGCATTCACTAAGTATTTGCTATTATTGTTGCTGTAGCTCTTTCGAGGTTCATTTCTTCTTCAGTTTCTTTTCTTGATTTTTTTTTTTTTTTTTGAGACAGAGTCTCACTCTGTCACTCAGGCTGGAGTGCAGTGACATGATCTCAGCTCACTGCCACCTCCACCTTCTGGATCTAAGCGATCCTCCCGCCTTAGCATCCCAGGTAGCTGGGATTACAAGTGTGCACCACCACGCATGGCTAATTTTTGTATTTTTAGTAGAAACAGGGTTTTACCATGTTGGTCAGGTTGGTCTCAAACTCCTGACCTCAAGTGGTCCACCCGCCTCAGCCTCCCAAAGTGCTGGGATTACAGTTGTGAGCCACTGCACCTGACCCTGCCTCAGTTTCTTTTTGCAATAACTGTTGCACCCTCCTCCCTGACCTTGGCATCCCATGTTTTTAAAGATAACTTCCTCTTCTGTTATACATTTCTTTTGCCCTCCTGACGTTTCCGTGTCTCACAACTTCTTAATTGTAATCTTTCCCCAGGGTAATTATGATTTCGATGAGATGTAAACTTTTAAACAGTTTCAAAGGAATAGTGGCAACCCCAAATCCTGATACACCAAACATTTGTTGAGACTGTAAACTTCTTGAAGGCAGGAATGATAGTGGTTTTCACTTTGCCTCAAGTTAACTCATGTGTTTGCATTCAGAATGCTTTTTTAAGTAAGACAAATTAACAGACTTTATTTTAATAAAGGAAAAAGACGGAATGAAATTGACTTCCTCTGTACATTACATCTGCTTCCCATCTGCAGTTTTAGCCAAGATGATCATTTTTTACTCACATCTACAAGAATTTGGCCTCTTGCATCTGCAGAGCCGAGCAGTCATTCGCTAAATGAGACCCTAGTGGTACGAGAGTGTTAATGCACCTCATTTATAAACAAGGAAAACACCCCACATCATCTGGGCTATTAACCAATTTCCAATACGAGATTAATGCAAAACTTTTTTCTTGGGGGGAAAGTAATTATGAATAAAGATGGATTTCTCACTAATAGGATGATATCAGTTCAACAAATTCCATATTTTCAACATGACAAATTGTGACTTGGCAATATGATAGGGGAATACGTGCAGAAGAAAGCTTGGTTTGTCTTGAGAGAACCAACCACAGCGGATCTGGAAATCGAAAGCTTTCTGTTTTGGGTTTCCATCTTCAGACTTCTGAATACTGCATAGCAAGGAGTTGGCAAGGTGGCTGGAGTGATCTTTTCTCAATGAGCTTACGGCTCCCTCTGCTTCCCAAGGGGCTGTCTCCATCTGTTCTGGGCCCCTGTGAGGGTAGGGGGTGGGGTGGCAGCTTGTTTTATGTTGCTGGGAACTAGCAAACAAACCTCCATGTTACTTTGGGGATGCCAGGTGAGCAAATCTATCAATGAAGGCAGAATTCTTTTGGGGTGGCAGAGCTGCCAGGGAGAGGGGGCAAACAGGGAAGGAGGCATTTTATCTGAAAACTCTCAGGTGGCCGTCTTTGGGGGCTTTCCTGTTTAAAAAAGAAAGAGCTGGAGACTTGAGGGGAAACAAATGTTCCAGGCTGGAGGTGAGACTTTTATGCAGTGTTCCCGTTTGTGCCCGGAGGAGGTTCTTTTTAACCTGTTCCTGCCTCTTTATCCCTGGATGCCTCTGTAGGCACTGGGCCTGCTAGGTGGCTCAGGTATCTGTTTTCCTATGTGTTTGTTCAGGGAAAGAGAGGCATGAGCCAGAAGTCTTTGGTTCAAGGCCCAGCTCTTCCACTTACTAGCTGTAGGAAGGAGGGGGAGTTGGGGAGAGGGTCTTTCCTTAAGCCTCAGTTTCCTGGTCTATTAAAAAAACTAATAATGGCTGCCTAACAGGGCTCTTGTGGACAGTGGATGAGCACAGGCAATCAATTTTTAAATGAAGACATTTCACAAATGTACACTTGCCGTCAATTGTGGGGAAAGGGTTGGAATCACTTACTCCACTTGGTATATCAAGGCTGAAATGATCACATAAGAGCAGAACTGTGATGGGCTCAGTTAGATCTGGAAGAAAGAGGTAGGTGTGGTCACAAAGTTTAGGTTCAATTTCTATTGCTTTATACCTGCGGGACCTGGGTTAGGTTATTTAGCATCTCTGAGCCTTTTTCCACATCTGTAAAATGGAGATAAAGAGTCCTGCGTCTCCCAAAACTGTGAGAAATGAATCCATTTATCCAACCAATAGGGGATGGGATAACACAGACAGAATGAACTTCCATTGGTGTGAATGTGCGACCTGAGCTAAAATCAGGGAATCAGTGAGTGGCTGCAGGAACAGAATGTTAACTTGGGCTAACGCATACATGAAAAGCAACTTACAAAGTGTACATTTCTATAATGCTTTGTGTAAATGTTTTCTAAAGAAACTCATTTAGACAGGAAGCCTAAGAAAACCCAGGCATTGGGCCTAATTTTATATTTTCTGGTCTCTTTACATTTAATGTTTATAAGGGTGGGACTGCAGGGGGATTGAATTAGGGGCAGTATGAAGAATTCCTCCCTTCTTTTTCTCAGCCAGGAGACACAGGAAACAATAGAGTGAACAATGGAGAAGCCCCTTTATTCTAACTTGGTGAGATCAGCACCAATTTCGATAACTGAATAGAACTTCTGTGTGCTTAATACTTTAAAAAAACTATTGTAAGTTTGAAGCCAGGTCAGTCAGCATTATTTGGGCCTGAAGTTAGTACATTAAATTTCATCTTTCAATGTTCTCTTCAACATCAATTTTTAGAAAAAACATTCCCCCCCTTATAAAAATCTATAGTGGCCAGTGTGGTTAGGCACCACTGATTTGAAACACCATTCTTCACCAATCCAGAAAAGAGGATGGTGACCTATTTTTTTTAAAGATCATTCGACATGCCTTTGAAAAATAAGTCAATCTCAGAAAAAGAAAACAGGTATTTAGCCAGATATGTTTTCTGAATTTCTACTAGGAGGCATGCTATTCGCAAAGATGAAGGAACTGTCTTTCTAGAGCCATTCTTTGCTCCTGTTTTATTTCCCCTCTGAAATCACTAGCTGGTGTTTCTGACATCACTGTGTTGCTGTGGAAATGTTTATTTCACAGAGGATTTCGACCTCCAGTGGGAAATTTACAAGCGGAAGTGTGAACTCTTGAAAAACACAATTGGTTTGAATAAAAATAGGCAGCATTTGGAAACGGGATTCAGAAAGGAAACAATATAAACTGGCTATAAGAGGTTGTTTTAAGTCTTCCTGAAAGGATTCAAATACTTCTAAGAGCGTCTTACACAGATATGCTGGTTTTTATTTGAATTTTACTTTCTATAAATATCTGTGTAAAGAGTAAGGGGAAGCAGGTAAAGAATATCTTTTTGCAGGAAAAAAAAAAGAAACACAAAACAAACCTTTCAGCCATCCAATTATTAAGACTGAAAGATTTGGTTCTAAAATACCATCTTGTGGGGAGAGAGAGAGACGGCATTATATCCGTTTACATTTTTATATCATATAATGGACTTCAGAGAATAGCTCCCTTTAAATAATTGTGACTCAAGGGGCCTGAGTTTTAGTGCAGAAGCTACAAAATCCATTTTCGTTTTAAACTGTTAAATCAACAGAACGCCAAACTAGAGCCTTTCTTCCTGCTGGGGCAGTATTGTCCCCTAAATCCACTTTCCAGTCCTCTCAGCCTAGCCTAGTTTGATGTAGCATTGACTTAGCTTAACTACAGCAACCGGCAAAAGGAAGTGGGTTTGCATTTGGGATGGGAGGAGGCAGGCACCGGTGTGTCTGTGCCTGCGTGGACACGAGCGCAGGGGGCTGGAGGGATCGCGAAAGAAAGAAAAGCAGGACGTAGCAACTATGTGAAAATAATTTTCCCGTGGCTGGAAGAGGGGTCTCTGCATGGAAAAGCAATTTTAGGAATTAAAAAAAAAAATCTTCAAACAGGATGGAAGGAAGGCTTGCCAGGAGGGTGCGGGACGCAGCGTGGGGGGGCCTGTATTTTTCCTCAAGCATTTTTCCGCTTCCCAGGCTCAGGGCGGCCCACTCCCCACCCATCCATCCACCTGCCCGCGGCCTCACCCGCGCCCCCTGCCGTCCCGGGGCGCGCATGGCTCGGCGGGGATGGCTAGGAGGTCGGAGAAGGCGGCGGGCCGGCCGCGGGCTGCAAAGGTCTGGCGGAGCGGGCTGATTTAGTGGCCGGGGCTGTAGTACAGGCTGTCCCCGGCAGCCGGCGGAGTCAGCGCGCCCACGTGACGGCCCCGGCTCTCCGGTGAGCTCCCCAAACAGACGCACACCCAGCCACACGCGCGCGCTCGCGCTCGCGCGCGCGCACACACACACACACCACACACATACACACACACGCACGCACCCCCGCGCGCACACGCCCGTCCGCCCGCTCGCGCTGCCTCTGCGCCTCCATCCCGGCTAGCTCATTATCTCGCCCTCTCGCTTCCCCTGCGGTCTCTCGCTCTGCGCGCACACACCTCACACACGCACACGCACACACACGCGCGCACACACGCAGCCGGCACAGGCGGCGGCGGCGGCTGCCCAAGTCAGGACGAACCTCTCTAGGTACCGTCTTGAGAAGGCGGCAGCGGCGGCGGCGGCGGCGGCGGCGGCAGCCCGAGCATCCCTCCTCTCCCGGAGAGGGAGCACCGCCGAGAGTTTCCGTTCCCTTTGCCATTCCCTTCCCCCTCCTTTTCTTTATTTTCGAGAGAATTTCTTCTTGGTTTATTGGTTTAATTTGATTTTTAAAATTTTGGGTTGCTTTTGTGTATGTGTGCTTTTTTTTTTCTTTCCTCATTTTATTTGCATCCAGAGCATGGCGGGCTGCGGGCTGTCGGAAGACACCCTCTTCTCTTCCTTCTTTTACAACTACGGCTCCTCCTGGGAAACCCCTTCCAACCAGGTAAGGGGTGGCTCGGTGCCGGGCGGCGTCGCGCCCCTTGACCCCTGCCGCGCGCTCACTTGGTACTCGGTGGGGAGGCAGAGGCTCGGGAGGGGGTGGGGAGGATGGGGGGCCAAGTGGGTCGCACTGTCTGGGTCAGCGCCAACCGGCGTGAGGAGGTACCCCCCCCTTCCCCCATCGCTAGCTTTCCAGTCTCCAGGTTCTGTCGCGTTCCTCCCGTGCCCAATCTGCCATCGACACCTTCCCCCACCACCTCCCAGCCCAGCGGGAACCCGAGAAAGAGGCAGGAGCCGGCGCGTTACCCCGAACAACTCCAAGCAGAACCAGGGAACTCGAGCGCAACCTTCCCCAAGTCGCCGCGGGCGCCGCGCCCCTGTGCGCCCGGCGCCTACCCGCCTTCCAGTTGCGCCGAGGGGCTGCAGAGCCACGAGCCCCCCGCGACGTGCTGTCCCCCCTCCACTCCCCTCGGGGCCCGAGCCGCCTCTTTCCCTAAAATGGCTGCAATCTCAAGTAGAGGCGTCCCCTGACCCGCGGAGGTGGGGGGGGTGGGGTGCAGACTGGAGGCTCCGCTCCTGACCCCGCGCCTCCCCCGGGGCGCACAAGCACCCCACAAACACACACACTTAACTTTGATGACTGTGCAATGCAGTCCGGCTGCATCGTGCCCTAGACGCTCCACGCCGCCGGCCTGTAGGTGTGCGTGTCGGTGTGACTCGGGGGGCCCAGGAAAACTGGGGGTAGACGCCGGAAGGGGGGCGTGGAAGGAAATGGGTGTCAGCGGGCCACTGGTAATCTGGAGAGACAGGCATGTGCTCAGGGGTCTAGGGGTGAAAAAGCTATTCTTGGAGCTGGAGCAAGAAATAGAGGAAAAATGCCTTTTAATTAAATAACTGTTGTAGTCTGCTGCCCCCACCGCTTGTTTGGTGAAAGTCTACAGGCATCTGTCATCTCCAAACTACACGGGGAAGTAGAGCTGGGGTCGAGGGAGGGGAGGCATGTGTGTACGTGTGTGCGCGTGTGTGTGTGTGCACGCGGGTGTGTGTCTGTGTGTGTGTGCGCGCGCGCTCGCGTGTCTGGGCTGGGGAAAGTTGGGGCCAGAGGCGCGGTGGAGAAGCAACGGTGAAAGGCATTAGCAACTCGGTGGGCGGTCCAGGGCGCCGGGGATTCCCGGGCCCCGCGGAGCGCGCACCGCGGGGGGAGCTGGCCCGCTAGGGGTGGGGGGTGTCGAGGAAAAGAGCTCCGTTCAGCCGGGCTCGCCTGGCCGCCGCGGCGCCTCTCCTCCGGATCCCGCCAGCCTGCCTTGGCCGCTTGCGGGGTTGCCCGCCGCGCTCGCCGGCGCTGGCGCGCTCCCTCCCGGGCCCGGCCGGGGCACAGCGCGTTCCTGCGAGCTCCGGGCAGAGAAGCCAAATCCCGAAAGCAAATAACCGAAAAATGTTCGTCGCCGCCCCCGCATCACCCCAAGTTTCCAAGAAACAAATCGCCAAACTACTAGCTGCCAGGTGAAGACCTCTCTCTCCGGCGTGTGCTTGCTCTCCAGAAAGCGCCGCGGCCATCCGAGTGAATAATACATTAGGGCTGCCGGGGAGCCTTGGAGAGGCTCCCGCCGCCACGGCAGCAGCAGCGGGAGGCGGCGGCAAGCTCTGGACAGACCATCGGGCCGCCGCCGCGGGTGGGGGCGTCTGGGCGGCCCCTGGGAACTACGCCGGCCGTTCGGGCGGGGCGGGAGGGCAGCCCAGGCTCGCGGAGTGAGGGTTCGCGGTGAGGCAGCGGCGAGACACGAGGCCTCGCTGCGAGCAGAAACTTGCAGGAGCTGCCGAGGTGGTCGGGCCGGCGCTGGAGTTGGGGACCTGGAGAAGCAAGATCGGGGCCCAGAGGGTGCCCGGCTGCCCGTGGACGGCGCCGGTGGCTTTCTTCAGGCTATCCCGCCCCGCCTGGCAGGCCCTGGGTGATCTCCACGCTTCCTCGCGCCCGCCCGGGATTGCCGAGAGCCAACGACCCCTTCAGCTCCGCAAACTCCAGCTCACCAGGAGCGGGCGTCCGTGTGCCTGCCTGCGTGTGTGTGTGTGTGTGTGTGTGTGTGTGCGCGCGCGCGCGCGCGTGTGTATGTCTGTGGATGAGTCAGAAACCAAGCCCTGCTCGTCTTTGAGGACTGAGGCGGGTACAAAAGGCTTGAACCACACACCCGGCATAAGCCCGGCCGGCATTCGGGCGTCCTCGGCAGTGCCGCGCCCCCCAGTCCTGGAGTCAGATGCGTTAGGACAAGTTTCCAGGCGCGTGCCTCCGACCTGCACCCGGGGCCGTGAAACTCAGGCACTTTGTATTCCTCCAAAGGAAGAGAGGAAGGAGACTTGGGTCTAAGGAAGCAGTGATACAGCTTTGCAGTGATGGGAGTTTTCGCAGCATTTTTAACGAGATAGAAACAAGTCATTTGAGAGCGTTTAAAAGCGAAGGGCTGCGTCTGGATTTCACAAGACAGGCAATCACGTGCAAACTCCTTGGAAACCAGAGGAGGTGGGAGAGAGGGACGGGGTGGGGGCAGGTTTGGAGTAAAGGAAAGAGAGAACCATTTGGGGGAGGGGGGCGTTTTAAAAAGAGGAAAACTACCGGCTTCTTCGGGTAAAGTTAGTTTAACTTGAGGTGGAAAAGCGTTTCCCCAAGAGGCAACATCTTTCTTCTAGAAGGGGATACTCATGTTGCTAAGAAAATCGAAAGAATTTCTGATAAAGCAGCCGGCTCTGCTCTATGGAGAATGATTGGGTCTCGGGCTGGTATTGGGTACTGTGCTACTCTTAGTGCAGTGAAATTGCATGGTGGGGAGAGGGGGATTATTTGAAGTATTGATTTCTTCTTCCAGTGGTGCGGTATGAACTTTAAGATAAAGTACAGAAACAAATGAGAGATGTACATCATTAGGGGAAGGTGCGTCAGATGCTACCGAAGCTTTAATCTCTGGTGGTAAATGCAGCCGGGGCAGTGAATCTTACCAGGATTTGCGGTTTCCAGCACAGCCACAATCTCCATTTTCGGGGATGAAGAGTACATGTGCATAAGGGACCTTACTGATCTCCAGTTTGCATTTTCAGCATTTGAGCATGGGCACATGATTGAGAAACATGCTCTTAACTGTTCCTAAGAAGAAAAAAGATACAAGAAAGGCGATACTTTAAATCTCATCTTGGACTCGGGCAGAACTGCTGTAGGAAGGCCTGGGCCAAATTTGTGAGAGTGAGACTTATTCATGATTTTACCCTGATTGCTGCCAAAATGCTTACATATCCTGCGTTTCCTAAAAATAGCAATGTTCTTCAAATATAATTTGTTTACTCTACCTCAATTAAAAATAAAATCCTTTTCCTAGTGTTACAAAGTGCTTATGAAGGTAAGGGTTGACTGTACTAAAAAAAAATCAAGCTTTTTATTTCTAGATCAATATGATGTGCTCTCAACATCTAATACCATGTAAAAGGAGCCTTTTTGCAACATCAATAGCAGGCAGGCATGTCTCCCTAAGAAGCTCTTTTCCTGGAATCACAAGGCATTTTGATTAGTTTCATTTTCACAAGAAACATGATTATGACACCTCTCGTTATAAACAAGCAAGTAAAAAAAATAATGAAGATGGAGGTTCTTGATATATAGACCTGGAAAATTAGAAACAACTAGGGCATTTATTCATTCCTGAAAAACAGAAACACAAACAAACAACAAAAACCCAACCACAAATCATGACCGACCAGGTTTTCACTTGTTCTATGACATTTTCTTCTTGAAGCTGGGGAGGGAGGGGTGATTTTTTTGGAGAGAGCCCAATGTGTATTAGAGCCGAAACTACATCTGTTACCATTTAAAAACTGGGAAATTCCATCCTATATCTGAGAGGACCATGTTGCAGATATTTTGCACCCACTTGCCAATGTGCAAAACATATCATAGCAAGTGTGTCTGTGCGGGGAGGAGCATCTGCTTAGGTGGAATTCATTTCTTCAATTAGAACGAAACCCCCAATTAAAGTGTATATGTGAAATGTCTCTGATTTGGCTCAGTGCAGCAGACGGCAGACCATTCTTTAATTTACAGTTTCACGCCTAGGGATGGCAGTAGTGCAAGCTTCCAAAACCGAGCTTTATCTTTTGATGTTGTGCTTTTCAACCTGTGATTCTCTCCTGTAGTTGTTTCGGCTTTCTCTCTCCATCAGAAAGCTGATGGTGGAGTGGTCATGATTGCTTGCAGTTTGGACCCAGGTCACCTTATTAGTTGTCACTATGTAAGCCCAAATCGAAGCAGGCCAGATCTGTATGATATTGAATCAATCAATTGAAAGTGAAAAATGGAGCCAATTAGCTGACCGCTTGGGTGTCCATGAGGCCAGACATGTGACTTTACTCACCTGATTGACCAGCTTTTTGGTTACTGGGTAGCTTAACCCAAGGCTATGTAAAAGACATTACCACGAGGCTTGACCCTGCTTTTTTAACTTTTCTTTCTCTGTCCCCTGCCCCCACCATTTTATCAGATTTTCCAGACTAGAAATATAAAATGGCATCCTCATAAGAGCACTATCTTCTCAGAGTAGGCAGTGACTGTTTTGAATTAGCCAGTACCCATAATTCTGTATACTCACTGTATCTTCTCCAGCAAGGGAGAAGTTTCAGTGCAGAATCATTAATGGATGTGGGTAAGTTGTCGAAATGTTGTGCTGACTGCCCTTTTATTTTTTTGGCTTGGCATTACTTCCATGAATATGGATAGCCAAAGCAGAAAGCAGCCCACTGAGGAACGCTTCTTTTCCATTCAGTCCAAGTACCATCAAGAATTCAGTGGGTTTTTTTTTTCTTTCTTTCTGCACATTTCATAATTCTTAAAGTGGTGACAATGTTGGCATCCCCAGAGATGAGCCAAGACTTGGGAATGTCCTCCATTTACAAAGTTGTTAGATAGCCAATACCTCAAAGTTCAAAAAATATCAACTGGGCTTCTACACTTTTTCAACATTTTTATTTCCCTGAAGATGTAGTATGAACTGCAAAAGAGTTTTAAGTGCATTTCTACATTCTTACCTTAAAGAAATTTTAGAAATCCTGTAAATCCAGCTCACAGTACCCCAGCTTTCACATAACTCCAATTTTTCTGACTTTGGGTTTCTCCTATGGGTATAGGAGAGGAAAGTAGTTTGTTGCAGGTCTTCCAATAAGGCTGGCTTACTTAATGCATCAGCTTGAAAACATTATTTGCTTGCCTCCCTCCCTCCCTCCCTCCCTCCCTTCTTTTTCTTTCTTCCTTCCTTTCTTTCTTTCTTTCTTTCTTTCTTTCTTTCTTTCTTTCTTTCTTTCTTTCTTTCTTTCTTTCTTTCTTTCTCTTTCTTTCTTTCATTCGTTCTTTCTTTCTTTCTTTTCTTCTTTCTTTCTATCTTTCTATCTTTCTCTCCTTTCTTTCTCCTTCCTTCCTTCCTTTCTTCCTTTCTTTCTTTCTTTCTTTCTTTCTTTCTTTCTTTCTTTCTTTCTTTCTTTCTTTCTTTCTTTCTTTCTTTCTTTCTTTCCTTCTTTCTTTCTCCTTCCTTCCTTCTTCTCTCCCTCCCTCCCGTCTTTCTTTCTCTTTCTCTTTCTTTTTCCTTCCTTCCTTCCTTTCTTTCTCCCTCCCTCCCTCCTTTCTCTCTTTCTCTCTCCCGTCCTTTCTTTTTTTCTTTCTTTCTTTTTTCTCTCTTTCTTTCTTTCTCCTTCCTTCCTTTCTTCTTCCCTCCCTCCCGTCTTTCTCTCTTTTCTCTCTTTCTTTCTTTCTCCTTCCTTCCTTCTTCCCTCCCTCCATCCCATCTGTCTTTCTTTCTTTTTCTTTCTTTCTCTCTTTCTTTCTCTTCTTTCTTTCTCTTTTTTGTTTCTTTGTTTGTTTGTTTCTTTCTTTTTCCTTCCTCCCTCCCTCCCTCCCTCCTTTCTTTCTCTCTCTCTTTCTTTCTTTCTTTCCTCACTTGTCTTCCTTTCCCTCCCTTCCTCTGTTTTTTTTTTTTTTTTTTTTTTTAAATTTTTTTGCTGGTGTGCAGTGGTGCAATCTTAGCTTACTGCAACCTCCACCTCCTGGGTACAAGCGATTCTCCTGTCTCAGCCTCCTGAGTAGCTGGGACAACGGGCACACGCCACCACGCCTGGCTAATTTTTGTATTTTTAGTAGAGACGGAGTTTCACCATGTTAACCAGTCTGGTCTCAAACTCCTGACCTCAAGTGATTTGCCCGTGTCAGCCTCCCAAAGTGGTGGTGTTTGCTTTTCTTTGTAATTTATGTAAACCTTAAACTTGCCAATTAAAGAACAGCAACAATAACTACCATTTATCAATTCTTGTTCCATATACTTTATAAGTATTTGGCTCTTTTAATCTCCATAACAACATGTGAGGTAGGTACTTTTACTATTGATTCCCGTTTTATAGATGAGGCAAACAAAGCACAGAGAATTAAGTGACTTGCCTAAGGTCTCAGCGCTAGTTAGGGAAAGCTGAGCTCTCCACCAGGCAGACTTATGCCAGCTTCCTCTTTTTCTCCCCATTGTACTCACTTTCTGCTACAACACAGAAGAAATTGTGTGGCCACATGTACGTTTCTGGCAAGTTTGGCAATGGTGTCATTTATTTGCCAGCTTGATGAAATAGTGAGTATCTCCTTTGTTTGCCCAAGTTTTCCCACTTTCTTTTATATATATATAACTTTCATATATATATATATATCCAGATAGAATTCTTTTTGATGAACGAGGTGAAATGTCTCTTTTGGTGGAATCAACCATAACTACCTGATGCTTTTTGGACTAGATGTTTGAGTTGACCTTTTTGGTTTGAATGGTGGATCTAGCCTGAGAGATAGACGGGGCCTTCTAAAACAGAATAATTATGGCTTAGTGGGGTACTCATTCCAAATGTACATGAATATCAATAAAATATTCGACAGAAGACATATAATTGTGAGATACACGAATAGAATAATTTTATAATCATTCAGATGTATCCAAACCCTATCATATATATAGTGAGGGATACACTCTCATGAGCTAATCCGCTGAAATTTACCTTTCTCATCACGGCCATGTTATAACAGGTATCTTCTCTACTGAATCATGCACCTAACATTTATGTCCATCAAGAACTAATGCCTTTCAGTGGTTCAGCCTTATTTTGTGATCTTCCAAAATACAGTTGTGGGAAGGGGAGGGAAAACATTAAATGTCAGTAGTTACAGCAAGACAGTCTCTACGAAGAGGGCGAGGGGTTTCTCGCTGCTTTCATGTTCCTGTGGCCCTAGCGGAAATGTAAAAGTGCAAGGCTTGCATTGGAATGAGAATGGGGTCACCTACCCCTTGTATTCATCATCAAGGAAGCAGAACTTCCTTCCAGAGAGACCATAGGAAATCAATGATCACACTTTGCCAGCAAAGAGGTAAATGTGTACAGCAGACGGCATTAAATAAAAGGGCAGCAGAAAAGTGATTTACTCTAGAAGGCAGTGTGACTTTTAGGTCTTTTCGAAAAATTCACATTTTTGATATAATAATTATATTAAAATGTTTCTTTCTTTTGGATTCTATGTTTTAATAAAAGAAGAAAGGAGAAAATGCCATTAGGTGGTATTACATTATTTTCACATGAAGATCGTTTCAACAAAGCAGTGCCTAGAATACGGTACCAGATCCACCCCCACCCTTTTTGTGTGTGTTAATAAGGATTGACTATATTTATTGAAAGTTACTGATTTTGCCAGAGCACGATTTTTTCGCACCTGTAATCCCAGCTACTCAGGAGGCTGCAGCAGGAGGATTCCTTGAGTCCAGGAGTTTGGGACCAGCTTGAGCAACACAGGGAGACCCCCGTCTCTAAAGAACAATAAAAATAAATTAACCAGGTGTGATGACGTGTGCCTATAATCGTAGCTACTGACCCCATCTTTAAAAAAAGTTACTGGGTTTATGTGCATGTATGCATTTGTTCGGTGTAGTGGCTGAAACAGAGGGGAAGCTTGCTATCGGGGAAGGCTCACCTTGACCAGAAGAGGTTACAGTGGGGTCTTCATACAGGAGAAACGTGCAGTGGAGAGGAGGAGGGAAGTGGGTGGGGGAGGAGATGGTTGATGCCAAGGGAAATGTAGATGTGGAAACTTAATGGAATGTGGAAAAGCACGTGTATAGTTCTAGTCTGCTTCTCCTCTGTAGTGTACACTTCTGATTGCTTTGTGAGCACGTCTTCCGTAGATTTCAAATAGAGAGCTGCAGGTAATAGTGAGAAGCCCAGTGAATGTCTGGCTTCTATGTGGAAGAAGACAAGACATCCATGTAATCTCTTGCCTGAAAGAGTATTAGAAAGTGTGTTGGTTGTGTAATAACAAAACAAAACAAGCAAAAATGATGCAAAGAAAAAGAAAAATCTAACCAACAACCCCTACACATTCTGCTCCAATTTATTATTTCCAGTAGCAGTTTAGTCCCTAATGTTAACAATGAGTGATTATGATTCTGTAGTTTCGTTTACAGCATAAATTAGCATTTTGTTTTCTGTTACAGCTTTTGAATGAGGAATTATAATGTATAATTTGCTGAAAATAGATGTTATCATCTTTTAGGATGAGAATAACCACATAAACTTGAACAAATGATAAAAATGGAATCAATTACATTTCAAATGGAAGTAGTTTACAAACCTCCAAATACAAAGTGGCAGTAGTAGCTGGTTATTGTAACAAATAATTAGTTTTTTTAAACAACATTTATTGAATTCCACTGACAATTTCGTAATTGTTCACAGTTGGCTGTAGGCCTCCCTCTCCTAAAATGAAATGTGGCATGGAACAACTGCATTTTATAAACTGTAGTTTGCCTCATTATTTAATGTTGCAACCAGAATGTATATTTATGTGCATATATAACTTCTTCTGAGTAATAGGGAAGTATCAAATTGAATAAAACAATGTCACCAAGCCTAGGTGACAGGTAAACACCCAAGGGCTGGTGATTGAGAGTATTGTCAGGTTCCAAAGAAAGAAAAGAAGCAAACAGTCAAAATGGATATGCGTGCATGTACGTTGAAGGGGAAAATATTTTAAATGTTCTATCAAATAGGCAGATGATATTTTTATTTCAGCAGGAATTGACTTTTTTTTTTTTTCCCCACTCCCTTTGCCCTCCTTTCCGTGAAGCTTTCTCTCTTGTGCTGTCACGTTTATTTGGAAGTCTTGCCTCCCATTCTACTGAGGAAGCTGATTTTGGAAAAGAACTACACCCTCTTCAGTTCTAGATCCTCATCCTGCCCAGCCTGTGGTGGACAGACAGAGCATATGTGTTGGATAAATGGCTGAAATGTCAGAAAATAACTTTTATACCAACACATGCATCACTTTATTTATCATTCTTTGTTCCATCTCTTAGGATGATGATAGCAATTCCGCAATGTCATTTTTGAAAATGGGAATTTGACTTGGAGAATAAATGAATCCTGCTTCCATTTAAATGTACCCAGGGAAAAAACATGATTGGGTTACCATAGGCTAGCTAAACCTCTTAATTTTTCAAAAGAAAAAATTATGAAGGATATACTTACATGAACAAATCCAGAAGCAGTAAAAAAGGAAAAGTGGGAATCTGAAGAGTTTTTACTTTTTATTATTTTTGGTAACTGCTCCATGCTGAGTGGATCATTTAATTTTGATTATTTCTAAATGATTAATCCATTTCTTTAAAGTTAATATGCAAAGAAATATGTTCAACGTCACTTTATTTTTAGATCCCACGATTTAGTCCTGAAACAAATCAGTGATGCATTATAAACACATAAGAATGTATCTAATGACGGGAGTCAGGCTGAACAGATGCTAAAAAAGATGCTTCGTGTGAAGTCGAGGGAGCTGCAAGAGGGAATGGAAAAAAATCTCTAGAAGTTGGCGGGCTTGTGAGGTGAACACTATGGAGACTTTTCACCTGCTAAGTATGTGCTTATGCAGTGCAGAAGGGACTCTGCTCCTGGGTGAAGGTGGAGGGGGTGACATCCATCCCCTTGCAATGGTTGTGAGGATTAAATGAGACCTTGTACCTGAAAGACTTTTGTTACTGACTTAATAAAGGGCTGAGTCAATGTTAGCTCTCACCAGTCATTCCTCAAATATTTATGGAGTTCTACTGATGTGACAGCTGAGCAGACAGCCCGGTACAAAGTAGATTCTCAGTAAATTATATTGAGTCCATCATAATAGAATCCATTTATAGAACACTTACTGTAACATTCCAGAGACATTTTAAAGTGCTTTACATGGATTCACTCATTTAGTCATCAAATTACCCTATGGGCACTATTATTAGTATTCCATGAGGAAACTGAGGCACAGAGAGGTGAAGTAACGTAGCCAAGGTCACGCAGCTAGTAAGTGGTAGAGCCAGGATTTATATGAAGCATGTCTGGTTTCCGAGGCCGTGTTTTAACTATCCTGTTAGGCTGCATTCAGATGGATGAACTGATGGAGGAGTGGAGAGAGGAGCATCAAGGACAAATACAACATGCTGGCTGGGCATGGTGGCTCACACCTGTAATCCCAGCACTTTAAGAGGCTGAGGCAGGTGGATAACCTGAGGTTAGGAATTTGAGACCAGCCTGACCAACAAGGTGAAACCCTGTCTCTAATAAATATATATATATAATAAATATATTTATATAAAATAAATATATATATATATTAAATATATATATAATAAATAAATATATATATATAAATTAGCTGGGGGTGGTGGTGTGCACCTGTAGTCCCAGCTACTCGGGAGGCTGAGGCAGGAGGATGGCGTGAACCAGGGAGACGGAGGTTGCAGTGAGCTGAGATCACGCCACTGCACTCCAGCCTGTGCGACGGAGCGAGACTCCATCTCAAAAACAAACAAGCAAACAAACAAACAAACAACATGCTGCTCTGCATGTGTAAAACTGAAAGAAAAAGAAAAAAATGGATATGCATTTCAAGCGGCCTCCCACCTGGATGCCGAGAAGATAGAAAACAGTGCTTTAGGGAGGAGATACCGGTGCAGTGGTCATTTGGAGAAGGGAGAGTTTACTTTTGTCTGGAAAAATCACAGAAAGTTTCAAGAAGGCAGCGGCATTTGTTCTGGGCTTTAAGAAATGGAGAGAATCTGGGCAGATGAGAATAGGGGATGAGAGTGGGGACATTTGAGGCAGAAGGAAAGTGTAAAAGGAATTAGTCAAGGAATACCTGCCAAGGTTTTTTTAAAAAATTGTGTTAAATTTTTTTCACTCTGAAATTTATTGAGCACCTACAATGTGCTTGCCCTAACCCCTACGAGGGCTTTAATTTAGTAAGAGAGACATAAAAGTCACACACACAAACACACACACACACGATAGAGACGTAGACGGATGATATGTGCATATGTATGAACAGATATACACAAAATAGTACAGCTCTGTCCATTCATATACACATCATCATCACCCTCTCTTTCTCTGTCTCTCCCTCTTTCTTTCTCTCTCTTTTTCCATTCCTATCATCTAGCTATCATTACCTCTTTTAAACTGTGTCAAGTACCAAGAAGGAAAAATAATGTGCCTAGAAAGAAAAACAGGTGAAAGGAGGCTTTCCTGCTAATTGTTTTGACTTTAGAAATTTAGAAGTAGGAACTCTTCTCCAGTTGTTCTGTCACAAACAAGAAAGCTTCCAAACTTGGTTGAAAATAGTTAAGATCTTTGCATCATTTTAAATCTGCCCTAGGCAGGCCACTGTGGCTCACGCCTGTAATCGTAGCGTTTGGGAGGCCAAGGCAGAGGGATTTCTTGAGGTCAGGAGTTTGAGACCAGCTTGGGCAACATAGCGAGACCCATCTCTACAGAAAATAAAAACATTTAGCCAGGTGCGATGACATGCATCTGTAGCCTCAGCTACTAGGAGGCTGAGGCGGGAGGATGGCTTGAGCCCAGCAGTTTTAGGATGCAGTGAGCTAGGATTACACGACTGCGTTCCAGCCCGGAGGATGGAGTGAGACCCAGTTTCTAAAAAAATTAATATCTGTTCTGTTGATAATGTCAAAAGAACAGTTTAATTAGTAAATCAAAGATGAAGTTTTATTTTGGATTTATTGTTCTTCAATAGATTACCAAACTTTTTGTGGGTAAAATTAGTCATTTGAGCCAGAGAGTGAAATAGCATCAGAAGTTGACGACACACTGTGAGGCCCAGGCAGCAGCGCTAATGAAATCCTTTAGGTCTTTCTTTGTGTGATGTCAAACTAAGAGGGTTACATAGCTTTGATGAAAGAGCCAAACAAATGGTAAAAGCAAATGGAATCATCTTTACCATGTTTATCAAAGCCTTGTTTCAGAAAATAAGACTTATTGCTAATTGATTTTTTGACCCCAATGGTAACAGTTTCATGAGAAAGAATTTAAAAATTATTTCTCCCAATTAAACTAGTCCTAGAGAACCAGCTGCTGAAAAACAATGGTTGCTTCTTTGTTTATCTGTATTAACATAAATACTGGTTTATTTTCTCAAAATTTGGGCCATATTCATTCTTTTACTGCGCTAGTATAGTCAAGTATGATGATGTTTTGGGGAGTGTTTGTTAATGGTAAAGTGTCCTCTTAGTCGTTACTATGGTGGAAGAGCAGTTTGCCTGCTGATAAAAGAAGCCATTAGCATTGAATACAGACCCAGAATAAAGTAGATGTTAAATAAATATACATTAGATTCACTTAGGTAGTTACATTAAAATACTTGTTTACAATGATATTAAACATTTGCACTGTGGCACCTTACCCCAGGAATAATGACTACATCTACATTAAATCTCTTTGCATCCTGTGTAACCAATTCTGTCAAGTGATCTCTCTAAACATCCCAAAGCTTTGACTGAGATCATTTCAGGCTATTGAGTCTTCCTCAGCGTCACTTAGTTGTTTAAATAAAGTAACTAGAGAATGTTCTATAATATGTCAGTCTTTAAAAATACACAAATATCTCTCGTTTCCAGAGAGTTTTGGAAAACTACCTCATCTTATATTTGGGCATTTACAATATTT
The DNA here is from genome assembly GCF_037993035.2 of Macaca fascicularis. NCBI lineage: Eukaryota > Metazoa > Chordata > Mammalia > Primates > Cercopithecidae > Macaca > Macaca fascicularis. Next base: position 23,581,508 of record NC_088379.1, on the reverse strand, counting down.
AAGAAGGCTTTGGGGAAAGCACTGCTTGAATGCTAATTGTTGTTATTAGTTATTTTATGCCTATTGTATTTAAAGTAAATAGCTACAGTTTTTGTTGTTGTTGTTGTTGTTTGTTTATTTTTAGACAGAGTCTCGCTCTATTGCTCATGCTGGATTTCAGCGGTGCAATCTTGGCTTACTGCAGATTCTGTCTGTTGGGGCTCAAACAAGCCTCCCACCTCAGCCTGCCGAGTAGCTTGGACTACAGGTGTGCGACACCATGCCTGGCTAATTTTTGTATTTTTTGTAGAGGTAGGATTTCACTGTGTTTCCCAGGGTGGTCTCGAACTCCTGAGCTCAAGCTATTGCCAGTCTCAGTCTCCCAAAGTGCTGGGATTATAGGAGTGAGCCACTGCACCTGGCCCAGTTTTTTTTTTTTCTTAATCGATTTCTAATTACTTTGAGTTTTTTTTCCCATTATTTACACCATCCATAACATTAAATACAGTGTAGGAAATGAAATAGGTGCTAACTAAAATCTTTATTAATCATGTGACTAGAGAAATAATCTTTAACTCATTCTTGGAATTTAAAGACATCAGCCCCTAATAGCCATGTGATTATTAGCAGAAAAAAAAAAAAAAAAATGGGTCAGAAGTTAGATGGGCAGAGCCATGTCCTTTAAGCTCCTCCCCTAAAGGCCTTTTTGCTTAAAAGGGAGTTTCCCCTTGAAATCAGGATATTTTCACATATAGGGAATATTGTCTTCGTTTATATTTTACCTTTTAATTAAAAAAATTTTAACTTGAATTTTTAGAGCATTATTTTTGCAAATAATATACCCAGGAAAGTGATAAAAGCATATTATTAGTTTTCTTATTGTAGATGTGGTATGTTTTGTTTTGGATTTTTTTCTTAGAAAAGTTTGAAAAAAGAAGAAAAATCGAATCAAAACCATACATAATCTAAATATCTAGAGATAATCACAGATATTTGGATTTATATCTTTCCTGTCTTTTTTCTAGGCTTACACATTTCATGTTTAAATTGGTATCACATGTAAATATTTGTGTCATGTTATTTTAATATAATAAATCATAACTGACCTGCTATATAATATTTCATATGACTATATATTTTTTTGTGGCCCTGTAGTATCTCATTGTATGTTAATAGAACCATTTATTTAACCATCCTGTGTCATTGGGTATTTAGGTTGTCACCAATTATGGCTAAACCAGGTACATATCTATGAGTATTTCTTTAGGGTAATACCCAGTGGTAGAGCTACCGGGTTAAAGGGCATACAAATGTAATTGCCTCTCTGAAAAGATGCACCAGCTTATGCTCCTGACAGGTACATGTAAGGGTACCAGATGGAGAATATTATAAAATAAATCCTCATATTACAGTATTTTCTTTTCCTTTTCTTTTGAGACAGGGTCTTGCTCTGTCACAAAGGATGGAGTGCAGTGGCACGATCTTGGCTCATTGCAACCTCTGCCTCCTGGGCTAAAGCCATCCTCCCACCTCAGCCTCCCAAGTAGCTGGAACTACAGGCATGTACCACCACACTCAGCTACTTTTTTTTGTAGAGATGGGGTTTCGCCATGTTCCCCAGGCTGCTCTTAAACTCCTGAGGTCAAGAAATCCACCTGCCTCAGCTTCCAGTAGTGCTGGGATTACAGATGTGAGCCACTATGCCCAGCTCAGTATTTTCTTTGTCCATTTGAAAACCCCAAAATAACCCTTTTTAACAGCCATGTATATTAGTCAAGAGGCCATGCTTACAACTCTGATGACCTTCCTTCATCTTTAGTTTTTGTAAATTCTTTTGGTTCTAGTAAGAACCAAATGTTGGTCAAGGGATCCAAGCAAATAGTTTACATCAAGAGTTTAACTCCAGTTATCAGAGCATTTTTACTTTCCTTCCAGGGTATAATATATCTGCAAATGCCTACTGGCTTATGTTCTGTTGAGATCTACAGAGAAAAATCTTTCCTGTTCTATTTACTGAACTACCTAACTTCAAAACAAGGAATAAACCTGGACTCTAAACAGTATCTCAAGCCGGGCGCGGTGGCTCAAGCCTGTAATCCCAGCACTTTGGGAGGCTGAGACGGGCGGATCACAAGGTCAGGAGATCGAGACCATCCTGGCTAACACGGTGAAACCCCGTCTCTACTAAAAAATACAAAAAACTAGCCGGGCGAGGTGGCGGGCGCCTGTGGTCCCAGCTACTCCGGAGGCTGAGGCAGGAGAATGGCGTAAACCCGGGAGGCGGAGCTTGCAGTGAGCTGAGATCCGGCCACTGCACTCCAGCCTGGGCGACAGAGCCAGACTCAGTCTCAAAAAAAAAAAAAAAACAAAAAAAAAAACAAAAAAAAACAGTATCTCAGCCGGGCGCGTTGGCTCACGCCTGTAATCCCAGCACTTTGGGAGGCCGAGGCGGGTGGATCACAAGGTTGGGAGATGGAGACCATCCTGGCTAACATGGTGAAACCCCGTCTCTACTAAAAAAAAAAAAAAAAAAAAAAAAAAAAATTAGCCGGGCGTGGTGGTGGGCACCTGTAGTCCCCAGCTACTTGGGAGGCTGAGGCAAGAGAATGGTGTGAACCTGGGAGCGGAGGTTGCAGTGAGCCAAGATCAGGCCACTGCACTGCAGCCTGGGCGACAGAGAAAGACTGTCTCAAACAAAACAAAACAAAACAAAAACAACAAACAAACAAAAAACAAAATAAAACAAAACCAACCAAACAAAACAAAACATTATCTCTTGTTATTCCTGAGGTAATTCCAAGAGAAGAGGAATGTTGACTATATCCTACTGCATCGTTACTGTCGGTCTGGTTGGACCCAGGCTTGAAATCTTAAAGATATTTGTGAAAAATGAAGCTTGTATTCAAGATGAAATATTAAGCCCCACAGCGAAGGTCATTCTCATTCTCTCTGGCTTGCCCCTCTTTCTTTCTCATTTGACTGTCTCATAACTGTTTTCAACGTTTTTGGACCCCTGGTTCATTAAAAATAAACTCTCCCTCCCACATCTGATTTTTCCTCAAGAAAGTGCATTCTGGAGAGGGCAGGGGCCTCAAAGGAGCTCTGGTCACTATTGCTTCCAAAACATTCCTTTGCCATCATCCTGCAAAACTGTATGATCCCATACCTCCCAGTGAAATTCCCATGGACCATATTCTACCCTTCTTCCTGGCTGTCTTATTGTATCCCTGTTACTTCCCCTGGTCGCATGAGGGCTGAGTCCCTTGGCTCACGTCCTCTTTGCTATCTGAACTGCCACCATCAGGGTAGTTTGCAGCATCTGCGTGTGGAGGATATATCCAGTGACTTAGCTTCAGAGTTGCAAGACCTCATCCCCACCATGCTTTGCCAGCTCAATCACATTGCCCACACTCTGACCTTGTCTTCTGTAATGTCTCTGCTTCCAGAACATTAAACTCCAGCGTAACCATATCTGGTTATACCCTCATAGCCTCTCTGCTTGCTCCCCTACTCATTTATTTCCAAGGTCATTGGTTCCTCTACTACTCTCCCGTTTTCCCAGTTCATTAACCATGCTTTTCCCCTGACTCCTTTTAGCCAGCTGAGAGATCCCATGATATATTATGTTAACCACTGTCTTGCTAAAACCTCAAAGCTCTTAATCTCTCACCCTTCTATATCTGTCCACAAAAACACTAGTCTTGGATTGGTGCAACCAACTGTTATGTTTGCTTCTGCATGCAAGCTATTTCCTGCTGTTGGAAAAAACCAGCCATGCCAAAGAATGCCAGTATGATTTTATTATCCTCAACTTCAGTGTCATCTAGCAAATATTGTATGAAATACCAAGCTCACTCACTGTTCACACCTGCAGCTCTGAACGTTTCCCACTGTCCTCTACTCCCCTGCCCACCAATGGGCTTCCTTCCAGGTAAGGATTCGTGGTCACCCAATGCGAATTCCCTCAACCTCTTGTCTCATATCTAGAAATCTCTTGTCTTTCCACCCCTAGCTTTTCCTCCACCTGTGCTGTGGATATCATTCCTTGCCATTCTCTCCAGGACTTCAATCCATCAGTTACAGCTTTATGACTCAATAAAGTTAGGAATAAATGTGCCGAAATCTCTCCCATCTTGAAAAATTCCCCCATCAACCTTTCACTTCCCTTTAGGGGTTATTTGTCTCTTTTTTCCCTTTGTTGCATGGTGTGAAAGGCCCAACTAATGCTGGGGACTATACCTTTTAATGGCATTAATCAGCATGTGTGTGACATTGACTGCCACCAGTAGTTCACAGATTCTTTGAGCAAAGAGGCAGATAGTGTCTAAAGCAACCTATCTGCCACGCTCAGCTAGATAATTATCTTAGTTCATTTTGTGTTGCTGTAACAGAATACCACAGACTGGGTAATTTATAAAAAGCAGAGATTTATTTGTTATAGTTCTGGAGGTTGGTAAGTCCAAGAGCATGGTGCTGGTGTTTGGTGAGGGCCTTCGTGTTACATCATCTCATGGCAGAAGGTAGAAGGGCAGGAACACATGACAGCAAGAGGGCAAGAGGAGGCTGAACTCCCTCTTATAATAAGCTCACTCTTGGAACAACTAACTGACTCTGGAGATAATGACATTAATCCATTCATGAGAGCAGGGCCTTCATTACATAATTACCTCTTAAACTCTCAACACTGTTGCATTGGGGATTAAGTTTCCAACATGTGAACTTTGGCAGACACATTCAGACCATAGTAGTTATACTCATTGTTTCCAATTCATCACCTTCCAGGCACTTTTGTAAACAAAATTTATTTTAATTTTTTCCAGGGACATGCTTTTGCTATGTTGTCCAGGCTGGAGTGCAGTGGCACAATGATGGCTATTGCAGCCTTGAACTGCAAGACTGAAGTGATCCTTCCCTCTCAGCCTCTTGGCTTACAGGCATAAGCCACAAAGCCCAGCTTATTTTTTATTTTTTTTTGTAGAGACAGAGTGTTGCTATGTTGCCCAGGCTGGTCTCAAACTTCTGGCCTCAAGTGATCCTCCCACTTCAGCCTCTCAAAGCACTGGGATTACTGGCTTGAGCCACTGCTCTGGCCCCATTCATTCTTTAATGATGGCTGGTAAGAGTCAGCCTTCAGTGCTTTGCCAAAACTCTTCTGGCAATGACTTTATAATTCCCAAATGTCTGGGACTCTTATCAGCCCTATCTTTTTTTTTTAGATATTACTATGACTTTGACTCTGTTGAGAATTTCCTCTGACTTCTCTCGTGTATTTCATCCATTTCCTCTTCTTCCTAATTGACTTTCCTGCTTTGCCTGATGTTAAATGTTGAGTTCTTGGGGTCCTAACTTGGATCTCTTGTTCCTTTATTCTATTCTTACTTTTATTGTGACAATTTACTCATGGATGGAAATCAGTCCCATGACTGTATTTCAGATTTGTATTTCTAAATGAGACCTCGTGCCTGAGACTCGGAACTATTTAACTAATTGGCTTCTTGACAGTCTCGTAGATATTTCAAACACAATATGCCAAATACATATTTTCTTTTTTTTGAGAGAAGGTCTCTCTCTGTCACCCAGCTAGGAGTGCAGTGGTGTAATCCTGGCTCACTGCAGCCTCAACCTCTCAGGTTCAAGTGATCTCTCACCTCAGCCTCCTGAGTAGGCGGGGCTATAGGCATGCACCACCACACTCAGCTATTTTTAAAATTTTTTTTGTAGAGACAAGGTCTTGCCATGTTGTCCAGGCTGGAGTGCAACTCCTGGGCTCGAGTGATCCTCCCATCTTGGCTTCTCAAAGTGCTGGGATTACAAGTGTGAACTACTGCACCGGGCCCAAGACAGAATTTCTTATCCAGATTGCTTTGCTCTTGAATTTCTTATCCAGGCAAAAGGCAACAATATTTATCCCACATACCAGTTAACTTTTTCAGTGTACCACAAACTATCCCAAAACTTTGTGGCTTAAAACCGAAACCATGTACTATGTTAAAAAAACAAACCAGCAACCTTGTATAAGTGCACAATTATATGGGTCAGGGATGTGGGCTAAGGTCAGCTGGGCGGTTCTTCTACTAGACTCAGCTGGGTTCACTTATGTCTGCAGTCAGCTGGCAGTTGATTGCTCATCAATCTGGCAGATGGCTGACTGCTGGCTGGGGAATTGGGGCTAACACAGCCATGTATCCACGTTTCCGTCATCCAGCAAGCTAGCCCAGGCTTATTCAATAGTAGTGATCAAGAAGATTACCAAGAAGAGTAAGGGAGAAGAAGCTTGCAAGGTGTCTTGAGGCCTAGGCTTGTTACTAATAAAGCATCACTTCTATTTTGTTCTGTTGGTCAGAGAAAGTTACAAGGCCAGCCCGTATTTAGGAGTTGAGAAATAGACACTACCTTTTGATTGGAGTATCTTCAAGATCACATCAGAAGGACAGGTATGTGGAGGTGGGGTGGAGGAGGGTGAAGGGATGGGAGTGGGGAGGGAATTAGTGGCCACTTTGTTTTTTTTGAGACGGGGTTTCATTCTTGTTGCCTAGGCTGGAGTGCAACGGCATGATCTTGGCTCACTGCAACCTCTGCCTCCCAGGTACAAGTGATTCTCCTGTCTCAGCCTCCAAAGTAGCTCAGATTACAGGCATGTGTCACCATGCCCAGCTAATTTTTTTGTATTTAGTAGAGATAGGGTTTTACCATGTTAGTCAGGCTGGTTGCCAACTCCTGACCTCAGGTAATCCACACACTTGACCTCCTAAAGTGCTGGAATTACAGGCAGGTGCCACTGCACCCAGCCTAGTGGCCACTTTTATAATTTACTACACTTATAACTCAGGTGAACCTGCCTCTCTTGCTTTCCTTCTCCTTTTGCTTCTAGTCAGTCATTAGGTCAGATTGATGATGGCTTTCTGAGAACTCTCTTATTTGTTCTTACCTTCAGCCATTGCTCTACATCATTGTTAAGCTTAGCCTCTGTATTAGTTTGCAAGGCCATTGCTCTACATCATTGTAAAGCTTAGCCTCTGTATTAGTATTTGTAACAAGTACCATGGACTGGGTGTCTTAACAGAAATTGTTTCCTCATAGTTCTGAAGGTTGAAAGTCTGAGATCAACGTGTTGGCAGGTTTGGTTCCTTCTCAGGCCCATGAGGGAAAGGTTCCTGTTCCAGGCCCCTCTCCTTGCCTTGTAGTTGGCCATCTTCTCCCTGTATCTTCACATGGTCTTCCTTCTGTGCCTGTGTTCAAATTTCCCCCTTTTATAAGGACACCTGTCATACTGGATTAGGATCCACCCTGAAGACCTCAGTTTAACGCAGTCACCTCTGTGAAGTCCATGTCTCCAAATACAGTCACATTCTAAGGCACTGGGTGTTAAGACTTCAAGGTGAATTTTTTTTAGGGGGCAAGAGGAACACAATTCAGCTAGTAACAACCTCCTCACACCCCCATCATTTGCTTCATTCTAAAATATCATTATTATAGTGATAGGGTTGAAATCCCAGGCCCTTTGTTGGGTATGTTAATGCCAAGAGGTATTATTTTTTGCTGCTATTTTTTTATGTCTCCCCACTAGATTGTAAACTCCACAAAGGTAGTGTATTTATTTATCCTTGTGTTTCCAGCACATAGAACAGTATTCCACCCCACACATGATTAAATAGAGTATGAAAAAATTTCACTTATGAAAAAACAAGTAAAATGAACAACCCAGGGGATGTGGTCATTCAGAAATACAGTGATCTCAAGATTTATAATTTAGAAAAGAGTGGTGAATGTGTGGCCTAGTGTCTTTTAGCTGGCTGTCAGCAAGGAAGTGAAAGGATCCTAGCCTTTGCCTATTCAAAGTCGATTATAACTAGTGCACAATGATGGAAGGAATGAGGTTGAGGGAGTAGAACTTCTGAGGCCTACCTATTCTATTAGAACACATTTTGTTAACTAAAGGAAGCAGCTGAAGCTTCACTGGAAATGACAACAATGTTAGATAGTCTGTATTAGAATTATCCAGGAAAACAAAACCAACAGGAGTAGGGTGCGTGTGTGCATGTGTATATGTGTGTGTGTGTTTGTGTGTCGGGGGGTGGGGCAGGCAGAGAGAGATGATTTATTTTAAGGAATTGGTTCATGCAATTGTAGAGGCTTGGTAAGTCCAAAATCTGCATGGTAGGCTGGCTGGTTGGAGATCCAGGGGAGAGTTTCAGTTCGAGTTGTAATTATTCTGCTGGAAGTATTCCATCTTGCTCAGGGGAGGTTAGTCTTTGTTCTATTCATGCCTTCAGCTAATTAGATGAGGCCCACACACACTTGGGAGGGTAATCTGTTTCACTCAAAGTCCAGTAATTTAAATGTTAAATCTCATACAAAAAACACCTTTACAGATACATCTAGAATGACGTTGGACCAAATATCTGGGCACTTTGGCCCAGTCAAGTTGACACATATAATTAACCATCAAGGCCGGGCACGGTGGCTCATGCCTGTAATCCCAGCACTTTGGGAGGCTGAGGTGGGTGGATTGCGAGGTCGTGAGGTTGAGATCATCCTGGCCAACATGGTGAAACCCTGTCTCTACTAAAAATACAAAAATTAGTTGGGTGTGGTGCCATGTGCTCATAATCCCAGCTACTCGGGAGGCTGAGGCAGGAGAATGTCTTAAACCTGGGAGGCAGAGGTTGCAGTGAGCCGAGTGCAGTGAGCACCAGTGCACTCCAGTCTGGCGACAGAGCGAGACGCCATCTCAAAAACAAAAACAAAAACAACAAAAACAACAACAACAACAACAACAAAAATCACACAGTCTAGCTCTCTTGGTCACATGAGGCACTTCATGGCATAGAATGTAATGACTGTAATGTAGGTAGAAGAACTGGACTAAAATAAATCAGCAACTGACCAATGTACATATGTAGAAGAGACTCTCATTGAAAGTGCCGTTAGGGTCCTGCCTGTTTTAGAAGTCAGCCGGCTTTTGAAAAAGATATTTAGTAGCCTGAAAAGGGATAGTCAGAGGATCTTCTGTAGCCAGGGTAGAAAATATGACAAGCCCTGAATGTTTAAGAAAACGGTAAAATTCTTATTGGATGGTGAACTTTAATTCCAGTCAATGAGACACAACACAAATATAGAAACAATATCTATTTTTATGCAAACATCAAATCAAAATTCATGGTGTATGCTGGCAAGGGGTGTTACAGATTAAACAAAATAATGAAAATCAAAGATTTATTTGATTAGGAACCTAAGCTGAAGTGCCAATTATCTCAGCTTTGTTAACTTCCTTTACTATTACTCTTAGATCTATTTGTGATTCTAATCAAATTTTCTGTAGCTTCTTGTCTTTGAGCAGATTCAGAAGAGTTCTGAAAAGAAATAATTTTCTTAGACAGTTTTTGGTTTCTGAGAAAGTCCTTCATAACAGAAGAGGCATCTGTGGGTGGTCATTTGAGGGACAACAAGAGGCAGAGAGGTACATTTCCACTGAGCCTTGAAAACATGTATAAAGGCAGGAATTTGGAACAGCTATTTTTTTTTCCTTCAAATGGTCAAATATTCAGATGATGAAATACTGTTTTCAAAGATGTCTGTAGGCATCTGGCCCAGACTGAATATGCAGTGTTTACGAAATCAAAGGAAGAAAGAAAGGTTACTTGTAATGATGAATTCAACAAGGTGGTTAATAATACTGTCGTCATTTTTACTGGTCAGAAAAATACAGACTTTAGATCCCCCCTCTTTTTTTTAACTGGGCAGAGAAGGATCTTTGAAACAGTTATATTTTCCTAGGCAGCTTTGTATAAGAATTCTATATTGCTTTAAAGTTTTGACCCTTGTAAATAAAATCTTGCCATATGGAAGTTCTAGAAAGAAATTTAAGTATAATGTGATGGCGAAGGTCTTGTGTGTTGCAGCCAGCTCTGCACATTACTGATCCTCAGCTTTCTGATCTGTAAAATGGACATTTTAACATTCACCTTCTGCAGTTAAGAGTTAAAGGAGTTCATACATGTGAATACAAGACAAAGCTTAGGACAATGTGTGGTATGTGGGAAGCAAACAGAGGCCATCACGATAATGTTGGTATAAAAGGAGGGAGAGAGAGAGAGACAGATGTGGCACATATGAACAGATGCTAACCATGTTTTTGAGAGACCATTTTTGGGAAACCATAATGTCCACTTGACCTACTCATTTGTTTCTTCATCCTCTTCTGTTCCCACAGACCATGTTGGTGATGGGGTAAGTTTCAATAAAACTTTTTCTAGGAACAACACATTTATTCCTTCATTGAGAAGCCCTATGCTCTAATATACACCAGTTAGGTCATTTCTAGAAAGGTGTTGTCTGATTTAAATATTTCTTTCCTGATTTGCACACAAAATGGAAAAAAAATTGCCCATTTATTTGCAGGGAATAAAAATATATAATACCAAAGAAAATTAGAAGGTAAAACTCCGGAATAATATGATTCTTCAGAAAATACAATCCAATTATAGGAGAGAGGTAATATCCAGTTCTCTTTTAGTTGACCTATAATAAATGCAGATTACTTAGGTATTTAATATAGAGTGGTATTTCAAAATCAAATGATGACTATTATTTCTATTATCAGTGGAAAAAGCAATATTAAAGTAGAAATTAGTACTTCAGACTTACAAATGGAGGACAAAAGTCTTTTGTGCAAAACTACCTGAAAAATTGTAACTCTTTCAATCTCAAGTCAGAGGATTGTTCTTCCAATAAATATTTTTGGAAGCTCTATCATGTGCCAGGCATTGTTTTAGAACCTGGACATATAGCAGTGAACAAGAAAGAAAGGCCTTGGCTTTGATGGAATTTATAATTTTGCAGGTAGAGACAGAATAAAACAATAAAACTGAATGCAGTTACAAGATAATTTCTGAAAGTGAGAAATACTATGAAGATTACAAAAAAGGATCATGTGATGGGATAGACAATGACCAGCGACAGGAACAGTGTTACAGGACCAACAGTTTCCTATGTCCACTGCACAGGCACAGACCAATTACACTGAAACAGCAGGGTTTGCAGCAGAGAAAGAGTTTAATGGCTCCTGGGAGCAGAGTGAGGAGATGGAAGAAGACCCTCAAATCCATCTCCCCAAGGAGTTCTGGGCTGGGTTTTTAAGCAGTTCATGGAGAGTGAGGGGCTAGAAAATTGGGGTTGTTGATTGGTTAGGATAAGGGGCAGGAAATCGCTGAGACATGGAAACTGCCGTCGTTGGTGAGTCAGCCCTTGTGGGGTCCTGCAGACCAGCTGACATCAGTAGTTTCACTGGTATGCAGGACCTGAAAGAACATCTCAATGGTAAAACAATATTTTATGATGCTCAAGTTTTTATTTGTAGAGCAGTTAAGGGGAACTATAATCTTGTAACGGGGTCTATGTGATTATGATATGTCTGAGGCAATAGACACCAACAACTATGAGGAAGCAGGTCCAAGAGCAGGCGGACCTCCTGATTCATGTTGCATGTGCTGCAAGCTTGATTTATCTTTGTTTTCCCCCCTGCCTTCTTCCCTAATTTTATAAAGTTGATAGGGATGATTTCAATGGGGTGTGTGTGAGATATGCAGGGAGGGGCATTCAGACTAGGGGTGGTCACAGGAGGTCTCCCTGGAAAGGTCGTGATTAACCTTCGATCTTCTGGGTGGTGTTCCAGGCAGAGGCCAGGTGGGAAGCAATTCCCCATGTGGCCACAGCTGGGAGAGTTCGAGACTGTGGTCTAAGATAAGGTCAGAGATGATAAGACCCCAAGTCCCTCCATACTGTGGGTGATGTGAGGAGTTTAGACTTGATTTTCAGTCATGTGGAAATCCAGTGGAGATTTTAAAGCATGGGAGGGACATGGCCTGATTTATGTGTTTCAAAGATCACTCTGACAGCTTCAAAGAGGATGGGCTGTAACAGGAACAAGAATGAATCAGGAGGAAAGTGAGGGGCTCTTGCGTAAAGCAGCAGAGATGGATGGTAGGGCAGGGACTAAAGATGGAGAGGCATTCGCCTAAACAAAGAAGAGTGTGGGCTGCTGCCTCTGCTTACCAGCATTCTAGGGACATCTGTTATTTGGTAGGAAGTGCAAGTGATCAACCTGACATGGGCTCCTGAAACGTTAAACAGCCTCCTGGGCCAAGGCTGTTTCATTAAGTTTGATTATTGTAAAGTGTGGAGCAATGGTACGTTCAGTTATATAGGAAAATAGTGTTTGCTTGGGTTAAAGGGGGAGATTTAAGAAAATTTAGCGTGACAAAAGTTTAGTAGCTCGTTAAGGGCAGATGTCCACGGTTCTTTATGAGGAGCTGGAATTCAATGGTAGATGAGAAGGGTGCACTGCGGTGGACACACTCTGAACCACGCTTGGGAACCCTCTGATGTTTTAAAAAATACGCGTTGTAATGTCTAAATAAGCAAACCTGTGTTTTGTTAGTTATGGAGTAGGATAGACTGTCTGGCTTGAAGGGCTTGGGTGTGAAGTCTCTAGATGCTGCGGGCCATTGCCTGCTGTGGTTCTGTGGGAAAGGATGTCTTCTGGGACTCTTTCATGCCAATGTTTCCTCCTAACGTTTAGGACCTAAATGGGGCAGAGGTGGGTTGAGTATATATGGAGGGGAAGTGAGACAACTGGGGAAACTGAGGAGTCCAGGAACGTGGTCCCCGTCCTTTATTTTTGTTCAGGTTCCTTTGTTTGCAAGGAGGAAACCTGTTCAACTGGACAGCCGATGCATGACGAGGATTCAGACACATCATGGGCTCCAAGGTGAGAAAGTGAGGTGAAGCCACGTCTCCTGTGAAGTGGGACTGGGTTCTGCAGAGGCAAGGTCAAGACTGCTGACCCTTCCCTTCCTAGGAGCCCCTTTCTGCACTGACTCACCTGGCCTGAGCTGCAGCCCAATGGCTGCCAGCCCTGCTTCCACATCATCAACTTTTCAGCTCCAGTGCCGCATCCCTGGGCTCCTCAGTTTCCCCGATTGTCTCACTTCTCCTGTGTCCCTTCTCTGGTTCACTTAGTTCCATTTTTGGGAGGGCAGCTCTGTTTGGCTCAGCCCCTGGTCGGTGATGATGGTCCCTTGTGTACTCAGCAGAGCCGGGCAGAGCAATGAGGGACGTGTTGAATGTTGTTGTTTTGTGCAGAGCCACCTTTTGTTTCTCTAGAGCCTTGGGATCACTTGGCAGGGGAGGGAGGAGAGTGTTAACAGTCACTTCTTGGAGAAGGCTCTGTTGGGGCTCAGCAGGTTTCCTGGCCTGTGGAGAATTCTAGAGAATTCCAGGGTGTCTCTAAGGGAGGACTGGAGGAAGACTGTCTTGGAGTTGCAGCAGTCAGATAGAAGATGCTGCCAGAGGCTGAGGGCCTCCTCTAGAAAGGGGGGTCTTTGATTCAGTGGGCAGGTTTTCACTTGTCAAATAAGGCAAAGTTGTGAGATAGTTCTCTAGTATTAATAAATTCAGTCTGGGAGTGGTGGCTCACACCTGTAATCTCAGCACTTTTGGAGGCTGAGTTGGGTGGATCACCTGAGGTCAGGAGTTTGAGACCAGCCTGGCCAACATGGCGAAACATCTGTCTCTACCGAAAAATACAAAAAAATTGGCCAGGTGTGGTGGCAGGCACCTATAATCCCAGCTGCTCAGGAAGTTGAGGCAGGAGAATTGCTTGAACCCAGGGGGCGGAGGTTGCAGTGAACCAAGATCGCGCCACTGCACTCCAGCCTGAATAACAGAGCAAGACTCCATCACACACACACAAAAATTCAATGTTTTCCACTTCACCTGCTCTGTGACAGACCTTTTCTTTTCCTCCGGCCTTTAGCACACCTTTGTATTGTTACTTCACTGAGATAGTCTTTGTCTCCTCTTTCCCCTTGAAGGAATTAAAATATATAGAAACTCCTACAACCCCATGGCAAAAGACCTAATAACCCTATTAAAAAATAGGCTAAAGACTTGAATAGACATTTCTCCAAAGAAGACACACAAATGGCCAACAGGTATATGAAAAGATGCTCAAAGGCACTAATCATCAGGGAAATGCACGTTAAAACAATCGAGATACCACCTCACATCTGTTAGGAGGGCTATTATAAAAACGTAAAAAACAAAAAATAAAAGACAGCTGTTGGTGAAGATGTGGGGAAATTCAACAGTCCTTCTTATCGTGGCTTTGGAGTATGCCAAGTCCCAGAATGAGGTCCTATTGATAGAAACCTGCCTCACCACTCAGAATTTCAATTATATTGAATGGATGAATGTCTTTTTTATTTTAATTTTTCTTTGAGACAGAGTCTCGCTCTGTTTTGCAGGCTGGAGTGCAATGATGCGATCTCAGCTCACTGCAATGTCTGCCTCCCAGGTTCAAGTGATTCTCCTGCCTCAGCCTCCCAAGTAGCTGGGACTAGGGCACATGCTCCACACCAGGCTCATTTTGTATTTTTAATAGAGACAGGGTTTCACCATGTTGGCCAGGCTGGTCTTGAACTCCTGGCCTCAAGTGATCCACCTGCCTCAGCCTCCCAAAGTGCAGAGATTAGAGGTGTCAACCACTGCGCCCGGCCTGAATACATATCTTTTAACCAGCAATGTTCTCCAGATTCTCAGAACACATTTGGCAAATGAAGGCATCCCCTTCCTGCCTACTAGACCCAGAAATGCATAATGGTGGGATTTTCTGATCCTTTTCATGTTCTCTCTTGCTCCACCCAGATTAAAGAGCTACAGACGTGCTCCTAACTTACCCTCTGAAATACTTTCAGTGCAAAGCTTCACATATACCGACATGTTTCCTGTGAGGTTTGGAAGCATTGAATCCACTGCATGAAAATTGTTTTTATTTCATAATAATCAGAAAACCCACTGTGTGTATTCTGAACAGGGCCTGTGTAAAATATACAAATCCAGTACTGACAATCTGGTTGTGTCATCAGAATAGACAAAAAGAAATTGTCAAGATATTGATTTTGTATCCACACAGCCTTTACTGACACATGATTTAGGAAACGTTGAAATGAAAGACCAGTCAGAGCAGAGGCATTAGATAAGTGTTCAGTATAGAAAAACAATCAGTCTTGAGATCTTATTCACACCTGTGAATGCCACTGACCACAGGCGGTTTGTTCCTTGATCATTGTGGTGATGGTCTTAACATTTTTGGAGACTCTAAGAGAGATTAGCCGTAAAGGATTTGCTGAGATGACTACTTCAATGTGAAGTGCTGCTCAGGATTGTCAGGTCAGTGTAGAGATGCTCAAGTAGCTGTGGTGTTTCTCTCTCTCTTTTTTTTGTTTATTTTTGAGACAGGGTCTTGCTCTGTTGCCCAGGCTGGAGTGCAATTGGCACGATCACAGCTCACTGCAACCTCCACCTCCTGGGCTTAGCAATCTTCCCACTTCAGCCTCCCTGTAGCTGGGACTACAGGTGTGCGCCACCACATCCAGCTAATTTTTACATCTTTTGTAGAGACAGGGTTCACCATGTTGATCAGGCTGGTCTCAAACCCCTGGACTCAAGCCATCTGCCTGCTTCCCATATTGCTGGGGTTACAGACCTGAGCCACTGTACCTGGCTTTTGTCTCTTTCTTCTCTCAAGCAGATACAGACTCACTTGCTCATCTAATACTCACTCAGGCTACTATCCCCGGAGTCACTTCTTCCCAAGTTTAAGTTGGTCTTTGCTAGGAGGCCAATCCTGACTTTCTAAGTTACATCAATCTGTCACCTTCTGTGATGTTCATATAGCAATGGTTCATGCATGACCCTGTACTGTTCTCTGTTTCACTGTGTTGCTACATCTTCCAGTCCAGACTGTAGGCTCTTTGGGTGCAGAAATGATTCTCAAAGCTCACTCCTTCTCTTTGCGACAACTTTACCCCTCGCGTTTATTTTATTTATATTTATTTATTTATTTTTGCTTGGACAAGTGCAGTAGACTCCTAATTGAACCACTTAAAAACAAAGTTTCTAAAACAAAGTCTGACTGTGGCAATTTCTTGTTTAAAAACCCTCTGGTGGGGGCCGGGTACAGTGGCTCACACCTGTAATCCCAGCACTTGGGGAGGCCAATGGGGACAGATCACCTGAGGTCAGGAGTTTGAGACCAGTCTGGCCAACGTGGCGAAACCCTGTCGCTACTAAAAATACAAAAATTAACCAATGTGGTGGTGCGTGCCTGTGTAGTCCCACCTGTTTGGGAGGCTGAGGCAGGAGAATCACTTGAACCCGGGAGGTGGAGGCTGCAGTGAGCCTATATTGTGCCACTGCACTCCAGTCTCAGCAACAAAATGAGACTCTGTCTCTACAACAATAACAACAATGACAAAGAAATTACTTTCAAAGCTGACTTGTCCTTTTTTGCAACAACTTTGCTCCTTGCTTTCATTGTTTGCTTGTTTTTTGCTTGGGCAAGTGTAGTAGACTCTTAATTGAACCACCTAAAAACAAAGTTTCCAATACAAATCTGGCTGTGGTAATCCCTTGTTTAAAAACCCTCTGGTGGGGGCCGGGCACCGTGGCTCAAGCCTGTAATCCCAGCACTTTGGGAGACTGAGGCGGGCGGATCACGAGGTCAGGAGTTTGAGACCAGCCTGGCCAACATAGTAAAACCCCATCTTTACCAAAAAAAAAAAAAAAAAAGCTGGGCATGGTGGCGGGCGCCTGTAATCCTGGCTACTCAGGGAGCTGAGGCAGGAGAATCACTTGAACCCAGGAGGCAGAGGTTGCAGTGAGCCGAGATTGCGACACTGCACTTCAGCCTAGGCGACAGAGCAAGACTGTCTCAATAAATAAATAAATGAAAGCAAAAACAAACAAACAAAAACCAAAAGCCCTCTGGTGGGTACCATTGCCTTTGGTGTGGTTTCCTGAACCTCGGCACAGCCTCCATGACCTGGTCATTCTTGCCTGTGCTTTCAGTTCCCACCTTTATGCTTCCACACTCTCCCTTCCCCAGTGCCGGAGCCAGATGAGCTGTTTCCTGGTGTTCAGGTGTGACGTCATCTCTCATTCTGCTGAGCCTGGGCTTTCACTGGTCCCTGGACTAGACCTTCCTTCCCTACTATACGGTTCTGAAATTTGTGGTGTATTATTTAAAAAAAAAAAATACATTTTTCAAACTAAAATAGTGACGTTAAAACTGAAGGAAGAAAGGTAAGGAATGTGTGAATGATGAACGTTATTTGACCAACCAGACAAATATATCATTTGTGCAGGTTAAAAAAGCATATTAATAACTTCATGAGGTTAACCAATTTAGGACTCAATTAGAAATGTGATCCCAGGAACTACATACAAATTATTATAATTATGGTGACAGGAAATGGCGCTCCTAGGAAATGGTAGAAGGCAGAAATTTAAAAGGAGAATATATTATTTAAAAGTCAGGCAGCTTGTCTTTGCGGCCCTAAGAGTTGAATTGGGAAAATTAAAGATCTCAGATCATAAAACTACCAGCAGAATGAAGTACTAAGCTAATCCACTCAGTGGAAAGCAGTTCACCACCATAATTGGAAATGCAGGATTGTGGTTACTTAATAGAAGTGAACATTTAATCATGTCAGGGCCACTGTGTGCCGTAGATTTAACATACCATCTCTAACATATTTTGCAACTTGGACAATTAATTCCATACCTGTACTGTCCCATATTCAGCTTTATAAAACATGTCCTCCCCATAAAAATAAATGTATGTGGCAGATAGCCCTCTCTCTTGTTTGCCAAAAAACAGATTACTATCAGGAAGGCCGAATTATCACCTGCTGTCAACAAATGGATTACCCAAGTTAAGGTCATTATTGTTGCTGTCATTATCTTACATATTAAAACTGTTATTTATGAACATAGAAATGAAATGGATGATCTTACATTTATCCGGGGTTTCTATGAGACCTTTTTGAACTTCATTTTGCATGCTTGTAAGATTACGAATTAAAACTATCCATGCAGTCCCACATTTTTTAAAAAATAAATTGCCTCTTCAAATGAAGATTTTTTTTTCCCCTTACTGCTAAAGGTTTTAGATTAACTCAGCAACCCATGAACCTTTTCATGTTGTCATCTACTGACATTTTTCTTTTTGAGTTTTTGGAAATATAATACAAGATAAAAGTACACTTGGAGGTGAAACAGCAAGAGGTAGAGATAACAAGAATATTTATTTAGTTTACTCATCTGCTTTTATTTTTCCCTTATTATTTATGTAATTTATATTTCTACTTTTTTTTGAACTCTAAAGTCTGTTTCAGTTAACTTTGATTTCCATGATTCTGTTTTATTTAATTAAACTTTTTGAAGACTTTTTGCCACTCTATTTAAATGAAACATGACCAAGGAGAAAATGAATATAAACATCTTTGCATAACTGATACGTTGAAAAATGCATGACCACTTAAATGTCACAACTCGGTGTAGCATTTCTTTTTCATTCTGATGCTACTGAATTTTAAGGACAAGCTGCATTTTGCATTTGTAGCGTTGCTTAAATCAGGTGGCAGCATGCTCCTGAGCTAAAAACCATCTCTCTGAGAAGCATGTTGTTGAGAACTCAGAGTTTCTCCCTCCCCTCTTCTCCCCTCCTTTCTCTTCTTTCTCCCTCCTTTCTTCCACCCGTTTCCTCCCCTCCTCCTTTCTTCCTTCCCTCCCCCTTTCTTCCTTCCCTCCCCTTCCTTCTTCACCCTTTCCTTCTGTTTCTTCCTCCCTCCCTATTTCCTACTTTCCTTTTTTTTGGACAATAGCCAGGACTGTGGGGATGACAGATGTGAGGCCAGCCTTGGGCTGGGGCAGCAACAGGACATTCAGGGTGGCTGTCCCTCCTCCCACATTCCGTAACAGACCTCAGGAATGAATTTTGTTCTGGGTGGTACCTCTCCCCTGCTTCGGGCCCTGACAGTCCTGCTCATTTACTTGCTCTTCAGCAGTCAGACTGCAGTAGCTTAGACTCTGAGAATGAGGTAAGGTCTGATTCCGATGTCCTCCCAGCAGCACCCCACAGGCAGAAAGGGGCAGGGGAATACAAATCGGAAAGGGAAATGAAAGGACACAGAAACAATTAGGTTATTACAAGACAGAATAAATCAAAGTTAGAGGAAGAAGTGGCCAGGAAGCTATCATTTCGTAAGCACCTGCTAGGGTGGAATACTTCTGTGACTACAGGAGCCAGGCAGGATGACACTCGGGGTGGGTGATGACCGGAGCTTGTATTTGTCCCTTTGTCACAGTCCCCACCATTCCATAGCCTCTCTCTAACAAACAACTGATGAACTAAAGACTGTTTTTAAGAAACAAGAGTTTATATGTTATTGCAAATCTTAGCTTAATATTGTGTTAGATTGCTTGGGAATAGTGGGGACCCTGTGAGCTAGACAAACCTATGCTTTTCTGGGGGAAGCAGCTGATTCTCCGTCAGTTGTTGCTAGGTGGGCATGCTGCATCAGTGATGAGTGCTGAGTTTTCAACAGAAGCAGATTCCAGGTTGGCTGGTTTGATTTTGTGTGTGTGTGTGTGTGTGTGTGTGAAATTTCCTGATTTTTAAATGTTGGCAATTAAATAAGAGTTGTTTTTTTTTTGACAGAGTCTTACTCTGTCACCCAGGCTGAAGTGCATGGTGCAATCTCTGCTCACTGCAGCTTTGACCTCCTCAGCTCAAACTATCCACCTGCCTCAGCCTCACAAGTAACTGGGACTACAGGCATGAGCCACCATGCCCGGCTAATTTTTTAAATTTTTATTAGAGACAGGGTTTTACCATGTTGGCCAGGCTGTTCTCAAACTCCTGACCTCCAGTGATCCGCCCACCTTGGCCTCCCAAAGTGCTGGGATTACAAGTGTGAGCCACTGCGGCCAGCCAAGAAATTTGAAAAGTAATGAACACTCTGAAATAAATATGTCAGTGGGAAGCATGTGTCAATTTCCAACTGTGGCCTGCCATGTGCCATGTTCTGTACTTTGTGTGAACTGGCTGAACCTCAGCCCAGCTCCATGGGGTTGGTATTGCTCTTCCCTTCCGTGGGAATTAAAGGAAAAAACCGATGAGGAGCTTGAAAGAAAAATTCAACAAATGTCTGCTGAGCACCTACTATGTGCCAGAGCCCACGTTGTCCTATCTGCCCTACAGGTATTGCTGGTTCACTTCTAAACACTGGAGGGATGTATGAAAAGTTCACCACCGCCACCACAGTATTGAGATAACAGTTCAGAACAACAATACTTAGACCTCCTAGGATGAATTGTGAAACAAATTGCACACATAATTATTGTGATAGGGACTCAGAGAAAAGAAGGAGACCTCTTTTTGTGCTTAATATAGGGCAAGGGATTTGAACAGGGATTAAAAGATTAGGAAGATTCTCCAAAACAGGTTGAATAAGGAGAGAAATTAGAGCAAGGCACAGAATTGGCTTCTCTTTTGGAAGAATTCTTTTTGGAGAAAAAGTCTCCTCCTTGGACCTTAAGGGATTTGGCTCTGAGGGTTGAGTCATGTTTCCATGAATGCGCAGTAAATTCATGGTAAATCCAAGCCTAGAACCCCAGAGCCTATTTGTATAACCATTAACTGGTCATTTTATCAGGAGTTATCTTGGATTTCTGATGTGCAAAGATCAGAATGGTTATAACAGAAGTCTCTACAGAGCTACCGCAGAATCCCTGTGCCTACTGTTGAGATGCTTTCTAATGCTGTCTTGGAATTCTTCCCGTTTCTTCTGGAAATCTTTTTTTCACGTGAAAGCAGTTGCTGGTAGTACCCAGGTGGTGGCCATATAGTCCCTAGGTATGAGAGTCTGCCTAATACCAGTTAAACATTATAAATAGTCAATGGGGACTCCTTGAATGACTTTTAACCTTGAACCTGCAAGAAGTCAAGATTACAGGAAAGAATTATAGCAAGTGCCGAGAATGGAAGGGAGCATACCGATGACTTCTAACTGGCAAGTGTAAGTCCTGGCTGCTCAGTAGAGCAGTGGTTTAGACTTGGTCTTATTAACCACAAAGCCCTTTGTTCATTTGAACTCACTCAAAGCCCCCAAGTTTAAAACAGATGAAAATGCTTCTCCTACCTCCTCTCACCTGAGCCTTTCCTTAGGGTGCTGCTTTTGGCCTTAGGGGTTGGAAATCCATTGTTGCATTAGTTCTTCTCTTAACGAATGAGAAGGATGGAGAAGACTCAGAGATGGCTGTGGAAATGCAGGGAGGACAATATTCTAGGGCAGTGCTTTCCAAACTGCAGAACATTTACCCAGGGGGTTGCAAAGCCATGGGGAGAGGGAAGGAGATACTAGAATTTTTATGTCGATTTATTTTGTATCTCATCCTTTTCCAGTTCCTTTTGGTTTGTGTTATAATGTGTGTAATATATTAGTGCAGTCTAATTTATAATAAATTACATAATAGGTTCCATTCCATTATATTATAAATTAAAAAATACATTCTGGGGCATGTGCTCCACTTTATTTTTTTATTTGACTAATGAGACACAGGGTCCAAAATATTTGGAGACCAGTATACTAGACTATGAATTTCAACCTTTTGTATTTCAAATCCCTTTCACTAACGGACTCAGATCCCACCATGGTAGCAATGAGAGGCCCAGCTTTTCCAAGAAGAGAGTTTAACTGCTCACAGGCATTCTGTAATTTGTCATTTATGGCAGGTTTTGAGAACATAAACATTGCAGTGGTATTTTTGAGAGGAAATGTTTATCATTATAGCGCCAAAACACATCACAAACAGAAACAATAATTTCATTAGTAGACGAAAATTGTAATAATGCTGTTGAATATAAATTTCACTGCTATGGCAATTCTAAAACACAAGGATGATGAATAAAATATTGCAACATTATTATTGGGAATAAACTTTATTGCCATGAGTGAGACACAAGTGGGAGGATTGATGGAGACTCAAATTTCGGGTAATTGTTTTCAGCCAGTGGTATGGGTATTATCCACAGAAATGTATTCTCTTCTCTAGTATCACACCCTCGCCTCTGGTGGAAAATCCCTGCTCTGGAGAGAATGGGATAATGGTCCTTTCACTCCAAGCCCGACTCTCACATCTGTTTCTTACTCAGTGTTTTATTACCCCAGCAATTCCATCCTGTTGTGCGAGGTGAAACCCAAGGATCATCCTCCCTTTTCCTGTTCCTCTACATCAAACTGATCCCCAACGGGTGTCGTCAGTGCTACCTCCGGATTAGGTCTTGAGTCAGATTATCCTTCTCCATCTCCCCGGCGACCCCCTAGTCCAATCCTGGACTCCGCTGTGTCCTCTTGCTGGGTTTCTCCCTCCTGTACTGCTCCTTGCAGTTATTTGTCACCAGAGTGAGCATAAGCCAGCCACTGTCCAGCTGAAACCCTGCTGTGGGCCGGGTGCAGTGGGTCAGGCCTGTAATCCCAGCACTTTGGGAGAGTGAGGCAGGTAGAGCACCTGTGGTCAGGAGTTCGAGACTAGCCTGGCCAACATGGTGAAACCCCTTCTCTACTTAAAAACAAAAACAAAAAACCAAAAAAAACCTAGAAACAAAAAATTAGCCGGACGTGGTGGTGGGTGCCTGTAATCCCACTGGAACCTGGGAGGCTGAGGTTGCAGTGAGCTGAGATTGCACCACTGCACTCAAGCCTGGGCCACAAGAACAAAACTCCGTCTCAAAACAACAACAACAGGAACAACAACAAAACAAACAAGAACCAGAACGAAACAAAACAAAACAAAAAAACTCCGTAAAACCGAAAACCAAAACCCAAAAAAACCCTGTGCCTTTCTCTTACTTACAGAATTAACTCAAAGCCTTTCACAAAGTCTTCAGAGCCCCGAGGGATTGCCAGCCTCATCTCCTGCACCTCTCTACCTGGGTTACTGTGTCCGGCTACTCACGTCTCCCTTCTAAATCTTAGACACCAAGCCTATGGCAGCCCTAGGACCCCCCTGTTCCCTCAGCACTGAGCTGGCTCATGTCTGCCCTTCAGGTGTTCAGCTATCTGTCCTTTCCTTGGAGAGCACCTCCGTGACCACCCCAGCTAACGTGACCACTGGGAACCTCCATTTCTGTCCATCTCTACCCTAGAGCTGTGGCCTCCTTGCCTCCAGGGGCTGCTGTTCCCACAGAACCCAGGGCTGGAGGTGGTCCCTGAGGCTGTTCCATGAAGCAGTCCTTCATCATCCCTTGTCTTTCCTTTAAAGATTGTATCTCAATCTGACATTGCCATGTGTATTTGCTTATTACTTGAATAAACAAAAGCCCAGTCTTGAAAGAAAGTGAGAACTTGTGACTTTCAGGTTTTTTGTTCCTCCCCATCACATCTGATGCGGAGGAACAAACAGCATCACGTATTGGCAAATAAAATACCCATGTGTTCCCGATGCTCGGCTGAGGTCTCCCTAGAGCCAGCCAGCCAGACACTCCTGGCTGCAACCTGGGCTCTGGGGTGGCCAATCAGACACTCCTGGCTGCGACCTGGGCTCTGGGGTGGCCAATCGATGTCAGCTCTGTGACCTGGGCTCTGGGGTGGCCAATCGATGTCAGCTCTGTGACCTGGGCTTTGGGGTGGCCAATCGATGTCAGCTCTGTGACCTGGGCTCTGGGGTGGCCAATAGATGTCAGCTCTGTGACCTGGGCTCTGGGATGGCTCATAATGTCAACTCATTGGCCACCTCTGCTCACCTGTGAGAGCTGCATGGAGTGGTGTTGTGTTGAGCCACATTGGAGCCTGAGGCAGTGGAAAAATCAGTCACACTCATCCTGTCTTTATTTCAAATTTTGACATTTTGCTCATCATCAATTTTTTTGGGTCAAATTTAAACATTGCATTAAAATACTATCTTGCTTACTGAGATTTTGGTGACCCATTAAGTTTCGTATCCAAGGCCAGTATCTCACCAGCCTCACTTTTATCCTGGCTGGGAACATTATATTGATCAGGAATAACTAAGATACATGCAGTATAAGGAATTAGAGGCTTAATTTGGCTTAGTGGAAGAGTGGTTGAGGAGTGACAGTGGATCATGTGTATAGAGTTGGGTGAATGCAGCCTAGTAGCCCATCCTGCTAAACTGACAAACCAGAATGGTACACATCAGGGACTAGGACATTTCACAGTTATTTTTTTTAACAGCTCAGTATTATCGACTGAGGCCCGGTAGCAGGGTCATAACTAAATTGCAGTTTCCCTGCTTTTTAGCAGGGCTTGGGCATCTCTTGGTCTCAAGTTCAAATCTTGCTTTTGCCTACTTATATGCTGTGTGGTTTAGGGCAAGTGATTTGTCTTCTTTGAACCTCAGCATCTTTGTTAGCAAAATGGAAATTTTAAAAAAATCACCTCGGCCGGGCGCGGTGGCTCAAGCCTGTAATCCCAGCACTTTGGGAGGCCGAGACGGGCGGATCACGAGGTCAGGAGATCGAGACCATCCTGGCTAACACCGTGAAATCCCGTCTCTACTAAAAATACAAAAAACTAGCCGGGCGAGGTGGCGGGCGCCTGTAGTCCCAGCTACTCCGGAGGCTGAGGCAGGAGAATGGCGTAAACCCGGGAGGCGGAGCTTGCAGTGAGCTGAGATCCGGCCACTGCACTCCAGCCCGGGCTACAGAGCAAGACTCCGTCTCAAAAAAAAAAAAAAAAAAAAAAAAAAAAAAAAAAATCACCTCTTGGTGGAGTGTTTGTAAATGTTAAATGAAATGATTGGTTCATTTGACTCCTATCTACAGAGTGCTCAAAATGTGGCGGCTGTGGGCTCCGCTCTGGGATTCAAAGGTGAGGCGGTGAAATGAGGAGGTTGTCTCACCTTTCTGGAGCTTGCAATCTAGTGCAGGAGGTAGACATTCGTCTGAGTCACAAACATGTTAAGTCCCCAATCTGTGAGAGCCTCGGCGAGCGCTTCCTCCAGGGATCCATGCTCTAGGTGAGGACTGATGAGAAAACAGGAGTTTACTAGGCACAGCAAGTAGGAAGGGCTTCCATGCAGGGGAAACAGCTTGTGCAAAGACCCAGTGTGGGCAAGGGCATGGCCTGTCTGCAGAAGTGAGCAAATGCCAGTGCAACTGGAGGGCAGAGCATTAATTTATGTAATTTATGTTGTCATTGTGCTATTATCAGCCTTCCTGCTGGGCCCTCGGTGATACAGGGAGGATGGGTTCCAGGTGCTTCACTGTCCTTCTAATACCACCTGAGGGAAGAACAGGTTTGCCTTCAAAGGCAGGAAATGAGGTCTAGGTATAGGGCTGTATTTCTAGAGAAGGTTCCAGAAAGGGGCAGGAGAAAGCCAACAGGGTGAAGAAAGAGGAAAAAAAGTTAAAGCAGAAAGAGCCAACCTTACGACAGACAGTGAATAAACAAGAAGGGACGTTTCTGTGTCACCTGCCATATTTCTTTGGAAATAAAAGTTATTTTTCCAGAAATAACTTAAATATTCAGCAAGAAAAGGTCCTGAGCTGTAAAGTGCCAGGGCTGAGAAAATTCCCTGGTGTGTTAACATTTCTGGACAGAATGTTCGGGCAGCTGTCATTGACAGCACCCATTCTCCCCACGAAGTGGTTGAGTTTTGGAGGAATCTGAAAGGTTTCCATGGGCCTGTCATGAGTGGACAAATGAATTAGGTGAGGGTGAGAGTGAAGCTGTTGAATTTTTAAAAGTAATTCCAACAGTGCATTGAGGGGCCATCTGAGTTTATGAACAATCTGATGTTGGCAAAATCCGTTCCCCACAGAGATCACAGAACAGGTGGAGAGGGGCCACTTACTCTGTCTGAGCCTTTTGCTTTCCCAAGCTGACCGTGACCTTAGAGAGCATGAGTTTCCAGGCCCCACCCTGAGACCCCGTGCACTGAGCATTTGTCACGCGAGCGCCATTTGTGGCAGCTGATACCGCCTGGAAACTTTCACTGAGTCCGCCAGAAGATAACGGCTTTTTATGGCCTTTTGCATTTGAACTAGTGATCCAGAGGTGAGAAATTCTATATTCCATTACTGACTCCCTCAGCTCTCCCGGGCACCCTGATATAGCTGTGACACTCAGAGTCACATGTGGCATGCTGCGTCAGCTCACGATGAAAAGCTACCTCAGTCTGAAAGCAAATCCTCCGTGAAAATCCCATGATTCCAGCTTAGCAATGAACAGATCCGACTTTCCTGAGGGGGCCTCATCATTGCCAAACTGTTAAAAACCCGTATGAGAGGTGGTGAGTTCATGGCAAAGCCCCCTCTGTCATCTGTTGTTTATACCTCTCATTAGTTTAAATGCTTCCTTCTTTCCTTTCTTTCTTTCCTTTTTTTTTTTTTGGGTAGAAAGAGCAGTTCTCATCAGTACCCTGCAAAGGATCTGAAGAGAATTCAGGGCAGCGTGGAGATGACAAGATGTTTTGACAGTGATGACAAGAATAGCGATCAACAGGTTGTCCTCCCCATCTAGGGTCTTCTGTGGGTGGGAAAAGCAGTCATTATGGCGGCCAGCGAGGCTTGTGGTGTCGTTTTGTTAATAAAGGCTTTATAAGAACCAGGAGAACACCATCTGGTCCTGGGGCCCTGCCAGGTTGAGGAGACTTAATAGCTTCTTGAGTTTCGGCAATAAAAATCGGGCTATCCAGGGAACAGAACATGTGCTCAGGAATGATGAGGAGTTAGGGCTTATTTAAAAAGTATAGGGGGCCTAAGATGACCCTCTGCATTGGCAGAGGAGAGAGATGATGAAAAAGGAGTAATTTATAATTGCAATATAGCATCCCATGTTACCCCATCGTCTGGGATCTGTGAATCCACAAGGAGAGGAAACTCGTTATCTAAAAGGCTGTTACGTAATCCTTTAGGCAAGAGACGTCATTCATAAACTCAAAGCCTGTAGAAAGGAGCTTTTAAAATGAGGGTTTATACGCCCCTCCTGCAGATAATGATAATTAGCATGGGTTAAAGGAGGTGGGGATTTTCCTAGTTTATGAAACTTGTAGGCCAGAATAAAAACCCAGTAACCTATATCATGAAGTAAACTGCTGAAGAGTTGACAGTCACTCTCCAGAGAATTGCCTGTCCCCCCAGAGCGCAGTAAGGTAATATTTATTCATGGTATTAAAAAATTTAAATGAAGTCATCCAGCAGCAGCCTCCTGAGAAGGAAATAAAACATACAGGGACAGTGGTTGGAAATGTTGCTATAGACTAAGACTATGGAGGCAATTAATATTGAGAAAAAGTCAATCTAGCAGGGAAGGAAACTGAAATATTTATATAAAAAGTTAAAAAAAACCCATTAGCTCTTACCCAGGTGGACATATCTCCATGTAATTATGGAGTCCGCTAACAAAAGCAAATTTCTCTCTCCCTCGTTCCATCTCTAAGGCATTAGAGTCGGCAGAAGTTCTTTTCATGGGGAAGTAATTTAATAGGGTCTCCTCTGAAAATTGTTCTGATTTCATAGGTCAGAAATGTGACACCCACGGGGCAAAAGAGAGATTGCCAGATGCCTGGTAGAGGCTTGATGTGTCTTCCCAGAACTGCATTATGAAAGATGGCAGAAGTTTGGTTCAGGGGAGCCACGAAGCGGCCACCCGAGCAGCATTTAGGAGTTGGTAACAGTTATTGAAATCAATGATCTGATTGAAGCCCCACCACAAGCCAGTGGGACTAGAAAGATATTACAGCCCCCAGTTGTAGACAAGACACTCACAGAGGTATGGTGACACACTCAGGATCACGCAACCCCATCCAGTGGGGCCAAGACTGGAGCTCACTGTGCTTATGGGCAGAGAAGAAAGGGAGGCTTTCTTCCAGGGCACCTCTCATTAGACCAGGCTCTGGATGCCGGATGAGTCCAATTGTGTTTTCTCCGCTTCTGCTCTGGGGCTCTATGCACCGCTAACGGGAGTTCCATGACCATGCTGATTGACCCCGTACGAAGTCAGGCTGTCTGATTTGCGCTAAGTCTTCGGTGCTTCATGAAATCCCTCTGCTCTCTCCGGTTAGCTTCCTTCCAATTCCTGATGGCAGCACATCCAAAATGAGCTCTCCCTCACCCTGTGCAGGTTGTGCAGAAAATCGTGCCTCATCTTTCATAGAGAGAGAGAGAGAAAAAAAAAGATCCTTATCACCCATGACAGGCACATCTTCTCCGTCTCTTCTTTTCTGTTACAGACAAAGCTTATTAAGGTCAACCTCTTCACCTGTATACTGGACTTCCTAACCCCTTCCACCTTTACCGCCACTTTACTATTTTGCTTTTCCCCTCTTTTAACTTCACTTTCTTTCCTCTGGCTTATTCACCTAAGTCTATACATGATCTCTGATTGCTTTCATCTCTCTTCCTCCAAATTAACCTTCTCTTGACATTTCTTCCTACTCCCTTGCAACTCGTGACCTCACCTCCATTTTCCCTGAAGCCATAACCATTTAGCTTTTATCCCAACATGTTATTGAAATGGATCTTGCTAAGGTTCCCAACAACCTAATTTTCAAATCTAATGACCTATTTTCAGCCCTTTTTCTTGATTCTTTAAAGAAATTGCCTTGGTTGACAACTCCCATATTTTGAAATACTTTCCTTCCCTGGCTTGATTTGATGTATTTATCCATTCACTTACTCAATAAATATTTATTGATCCCTACTATGTGCTAGGAGCCCTATCCTAGCTTCTGGAGATTCAGTGGCATATTTTATTCTAGTGGAGGAAACAGGAAACAAATATGTATGGAGATGAATGGAAAGTATCGTGTTGGAAAATGATGAGGCCACAAAGCACCTTCTACCACTGGCCACTACACTTTCTTCCAGCGCCCTTGACAATCTCTCCGGTTCTTCTTCTCTCTGGTCCTTGAATGTTGGTGATTCCAGGGTGACTGGTCTTTTCTCCCTGCTTTTTCTGACACCTGACCCTGTAAGAGATCTTGTCTACTCGGAGGCTTTAATGATGATGTTTCAGCTAATTTCATCTGTATCCCTGTTTCCATCTCAGATATATTTTGCAGAGTTTGCATTCTTCTATCCAGTCATTTACTGGACATTTCTGTTGGGGTTTCCTATATTCATCTCATATTTACCAAGTCCAAACAGGGAACCTCCTATCACCCAAACCTGTTTCTACTCTCTGTGTTCTCTATCCCAGTTAGTGTTGACATCATCCCATCAATCTTTCCATCTAGAAATCTCTCCTGCATCTCCACTGTAAAAAGTCACCAACAGCAGTCGATTCTGTGACTTAATGGCCAGAACTTGGCCCTATTTTCTTTTCTCTTCTTTTTCTTTTTTTTTTTTTTCTCTTTTCTTTTGGAGACAGAGTCTTGCTCTGTTGCCCGGGCTGGAGTGCAGCAATATGATCTCAGCTCACTGCAACCTCCATCTCCCGGGTTCAGGTGATTCTCCCACCTCAGCCTCCCGAGTAGCTGGGATTACCAGGCACCCGCCACCACACCTGGCTAATTTTGGTATTTTATTTTATTTTTTTTAGTAGAGACAGGGTTTCACCATGTTTGTCAGGATGGTCTTGAACTCCTGACCTCAGGTGATCTGCCCACCTCAGCTTCCCAAAGTGCTGGGATGACAGGGGTGAGCCCCTGAGCCCGGCCCCTACTTTCTGGCTCAGGGTCCATGCCTTACTTCAGACTCATACCACGTCTTTTCTGGACTCTTTCCTTGTAGCGGGCTCCCCTAGCTCCAGGGTTCCCTACTCCAGTTCCCCTTTCACCTTGTTACTGAAATTATCACACTAAATATACCTGATTTTTGTCAGTTTCCAGTTAAAAAAACACTCCGTTTGCCTCCCTGTGGCCCATAGCAGGGTTTGAAGACTGTGGGAGACAACTGATTTGTAGCTCCTGAGATCATTTTAGGGGGTTGCAACAGACATTAAAAAATATGAAATACAAAATATCAGGGTGAATTTCACATAGAAAGGGGCCAGTGTTGTTATGTGAACTTTTTGTTTCTGTTATAGATACTTGTGTGTATGTGCTAGGTTGTGATATAAAATGTGTGTCTTTGAGCAGCATCAGGAAAGTTTTAAAAAGTGCTGGCTCCTAGGGGATAATCTAAATTCCTTCACCTGGCATGTAAGGCTTTTTCCAGTTCCACCTCAATCTTCCTATCAGGTTCTTACATAGGATCAGGACTGGATCTCAAGAAAACTCTTCTCAAGTCAAATTCTCACTGTCAGACAGGCGCGGTGGCTCACACCTGTAATCTCAGCACTTTGGGAGGCTGAGGCGGGTGGATCACCTGAGGTCAAGGAGTTTGAGACCAGCTTGACCAACATGGTGAAACCCTATCTCTACAAAAATATAAAACATAGTCGGGCCTGGTGGTGGCTGCCTGTGATCCCAGTTACTTGGGAGGCTGAGGCGGGAGAATCGCTTGAACCTGGGAGGCGGAGGGTGCAGTGAGCCAGGATACACGCCACTGCACTCCAGCCTGGGCAACAGAGCGGGACTGTCTCAAAATAAAAATAAAAAAAATTCTCACTGTCCTTGCACGTGGCTCTGCCTGCTCCATGCCTTTCCCCTCCTGCCCTCAGGCTGCTTTGCTTTTCTGTTGGCAAACCCCTTCTTGTTTTTCATGTCCCAGCTTCAATGTCCCTTCCCTGGCCCTTTTTAGCCAGAGTTATTTGTTTCCGTTCCCCCATGGGTGTCCTTCAAGCTTCCTGATCTCCCATTGAACACTGGCCTTTTTGTAATGTGATTCACCTGCTAATATGCCTTTGTCTCCCTCATTAGGCCATGTTGGGGGTGATGCAGGAGGCCAAGTCATCTTTGTGTCTTTGGCATCTAGCAAAGGACCTGATACACCACAGAACTCAGGAAATATAGGAAACTGTGTGAGTGTGTGTGTGTGTTGCATGTGTGTGAAAGAGAGAGAGGGAGAGAGAGAGAGAGCACGTGAGCAAGTGTATACACAGCACAGAAAAATAGACACGAGCTCTTTGGATGTTATAAATACATGTAGGCACACACACAGCTCACTTCTGAGTTTTCTTTTTTAACTACTTTTATGTATTTACTACCTCACCCAGTGCCTGCTCAGGCCAGACACTGACCACAAGGGTGTACTCTGCCACTGTTCCTGGCCAAATCGATGGGAATTTGCAGGGAAATTTCACCTGTATTTTGTCATGTGCCGGCAGCAATCTGACACCAGTTTCTGACCTTGTGTTGGGTCTCTCATCACTCCCAGAGGTCAATGCCTTGTGGTACTGGGTCCAGTGTCAATTGTACTCTGTCCTCATAATGCCTGAGATTATCCCATGGCCTCAGGCATTTACAGTAAGACATGTGTATGTCTAATGATAAGAAAGATACAATTTCATTTTTTTCAGTCTGGGAATGTTGGGCTTCCAATCACCACAGGAAAGACAGGAGGCATGTCAGCCTGAATATCTTCCTGTTATGTTATTCTTACTACCCGGCTACTTATGAATAGTTTTGAATCATTTTAGAAGATGTACCAGCCACCTCCTTGCAACAAGACCAAATACTGTCGAAGGGTGTCCTTTACTTGGAGAGAATACTTGTTTCTGAAGGTAGACATGCATGCAGCTTCACCTTTATAACTTAGTCACTTAGGTGATCTTTGACAAACTCCTTATATTGTGTGAACTTTTGTTTTGCTCTGCGTAGGGTAAGGTATAATATTACTCTATGTAATATTATATATATAGTAATAACCCTCACAGGATTCTCTTGAAGAGCACATAAGCTGAGCTGCTTTGGAAACTGTGAACCATTCTCCAAATGTAGCATTTTGAGCAAAGAGAAAGATTAGAGAGTAAAATAAGGGAGAGGGGATAGGCAGGGGAAAAGGGAGAGAGAGGGAAAGAAGAAATCTTGGCTCTCTTGCCATTGACTGCCTTTGGCCATCCTCTCTGCCAGCACTGATGGAGGGTTTTCTATACCCTAGACACCAGGAGAGGTGCTGGGATGTGTGCAAATATCAGGAAGACGCCTGTTCAAACAGCAAGGAATCTAGACTAGAGCTTCTCAATCTTGGTACTGTGGTCATTTGTGCTGGAGAATTCTCTTTTTTTTTTTTTTTTTGGACACAGGGTCTCTCTCACTCTGTCACCCATGCTAGAGTGCAGTGGTGTGGTGCCATCATGGCTCACTGCAACCTCAAACTCTTGGGCTCCAGTGATCTTCACACCTCAGCCTCCCGAGCAACTGGTACTAAAGGCATTTGCCACCATGCCTGGCTAATTAAAAAAAAATTTTTTATGGAAAAGGGGTCTTGCTATGTGGCCCAGGCTGGTCTCCAACTCCTGGCCTCAAGTGATCCTTCCACCTCAGGCTCCCAAAGCACTGGGAATACAGGTGTGAGCCAGTGCACCTGGCCAGCGCTGGATAATTCTTTATTGTGGGAGACTTTCTTGTGGATCTCCTGACTTTTACCCTCATTAGATGCCAGTAACCACCCCTCCTGCCACACCTCCACTTATGACAACCCAAAATGTCTCCAGAATGGCTCCAGGGGACAAAAAATCACAGCCCATTGAGAACCCCTGTTCTAGACAGATATTGGCCCACCCACCTATGGCGTGCTGCAGCTGTGAGGCAGATCCAGCACCGTTGGCATGTATCCACCGGCTCTTCAGACTCTGAGCGCTTCACCTGAGAAAACAAACTGAATAGACCACAGGCAGATCACCGGAGCCCAGGAGTTCAAGATCAGCCTGGGGAACATGGTGGACCCCCTCTCTACCGAAAATACATTACCTAACTGGGCATGGAAGCACTCGTCTGTAGTCCCACCTACTCAGGAGGCTGAGGTGGGAGGATGGCTTGAGCCCGGGACGTGGTGGTTGCAGTGAGCTGAGATCACAACACTGCAATCCAGCCTAGGTAGCAGAGCCAGACCCTGTCTCACAAAAAAGAAAAAGAAAAAAAAAAAAAAAAAAGAACAGATGCAGCATTTTCTGTACATTTGAAAAAATCTTGTAAGTATGCAAAATCTCTCAGTTTACAGGACGCAGAAAAGAAATACAGGTGAATCTGTCATAAGGACATTAGAAAATTGTGAAAAAATTGACCTTACTATGGGAACCTAAGCCTGCCCCACAAAGCAGTTAATTCTCAGCATCACTGCCTTGCTTTCTCCCTAATAGGTTATCTGGTTCACCTGTGCGTCACTGTTTTGATCAGGAAAATGGGAATATTGATACGTCATTTCACAGAGGTGAAGAATGTATTAACCGAGATTCTTGCAGCTTTCCTGACAGCTGAGACCTAAAAGGTCAAAATGTACCCGAGTCTGTGCTGTAAAAACATTCGCCTGCCTTACTGGAGCCCGCTCTCTGTGTATGTTTTAGATTGCAATGGGCCTGAGTATTTATCTTTTCAGTATAGAACTATTACCCTAAGGTACATATTTTTCAGATCATTATAAGATTCCTGGTGTGATAACACTAGAGAGGGAAAAATCCATGCACGCAAGCCAGACTTGGAACAGTTTGAGCTTTTATGGCAAGATTGTATTGCTTATTTCTAAGCTACACATCTGCAATGAGCATTAGCCCATACTTAAGCCATAATGCATGGTTTTAAGGTCACTGCCGGTTATTATCTGACCGGTAATGACCACAAAACTATACATTATTGCTATTAGGAACCATTTTTGCACTGTTTTCAGTTTTCCTTTTTATTGAGTAGCTGCTGACACCCCCAGAGTTTCAGAGTTGGATTACAGTAGTTGAAATTCTCAGTAATTTCACTGGGTTTTGTTTTGGGAAGAAGCTGGTGTATCACTGCTGTTTTTGTTCATATGCTGTCAAGGAGATTGAAGTTTATTTGAAATGTTCCTTTTATTTTTAAATGGCACTTGGGACTTTTCATCCTAAGAAGCCCTGTTTTTCTTCCCCTTTAAATTAGGGACTAAGGTTAGAGGAGGAGTTGGATTTATTTTCTGACACTTCCTGAATAATTAGTTATTATGTCTCAAAAGAATCTACAGTATCAATAGTATATGTTCTGGAATTACAAAGTATTGTATTAGAGGGCTTTACCTCTCTACCTTCTTCTGTAAGAAGAAATAAGGACAGGGTCTAAACTTAACTGAGTGCAAACATTCCCTCACCATTCTAATTTTAAATCATATTTATGATTGCTTGTGCTACTTATCTTACTGAGAAAACAGTCGTGCCGGAATTGGAATTAGTCACATCTTTATTTTTTCAAATGTGTAAGCATTCCTTCTTGAAATATTTATTGTTAAATAAAACACCATAGAGTAGTTTCTTTGTGTGTAAAAGCTTGTTATTTTGTTGTTAGCTTTAGTCAACTTTCATTTCCTGTGGAGATTCAAATAATTATTCAGAAAGTAATACAAGGCGAAAAAATCAGGAATTCGGCACCATGACAATTTGATCCTAGATGTGAATTCTCTCCCTGAAAGTGCAGAAGTGATATGAATGATTTTATTCAGCCCAACGGTTGGATATCAAGGTCTTAATAATGAAACCTCATTCTGACAGCTTTTACTGTTGGACAGCAGGCTTCGTTATATTTGCCATGTTGATTTATTATTTTTAACTTCTTTTACATATGTATGCATGCTATGTAGCTATTTTCCTTGTATCTTCTGTTTTCATCACTATCTGGACTTATGAAGGAGCATATTAACATTTTTAATGGGAAATTTTATGTAGGAATAAGAAATGACTAGCATTAATTATTATACTTGTCTAAAGTAGAGAAGAATCTCCACTGTATATCTTTGTCTATTTATGTAACTGTCTAATGGCGGATAAATTATACCCTAGGTGCTGCAGTAAATTAAAAAATAATAATAATCCAAGCTAGAGAAGCAGTTTTATAAATATATGGTTCTACAGAAATATTTCAGGAGATGATGAAGTTTCCCCAAGACTTGGCTATTATGTTATAATGTGTGTCGTTGTGGTCCAGTTATTGAGACAATAATTATGGTCCGTGATATTTTAAGGTATCCTCTGTAATCTGTTACCATCACAGATTTTTTCTTCCGTAAGAGAAGTCAGATGGGTGGGAAGTTGTATTCCATGTGATTCTCTGCCAAACTAGAGAGGCATTGAATGTTTGGATGATCTCTTTTATACTCTTAAATACATAATCCCAAGAAGGTTTAAATCAATGTGTTAATTGGTAAGTGATACTGTAATTATATGCATAATCAGGGAAATTTTGAATCCAGATTATTTGCTTGCTTTCAGGAAATTAATCTGCAGAGGTCCTATATTAGATTGCTTGTTTATTAAGTGGAACCCCTGTAGCTTCAAAGTGCCAACTGGCTCTGCCCTCTACGAAGCATTCTTCTAGATGTTCCCAGCAGGTGTCAACGGCACAGAGCCTCGAGTGCTTATTGATCCAGATTCAAACAGTTCATTAATCTAAGCACACATTATATAGATTTTTCAATGTAATTTTGAAAGGGTTGAAAAACTATATTGAATGATGAGAGATGATGCTCAAATTATGCTTTTTATAGCACATCTCCCTTGGGACTGTGGCATTCTAACTGGGATGAATACTGGAACCTAAAGTACATAGTTCCTTCTGGATTTAGCATTTGCTTCACTCTCCAATTTCCAGATGTTTACTTAAAAAGTGTGTATAGTGGCCGGGCGCGGTGGCTCTCGCCTGTAATCCCAGCACTTTGGGAGACCGAAGCGGGCAAATCACGAGGTCAGGAGATGAAGACCATTCTGGCTAACACGGTGAAACCCCGTCTCTACTAGAAACACAAAAAACTAGCCGGGTGTGGTGGCGGGCACCTGTAGTCCCAGCTACTCGGGAGGCTGAGGCAGGAGAATGGCGGGAACCCGGGAGGCGGAGCTTGCAGTGAGCTGAGATGGCGCCACTGCACTCCAGCATGGGCGACAGAGCGAGACTCCGTCTCAAAAAAAAAAAAAAAACACAAAAGTTTGTATAGCATTGCTCTTTCATACAATTTTTTTCCTTTTCCTAATTGGCATAACCACTGAGGCTCCCCAAATAATGCCAAAATTAGAAAGTCAGCTCTAGAAGTGGGAAGGCTGAAAACAATCACATACTCTACCAAACATTTTTTAGGATATTTTTGTCTTTCTTATGGATACAGTAAAAGTTTCCCCCAAGTTTTCCATTTCTTCTCAAGATCTTTACTTTTATACATGTACCAGTTAGTTTTAAATACTGTATTATCATGTTTTAAAATCAACGAAGTGAGACTCAGATCTAGAAAAGGTGCCAAAAGGAATCGTTGCTCGTATTTCAATCTCCACCATCATGGCCGCCATTTTGTATGTCTCGAGTTGAGCCAAGGTCACAGTCCATCCAGATGGGCCTGACTTGCAGGCAGCGTTGGGTAGTGTTTGACTTTTCCCTGGCTGGTTGCTTGTGTTGTCATTTCCTTTAATTTGAAATAATGCCTTTACAGCCTCAGTTGGAATTCAGGCTGGGATAGGTAATGAATTGTCTTATTCATACTAATGTGCAAATGACTGACAGTGACGTATTTCCTAAGAGAAAAAGCAGTAGCATTAGGCAGATGATAGAAACTCAACCAATGACAAAAAGTCAACTCAAACTTTTTATATGCAAGCATACAAAAAGGGAAAGACTAGAGGTCGTGGAACACCCCCTCAGCCCCCCAACACAGCTCATGTATCTTGCTTTGCTAGTCATAACTTATCAACCAAACTGGATTACAAATAGAATACTTCTTTGATTAGTGAGAAATAGTTACTTAGTTTTGTTTTATTCTGCTAGTTTAATAGAACAGTATGGTCATATTCTCCTAGGATCTAATTGGGATGACTTTGGAGGGTTTCATCTCATCTTTTAGCAAAGACATATCAAGCCCTATCATGTGTTAGGCGCTGGAGAAAGCAAGTCAAACATGGGTCTTAATTTGGAGGCAACAGGGTCACTGATTTGTCACCACATACGTGATTATGGCAAGTTGGTGAATACTGGACTTGTGAGAGCAACCAGTATCTACAGACCTCCAGAGGGAGGAGCAATGATTTTTGTCTATGCCAGTGTGGGAAGGTTCATTTAGGAGGTGACGTGTGTGTGTGTGTGTGTGTGTATTATATCTATAAACACCATATATATATATATGGTGGTTTCCAAGGTTGGGAAAATCTCTACAACTGTTCAATATCTGTAACAGCATAATAGGGGTTGTATTTTAATTTTATTTTAAATCCAAGGTATCTATGTCTTCTCACCTTAGTGAATCAGCATGAGATGCTGCAATACTGCTGACCTGTGGATTAGGATGCTATCATGCTTCAGGATGCTTAACTAGTGGGGTGCAATTATGCTTACTCAGGCATTTGTAACTGATTAAAGCTTTATTTCCAGAGCCTACCCATTGTTTCTGAAGTAATTTGTGCATGATTATGGAAGTTACTGTGTTACCTATTTATGCTAACTTTAACAAATTCTGTACTAAATTACTGTGTTGTTGGGTTATTAAGAAGGGTTTGCCTTATATGGCCATAGTTCTCTATGTGAGCAGATGGCTTTTTTTTTTTTTTTTTTTCATTTTTAAAGAGAACACAATAAAAGGCATGTTCACCTACTACTATGTAGCTCAGGGTGTAGGTGGGTCTGAGTTAATAAGGGAAGACTTACTGGAAGAAGCAGATTTTATTCTGAATCTTAAAACATGAGAATGAAAGATGGAAAGCTTAGGCAG
Source organism: Macaca fascicularis (assembly GCF_037993035.2). Classification (NCBI taxonomy): domain Eukaryota; kingdom Metazoa; phylum Chordata; class Mammalia; order Primates; family Cercopithecidae; genus Macaca; species Macaca fascicularis. Next base: position 23,543,920 of record NC_088379.1, on the reverse strand, counting down.
ATCCGGGCATGGGAAAGAGGTTAATAAAAAGAATCTGAAGTGGAAATGGAGGCCCCTGTCAGCTTTAGACTGTATTGTGCTGTATATCCACTCTGTCCAAAAATATCTCCATCATGGGGACTTTCAACGTTCTGGTTTTTCCTTTGACAATCTAGGATGAGTGATGCTTTAGGTCAAAGATCAGCAAACTTTTCTTTTGTAAAGGGCCAGAGGGTTAATATTATAGGCCTCGTGAGTCATATGGTGTCTATTGCAACTATGTGACTCTGCTGTATGCTCTGCTGCGGCATGAAAACAGCCATGGATGATACAATAAATGAATGGTGGGCTGTGTCCCAATAAAACTTTATTTACAAAAACAGATGGTGGGCCGGATTTGGCCTATGGGCCATAGTTTGCTGACCCCTGCTTTAGGTAATTGTTTCCTGAACTTCAGTCCTTTTAGAACAACTTATTATATTGTTTAATCTGAGTAGCATCTGCAATATTGTTTACTTAATTTTCCCCTTAAACTGATTTCCTTTTTTTTTTTTTTAAAAAAAAAAACCAACAACTTAAGTTTAATTTATAAGGAGCTCTCTATCACTGTCATGGAAAAGCAGTATTATATGTTCTTAATAAGGAATCACCAAAAAATAAACATAACAAAAACAAAATGATGATTGTATGCACACCACAAGATAGCTTACAATTTGTCTCTTAGATCTGAGTACTGCTTACTTAGAAGTCTTAAAAGAATGTTGACAGGTATGCATCATGGAGGCAGTGGCTGAGGAGGGACTCGCAGCAGGGGCTGTTGCATGGAAGACCAGGGCTCCTCTGGGCTAGAGTTGTTGGATCAAATGTAAACTGTTGGTCCGGCACGGTGGCTCACGCCTGTAATCCCAGCACTTTGGGAGGCTGAGGCGGGTAGATCATGAGGTCAGGAGATCAAGACCATCCTGGCTAACACGGCGAAACCCCGTCTCTACTAAAAATGCAAAAACATTAGCCAGGCGTGGTGGCAGGTGCCTGTGGTCCCAGCTACTCGGGAGACTGAGGCAGGACAATGGAGTGAATCTGGGAGGTGGAGCTTGCAGTGAGCCAAGATCGCGCCACTGCACTCCAGCCTGGGCGACAGAGTGAGACTCCATCTCAAAAAAAAAAAAAAAAAAAAAAGTAAACTGTTCATTAAACTTGAAGATAAACAATAAATAATGTTTTGATTTAAGTATATCCCAAGCAATATTTGCGACATACTCATGTTAAAAAATTATTTTCTGTTTATCTGAAATTCAAATGCAACTGGAGGTCTCATCTTATTTTTTTGCTTTTTCTAAATCTAGTGTTATGATCTGAATGTGCATGTCCCTCCAAAATGTATATGTTGAAACCTGAATTCCCAATGCAATAGTGTTAGAAGATGGGGCCTTTGGGAGGTGATTAGATCATGAAGGCTCTGCCCTCAAGAATGGAATTAGTGACCTTATGAAAGAGGCTTGAGGGAACCCTTTTAACATTTTCTGCCATATGAGGACATGTAGAAGGAACCATCTATGAGGAACAGACCCTCACCAGACACCATATCTGCTGGTGCTTTGATCTTGGACTTCCCAGGCTCTAGAACTGTGAGCAATACATTTCTGTTGTTTATGAGTTACCCAGTCTAAGACTTTTTGTTATAGCAACCCAAGCAGACCAAGACATCTGGGAACCCTACCCTGGTTCAACAGCAAGAATCAGTTCGAGAATATGCCAAGTGGTAGGGCAGGACTGGCTTGTGTGGAAAGTGTGGGCTGGGAAGCATCAACTTGGCCTGCTTAAAATTTAGTCTAGGGTGGATCTCAGCAGGGGACAGTGAGTAAGTCAACCAGGAGGTATGGATCAGAAATTAAGAAAGACTTTTGTGACTTGGAATCCCAGCCAGGAGGGTGGACATGATCCATTCTGCATTAAAAACCCACTAGAGAGTTATAAAAAGGGACATACGATTGGACAGACACTAATCTCTCAAAGAACCAGAGTGTTAGCCTATTTATGTAGCTATATCATGCCTTCAGTGCGCTGGAAAAATAATCAAAGGAGAATTTAGAACTGTTCTCGGATTGTCAGTTTTTCATCTAAAAATGTTAATGTACATTAAACTTTTAATTAAAAAAAGCACATCCCATCACAAACTATTTTTAATATGGAATACTTAGCAGCGGTGCACACTTTCTGTTTTGAGATTTACCAGGCTATTAACCAGAATAATTTGGGTTTAAAATGAACTGAATTAGGCTGTGTATACCCACGTTAAGTCTCAAACAAATTACATTATTTAAGCTGTCATCTGTACAAGGTGCTTACGTGTTTTTGATTGTTCTATGCAGGATACAGTTGCAGTCCAGTTATAAGTGTCTGATGGCATCAGAAATGTCAGCAACTGACAGATCTGTTTATGGAAAAGAGAAAAGAGGAATCTCATTACAGGCTCTTTAGAGCCCATTTTTCACTTTCCTTTTTGTTTGAAAATAATCTAATCTATATAATTGCATGCCTTGAAGACTATAAAAGACAGAAGGTTGCCTGGATTTAGACTCAATATTTGTGCTAGTTTGTGAGTTTGTATGAGGATGCATTTGGACATGAAAACCTAAAGTTGGCAGGAATTTTTCTATCCTCTTTTGTCTCTTCTGGGTGATTTGGATGTGATTATAATCAGGAAATAGTTTGAATGTGATAGAACCCTGATGATTCCTAATTCTGGCCGTCATGTGCACCAGCCACTTCTGTTTCTCTCTGGAAAGAATTGAAGAGTCAGCAGATAAAAGTTGCTTTTTCAGACTGAGAATGAGTGCGCCCCTAGCTCACCTGGCCGCTAGGTGGCACTGCAGCCATAAGGAAGTGTGGTCACAGTTACATAGTTCGGCTGTGGCATTAAGGTAAATTCTCCAAGGCTGAAATTGGGAGAGGGCAGCCTTTTCATCTCTGTGTTTTTCGGGATTGTGGGGTTCTTTGGATTTTATTGCATACTTCATGTATCTAGGATGCTGCTAAAGGGAAGGGGATTATTCGTTTAGGGTGTGATGTTTCCTGGGTTTGTGTTGTTGCATAAGACACACACACACACACACACACACACACACACACACACACACACACACACTTGAAGGTTTGTTAAGAATTGTGTTGGTCAGGGAGTGGGAAGTGGAGGGCAATATCACACTTGTGTGGTTTCTGAGCAGAATGGTCTGTTCTAACTGAGCAACAGATGGCGTCCTGACCTGTGTGCCTTTTTCTTTGGTGTTCCTCTGCTGGAAATGTTCTCAGTAGAGACGACCAAAATTCTGGAAGATGGTAAGTGTCATAGCATCTCTCTTTGTGCCAGCCTCCTCTTCTGCTTCTTTTCCCTCTGTTTTTAACCACTAAGGAAAAATCATTGTCCAAAAGTATTTTTTTTGTTGTTGTTTTTCCTTTTTGAATAGAAGCTAAGTATTTGAAACCTAGACACCTTACTATTGTCCCAAAGAAGAAAAGAAACCAGCAAAGAATCCACTAAGAGTGTCAAAGAGTGAAAATGGAATAGCAGCTACACAAGTTGCTCTGAAAATAACAAGAATTCTGGCAGATGATTAGCAAAAATATTTCCTAAATAGTGAGAGATGAGGAATTGACTGAAATTGAGGTGTGCCTGGTGAAATTAAATTTGCTGTCGAGTGACTTGAAGAGAAATGTGCAGAGGGTATGTTGGTGATTAAATCAGCATACAATGGGATTCATAATGAAAATGGTAATAGCTGTGTTTGTAGAGGTCCTGCTATGTTCCAGGCATTTTTGTATAAGCACTTAAATCTTTAGAATAGATCTATAAAATGGGTATGATCAAACTATTTGGCACATAAATAAATGGCAGCATAGCTAGGTTCATACCTGGCCTGGGTTCTAACACCTTTAAAAGCTCTAATTAGAATTAGGTCTGTTAGAGTCTAACACCTGTGTCTCGGTGTTTAGAAAATGACTTGATAATGGAACATAAAGGCAAAGAGAATGTCTGTGTTGCTTCTCATTGCATCTCCAGGACCTGCCACAGTGCTTGGCTGGCTCATGTAGGACTTCAGTGTACATTTGTTCTACCGATAGATAAATGCCAGAGAGCTGGAAGATTCCATGGTGTTTAATTAGAACACTAGTTAACCCTTGATGTAGCGAATGTAATAACAGCTTTAGATGTGGATGGCCCTCTGCTGCTTAGAAGAACTGGAATACACTTTATTTCAGTTCACTTAGCCTCAGATGCCAAGTTCTCTGGGGTGGGGAATATCATTGAATTTTACAAAACAAAGAAGCTGGAACTCTGGAGTTAAGGAAGCTTCCCGTGGTAGCTGTACTTGCTGAGTTCAGGTTTTCTCACTGTAGATTTAAGGGGTTTTAAGGCAGCTTCAAGTTCACAAATACCCACACAATTTTTTATTAAAATTACATATAATGAATAATATTCCTATTATTTTTATGTATATATAATAAATATTCTTACAGAAAAAAACAAAATAAATAGTCTGATGGTGGAGGGTTAGTATTATAGCCATATAGAGGCCATTTCACTTTAAAAAGTATGTTTTTGAACTTTTACCTGTAATTTTTATTCAAAAAAAATTAGAAGGTACAGATGAGCAAAATGAAATATGAAACCATTCATCATTTCCTTTTAGAAATTTATATCATCTATAATTTTTCTATGCATATATGTTATAAAAAAGATTATGTTTTATAATTTGCTTCTGAACTCAGTATAATGTATACATCTTTATGTGTCGACAAATTATTTCTACATTGTAACTTTTAATGGCTGCAAAGTGACCTGCTAGATGAACATATCAGTTTATTTAACCACAATTCCTTGTTGCTGGACATTCGGGTTGTTTCCAGACTTTTGCTATAATAAAGCAAGCATCCTTGAATAAGTATCTTTGTGCAATTAATCTTGACCCATTGTTTTATAGGGGAATTTACATACACCCAGAGAGATTATGAAATTTACTTGCTAGGCAGAACTTGGACCAGATTTCAGGGCTCTTAAATCACTGATGACTCTCTTTCTGCTCCATCAGTGAGGTCACAGAACCTATCTGGTGGCTGTGGCCATTTCTTCCCAGGGAAGAGAAGGGATTCTTGTCATGTGCTGGGAGTCGTTCCTCAACAGAACTGAGTTACCCCTACAAAAGAAAAGTCAGGTTTAAGAAAAACAAACCGAATAAGGTGATTTTACTGCTTTAATACTGTTAATAGAACTCCTTCTTTAAACTGTTTTCTTCCTTTTCATCTGTAACTTTACATTCCATTTCCTCCCTGCTTCTCTGATCTTCCTTTCTTCTTCCACTTCCTCCCTAGCTCCCTTCCACCCCTCCTTGCTTTCCTGCCAATTGTCACTGTTACTTGAGTTCCTATCCCAAAATGTCTCCTTCTTCCACTCTTTCCTTATTTTATTCTTTTTTTTTTTTTTTGAGACGGAGTCTCGCTGTGTTGCCCAGGCTGGAATGCAGTGATGTGGTCTTGGCTCACTGCAACCTCCGCCTCCTGGTTTAAGCGAGTCTCTTGCCTCAGCCCCCTGAGTAGCTGGGATTACAACTGCACACCACCACATCTGGCTAATTTTTGTGTTTTTAGTAGAGACAGGGTTTGGCCATGTTGGCCAGGCTGGTCTCAAATTCCTCACCTCAGGTGATCCATCTGCCTCAGCCTCCAAGAGTGCTGGGATTACAGGCGTGAGCCACTGTGCCCAACTATGTTTCCCTATTTGTAATGGCTTCATCTACCACTTCCAGACACATGACTCCCAAATCTGAAACTTCAATCCTGATTCCTCTCCCATGGGCCAGTTCCATGCTTCCTATCAACTGTTAGATATTTGCATTCCTGGGCCCAGGACTTCTAATTAAAGCCTCTCATTCCCAGAGCCAGAGTCTTGAGTCACCTGATCCCTTCGCCTAGTCTCACACATCTTGCCAAGTGCAGTCAGGTCTTTGTCTCTGGCCCTCAGCCCTTCTCTCCCATTCCCACTGCCTATGCCCTAATTCTGGCACTCCTGACCTCTTGCCTGGACTATTGCAGTAGCCTCTCACATGGTCCCATGCCTCTCCTTTTTTCCTGGCAAATTCATTTTGCACAGGCTTGGCAAATTTATCTTTGGAGGTCACTGCTCTGATCTACACTGAATACTAAATAGATTCCAAAGCTGTTAGCCTGGCCTTCAAGAGTCTTTGTAATTCGACCTTAAGCTACCTTCTTAGTCTCATCTACCCTCATTCTCTAGCATAAGACATTGTGCTTCCGTGTGTCTGGACTTCTTGAAACTTCTTTAACACACTTGCCTTGTAACTGGCTCTGAGCCTTTCTTCGATCACTTCCTGGGCCTGAAGTGCCTGTACCCATCTGCGTTTTAAGATCTTAAAGCACGATTACCACCTCTTCCATGAAACCTTTTCTGATTCCTTAAGCCCAAGGTAATTTTTTAAAAAATTAATCACGACCCCTTGCTGGCAGTACAAAACATCCATTGTAGCTATTCATGTACATGTTTTATGTCTCACTGTACATTTTAATCTCCTCATCGGTAGGAACTTGTGTCTTTCTCAAATCCCTGCAGTCTCACTGCTCACCCTTAATATAAGCATTATCCCCATACCAGATTCTCCAAAAACTATGTGAATAAATAATTTGATTTAAAAAATTTTACGTAAATTTGTAAGTTATACAGTATATTTGAGTGTACAGCAAAATTACAATGAACATCTTTGAATATGTATTTAAGAACTTTCTGTTCTTAAAGCAAAACAAACTTTATATGTATTCGTAATTGCCATTACTTATCAAACCCTCTTGTTTCTCAGTGTTCTGGCAACACATACAAATGGGATTCAGAAATAACTGCTCAGAAGGTCGGTAGAGTTGGCTGGAAAGGACTGCTTTTGTAAGTGGGAACCCTTTTCTTTGTCCTGAAAATATACTCTGCCCCATCCCCTCTAGAAAAAAGGTCAGAAGACTAGGATCAAAACCTTTGACCTCTGCTACTTATAAACTGGTATGTAAGTTCTCTCATTTGTAACACAGCGTTGCCTACTATGTTACTTAAGAGTTGCTGTTTGGCTATTGGTAATAGACATTTGATATGGTGGTTTGAAAATAGAACGATTTATTTTTCTTTCTTTAAATAAAGTCTGGAGATAGTCCCTGGCTCCACAACTATTGATGACCCCAGCTCCTCTTTGTTTTGCCCCTTAGTGTGTGGTTTTCTTTTCTTTCTTTCTTTCTTATTTTGACACAATCTCACTCTGTCACCTAGGCTGGAGTGTGGTGGTGCGATCGTGGCTCACTGCAACCTCTGCCTCCAGAGTTCAAGTGATTCTCATGCCTCAGCTTTCCAAGTAGCTGGGATTACAGGCGCATGCCACTGCACCCGGCTAATTTTTCTGTTTTTAGTAGAGGCGGGGTTTCACCATGTTGACCAGGCTGGTCTTGCGCTTCTGGCCTCAAGTGGTCCACCTGCCTCGGCCTCCCAAAGTGTTGGCATTACAGGCATGAGCCACCATATCCAGCCATGGTTTTCATCTTCAAGGCCAGCCTCATAGACCAGTATGGCTGCTTGTGCTCCAGCCATCACGTCAGCATTCCAGCAAGAAGGGGGAAGGGTGCAAGGCCACCCTGAATGATTCCTCCTGAATCATCTCCCTTCAAGCAGTTTTAAAACAAATTTTCCAGAAGTTGTATCTAACAACTTTGGCTTAGAGTTGGTACACAGTGCTTCTCAGCAACAGCTGTATATTTGACACACAAGGGGGCTTTAAAAAAGTACCTATACTTGGGCCTCACTGCAAACAAATTAAATCTGAATGTCTATGGTTGGGGTCAGGATTCAGTATTTTTAAATGACCGCAGGCGATCCTATTGGATAGTCAAGACTGAGGACCACTGAACTAGGGTGACCATATAATTTATCATCTAAATGGGGCTCTTGAGAGTCAAAGGGGCATAAACCAGGCTTATCCCAGGTGAACCTAGAGGTACAATGATCCTAATTATAGTTCATCCTTTGCCCTTATCTATCAGATGGCTGGACACATAAGTTTCTACTGCTACCGATCTGGAAGGAGAAAAAAGAAGAGAATAAAAGATATTGGTTAGGCACCTACTATTCTTTTCATTTCCTTCTCATTTAATTCTACCCAAAAGCCAAATGTACCCAGGCTTTTGGGCAAAATTAAATGAAATAAATGTACACGAAATCACTTTGTAATCTGCAATGTTTCAAAGCTGTGTTTATAAATAATATCATCACAATTTAGCACAAATAAGTACATGTGATGGCTGGAAGGAACCCAGTTTGGATCCTGTAGCTTGTGTTTGATTAATTTAGTGCTTTATGATAATTAACAAATGTTCACTGGGAGACAGTGTCTCATGGTGGTTTTAAAGTGTGGACTTTGGACAACGACCACCCTGGGCTCGAATCTCACCTCTGCTTTTTACCAGCCTTGTCATTTGACTTCTCAAAATCTCGTTTTCAAAATCCCGGTAGTATTTCTTGACTCAAGGGGTTGTTATAAGGATTAAAGACATTTAACATATGGAAAGGATCTAATCTGGGGCCTGGCATATAGCAAGCATTCAGTGATTGGCCTCTCATTAGCATTCATAAGTTACTTTGGGGGATGCTGAGAAAAGGTCATCTTTTCTGCCTTTCAAGAGCATAAAATATCAGGGGTCTTCTCAGGCTGATGTTGGGCAAGAGATCTTCCTCCTCTCCTCTCCAGCTGGGAAGTCAGCAGTGGAAAGAAGGAATTGCAGACTCAAACGGTCTTCCTGTTTCCCATGGCCCCTGTCCTAACTGATCCCTACCCCCCACAAGGATCTGGGTTAAAATACCAGTGGGGATCCCAGCCGGCTAAAGAAGCTAATAGCCAGAATTAAATTAATTATTTCGGCGACTTGATCCACACTTTGGGAGATTTGTGCATTGAAATAACCTTTGCCTGTGGCAATTTTGTCTCTGGGATTGTTCCTTCTGGCCACTGTGTTCGTGGTGTAATCTCCCTTTCCATCCACTCAGTTGCTAACGTGTAAACTTTCTTCCCTGGGGCTTGCTCCTCTAATCTTGCCTTCTCCGTGTTTTGCTGTAGTCTTGTCTTCCTTTATTCATTCTGCATTGCTTTTATCTCCTTACCTTTCCTCCTGCTGAGTATAAACAAACCTTAAGGCAAAAAAAATGAAGCCAGGCAGGAGGCTGCTCAGCTCCCTTGAAGGGGAAAACAGTCTAAATCTTAGCGACAGTGCTCTTTACTGTTGGCGGAGTCAAAATTCAATACTTTCTACGTGTAGCATCACTGCCTATACAGTGCTACGATGTCTGGGAAAGAAAGAAAGAGAATTCTATGGGGAGGAGGGCCACACAAGGAAACTGCCTTTGAATATATTTTCTCACCTGTTTGTTGAAAAACCATTATGAAGCCTAGGATTTTCTTCATTGAGAGGATACTTCTAATCGGGTCTGATTCTTCTGTGCAGGGTTGGCAACCTATTTCTGAAAAGTGCCAGATAGTAAATATTTTAGGCTTTACAGGCTATACTGTTCTAGTGGCAACCACTCAACCCAACTGGCACAGCAAAAAAGCAGCCATAGACAATGGGTAAACAGTGGGTGTGGCTGTGTACCCATAAAACTTTACCAGCTGGGCGCGGTGGCTCACGCTTTGTAATCCCACCCAGCACTTTGGGTGGCCGAGGTGGGTGGATCACGAGGTCAGGGGTTCGAGACCAGCCTGGGCAACATAGTGAAACCCCGTGTCTACTAAAAATACAAAAAATTAGCCGGGCATGATGGCGGGCGCCTGTAATCCCAGCTACTCGGGAGGCTGAGGCAGGAGAATTGCTTGAACCCGGGAGGTGGAGGTTGCAGTGAGTGGAGATTGTGCCATTGCACTCCAGCCTGGGCAACAAGAGCAAGACTCCGTCTCAAACAAAACAAACCAAAACAAACAAACAAAACTTTATTTACCAACAGTGGAATTTGAATTCCATGTAATTTTCACATTATTAAATTTCTTCTTCTTCTTTTTCTTCCCCAACCATTAAAAAATATGAACAGTGTGGTTAACTGGCTGTGGAACATGGGCGGCTGGTGAGATTTGACCTCTGGGTGGGAGTTTGCTGATCTCTGCCCTGGGGAAATGGAAGGAGCATACTGATTGCAGTTAGAAAACCTTGGTTCCAGTCATTTTGCTTGAAGGCTGGACTGTTTCTTCATTTTAAAAATCAGATTAAATGACAATACCAAATGCTGGCAAGGATGTAGAGCAACAGGAACTTTCATTCATTGCTGGTGGGAATGCAAAATGGTACAGCCACTTTGGAAGACGGTTTGGCAGTGTCCTACCAAACTAAACATACTCTTAACATATGATCCAGCAATCACGCTCCTTGATGTTTACCCAAATGGAGATGAAAACTTATGTCCACACAGAAATGTGCATATGGATATTTATAGCAGCTTTATTCACTATTGTCAAAACTTGGAAGCAACCAAGATGTCCTTAGTAGGTAAATGGATAAACTGTGATATATCCAGGCAGTGGAATATTATTCAGTGCTAAAAACAAATGAGCTATCAAGCATGAAAAGACATGGAGGAAACTTAAATCCATGTAACTAAGCAAAAGAAGCCCCTGTAAAAAGGCTGCGTGCGTGCTCTGTGATTCCAACTATACGACATTCTGGAAAAGGCAACATGATGGAGACACTAAAAAGATCAGAGGTTGCTAGGGGTTACTGGGGAGGGAGACATGAAGAGATGGAACACAGGATTTTTAAAGCAGAGAAACGATTCTGTATGATACTACAGTGGTGGTTGCATGTCCTTAAGCATTTGTCAAAACCCAAAGAATGTGTAATAGCAACCGTGAACCCTAATGTGAACTATGGATTTTGGGTGATGATGTGTCAATGTAGGTTCACAGATTGTAACAAATGCACCACATTGGCCTGGGATGTTGACAGTGGAGCAGGCTGCACCTGTGTGAGGGCAGAGGGTATATGAGATCTCTCTGTACTTGCCACTCTTTGCTGTGACCCTAAAACCTCTGTAAAATTATAAGACCTATTGAAAAATAATGTTAGTGATACCTGCTCAACTGAACTCACAGCAGTGTTGCAGAGCTTATGAGTTAATTGTAAAGCACTGAGTAAATGGGAAGCTGCTATCCAAATGTTAGTCACCCAGGACAGTCAGCTTCTCTTCTTCCTCCTGGGGTGTCCTGAGGAAGAAGCGTCTGGAGGAAGAGCTCTTGAGTAAATCATTTCTGAGTAGGCCTCTTGGAGATTCGCAATGTGCACATTAACGTTTCTGAGAAGACCTGTCATTAAAAACAGCTGCCACCAAATGCAAAAACCTCATTAAGGTTGTTTAACCTAACATTTCCCAAACATATTCATGACTTCAGGATAGATGTATATATGAGAGGCAGTTTATTAAGGAGGAGTGACTCACACAATTACAAGATGAAGTCCCATAATAGGCAGTCTGCAAGGTGAGGAGCAAGGAAGCCAGTGGTGGATCAGAGTCCCGAAACCTCAAAAGTAGGAAAGCTGACAGTGCAGCCATCAGTCTGTGGCCAAAGGCCTGAGAGCCCCTGGTGAACCACTGGTGTAAGTCCAAAAGTCCAAAAGCTGAAGAACTTGGAGTCTGATGTTCGAGGGCAGGAAGCATCCAGCACAGGAGAAAGATGGAGGCCGGGAGACTCAGCAAGTCTAGTTCTTCTGTGGTCTTCTGCCTGCTTTATACTAGCTGTGCTGGCAACTGATTTAGATTGTGCCCACCCAGATTGAGGGTGGATCTGCCTCTCCCTGGCCACTGATTCAAATGTTAATCTCCTTTGGCAACACCATAACAGACACATCCAGGAACAATACTTTGCATCCTTCAATCCAATCAAGTTGACGCTCAGTATTAACCATCATGACCATTAATAAATATAAATTATTAAAATTAGACGGTGGGGGCAGGAGTCTGCGGGCACTCTTTGGGAAATGCTAGCCTAAGGCATTTCAATTAATGCCATAGAAAAGATGAACACATACAAAACTTTTTGTATTCTATTCTTCCATTTGTGTATATATATATTTGTATATGTAGGAAAATATGTGTATGTGTATCTATACATACATGTGTATATGTATCTATACACATATGTGTATGTGTGTGTATATATATATTTGTTCTATTGTTATTTGATGTTACCTTGTATGTTGTTATATTTTATTACAAAACTATGAGCCATTGGCAAATGTGTGAATGTAAGCTGACTTCTTAAATTAGATTATTTTATTAATTTTTTTCACAAATTTTTCAATAGTAACAGACCATTGAAATGTAAAGACAAGTTAATGGAGGAATCTGCTTCAGTTACAGATACTTGGCTTTTTCCAAACTCACTACATAGAGCTGTACATAGAATTATAGTTCTTGATATAGCAGTACACATTTGAGTGGATTAATTTATTAGTGAAGTTAATGGCTTGCTAACCTCTTTGGTTGCTGTTTGGGAGAATTATCAGTTATCCCACAATAGATGCACATTCTGCTATCCCCTTTGTGGAGTTGACCACAGCAAAGGGCAGGTTGGTTGACCTCCCGTTGGAGCACACATGGTTTTCTGGTCCAAACATGCACTGTCTTGGGATTAACAGTCACATGCAGTCATGTAAAACCCCATTTTTGATGACCTGGGTGGTGAGCACATATCTTCTCAAGATGCCCCACACCCCAAAAATGAGCCGTGCACACCCTACTTGGCTTATAGTTTAGTGAGGCCACCCCAGCACATCCTCCCTGGTGAAGAAGCATCTGTCTAGCTCCTGAATGTAATGTGAGAAAAGAACAGAAATTTAACATCATTTACACTGGTAGGTAGATGATCTATAGTGATATAATATTGTCAGGGCCTTAAGAGTAAATAATTTCTTTTTCATTGCAGCTTGCAACACTAATATCTGTAATTTTGTAGCACTTTCTGGTGTACAGTGGCCCTTTAAGTATTTAAGAATTGGGCAACTTCATCAGGAAAAAATTTATTTGCACATAAAGCAGTGAAACCCAGAGATGTTGAAGAATGTGCCAAAGGAGCCCCAACTAGAAGAAGGCAGAGCTGGGATTTGAATTTTACTCTTGACTGCAGGTTCTTTCAACTCCATTTACTGTCTTCTTAAAGATGGACATGCTGAGGTTGGACAGGTAATAATGAGTGATTAACGCTGCACATTGAAATAACATCTGCAATGCCTACCACGTAGACTGGCCTAACAGCTAGTATTATTTTCTCTGTAGTCTTCAAACTTTGTCTTGACAAATCCAGAGATCTTAAAAAAGCCAACTTTTTATTATAAAACATTTAAAAAATATTCAAGACTGTAGAGAAGAATATAATGACTTTCTATGATCCAACTTCCCAGTGTTAGTTAGCCTTAGCAGCACATGCGCAAGCTTGTTTTAACTCTACCCTCCTCCTCAACTGGATTAATTTGAATATCCCAACTATCATATAATTTCTTCTATAAATCTTTAAGAACACATCTTTAAGGGAAAGTTTTCTGATTACCTTTTGCTGCATAACAAATTGCCTCCAAACTTAATGGCTTAAAACAGTAGTTTATTGTTATGTTTCATGGTTCCGTGGGCTGGCTGGGCTCGGCGGGGCGGTTTTCATCTGGGGTCTGTAATGTGACTATAATCAGATTTTAGCTGGGGCTGGCGTCATCTAAAGATACCAATGGTCTGGATCTCCAGAGTGGCTTACTGGGATGACTGTCAGCTGGGGACTCAGGTGGAGGTGTCAGCTCTTTAGTTCCCACAGATGGCCTTTCCATGCTTTTGGGCTTCCCCCAACATGGCTGCTGGGTCCCAAGAAGAAATATTCTAGGAGCAAGAGTTCCAAGACACTTGTGTAGAAGCTGCAAGGTTCTCATGGCGTAGACTCAGAGGTTGTAGAGAAACAAGTCACTAAGGTCACCTCAGATCCAATGGAGGGGAATCAGATTCCCCTCTCAATGGGAGGAGCAGCAAAAAAATTTAAGAACAATTCTTTGCTATCACAATATCCAATTAGTGTTTGAACTGATCCAATTTGAACTGTTGCTATTTTATAGTTTTTTTTTCCAAAGCAGTATCAAAATGAAAATCTACATGTGGCATTTGATGGATATGCCTTTTGTGTTTTCTTTTATTCTAAGATATCCCCTGTCTTTTTCTTTTTTCTTCTTTGTTTGAAATCTATGTGTTGAAGCAGCAGAGTAGTTTGTCTTGTTGAACTTTCCATGGCCTGGATTTTGCTGCTGTATCCATAATGTTCTTTGGTCCCTTTTATCTTCCTCTTGTAAGCTGTTGAATCCAGAAGCTTACTCAAGTTCAGGTCCAAGATTTTTGCAGAAACACTTCGTGGGTGGTGGTGTATATGTCTGATTGCATCACACTAGGAAGTACAAAATCAGTTTGTCTCTCTTTGGTGACGTTAAAATTGATTTGTGGGTTCAAATGTTGAATCCAGAGCTTCTTACTCCAATCAAACCTTTTAAGTAGAAGCTTTTAAGTAGCTGTCTCCCATTTTGCAGGATCAGGAAATAAGTTTGGAATGGGTCTATATTTATATATCTGTATCTGCATTTACTGTGTGCTAACTATGTGCCAGGCAGCATTTCAGATACTTTACATGAATTAATGGATTTATTTTTCATAACAACCCAATAAAAGAAGTACTACAATTATCCCTATTTTATAGAAGAAGAGACTGAGGCTCAGACCCCGTAGGTCCAACATTCAAACAGCGGATGCCTTCTGTTTAATTCTCATTTCCAAAAGGGATTAGTTCTCGTTTCCTGGATTCCTGGGGAAAACCAACTTAGGTCCGAGCTAAAGAGAGCAAGGTCAATGGGAGGGTGAAATGAGGCAGTCACACGTTTAGTTGCCTCCTCTTAAAATTGATGTCACTGGACTGGATCTGGGAGAATGCAGATGCTTGTGCGACAAATTCTGCCCCAGCTTCCCAATGTTGGAGAATGATTGATGTTACCAGAACATTCTCCCACTCATTGCATTATTCATTGTGTAGTGGGGTCAGCAGGGTGTGGCCTGCTACCTCTGTAAAGGAGGCAGGGATGTCGCCCTCATTTCATGTTAGTGCTACTTGTTTTACCCAGACACTGGGTGCCTGCAGGAGGCTCAGAAATGACAATTTTATTTTAAAGAAAATATTTTCAAATGCAATTTGCAGTTTATACATGAAGAGTAATGAGCAAAATGGATGCAGCTGTCTTTTAAATTAACCCTGCAGTGCCACCCTGTTTTGCTTTCCTACCAAAGTGATAATGTAGGCAGCTTTTGTGCCTTTCGTGAAGACTTTGGAGGCCTCCAGAACTTCAAAGAGAGAGTGGAGGTGGTTCAAGAAATACGTGCATGTCTGGTGGTGCCTGGTATGTATCTATGCTCACCATAACTGAAAAAGAAAAGGCTCAAAAGAACAGAACCCAAGAAGAGCACAGAGAAAGATTCCTGCCTGAGAATGGGCAGCGAGAGGATACTGGTCCCTGAGGGGCCCTGGTGGCAGGAACAATTCCCTTTCTCCAGGGAACATGTTTGAAAGACAGCATTTCTGGCCTCTCAGAGAGCTATTTCAAGCCATCTTGGTGCTGGATGTCCAGACTCAATGTGGTCTCAAACAGATTCACTGCTTGTCAATCTCATGAAGTTATTCTCTGCCTTTTCATGCAGATATGCCCACACTGCTGGAGCTGGATAGAGCTAGCTCTAACCTCAGTAGAAGACTCAACATTTTGGAGACCTTGGCCTTCCACTGTGGGCGTGTGTATGCTCAGCTCTGTGGGTCTCTAGGACATGGCACATTGGACAAAGGCCATTTCTTAACAATGTTTGTAAGGTAGAGATGACTTAGTTCCAATTCCGAAAATGTAATTTCTTGGCATTTCTAGCATCGACGTTTAGTTATTTTAAAAGACGCTGAGTGACTTAAATCAGCATAAGTCCAAATCCCTTTACACAGACAGAGATATGCAGACACACTCACACAGTTTAATTTGATATCCAGTACTCCAAACAGACACCATAATGGTGCATTTGACTTAAGGAAAGAAGAAGGACACCTCACTGGAAGCACAGGGACACAGGTTCCCAGGAAAATTCCATGTCCAATGAAGGAGATAGGATTCACTTGGGGGTAGGTGATGGCTTTATTTACATGCAGACTAACCTCTTATGGGGAGGTGGCTGTGGCTGCCACATGCAGTGTCCAAGTTAACTTCAACATACTAACCATTCAGGGCGAGAGTATTTTTACTGACCAAACAATTGCCTCATTAAGAATGTGATGACATTTTACGTGCAGCACGGCAGTCATTGCTGGCTTCTTAAAATACTTTTCTGTAGCATGTGCCTTTCCCATGGACAAAGAACCCTTGTGTAGCATTTCTTTGCCTGGCGTCTTGTGACTTAGGAATTGAACCTTAGATTCTGTATCAGGATAGCAGGGAGGAAAACGAAGAAATGAAGAAAGGGAAAGAGAGAAGTGAGAGTGGGGAGGAAGAAGGAAAGAAGGAGGGAAGGAAGGAGGGAAAGAAGAAAGGAAAGGAGGAAGACAGAAATGGAATAAGGAAGAAAAAAGGAAGAGCGAAGAAAACATGTGGAAGCCTTATAATAACCCTAAGACTGGGCAGTTCGAGTTGAGTTGAATAAATCATTGTTGGAAGATTTTTTTTGTCCTCTAATGTCTTCTTTCCTAACTTAAGGGGATTGGCCATACTGACTGGTTGGAGGCTACCATAGTGACCATTCTCACCTTGGGATAGCAGTTCAATGTCTCAGGCAGGACAGAATCCCCAGCCGTGATGTAATGGGAGTTTCTACCTCATGCTTGTATGTCATTCACAGGCGTGGAGCACCATGGGAGTTGCACTAGATTGATGTCCTCTCCAAGAAAAGCACTGATTATAGAACAGATTTTCCCATATACAGAGCCATTTTTAATTCACTGCCTACCACAGCTGCCAGCCTGCGGAGATAATTCCTTCTAGCAGAATAGCTCTAGATTATTATAGGGAAATCAAATTTGCATAAAAGCGCTCGCTCCTCTCTCTCTCTCTCTCAAGTTACTAAACAGATACTGTCAATTACTTTTGTTGGAAAAACTTTTTTGGGGGGGAAATACTTTTTCTTTTCTTAAGAAAAATACCACCTTTTCATACAACTTAGAAAGATTTTGAGGACTAGCAGTTTGTGTGACATTTTGCATTTAATACATGGTTGACCATTTTCAAAGTGCTTTTCAGTTCAACAAACTTTTAATTTCTATTTTATTTTGATTGACTATTTTATTTTTATTTTATTTTTCATCCCTGGGGACATAAAGCCCTTGTTTTTGAATAACTTATTTTACTTGATTCATGCAAAAATTGTATGAAATTAATCAGGCAGGCATCATTAGGTCCATTATGCAGATGAGGAAACTGAAGCCCAGGGAAGTGTAAGTGACCTTTTGAAAGTGTGCATAAGTGATCATTGAAGGATTCAGAACTGGAACCCAGGTCTTCAGAGTCTTGTTTGGGCTTGTTGTGCAGTACTATGATATTACTCAGGAGGGAAAAAGCTGCAGTCACAAACTGGCAGTCTAAAGTTGCTTGAATTTGACAATATTTAAAAATAAGAAGGTCTTCCTTCCTCAATCCCAACTCTGCCAAAGAAAAGGACTTTTGGCTTCTCTTGAAAAACATAAAATCTGGCAACATTGAGCCTGTATTCTATCTAGGTAAGACTGAGTGGCCAGTGACCACCACTTGCCAGGCCCTAATGCCTGACAAGTCACTCATTTAGTTTGCCAACTTTGGACCCAGAAGGCCTTGAGTTGCCCCCTCTGCCGAGAGAGAATAAGGATGTTAGTACCTTATACTGGGGACAGCCTTTTTGCACTGTTTTTAATATATATCTTTTGGTTTTTCCATGCCTTCGTTTATCGGCTTTTAAAAAGAAGTTGGCAAGATTGTCCCTTGTGAGTTCCCAATCCTGATGAGTCAGGATTTGAAGACTCACTAAAGATTTTTACTTTATTAGCCACTATACACTGATACTCTGCTTGTGTTTTTAAAAAGGCTTTTGTGACTATTTCCTTTAATTGCTTTCTGTTTTCTGATCTGTTTTCAGCGAACTTTTGTTTTATTTATTTATTATTTTTATTTATTTATTTTTTTGAGATGGAGTCTCACTAGATCATCCAGGCTTGAGTGCAGTGGCACGATCTTGGCTCACTGCAACCTCTGCCTCCCAGGTTCAAGCAACTCTCCTGCCTTAGCCTCCTGAGTAGCTGGGATTACAGGTGTGTGCCACCATGCCCGGCTAATTTTTTTTATTTTTAGTAGAGATGGAGTTTCACCATGTTAGCCAGGATGGTCTTGATCTCCTGACCTCATGATCCGCCCACCTTAGCCTCCCAGAGTGCTGGGATTACAGGCGTGAGCGACCTTACCTGGCCTCAGTCACCTTTTAAAGGGATGAAGAGTTTGAAGGCAGAATTCTACCTAGCTTCACTTTTGCATTTGAACCTTAATTTCCTGATTTTGTGGGCACATTTTTGTGCTGTATCTAGATTGTTCTTATTAGGAAAATGAGTATAAGACTATTATAAGAAAGAGAGAGAGAGATGATCATAGTTTTAAAAATTCCTTAGATACAAAGTGTTGCTAAATTCTAATTTACTGCGGAAGCTTAATTAAATCATTTGATTTAACCATGGAAGTTACAGGTTAGACAGATCACCCACGAATGGAAAAACAACATGAGCCAAAGAGATCTTCTGGGGAAGTGATTGTATCCAGCGGGTATTTTGTTTTGAGACCTACATTTCTGGTATCTCTTTCTGGTCTTATGCTGTCACATTTCTGTTCCATCAGAGATGAGGTGACGATCTGTCCAGGGTGCCGCACTGGGTGGAATGCTGTTCTGGGTGGCCTTTGCATAATTCTGCAATTCTAAATCTGGGGATTCTGTTCCTCACCCACATCCTGAGAAGGTGGCTGCGAGTACGCAGTGTGATTTGATTTCAAAGCTAGGGAAAACCTTCTTGGCCCCAAATACTCCTATTTCTTCTCAGTGCTTAACATTCTACTGAAGTTGTGCTGTTTTGATTTTAGGCTTTGATTTTGTGTTAAAAATCAGTTACCAACCTTTCCAAATACAGTGATTACAAAACCCATTCATTCACCTTATCTCATTTCATCTTCATGATAGCTGTGGGAGATGGGAGAGTGGCATTGTGTCCTTTTGGGGAAGAGAAATACCGAGGAAAGAGTAGGATTTGGGAGCCAAATAGGCTGGGTTTGAATCCCGCTGTAGCTCTCATTAACTGTGTGACCTTGAACAGGGGATGTGGCTGCTCTGAACTTAATTTCTTTTCCTACATACAGAGGATTCAAATTTTACTTTACCGCGGTTGTAAGGATCAGAGCGAATATTTTCACTTGTTCATTCATTAATTCTCCAAGTATTCATTCAGCCCCTAATGAGAGCCTGGTATCATACTAGGCTCTGGGGATACAATAGCAAATGAGACAGATGCTGTTCCTGCCCAAGTGGGGCATACAGTCTAGCACCAGGAATAGAGCTGAGCACACAGTAGATCCTCAGTAAATGATGCTTGCTATTTATGGTCAGCCTCAAGGTGCTCGGTGAGTACAGAGCAAAGTGAGGAGCCAACTCAGATTTGGAACCTCTGTCTCCCAGGTGTTTGGCTGGTGGGCTCTGTCCACTAGGCCTCTGGGGAAAGGAAGCTCATTGTTGCTACATCTGCGGTTTTGTTTCAGTCCTCATCTCTGGTGTGTACTGTCTTAGGACAAATTATGACCCAGCTCTGGGCTGAGCTCTGGCTCTGGTGTTTAATTATCTGTCCTTGTTCAATGTACCCGACCTCACTAATTCTCATATTGAATTGTCACATGGTGACAAACCCTTGCCTCATCGGATTGTCACGGGTGTCCGATTAAGACGTTCCTGTAATGTGCCTAGCGCCACCTGGCCAATGGAAGTGTTTGTTAAATGGCGGCTGTTGTTGCCCTTTGGGCTCTCAGTGCCCATGTTGGTTGGGGAAGACACAACAGCTCCCCCTTCTGGCTTGGCGGTCCTTTCCTGTGGCTGGGGAGACAGCTGTAGCAGCCGCTGCAGAGTCCAAGAGCCTTGAGAAGTATCTCTCTCCACCTCTCAGCCATTGGTCCACGTCCGCCATTCTGCAACCGTGCTGTGCTGAGGCAGGTCACCAAGTGGGGTAAGATGGAGTCAACCAGGCCAGAAGGCCAGGCCTTTCCTGTATTCTGCTGCCACTTCAACCAAATAGAGTTCTATTCAGCAGCCCTTCCCTTGACTGGGGTTGGGTGAGAGCACTTACGTGTGCAGAGGAAGCTTCAGAGCAGCCGTGGAGAGGGTGCTGTATTTCCATTTCCCTGTTTATGTCAAGAGTCTAAAGCCAGTGTGCCCGGGTTTGAGTCCCAGCACTGCTTCTTACAAGCTAAGTAATTTGTATTCTTTAAACCCCAGTTTCTTCATCTGTAAAGTAAATAATAGCCAAGACTTATATATTTACTAATATTGACTATGTTCCAGACACTTCACATGTACCAACCCACTCACTTCTCATCAGCCTTGAGTTAGCTTCTATTGTCATACCTATTTGTAGATGAGGAAATTGAGGCATAGAGTGAATATGTAGCTTAGCTCAAGGCAAATGACAGCTGTGATTCTATCTGTGCTTTTAACGACTCTGCCATGCTGTTTCCCCAATAGGATGGGATATTAAGAATCTACCTTAAAAGGTTTTTGTGAGGATTGGATGAGCTAAGCGGGAAAAACAGTGAGCATCAAACTTGGCACATAGTACATGCTCAGTAAACATTAACCATCATCCTCAGCTCTGAAGGTGGGTATGGTTCTTTCTCTCTGGAGCAGTAAGCAAGCAGAACCCTAGAACGTGAAGTGTGGAGAATTCTTCATGGACCTTGGATTCATGGGCATACATGTTCATTGGCCCCATAATGGAAGTTTGAAACCTAATGTTTGTGAGTGGAACCATCACAATAATTACTGTCATACCCTCGTGACAATACTAATATTTTTTGAAAATATAAGGTATATTTAAGGTACCTACTTAGACCTGATACAGGTTCATATGTTCCAGATACAAGTAAACAACGTTGAATCCTGCCTCTTTGGAGCTTTACGTTTAAAACAAAGAATGCTCCATTTGTCCTTCATTGATTTTAGTTTCAGTCACTTGGCATATCTGCCTCACATTTTACACAGGTGCTTTTAAAAATCATCACTATCTTCATCACCATTTTCATCGTCCTCCCCACCATCATCCTGACAGTCTTACGATGAGCTAGGTGCTAAGCGCTTTGCCTGGGCCCGCTCATTAAATTCTCACATTAGAACATAAAACGAAGGTTTCTGCAAATTAGACACCTACAGATTAAAGCAAGTGTGTCAATGTCATTGCTGGCAATAGTTACAACACAGGAAAGGGGAGAGGAGTGTTGTATTAGTCAGGGTTCTCTTAGAGGGACAGAACTAATTATACACACACACACACACACACACTCACACTGTATATGGGAGTTTATTAAGTATTAACTTAGACAATTATAAGATCCCACAATAGGCTTTCTGTAAGCTGAGGAGCAAGGAGAGCCAGTCTGAGTCCCAAAACTGAATAACCT
Organism: Macaca fascicularis; assembly: GCF_037993035.2. Lineage (NCBI taxonomy): Eukaryota > Metazoa > Chordata > Mammalia > Primates > Cercopithecidae > Macaca > Macaca fascicularis. The sequence continues at coordinate 23,522,152 of NC_088379.1, read as the reverse complement.
GGAGTTCAATGTTTGAGGGCAGGATGCATCCAGCACGGGAGAAAGATGTAGGCTGGGAGGCTAGGCCTGTCTCTCTCCTTTTCACATTTTTCTGCTTGCTTTATATGTGCTGGAAGCTGATTAGATTGTGCCCACCAGATTAAGGGTGGGTCTGCCTTCCCCACCCACTGACTTAAATGTTAATCTCTTTTGGCAACACCCATCCAGACACACCGAGGACTAATACTTTGTATACCTCAATCCAATCAAGTTGACATTTGGTATTAACCATCACAAGTGTATCTCAGCTCTTTGAATACTTAAAAATTACTCCATAGAATATTTAAAGAGATTCCTCTGCCAGGCATGGTGGCTCACACCTGTAATTCTAGCACTTTGGGAGGCTGAGAGGGGGTGGATTACTTGAGATCAGGTGGATCACTCGAGACTGGCCAACATGGTGAAACCCCAACTCCACTAAAAATACAAAAATTAGTGGTAGTGTGTGCCTGTAATCCCAGCTGCTCAGGAGGCTGAGGCAGGAGAATTGCTTGAACCCGGTAGGCGGAGGTTGCAGTGAGCCAAGATCGTGCCACTGCACTCCAGCCTGGGTGACAGAGTGAGACTGTCTCAAGAAAAACAAACAAACAAAGAGATTCTTTTGGTGTAAATGTTCATATGCTTCAGATAATAGGATATGATGAACATCAAAATATTGGCACTCTACTGGTACCCATTTCCAAAATATTGTCTGGTGGAAATGAGTGTTTGTATTTTGTTAATATAAATATGTAATGAAAACCTACAATGTTCTGACCCCTGGATGTTATTCCCACATCCCACTTTCTCTGCTTACCTGTGGAAGTTCCTGACTTACACATAATGTCCTTTTGCTGTGGTGATAAATTAGTTAATTTCAGTCCCAGTGAGGCGCAAGGTTTTTCCTGGAGCTGCCTCTCGGTGCTGAGTAATTTTTAGTTATGGAAAAAGCAACCTGTCAGAGAAATTTTTGGAACAGTTAATAGGTGAAATTTCTCCCATTGTGTAGGGATAGGTTCATTTGTACTTAATATATATATTTTTCTCATTATAAAAGTAACATCAGTCTAAATTTCCAACTGTGGCTATATAGTGGGTTGCCCAGGTATTCTGGTAAATGACCTTGCTCAAAGGACCTAAGAATGCTAGATAAAATATAACTAACATATTTTCATGATATCGGTAAAAAAAGTGAGTGAAATTTCCAGGGACTGAAAACAAACAGGAAGGTGGAAGTTTGGTGGGAAGCAAAAGCTGAGGGTCTGCTCTGAGAGCATTTGCTGAGAACACCGTTGGATTCTTGTGCTTTGATTGGGGACTGGAAACCAGGCTTTGGGCCATTGTAATGTGGGAAGTTGAAATCCTGAAACACAGCTGGGACCCTTACAGGGCTACATTCTCTATAAAAAGTAGAATCATGAAAATAAATCCTCCTGTTGGCCAAGAGAATTATCTTAGCTTTAGCTCTGGGTGGGGAAAATGTCTCCTTCCCAATATTTTCACAACAGCCCTGCCCTCATTTGGCTTGGGAGGTTGAAATTCTACTGCCTGAGAGATCTAGTAGATATATTGATTTTAGAGGTCCTGGATTGGGGTGCTCAGAATGTCTAGAAAATGTGGAGAAATGCACTTTAACCCCTGGAGAAATGCACTTTAACCCCAGGCCCTCTGGCATGCCACAGTTTTGGATTAGCCTCATGAGATCTTACAATCCAGGATTACAGATACATGAAGAATGTAGTCATCTTGTATTTAAGAGTCAAGGGAAACAACAAATAGCAGAATGAGATCTGCAAGTACCTGGACTTGTGATGGTACAGAAAATAGGACATGGAAAATAAATTTAGAATGTTCAATGAAGGAAGAGAACTGAAAACATGAATAAAACAATAAACTAATCCCAAAATAATGTATGTATCAAAAATACATCAGAAAAACCAGTAAGATTTAAAAAAAAGACCAAATATAACATCTAGAAATAAAAATAGAATTTTTAAAATTGAAAGTAAAACGTTCTCTTTGTAAGAAATTTGAGAAGAATAATGGAGTCACCATAAATTAACTATTATTCTCTCACTCAGAGGTCAGAAATGTTAATTTTTTAATGTAATCTATTCTGTTATATATAAGTATTTTTCTGTGTATTTTATAGATCTGCTTTACAGGTTAATCTTTCATATGAGTATAATTTTATATGCTATATAGTATCTATTCTGTTATATATAATCTATTCTGTTATATATAATTAAAGACCTTTTCTGTGTATTATATAGATCTGCTTTACAGGTTACACATAGTCTTCCATATGAATATAATCTTATATGCTATCTTTTTTTTCTATATAATAATCATTTCCCATCATTGTGCTATACATATTAATAAAGAAATTCCACAATGTAAATGTTCTCATAAAGTTGGATTTATTTATTTGCTGTTATAAACAATTCTGCAAAGAACATCTTGACAGAAGCAGCTAGGTCTTGTTAAGGCTTAGGCTAGGAATTGGCACAGTGTCACTTTCTTCAGAGTTTACTGGTTTAGATGAGACACATGGCAAGCTCATATTTATTCAGTGTAGGAAGAGACTATATAAGGGTGTGAACACAAGGAGGCCTGAGTCAGTATAGACCTAGTTACCATATAGCCTTTTAGTTTTCCTCTTTTTATACATGTAGTAGCATTTTATACACTGTTTTGCATCTCGGTCTTTTAAGTAAAATATTTTGCACTATATTTGCTATTAGTACTTATGTTGTCTGCAGTTCGATTTGGCTGCAAGTAAAACTTCAAATTACTGTGACTCAAACAAAATAGAAGTTTGTCTTCTAAATTAAAAAAGTTTGGAGGTTGTAGGTGCAGATCTTTCCACTTTGTTGCTCCACCACATCTGACTTTCATTCTAAAACCACCTCAACAACCAAGATGGCTGCTGGAGCTCTAGTCATCCATTCCAGCAAGAAGGAAAGAGTGAGCAAGAGGGGGAAGAAAGTATGTCTCTTTTTGAGGATATCACCTGGAATTTGCCCCCATCATTCCCACTTACATTCCTTAGGATAGAACACATTTACAAAGCCACAGCTAGGTATAAGAGAGACTAGAAAATGTAATCTTTATTATAAATGGCCATTTACTCAGTTAAAAAATTGGGGATTTATTCCTAAAGAGGAAGGGGAGAGTAGATGTTGGAGGATCGTAGTACATTATAAATCCTCCTCCTCATGTTTGCATCTCAGTGCAAACATAGGACTTTTAATGTATTCTGCCACATTGTTTTCAGGAAAATTGTGCCAGTTCCAGTAGACTCAGCGGCCTCGTTTATGTCACTCTTATCAACGCTGGGTATAATAAGTTCTACAATATTGTCAGTCATTTACAATTGCATCATATTTTAATTTACTCTTCTTTGATTACTAGTGTGTGTTGAAATTTTATTCTATAATTTATTAGCCATTTATTTTTTATCTTTTGTGAACTTTTGATTCACGTCTCATGTCCATGGAGTCAATTTGGCTTAGTTATTTTTCTTAATTGTTTGCTGATCACTTAATTCTAAGTTACTGACACTTTATCATGTTAATTGTAAAAGCAGAAAAATTGTGTTTCTGAGAGTCTTGGAATAGAGGATGCATGAGAGTACCATTTTGTAACTGGAGAGTGATGAAAAGCTCTCCTCATCACACCAAAAGGGACCAGTATTTGTGCAAGTTCTATGTTTGAGTCTATAGACTTCTTTAGTGTTTTAGTTGCAGAAATTAGAGGATCTTTTTATGAAGGAATCAAAAAAGCAGAAAGGGAATGGAGAAGGGGTCCCAGGGAAAGGGTTAGATGCTGTGTGTTCAAAGTGTGAGCTGTGGGGAGCAATGCGGTGCTCTTTGCCCCCTAAACTGATTGTTAGGGTTCTCTGAATCCTGCTTGCTCAGGTCTCAGAAGAAAAAAATAGGAGACATCCTAAAATAGGAATTCTTCTTTAGCTGGAGAAGATTTTGATGATACCATCTATCTGTCAGAGGACGCTCCACAGAGAGCCATGTCGGCATTCTTTCAGTTGTGAGCATTTTGTGAACGTTGTGGCATTTGATCTGCCTAGGCAGGTCACCCACAGGAAGGATGCTATGGGAGTACTTTAGTGCTGGACTATAAAGGTTACGAGTCAACAACTCTTAGAGAGCTTCTCTTAGAGACTGGGGGAAGCAACTTGCCTAGCACTCCCCAGCTTGTCAGCTGCAGAAGCAAATCTAGAATGAGCATGTGTGAGTCACACACTGAACTACCATATTCCTTGACACGCTGCTGCCTCTGAGCCGCCTCCATCGTCCTGCACCTGCTGCAAGAGTTTGGACTGCACACCTACTCTGGAGCAGGGTGGCTGCATACTGAATCACGCTGCTCCCTTGTGGCTCTACCTGAGAACAGCACTGTCCCTGGCACCCTGATGACCAAGGACCCAATGTCTGCCCGGCTCTGCCCCAGGAGATGTGGGATCAGTGACAGGTTGAGTCTCTCAGACACTTGTTGCATCTTCAGAACACTAGAAGGAGGTGAGCAAGAGATTGAAGGCCAGTGTGAAGGCTTGGAAGACTGATCAAGAGTGAGTTACCAACGAAAAATGAGAAGGTAGAATGCAAGTGGAGAGAAAAATAGTGTAATTATTTTTTAAAAAATACTGTTTTTTAATCATGTGGAAGCATGGAGGGGCAAGGTGAGCACCACATTTGGAGCCGTACTTGAGCTTCCTTTCAGGCCCTGCCACTTTCAATGGTGTGACATTGGACAAGCTCCACTGTGTCCTCCCTGAACCTCAACTTCGGCTTCCATGAGTTGGAACAGCAGTGCCTGTCTTAACCCCCTGGGTTGAACTGAGGCTCAGATCATGTCCTAGCTTGAAAACACCTGGTATAGTCATCCACAAATTAAAGAGATGCTGCTCTGTCAATTGGAAGAACAGCTTCCTATTTCCACAGTAGAATGGAGATAGATAATTCCACATTTTGTCTTCAGAACGATTCACATTTACAGACTTATTAATGTCCAGGAAGAGCCTTGGAACAGAAAATCTCATGGAGCTTGCATCCGGGGTTGTACATTGACCAACCCAAATGAATCCAACCATATGGACCCCAACTTATTCGTCAGTGATCAGTCCTCATATACTATATTATTTAAGTAAGCATCAATACAGTGATGTGGTGATGATAGCCTACGACCTGTGGGCACTGTGATTCTTTGGGTATAATAAGGAAAAGAGGAAAACCTATTTTACTAACTGTATTACCACTGATAATATTAGTTACAAATGATAATTAGCTCTCATTAAAAATCAGTTTGGATTAATCTGGGCAGGGAAATGCTCAGGGTCCTTACTTTGAGTTTTCCTTTGGGAGGGTGTTTACATATTGAAAAATACAAAGCAGAAGCTACAGATAAACCAACGGAAGTTTTGTAAGTTTGTTATTCGTCTAAGGTGCCACAGCTGGTGAGTGGCAGAAGTAGGACTTGAACCCAGGCCTCTCTGGCTCAGGTCTGAACCCCTGTTATGTGTTGTCTGATCTCAAGAGGATGACAATTTATTGCTCTAGTTACATCAAGAAGGACATTTTACAAGATATGCTTTTTCATTGTTTTTGAAAACCAATTAACTCCCAAGCTCTGTATTATTTGCTTTTAAGCAATAGTGATTAATAATGTGTCTCACTGATTCCAAGCCAAGCATTTTTCCCCCACATTTTAACATCTCTGAAATTGGATGCTTCTTACAAGTGATGGTGTATCATCATTTAATTGGCAGCATTTTTCTTTCTTAGTGGCATATAAAATAATGGTGCATCTCACAATGGATAGCATCTTAGATTTGATGAAATGCAGTAATAATGACTTGGTTCACATAAGGGATAGGGAAGTATGGGAAACATACAGCGTGCAAGCGTGGTACCATTGAGGAGGAACATTTACCTGTTCTCCATCCCTTCTCCTATTACTTTAGTTAAGATGCTTGGCTTATCTCAAATGAGCTGATCTCTTAGCTTTTCGTCTCTTCTCTGTTCAATTATCTTTAGTACCACAACCAGTATTTTCTTCTTAAAGACTTGCCTACCTGAAATGACTTCTTAGCACCTCATGTGAAGGTTGTGAAATGCTAAGCATGAACTTCAGGGTCCCTAGACATGAACTTCAGGGTCCATACAAGTCACAAATCTGCTCTCTGCATTCTCTCTCCTTGTATCCTTCTCTCAGCCAGTTCCTGAAGGACTTGGATCTCAGGGTTTCCCAGAGTGTGGGATAATGGCTCAAAATGACCTTAGGTGGTACACTAACATGACCACGAGTAAACCCGAGTTGCCACATGAGCAATTTATGCAGTTTAGAATTCTCTCTCGCCCCTTTGGGATCTCTTGAGGAAGAATTCTTAGTTGCATACGGGGAGCCATTAATATCTTGACATTCTCACCTCCTTTTGTAGCAAAGAGAAAGCAGGCTCAGACAAAGTATTTAGCTGCCATGGTTTTGTTTTTATTTATTATCTTTATGGTTACTTTATACTTGGGGGAAGTGACACTGGGCTTTTATTTAAACTATGTGCCATAAAATTTCTCTTTATCATATGTATTTTTTGTAGAAACAGGGTCTTGCTATGTTGCCCAGGCTGGTCTTGAACTCCTGGCCTCAGGCCATCCTCCTGCCTTGGCCTCCCAAAACACTGAGATGACAGATGTGAGCCACTATGCCTGGCCAAAATTTTCCTTTTTTTTTTTTTTTTTTTTTTGAGACAAAGTCTTGCTCTGTCGCCCAGGCTGGAGTTCAGTGATTTGATCTCGGCTCACTGCAAGCTCCGCCTCCTGGGTTCACGCCATTCTCCTGCCTCAGCCTCCTGAATAGCTGGGACTACAGGTGCCCACCAGCACACCTGGCTAATTGTTTTTTTTTTTCTGTATTTTTAGTAGAGACAGGGTTTCACCGTGTTAGCCAGGATGGTCTTGATCTCCTGACCTCAAGATCTGCCCGCCTTGGCCTCCCAAAGTGCTGGAATTACAGGCGTGAGCCACCGTGCCCGGCCAAATTTTCTTTTTTATGCCATAAATTATTCTTTAGAAAAACCGTTTCAGTAAAAATGGAGTCAGTTAAAAAGAATGTTAAGCGAATACTAGTGCAGATGACACGAGGGCATGGCAAGAATTGTGCATGTGGTACTCAGGACAGAAACGGGGCAGCAGGAATCTGTTCCAAGTGTTCTCACTTCTCTGTGTGCTTGCCCATGCTGTTCCTTAATCCTACGTGCCCTTTTCCCTACTCACTAATAATGGAACTCCTTTGCTTCCTCCTTTATGAAGCCTTCCCTGATCCCTCTAGTGAGAGTTAATCACACATGCCCAGAGGACATTGCTTAACAATTGATTTAGTACTATTACCACGCAGTGTGCAAGGGTGGGTATGTTATTTTATTCTTGTCTTAGTTATCATAGGGTTATATTCATATGCCTGTGTCTATTTTGATTGGAAGCCTTTTACAGGAAGGGACCATTTCTCAATCTATCTCTGTGGCTTCTTCAATGACTTCTATGTGGCTATAGAAAAGAACGAATGGATGGAATTGAAATTCATGTTCGCAATTATTTTATGCAATTTCCCCTCCTCCTGCAGATCTCTAGCTTGGTTTTCGACAGCTCATTTGCTTGACTTCCATTTCAGCTGCAGCATAAGTAGTAGTTACTGAGGCCTTTGTAGCACCTGCATTGTTTCTCAGCATAAATATTTTGCCAGGAAAGTCATAGAATCGTCAGAAACCATTCATGAGCAAGTTAACCCTAAGGTAAGGTAAAGCCAAAGAAAGGCCAGAAAAAGATAGGGGTGTGTGTGTGTGTGTGTGTGTGTGTGTGTGTGTGTGTGCGCGCTGATGGAGCAGTAATCCACGGGGTTTAGAGCTGTACCATCTGGTTGACTTCGCTCTTCATTTGAAGCCTAAGAGACAAAATTCAGTGACCAAAGATAATGGTAATCTAAGCAGAAAGAAAAAGAGATAAATAAAATACTTGCAGTTTTTATACTCGAGCAGTCCTGTTATCCTTTTCAGAGTCTTAGATAAGGAGCTTTGCTCAGCCTGCGCGAGCTGAGGCAACGGGAAAGTGTACAGAATTCCAAAGATAGATGCTGTTTCTGGAAAGAAGTCTGATTCTGCTACCCATGTCGTCTTCTGGAAAGAGAAGGGACAAAAGATCTGGTACCACTACACCATCAATTAAACTGGATTAATGGTGTTCTAAGTAGCTCCTAATAAAGCCCACTGTTTACTAATCTTATTTCTGTTAAGGAGGAATGATGTCCGAGTGCGCCTACAGGAGGGAAGGTGATAAAAATGGGAGGCAGCTTTATGGGAACACACCTTTTATCGCCTGATGAGACTTTCAAAGCATATCTGGCTGCTTTCTATAAAAAATAGCTCTGCTTATTTCACAGTATATTTATTCTTCAAGAATATGAAGAGGGGCAACAAGCATGAGGCATCATGGTTAGCCATCTGGCTTTTCTTTTCCTCTTTTCAGGATTCAATTGCACTGAGGTACAATCAACATGATAGTTTAATTGTACTCCAAGGAATGCTCCAGTACAATCAAGACTGACACATGATGGTCTATGAAGTGAGAATCTTTATTATTATTATTTTTTAAAAGCCTTCACCTAGTTGTCAGTCATTTACAAAAGAGATTCAGGTTTTAATGATTGATGGCAATTGGACACATCTAACTGTCCCTCCCATGATAATTTTTTTCCTTGGGTTTTAGCTGGCAGATCCAGGAAAAAAAGGGAATGACAATAAAATTCTTACTATCAGGTTTTCTATAGGAAAACTATCAGGTTTCTCCTAAGGCTCCCCTGGTGCTCTGGTGAAGTGAATTGAAATAATTAATTATTTTGATCAATTTTACATTGAAAACTAATTTCTGCTTGTACCTTCTGTAGCCTTTGTCAGGGCATAACCGTGTGGTTGGCTGATCTTTAAAACAATATACAGCGTATCTGTTTCAGAGTTCATTGAAAGCAATTTACTACTCACATGTTAACTATGTAGGACAGTTGGTCTTGCTACAGCAATACAATTATTCTGGAAAAGAATTTTCAATGATGAAAATGAAAAAAAGTTAAAATAGTTATAATTTACTGCTCCGGAGGGCTGGACAGCTGTTTTCTGCCTCGATCTGTATTCTAATAAGTCTTTTAAATGAAGAGATTTATGAGATTATTTTAATTTTGATGTCTTTTTAATGCTTCATGCATTTTAAATACAACCTTTTAATAGTTTTTGAGATTGAAGAATTTAATTTTGTTTTATACTGCAGAGATAAATGTATTCTCAAGGGACCATATCACCATTATTGTAGTTCTTTCTTTCTTTTTTAAAATCAGCATATCCACTACATATAGCTCAATTTCTAACCAGAACCAATAAAGTTAGTTTTCAACAAAGCCTTTTTCAGTTGGGGAGCTAGCAAATTAGAAGGAAGTGTACCTTGCTATGTTACAGAGTAACTGATACTAAGTAGAATTTTTGTAGGTTTAGATGTGTATTTACCTCAGTGGGGAAAAGATTTCTTGATGAAAAGGAGCCAACTTTATTTGGATGAGTAGTCAGAGATGTATGTGGATTGAATATATATGTAACACGTGGTTTAAGAGCAAGAAATGGCTAAGTCGAACTCAAATTTTGCAGAGATCACTGTTGTGTGCATATAAAACTACAAAATGATTTCAAAATACAGTATTATGGACAATATGCACCCAGGAACATATTTTTAAAAAGTAGTAACTGTCTGATGCAATTAGATTTTTTGTAAGAACTTCATAATATTTTACTTTTACCTTTACTTTTTAGGCAGGGAAAACCATAAAGCTAAGGAAAACTTTCATAGCCAAAAGATTTGAAGTACTCAAAACAGGCCTTTAAAAATGCAAACAGAAGGAATTACTCTTAACTAACAGCTTTTCTCTGATATTTTAAGGCAATATTAATTACATTCCTAAGTTGCTTGAGACAATTTTACATGTGTTAATTGGAGTTATCAGGGGATCATGAAACTTAGATCTCCATATTGTATCAGAGAGATTTGAAAGGCAGAAAATTCTTGCATCCACTTACTATTTAAAAGAGGTGAGAGATCAAAATACAAAGGCCACTAAAAATACTGCTTCAAACAATACTTAGTAACCTGGGAAATGCTCCCGATGTAATATTAAATGAAAAGCAAGCAGGACAAAACAGCATATACAGTATCCCACTGATGAGAGAAAGCGGTTCATGATGATGTAAAAAATATTGTTATAAAATAATTTGCAGAAAGTGAAATAACATTTTAAGTGGAGGTAATGTACATAAGTGTATGTGCACATATGCATAACATGCATATAAAAAACATTACAGTATTGACTTTATTTTGGGGTTGTGGAATTTAGGGTGGTTTTTCATTTTCTTTTTCATGATTTTCCACAATAAAAATGTTTTTATATAGTTCCAGAAAACTAATAAGAATATATCTATTTAATAATATTTCTGTATGATAATGCATAAAAGGGGCCAGGATTTATTATATAAATTGCTAAAAATTCTACCATTTTTGTTACGAGCATAGTATTTTCAAATAGTAATCTTCTCTTAATTTGTATTTGAGGGGCAAAAAAGTGCTAACTTCCTGTCTTGGGACTCTAATTTCATTTTGAAGCTGGAAACATAGACTTGTCTGAGGAATAATCATGTTTCATGAACTCTTAGGATATAGCTGCTAAAACAGTTTGCACAGTGCTGCTTTTTGGAATTTTCTTTCAGTCATTTTCTCTGAAAAAACATAAGTTACTTACAATTCTTGTCTTGATTAATGATTACTCAAGTTTTACTATACCATTAAAAACTCCAAACCCATCTAAATTACTTTGTCAACTAAAAAGGAGGTCGTAAACTCTCAACTAGCTTTTCCCCATTGGATCATATTGTGAGGACTGATGCTATTTAGACCTTTTCCTCTAATTTGTAGCTTTAGAACAAAACCTCCTTTAGCCCTTAGCTAAAATCTCTATAGTGGGGAATCCTGTCGTTTGAATTGTTCTGGACCCCAGTTTCTTGAGCTATCTAATGGGTCTGAGTTCTGTCTCACAGAGTTGTAGCGCAATCAGAAAAGTTAATGCATGCAAAGATGCTATGCATGCAAAAGGCATAATACTATCCTTATTTCTGTTATCATTATTAATAGTCATTAAGCCAGCCTCCCTCAAGGCCAGAACTCTATTTCTTCTTGTATCCCTGCAACATCTAATATTAATAATGGCTAACATTAGCTATGTGTTTATTATGCTCCAGGTCTCTCTCTAAGTACTCTACGTACATTAATCTCACTTAATATTTGCAAGACCTCATGAGATAAATACTGTTATATCCATATTGCAAATGAGGAACCAGAAGCACAGAGCTTTGCTGTAACTCATTGAGGGTCTCCAAGCTAATAATGTGGAGCTTGAATGTGAACCCCTCTGACTCTGGAGCCTCCTTCTAACCATTATAAGCCTTTATAGTAGTAAGCAAAATAAATTATTGTTATATGAGGGGACACATTACTATAGATGCTAAGAAGTTCCGTTTCCATGGAAATGTTGGGGAAACAGTCTTAGTTAAAGTTAAAATGAAACCAAGGCCTGTTAACAACAGACTGATCCAACTCTACCTCAGTGGTATTGCTTGCTATTTGAGCATATTCAAAATTTTACTGAAAATATTTTAAAAACAAAATTGTTTATTTTATTTTATTTACTCCTGTAAATAGTATACAACTAAAAATGCAGGGAAACTTGCTAATTTAGCACTTCAATAACACTTCATACTAGAACTGTTGGCCATCTTGATTTCCTTGTTTTCAGAAAAATTGGAGAAAACAGTATTTCTTTTAAAAAAATTATTATTACTCTTTAAGTTTGGGATACATGTGCAGAACGTGCAGATTTGTTACGTAGGTATACACGTACCATGGTGGTTTGCTGCACCCATCAACCTGTCATCTACATTAGGTATTTCTCCTAATGCTATCCCTCCCCTAGTCCCCCACCCCCTGACAGGCTGCAGTGTGTGATATTCCCCTCCCTGTGTCCATGTGTTCTCATTGTTCAATTCCCACTTATGAGTGAGGACATGCAGTGTTTCATTTTCTGTTCCTGTGTTAGTTTGCTGAGAATGATGGCTTCCAGCTTCATCCATGTCCTTGCAAAGGACATGAACTCATCTTTTTTATGGCTGCATAGTATTCCATGGTGTATATGTGCCACGTTGATGAGCATTGGGTTGGTTCCAAGTCTGTGCTATTGTGAACAGTGCTGCAATAACCATACATGTGCATGTGTCTTTATAATAGAATGGTTTATAATCCTTTGGGTATATACCTAGTTACAGGATTGCTGGGTCAAATGGTATTTCTGGTTCTAGATCCTTGAGGAATCACCACACTGTCTTCCACAATGGTTGGACTAATTTACACTCCCACCAACAATGTACAAGTGTTCCTATTACTCCACATCCTCTCCAGCATCTGTTATTTCCTGACTTTTTAATGATTGCCATTCTAACTGGCATGAGATGGTATCTCATTATGGTTTTGATTTACATTTCTCTAATGACCATTGATGATAAGCTTTTTTTTCATATGTTTGTTGGCTGCATAATTGTCTTTTTTGAGAAGTGTCTGTTCATATCCTTTGCCCACTTTTTGATGGGGTTGTTTTTTTTTCTTGTAGATTTGTTTAAGCTCCTTGTAGATTCTGGATATTAGCACTTTGTCAGATGGATAGATTGCAAAAAATTTCTTCCATTCTGAACTTTGCCTGTTCACTCTGATGATACTTTCTTTTCCCTTTCTTTCTTTCTCTTTCTTTCTTTCTTTCTTTCTCTTTCTTTCTTTCTTTCTTTCTTTCTTTCTTTCTTTCTTTCTTTCTTTCTTTCTTTCTTTCTTTCTTTCTGTCTCTCTCTCTTTCTTTCTTTCTTTCTTTCTTTCTTTCTTTCTTTCTTTCTTTCTTTCTTTCTTTCTTTCTTTCTTTCTTTTTCTTTCGAGATGGAATGTTGCTCTTTTGTCAGGCTGCAGTGCAGTGGCATGATCTTGGCTCACTTCAACCTCCAGCTCCTGGGTTCAAGTGATTCTCCTGCCTCAGCCTCCTGAGTAGCTGGTACTACCAGCATGCACTGCCATGCTCAGCTAATTTTTTTATTTTTAGTAGAGACAGGGTTTCACCATGTTGGCCAGGATGGTCTCGATCACTTGACCTCATGATCCACCTGCCTTGGCCTAACAGAGTGCTGGGATTACAGGCATGAGCCACCATGCCCGGCCTGATGATAGTTTATTTTACTGTGCAGAAGCTCTTTAGTTTAATTACACCCCATTGGTCAATTTTGGCTTTTGTTGCCATTGCTTTTGGTGTTTTAGTCATGAAATCTTTGCCCATGCCTATGTCCTGAATGGTATTGTCTAGGTTTTCTTCTAGGGTTTTTTTTATGGTTTTCGGTCCTATGTTTAAGTCTTTAATCCATCTTGAGTTAATTTTTGTATAAGGTGTAAGGAAAGGGTCCAGTTTCAGTTTTCCACATATGGCTAGCCAGTTTTCCCAACACCATTTATTAAATAGGGAATCCTTTCCCCATTGCTTATTTTTGTCAGATTTGTCAAAGATCAGATGGTTGTAAATGTGTGGCATTATTTCTGAGGCCTCTGTTCTGTTCCATTGGTCTATATATCTGTCTTGGAACCAGTATCATGCTGTTTTGGAACCAGTACCATGCTGTTTTGGTTACTGTTGCCTTGTAGTATAGTTTGAAGTCAGGTAGCATGATGCCTCCAGCTTTGTTCTTTTTGCTTAGGATTGTCATGGCTATATGGGCTCTATCTGGTTCCATATGAAATTTAAAGTAGTTTTTTCTAATTCTGTGAAGAAAGCCAATTGTAGCTTGATGGGGATGCCATTGAATCTATATATTACTTTAGGCAATATGGTCATTTTCATGATATTGATTCTTCTTATCCATGAGCATGGAATGTTTTTCCATTTGTTTGTGTCCTCTCTTATTTCCTTGAGCAGTGATTTGTAGTTCTCCTTGAAGAGGTCCTTCACATCCCTTGTAAGTTGGATTCCTAAGTATTTTATTCTCTTTGTAGCAATTGTGAATGGGAGTTCACTCATGATTTGGCTCTTTGTTTGTCTGTTATTGGTGTATAGGAATGCTTGTGATTTTTGCACATTGACTTTGTATCCTGAGAATTTGCTGAAGTTGCTTATTAGCTTAAGGAGATTTTGAGCTGATACGATGGGGTTTTCTAAATATACAATCATGTCCTCTGCAAACAGAGACAATTTGACTTCCTTTCTTCCTATTTGAATACCCTTTATTTCTTTCTCTTGCCTTATTGCCCTGTCCAGAACTTCCAATGCTGTGTTGAATAGGAGTGGTGAGATAGGGCATACTTGTCTTGTGCTGGTTTTCAAAGAGAATACTTCCAGCTTTTGACCATTCAGTATGATATTGGCTGTGGGTTTGTCATAAATAGCTCTTATTATTTTGAGATACTCTATCAATACCTAGTTTATTGAGAGTTTTTAGCATGAAGGGGTGTTGAATTTAATCAAAGGCCTTTTCTGCATCTATTGAGATAATCATGTGGTTTTGTCATTGGTTCTGTTTATGTGATGGATTATGCTTATTGATTTGCATATGTTGAACCAGCCTTGCATCCCAGGGATGAAGCTGACTTGATCGTGGTGGATAAGCTTTTTGATGTGCTGCTGGATTCAGTTTGCCAGTGTCTTACTGAGAATTTTCGTGTTGATGTTCATCAGGGGTATTGGCCTGAAATTTTCTTTTTTTTGTTGTGTCTCTGCCAAGTTTTGGTATCAGGATGATGCTTGCCTCATAAAATGAGTTAGGGAGGAGTCCCTCTTTTTCTGTTGTTTGGAATAGTTTCAGAAGTAATGATACCAGCTCCTCTGTGTACCTCTGGTACAATTTGGCTGTAAATCCATCTGGTCCTGGGCTTTTTTTGGTTGGTAGGCTATTAATTTCTGCCTCAATTTCAGAACATGTTATTGATCTATTCAGGAATTTGGCTTCTTCCTGGCTTAGTCTTGGGAGGGTGTGTGTGTCCCAGAATTTATCCATTTCTTCTTCTAGATTTTCTAGTTCATTTGTGTAGAGGTGTTTATAGTATTCTCTGATGGTAGTTTATATTTCTGTGGGATCAGTGGTGATATCCTCTTTATCATTTTTATTGTGTCTATTTGAGTTTTCTCTCTTTTCTTCTTCTTTATTAGTCTGGCTAGTAGTCTATCTATTTTGTTAATCTTTTCAAAAAAACCAGCTCCTAGATTCATCGAGTTTTTGAAGGGGTTTTTGTGTCTCTATCTCCTTCAGTTTTGCTCTGATCTTAGTTATTTCTTGTCTTTTGCTAGCTTTTGAATTTGTTTGCTCTTGATTCTCTAGTTATTTTAATTGTGATATTAGGGTGTCGATTTTAGATCTTTCCTGCTTTCTCCTGTGGGCATTTAGTGCTATAAATTTCCCTGTAAACACTGCTTTAGCTGTGTCCCAGAGATTCTGGTACGTTGTGTCTCTGTTCTCATTGGTTTCAAATAACTTACTTATTTCTTCCTTAATTTTGTTATTTGCCCCCCAGTAGTCATTTGGGAGCAGGTTGTTCAGTTTCCATGTAGTTGTGCAGTTTTGGGTGAGTTTCTTAATCCTGAATTCTAATTTGATTTCACTGTGGTCGGAGAGACTGTTTGTTATGATTTCTATTCTTTTGCATTTGCTGAGGCATGTTTTACTTCCAATTATGTGGTCAGTTTTAGAATAAGTGCTATGTGGTGCTGAGAAGAATGTATATTTTGTTGATTTTGGGTGGAGAGTTCTGTAGATGTCTATTAGGTCTGCTTGGTCCAGAGCTGAGTTCAAGTCCTGGATATCCTTATTAATTTTCTGTTTCATTGATCTGTCTAATATTGACAATGGGGTGTTAAAGTCTCCCACTATTATTCTGTTGGAATCTAAGTCTCCTTGTAGGTCTCTAATAACTTGCCTTATGAATCTGAGTACTCCTGTATTGGGTGCATATATATTTAGTATAGTTAGCTCTTTTTGTTGCATTGATCCCTTTACCATTATGTAATGCCCTTCTTTGTCTTTTTTGACCTTTGTTGGTTTAAAGTCTGTTATATCAGAGACTAGGATTGCAACCCCTGCTTTTTTTTTTTTTCCTTTCCATTTGCTTGGCAAATATTCCTCCATCCCTTTATTTTGAGCCTATGTGTGTCTTTGCACCTGAGATGGGTCTCCTGAATACAGCACACCGATGGGTCTTGACTCTTTATCCAATTTGCCAGACTGTGTCTTTTAATTGGGGCACTTAACCCATTTACATTTAAAGTTAATATTGTTATGTGTGAATTTGATCCTGTCATTATGATGTTAGCTTGTTATTTTGCCCGTTAGTTGATGCAGTTTCTTCCTAGAATCAATGGTCTTTACAATTTGGTATGTTTTTGCAGTGGCTGGTACTGGTTTTTCCTCTCCATATTTAGTGCTTCCTTCACGAGCTCTTGTAAGGCAGACCTGGTGGTGACAAAATCTGTCTGCATTTGCTTGTCTGTGAAGGGTTTTGTTTCTCCTTCACTTATGAAGCTTAGTTTGGCTGGATATGAAATTATGGGTTGAAAATTCTTTTCTTTAAGAATGTTGAATATTGGCCCCCACTCTCTTCTGGCTTGTAGGGTTTCTGCAGAGAGATCCACTGTTAGTCTGATGGGTTTCCATCTGTGGGTAACCCGACCTTTCTCTCTGGCCGCCCTTAACAGTTTTTCCTTCATTTCAACCTTGGTGAATCTGACAATTATGTGGCTTGGGGTTGCTCTTCTCGAGGAATATCTTTGTGGTGTTCTCTGTATTTCCTGAATTTGAATGTTGGCCTGTCTTGCTAGGTTGGAGAAGTTCTCCTGGATAATATCTGGAAGAGTGTTTTCCAACTTGGTTGCATTCTCCCTGTCACTTTCAGGCACACCAATCAAATGTAGGTTTGGTCTTTTCACATAGTCCCATATTTCTTGGAGGCTTTGTACATTCGTTTTCATTTTTTTTCCTCTAATCTTGTCTTCACACTTTATTTCATTAAGTTGATCTTCAATCTCTGATATCCTTTCTTCTGCTTGATTGATTTGGCTGTTGATACTTGTGTATCAACTTCACGAAGTTCTCGTGCTGTGTTTTTCAGCTCCATCAGGTCATTTATGTTCTTCTCTAAACTGGCTATTCTAGTTAGCGATTCCTCTAACCTTTTTTGAAGGTTCTTAGCTTCCTTGCATTGGGTTAGAACATGCTTCTTTAGCTTGGAGGAGTTTGTTATTACCCACCTTCTGAAGCCTACTTCTGTCAGTTGGGCAAATTCATTCTCCGTCCAGCTTTTTTCCCTTGCTGGCAAGGAGTTGTGATCCTTTGAAGGAGAAGAGGCGTTCTGGTTTTTGAAATTTTCAGCTTTTTTGTGCTGTTTTTTTTTCTCACTTTGGTGGATTTATCTACCTTTGTTCTTTGATATTGGCGATCTTCGGATGGGCTTTCTGTGTGGATGTTCTTTTTGTTGATGTTGATGCTATTCCTTTCTGTTTGTTAGTTTTCCTTCTAATAATCAGGCTCCTCTGCTGCAGGTCTGCTGAAGTTTGCTGGAGGTCCACTCCAGACCCTGTTTGCCTGGGTATCAACAGCAGAGGCTGCAGAATAGCAAAGATTGCTGCCCGTTCATTCCTCTGGAAGCTTCATCACAGAGAGGCAGCTGCCAGATGCCGGTTGGAGCTCTCCTGCATGAGGTGTCTATCAACCGCTGCTGAGAGGTGTCTCCCTGTCAGGAAACAAGGGGTTCAGGGACCCACTTGAGGAGGCAGTCTGTCCCTTAGCAGAGCTCAAGCACTGTGCTGGGAGATCTGCTGCTCTCTTCAGAGCCAGCAGCAGGAATGTTTAAGTCTGCTGAAGCTGCGCCCACAACCGCCCCTTCCCCCAGGTGCTCTGTCCCAGGGAGATGGGAGTTTTATCTATAAGCCCCTGACTGGTGCTGCTGCCTTTTGAAAAAAGTATTTTTTAAAAAATATTTACAGACACTGACTGTATAGAGAACAAGGTACCTGTCAGTATCATTTGAATGAGTCATACTTGCAAATGGATAACTACATTTAACCTTGTATCAGTTCTAAACAGGGCTTCCGAGCCTACAGATGAGTCACAGTCTACAAATAGTCTACAAACATGTCTAGATACATTTCAGAATTCTTTTTTTTCTTACGTAGCAGTTTCCTTTCCATTGGTTTTGGTCCCCAGTTGTTCTCCCCCCTCCCTCCCTTACTTCCTGCCTTTTAAGTTCTGAAAGTTCTTATAAGAACATTAAAGGAACATTTGAAATAAGAAACCCAAACAATTCTTACTCCCTCATTCTTGCAACACAGCTTTATTTTCCCCCAAGTTTGAGTTATCCTCAAGAGTTTTTTGGTTTGTGCGTATAATTTATAATTATATGATTGTAGTCAAAGTGAACTGCAGTTAGTGACTGTACATTATTCCATTAAGTTAATGTCCATAATTCATGTACTT
The DNA here is from genome assembly GCF_037993035.2 of Macaca fascicularis. Classification (NCBI taxonomy): domain Eukaryota; kingdom Metazoa; phylum Chordata; class Mammalia; order Primates; family Cercopithecidae; genus Macaca; species Macaca fascicularis. Next base: position 23,503,497 of record NC_088379.1, on the reverse strand, counting down.
CTTCCCCATTGTTGAATTTTTAGGTTTTCTCTAAGTTTTTGTTCTTATAATGTCTGAGTGAATATTTTTGTTCATATAGCATTTTTCTCCTATTATGTAATAAATTCCTAAAGGCAGATTTATTGGGTTAGAAATAATAAATCTTTTTGTGGATCCCAATACATATAATGAATTTGATATTTCTAGGTGAGTGGAAGGAAAGAATGATATAGACTTTTATCTCAATATGGATTGAAGTTCCTAACATTAAGTTGGGTAGTCCAGTGAGAACCACAACACAAATGATGTTTCATAAATTTCTTCGTAAACTTCTTTAACTGCTTTGTACTATAAAAGTGGATTTTCATCTAATCAACCTCAGATCTACCTAATGTTGAAAGAGTTGTACAGCTAATTTAAAACATCTTGGCCATTCAGCAGATAATCTAGACAACAGTTAATCCATTCCTGGTACCACATTATTTGTAGCTATAAACTGTATTCTTTATATTAGCCAACTCTTTCAATTACCTGAGTAACATCACAATTTAAGGTGAGACTTTGGAAATGAGATTGTAGGATTTTTTTGTGCTAGCAAAACACCTTATGAGTGTGAATTTTAGCTAGATAATGCTGATGTTTTAAGAGCAAGCATTTGGACATGTATTGTCATATCTTGGTTTTGTAGCTATATGACTATAATTTTATTAGGTGAAAAACAATGACTTCATTTCTTGGGTAATCATTACTGCAGTTGCAGCTAGTCTCCTTTTAATGAACAATCAACGCCTTTCTTTGGCGGTCCTCTGTTTACCTCTAATTTTGGTGCTTTCTTCCCCAGTTCATGGTTAAGTTTGTGGAAAGAGTTGCCACACTCTCCTTAAATCTGAATTATCCATAAGCTCCTGTTCATGCCACCTACTGAAACCGCTGCAGCAAGGGTCAATGAGGGTTTGTATTGTGAAGCCTAAATGACATGTTTTGGCCTGTATCTTACCTGATCTCTGTAGTATTTTACAACTGGGATCACTCCCTTCTTGAAAGCCTGTGCTCCTCAGCTCCCATGACTTCCCTGTTTGACCATTCCATCTTGGTTTCCTCTGCAGGCTCTGTGTGTCTGCCTCCAAATGATGTGTCTCAGTTGTCAGAGCTCCTTCCTCGTTTAGCCCAATCTTCTACGGTGATTCCATCCATTCCTTTTTTTTTTTTTTTTTTTAAACCACAGAGCTACATGCTGAGTGTTCTCAAATCTCTTCTTCTACCCTTCACAGCCTACTGTTTATTTTTAATCATCTTTAATTCTACACATCTCAAATCACTGGCTTTTTGCCAAGATCCACTTGATTTAGGTAACAACACCACTGTCCAGTCAATTAACCAGTCTAGAAACCTGGGAAGGACCTTAGACACTCTTCTTATTCACCTCTATGTAACTGGCCATTAGGACATGTCGATTCTGTTTCTTAACTATCTCTGGAACTCTTTTTCTTCCCGTTTCCACTGATCCTCCCTGGGTTAAACCCGTCAGAATCTCCTAACTTGTATCACTGACTCTCATCTTGTCTTCCTTCCAGTCCTCTGCTTGCTGAAGTCACAGCGAGCTAAATGACTCTGCTAATTTTACTACTTTCTTGATCTAACGTCTCCATGCCTCCTTTCCCAGTATGCTCTACACATCATCCAAAAAGGATGAGGCTGGACTCTTTCCTACAGTAATCAAGGTCTTCCATAATCTGGCATGTGCCACCTCCATGATCATCTTCTTTGATTCCTGATCGTATTCTTTGCTCCAGTGAAGCTCTTTCCTGTTGTTTCTCGTGCCTCCTGCTTCTGTGCCTCTGCATATGTGATTCCCTCTGTCTAGACTGCTCTCTTTATTAGTGAATACTGCATTTCTTCAAGACCCACTTGAAGGTTTTCTTCCTTCTACCCTGAACTTCCACCTTGAGTTACTCCCACATACTGTGTTGTTAACTCTCAAAGAGATCTTAAAGGGCAAGGTTTATGATTTTGTTTCCCTTTAAATAACATCGATGTCCCATGATTTAAAAAAAATATTATATATTTTATTGATAAGGATTTAAATAATAGGCCAGGCATGGTGACTCAGGCCTGTAATCCTAGCACTTTCAGAGACCAGATGGGTGGATCACCTGAGGTCAGGAGTTCAAGACCAGCCTGGCCAACATGGTGAAACCCTGTCTTCACTAAAAATACAAAATTAGCCAGGTGTGGTGGGGCGCGTCTGTAATCTCAGCTACTTGGGAGGCTGAGGCAGGAGAGTCACTTGAACCCGGGAGGTGGAGATAGCAGTAAGCCGAATTGTGCCATTGCACTCCGGCCTGGGCAAAAAGAGCAAAACTCTGTCTCAAAAAAAAAAATAAAAAAAGAATTTAAATAATAAAGTTCAAAGAAAGAAATAAAACCACACATATGCCCACCACTCACATTTATTTCATCCAATTTGCTTATATGTTTATAGACAATTATTTCTTTTTCATAATGGGCATCACAGGGCATAAATTTGTGACCTTTTTAAAAGTTAATATATTGTGAAAATTTTCCTATGTTTTCCAAAAACCTAATTATTATTTAATTCTTATATTTTGATACATAATATTTTATATATTTATGAGGTACATGTGATATTTTGTTACATGCATAGAATGTATAATGATCAGTATTTGATTATTTGCCTATTTATCTAATTTCTATGTGTTGGGAACATTTCATGTTCTCTCTTTTAGCTACTTTGAAATACACAATACATTGTTGCTAACTATAGTCACCCTACTCTGCTATCTAACATTAGAACTTATACCATCTGTCTAACTGTATGTTTCTACCTATTAACCAACCTCTCTTTATCAGCTCCTCCAACCCATGCACCCTTTCCAGCCTCTGGTATTTGTTATTCTACTCTCTACATCCATGATATCAACTTCAAAAACATAATTGTTAATGGCTATCTTATATTTGATATTATTATATCATATAAACATGCCATAATTTCTTTAACCATGTCCTATTGATGCATATGTAAGTTTTATTTTTGATTTTAATATGATAAAGCTTTGTTGAATAACCTCTTTCTTGATATTTGACAGATTTCATGAAATAGAAGAAGGGGACAAAGATTTATGACAACACAAGTCTAATTTTTCTCAAACTTAACAAATTCCATCAAAGGCAGATTTTTATGAATAGTAAGGACTGCCTGGTCCATTAACCCTTTAGATGTTTTTGTAAAAGCAGTATTGATAATTAAACATGTTTTTTAAAAACCTAATCTTTGCTATAGATTAGTCATATAGAATGTGTGAGAGTGAGGGTTGCTAAGAGAACTTCAGCTTTTCCATTTTCTGATTTTGCAGTAATATAGCTTTTTATGTAACTAGTTCATATTTGTGAAGTGCTTTGAAGATGAAAGCTATTATGTAAGGGCAAAATCACTTCATAAAAATGTTACATATAAAATACAAAAATCCATAGACAGACTCCGAGATTTTCAAAGTAACATCAACTCTTTCATGTAATCATTTATAACCACTATCTTTTGACTAGTAATCCAGGATTCATTTATAGATTATTCTTGGAGTATTTTAGTGTTATCCGTTACGGTGAAATTGTTTTTACAGTCAAAGGCAGTGTGGTTAGGAATGACATTTTTTTTTTTTTAACCATGGTTATTGAAGTCGTAGCACAATTTATAAATAGGTAAAGTAAAAATTGGCTATAAATATAAATCTTTCTTTCTGTTATCCAACATTACAACTATGCAGATTGGTATTTTATTTATTTGTTTATTTATTTATTTTGAGATGAAGTCTCACTCTGTTGCCCAGGCTGGAGTGCAGTGGTGTGATCTCTGCTCCCTGTAGCCTCTGCTGCCAGAGTTCAAGTGATTCTTCTGCCTCAGCCTCCTGAGTAGCTGGGACTACAGGCATGCGCAGCCACGCCCAGCTAATTTTTGTGTTTTTAGTAGAGATGTGGTTTTACCATGTTGGCCAGACTGGTCTTGAACTTCTGACCTTGGGTGATCTACCCACCTTGGCCTCCCAAAGCGCTGGCATTACAGGTGTGAGCCACCGCGCCCAGCCCAGATTAGTATTTTAAAGAACAAGATTTCATCATGTGTTGTTTAGGTTGTAAAGGTGCAGCAATCGTAAATTACAGATTATCTTATTTCTGTAGCATATTCAAAGAAAGATTGTACATTCTGTGTGAGTAATGTACATGGAGAGTTAGCTAGGTGTTAAAATAAAGGTTTACCCTGCATGCAACTGTGAACAATATTCCACAGAGACAATATGTCATCCCCAAATTCAAGGTGTCCTGATGTCAGCATTTGACCCTTTTAGTCACGCAATAATTTTTGGTTTAAAATATTGCTTTTAAAGTTTCTCTGGATCCCCCACTTATTGCATACCTATTACTGAAATGAAGTTTCACTGCTGTATCCTGAAATTGAAGCTACATTTTTTCAGTGATTTCTTGTAATGACAGTAACACTTTTCACACAGACACATCTCAACTCACTGACTCCAAATGCCCATGAAACCATCCTATGATACGTGCTCTCTTTGGCCAGGATTGAAACTCAATTACAGTGAATTTAAAAACAGGAACCCAGAATTGCAGTCATGCAAGGAACCAAGGATCAGGCTGAACTTTAGGTATAACTGATATGCCGTAGTTGGAGTCCAGGAATTTTGCTTTTGCTTTTATGCCTTTCTGCTGGGATTGATACATGTTTATGCAATACAACTTCAACTTTGGAAACTGAAAACAAGTGAAATACTTTCTATTTATTTATTTTTTTACTTTTGGCTTCTACTTGTGCCTATTTCTGGGTACCTCCTTTCTAGCTTCCTCCCTGACCCCCTGCCCCGCTGTCCCAGTCTGGGCCTGATTGGCTTTTAGGGGTATTTAAGCCTAGGCATACTCAAAGTGTGATAAAATTAATGTTGTTCTAGAAATCTTTCTTTTTTTTCCCCCTTGGCTTCTGACCTTTTTGTGCACTTGAAATTGCATTTAATATTTCATTACTACAGGTCTTTCCATTTAATTTCCTAGATATTTTTTTCACGCGAAAAAAATCTACAAATTTGGCTTTGCAGTACGGAATTATGGGGTCTAATAATTCTCCAGTCCATGACAGTTCAGTAACTGGTGCCCTCTAGCATTTTTATTGCACACGATTTTATTGCTAAAAGGTTAGAGCATTTGACCATTTTATTTTAGACTTATCCATCAAACATTACTTGCAGAGAATTAAAATCATGCACAGTTTAAAATGTAACCAACATTTAGTCATTTTCCTCGAAAGGGGTATCCTTAACCTCACCATAAGAAGGACCCCTAACCTACAAATACAACACATAACAAATGGATGTACGATCATGGAAAGGTAGGCAACTTCATCGTGTAGGTATGTCTGGTACTTCATGCAGCTAACCATATAGTAGTGAAGGTAATGAATAAGTATTTCCCTAATAGTCTTCCTTTTTTAGTCACCCATAAATATTTCTAGAACATTGACCTTTAGTCAAATGGTGAATTCTTCCATCCTGACATGACAACGGAAAGATCAGTGAGCTAGTTAGGAAAACTCCCTTGCAATTCGTTTTATTTTCCAAATGGCTCAAAAATGGCTTTAAACTTTAAGACTGGAATTTCATAAAATTTACAACTTTTTGGGCGATTGGGAAATGGAAGGATGCTTTATTCAGTTGGGCACATTCTTTTGACTGCCCGAAGATTGACCTATCCATGGAGCTGATTGGATTTGTCCTTGATGTGACAGGCGTTCGTGAAGAGCTGACCACTTCGGTAAGCCCCTCTCTTCAGCCCCTACAGGGCTGAATTGCCGAAGTACCATTTGCTCCGTAGGACTTGCAGTAAATACCTGATTGTTTTCGGAGTTCACTTGTTTGATGGAAGGCTCTTGTCCTGTCTATGGTGGGAACCGTATATGCTTATGTGTGCTAAATGCATTAGAAACTATGTATCATACTTCAAAGTTCCTTAATGATGTTGATGATAATCTTTAATGATAATTTCCCAAAGGGAAGGAAAATGTATGGGCTGTTAGGTGTTCTTTAATGTGTGAATGGAAAGCCATTACAGAAAAGAAAAGTGTGCAGTTTTTTTTTTTCCCCCTGGTGCAATGTCTGCCATTTTGCACAATCTGCACAAATGATTTCTGACAATGTTACCCACAACATCACTAGTAACCATTTGGTATGCCAAGTCACTGTGGTTCTGTTCTGCCTCTCCTCTTCACCCTTAGGCCCCCTGTCTGTCTAAGACCATGACAGGTCCCACTTAGGAGTTTAGGTTTGCTCTTTCTTTTGCCTGGGACATGATTCTGTGCTTCTTAATAGGGCTACTTTCATCTCACTCTTCCAGCTGAACCCAAATACCTCCCTTCAGAGAAAGTTTCCCTGTGAGCCCAGTCTAAAGTGGGCTATCTCCATTTTGGTCTAGCATGACAGTTTTATTCCCATGCTGGCTCTAGTCTCGGTTTTTGCTAGCTTTAATTATTCCCCTCACACCTCCTCCCACCATAATATAAGCTCTATCGTCTGCCTTGTGATTTACCATATCCCCAGCTTTTACTGCGCTGGCTGGTATAGAGTAAGTGCTTAATAAATATTTGTTGAATGAATTGATGCACAAATGATGGATCTGAGCATGATTCTTGCTTCAACTAGTTAATGTGACATTTTCCTTTTTAACTGACTTTTTGGTCTATGCCCTGTTCGACTCTTAGAGAAGGTGACTGATTTTGATAAAATTTGGTACACTGCACAGTGTAAGTCCCACCTTGAATTGGATTTATAACTCAGTCTGTCATCTTGAATGCAAGTGGTGGCAGATAAACTTGACAAATGGGACTTTGAGCAGATTTCGGTACAGTTTGGGACATGGATCAATGTACCATTTAATTGAAATGTGTGGAGTCTAAATTTCACAAACCTTAACCCTAACCTTCACCCACCTCAACCTGATTTTCCTTTTTAATGATACTGTTTTCTTGAAAACCTCACATTTGGGGCCAGATTAAAAATGTCTTGGGAAAAGAAAATCAACCTGGAGTTTTAATGGTGGATATTCGGTTATTTTCCCAGAAAGCCGCCAATATCCCAACCTGACAGGGTTGATGGTGGACATAGGTTTTTTTCCTTTTTTTTTTTAGGGTGGGGGTTGGTGGACATTTGGGTTATTTCTGCTTTTTGGCTATTACTAATAACGCTGCTATAAACATGCAGGTGCAAGTTTTCATGTGGACACATGTTTTCATTTCTCTTGAGCATATACTTAGGAGTGGAATTGTTGGGTCATGTGGTAACACCATGTTTAATCTTTTCCAGTCTGGCAGTTCCTCAAATGAATAGTGCACATTTTTACAGTCCCATCTTCATAGTATGAGGGTTTCAATTTCTCCACGTCCTTGCCAACACTTGTTAGTATCTGGCTTGTTGATTCTAGCAATTCTAGTGGGTGTGAAGTGGCGTCTCGTGTTTTTGATTTCCATTTTCCTAATGACTGAGTGATGCTGAGCATCTTTTCGTGTGCTTATTGGCTGTTTGTATATCTTGTTTAGAGAAATGTCTATTCAGATCCTTTGCCCATTTTTTTTTTTTTTAAACATTTATTTTAAGCTCAAGGGTACACGTGCAGATTTGTTACACAGGTAAACTTGTGTCATGGGGTTTGTTATGCAGATTATTCCATCACTCAGGTATTAAGCCTAGAACCCTTTAGTTGTTTTCTCTGATCCTCTCCCTCCCGCGACCCTCTGATAGACCTCAGTGTGTGATGTTCCCCACTGTGAGGACACAAGGTTTCTTCATGATTCCTGGCAACCAGGCCACATGGAAAGGTTTCAAAATATAGAGTGACAGGGTTGGACTGTTCTCTAACTTTCCCTGAGTGAGTCTAGACCAGCAGCCAGGGATACATGCAGATAGAAGAAAAGAAATACCAACTTGGGTCAGTGAAATGGAGGCTTTTCTACATGGAAATATCTGTCCCTCCCAGGGGTGTTAACCATCATCCTTTGGCCACGGGAAGCGGTTTGAATGTTGTAGGAAAATTTTAACTCTGATATCTGGGATCACCTCTTAGAAATCTATGACATCCTGTATGAGGTTTCATGTATTTTTGGATTGGAAAAATACTGACAAGTGGTGTTTGAAGAAATATCAGTGCCTCCTTGGTTTTGTTTTGATTTCTGTGTGTCTGTGCTCAGTGCTAGGTGCGTTTGCTAGAGAATTTGCATCGCTGTTCCTCAATGGTTTATTTGTGTTTGCTATCACATAGCAATTGCCAGGTTCCAAAACACTGGAAAAGCCAGTGTCAACACGGAAAATGAAAAAGGTGAAAATAAAGACTGCAGATTACTTGCTATTTGCAGTGGCAAATTCTGACCTCAGTACCCTAGATATATAGTCTCATGAATGGGCAACCTATCAATTTTTTTTATTTGATCTATTCTTAAAAACACAGCTGTCTTTTGATATCTTAATCCTGTGCTCTCCTTCCCACCCACAGCCTTGTCCCTTGTCTCTCGTTTATAAATTTGTATAACGTGCCTCATTTCTTCCTTTCAATTTGTTTTCTGATAGTAAAAGACATTTTTATTCATTATAGATTTGCAGTCTGCAGAAATATATAAGGAAGAGCCTAGAAATGACCCAGAAGTTCAATATTTAGAAACAAACGATATTAACATCTTAGTGTGTTTCCTTCCAGCTTTATTCCTATGCCTAAATATGCATTGATAAGGAAAAGCTAATTTTGAAAAGCAGTCTTACTCACAGCTTTAGTGCTGAACATTTTCCTTGCCGCTTAATCTCAGTGGTCTGAGAAATTCTTTCCATGGCCCTGCCAAAGCTGGAAAGGGCAAATATCTTCTATTTTGCTCATCTTTTTCCTCCTCCATCTGCTGCAGACACCTCTTTGCCCCAGTATCGCCAGACCCAACTGTTTCCTCATTAGGTCCCTTTGACCATTAGCCTCCCTTTTCCTGCTGCTTAGGCCGCAGGAGTCCGGGACTGGCCTACTTATCTTATGGCCTGCAGTTTTGTGAGTTCACACTTGTAGCTTCTCCCTTCCAGAATGTAGAACTGGACTGTGTTTCTGCTTCTCTGCAGCCGATGGGAGGGAAGACGCTGCTCATGGCAGGGAGTCAGAGCTCTGAAGCTTTAAGTGTCTACCGGGCTGGCGTTGATCTGCTTAGCCAAAGATTGCTCCTAAGGATTCTAGAAATTCAGCCCGACTTTCCCCCAGCTCTCTGCTCTGTGAGCACAGAACCTCCTTCACCTCCAAGTTGTCAGAAGGAAGTGGTAACTAACATTTACTCAGCATTTGTCCTTTGCATACATTCACTCTTCACAAGGATACATGAAATAGCTATTATTATCCCCATTTTGGAGATGAGAAGGTTGAGGCTTAGAGAGATTAATAAAGTAGCTTGCTCAAGATTACCACACTGGGATTCAAAACCAGGCCTGTGTAGCTACAAAGCCTATATTTTCCACCAAACTCAAAAGTTCTTTTCGGTAGAAAAATAAACTTCAGATCTTTGGTGTGGGCAGTTCTCTGGATAAGACTAAGAGCTGCAAGTGTAGCCAAGGAAAAAGTGTTTACTGATAAGGGCTGTGTAGAACAAATGGAAACAAGAAAAGGCCACCAGCCCCTGAGTTAGCATTAAGGACTCAAAGACTGTCAGGGCTAGAAAGAACCTTAGAGTTGATTTAAGCTGGAGATCCTCAACCCTGGCTGCATAGCAGAACCACCTGAGAAGCTTAAAAATACTACAAATGCCTGGCATACAGGAACCTAGCCAACGATTTTTAGGTGTGAACCCTGGTGTGGGCATTTTTTATAAAGCTCTTCAGGTGATTCTAATGTGGAACCAACTTTGAGAACCACTGATTTAGGTAAACTCCCTTATTTGGCATTTAAGTAAACTCAGAGCCAATGAGTTAAATGAGGTCCTCAAGGTCACAAAGTTGGTCAGGGAAAGAAGTAGAGTGTAGCTCATGTGCCTTAGTTTAGTGGCTGCCTGGGGTGAGTGGAATGAGCTGGAGCTTGAACAAATCGGAAACACATATGCTCTTCTCAAACTCGGGAGGCAAGAGAGATGAAACTTTATTAGTGTCCCTTCCATAAGTAGCACTAATAAGTTTCAGAAGAGAGGCAACCTTAATTCATTCGACTGACTTTTTTTTTTTTTTGAGACAGAGTCTTGGTCTTTTGCCCAGGCTAGAGTGTAGTGGCATGATCCGGTCTCACTGCAACCTCTGCCTCCCAGGTTCAAACGATTCTCTTGCCTCGGCTTCCTGAGTAGCTGAGACTATAGGCACACACCACCATGCCTGGCCATTTTTATATTTATTTTTATTTTTTTAAATTTTTCACGGAGATGGAGTTTCATCATGTTGGCCAGGCTGGTCTTGAAGTCCTGACCTCAGGTGGTCCTCCTGCCTCGGCCTCTCAAAGTGCTGGGATTATAGGCATGAGCCACCACGCCCTACCCCTACTGACTTTCCATGTTGCATTTATGAAGGGAGAAGGTTCCTGTCTTCATATCTGACTCGGGGACTCTCCCCTCACCCCCACCTTTTCCTTTTCCTCTTATACTTCTCGGAGGTTTTTCAGGAGATATTTTGTCAGCTCCTTGGAGAAGAGAGTGGGTGGAGGCTAGAGATGGTACAAGTGAAGGATAGGTAGCTACCACCACTCAGACCCTTTGCAAAGCTCTAAGCAACTTGACTGTTTTGTAGGAAGTGTATTGGGGACAGAAAGTTGTGTAAAGCTTGAAGGTGGGATAAAATGGTTTCTGATAGATCAAAGAGGGTCTGTATATTTCATGTATGGTTTAACATAAGTTATATGAGATATGGGAACCCAAAGGATTATAAATCATTCTACTATAAAGACACATGCACATGTATGTTTATTGCAGCACTGTTTACAATAACAAAGACTTGGAGCCAACCCAAATCTCCATCAATGATAGACTGGATAAAGAAAATGTGGCACATATACTCCATGGAATACTATGCAGCCATAAAAAAGAATGAGTTCATGTCCTTTGTGGGGACATAGATGAAGCTGGAAACCAGCATCCTCAGCAAACTAACACAGGAATGGAAAGTCAAACACCATGTGTTCTCACTTGTAAGTGGGAGTTGAACAATGAGAACACATGGACACATGGAGGGGAACATCACACACCAGGGCCTGTCAGGGGTGAGGAGCAAGGGGAGGGAGAGCATTAGGACAAATACCTAATGCATACGGGGCTTAAAACCTAGATGACGGGTTGATGGGTGCAGCAAACCATCATGGTGCATGTATACCTGTGTAACAAACCTGTGCATTTTGCACATGGATCCCAGAACTTACTCAAAAAAAAAAACAACAACAAAAAAAACAAACAAAAAAAAAGGAGAGATGGGAGAAACTGAGAGGAAGATGAAAAGAGAATGGAGTGGGATGTCCTGTGGTCTTATTTCTGCTCTCTGGCTGATGTGTTTAGGAGTCTGGAGCATGTAATTCTCCCTTGTGGCTGGCCTTGGGCCAGAGTGAGATCCAATCTACAGTGAAGCCAGATGCCTTCACCTGGATTGAGTGGAGAGTCAAATTGTCATAGCTTAAGGGTATTGTTCTGAAGAATAGGACTCCCATTCTTAATTTAATACTAATACTCCCATTCTAACTTAATACTATGATCATCCTAATAACAAGGCTTTTCAATTCGAAGTCATTCATCTACTCTTTTACCGTTATTTGTATATGTCTCCCTATGTGTCATGTCTGTCTATGTAAATATATTCTGTCTTGTCTATACACCATTGCTATTATTTACTACCTATTATTCATCCATTAGGCCAAACCACATGAAAGTGCCCATTTTTGACCATTTCTGATTTAAAATAAATACTAGTAGTTTCATGTGGCTTAATCTAATATATTTATTTCACTTTTTTATAACCTCTGGAAATTTATTTGTAGGAAAAATTTTGTTACCATTTTAAATGGAAAACCAGTATCACTTGCTGTAGATAGACGAATATGTAAAAAAAAATGTTAAAAGAACACCAAAAAGTTAACATCTTTAGCTAGACGCTGTTGCCTGCTGAAGGCTATTTGCCTGAAGCTTGTTTTTCCTTTGTTAAAAGAGTCTTAAGTCTTGGAAGTTTAATGTAAAGACTTATTATCCCCAAGCCAAGCCTTTCTCTTCGCTGGAATCAGTGATTGAAAAGGAGATAGCACATTACTTACTACTGTGGGAGCCCATCTACTACCCTCCACTTTCTGCTGGTGGAGTCATCTCACACTGCAGGTGACATGGAGCCATAGGATGTGATCGTGACTTGCCAAGCCCCTGATAACTCATGGGGGTTGGCGGGCACGAAAGTCTTGGCTGCCTTTCTTCATTGTGACTTAGTCAAATGTGTTGATGGGGCAGTTGTGCCTTCTTGAATAATTATGCAACAGCAAATATGCCAAAATTCTTCTTGCTGCATTTATAGCTACAGCTTTGCAGGGTGTTAAAAAAGCATGGCACGCTCCCAGCTCTCATGTTTTTAAAAAGTGAATGAGTTTGATGTTTTATATTTCTTTCTCTGTGTGACCCTGAGCATTTTTTTTTTTTTTTTTTCTGTTCCCTCTGAGCTTCAATTTTCTCATGTAGAAATTGGGGATTATACTGCTTCTCTTAACTACTTCATAGGGTTATAATAAGGACAAATGAGACAGTGATTGGAAAGTGCATTTAGGATGTAAAGCATTGTTATTATTCTAATTCAAATTAATTTACTTGTAACCTCCATGTCTCGGATGCCATTCCCCCAACTCCTTGGCCTTATCAGTGAAAATGATCTGAGAAAATGTTTCCTTATCCCTCATCAAGCAGCTATTCTCACAGTTTGAACATGAGGTGGGAAGCTGTGAGACTAGTTTTAAAAAATAATTTTGATGGCTTTTTAGCTATGTGAGAGTGATGTACATGTTTAATTAAAACACTGACCAAACAGAAATACACAAAAAGAAGGAGGTGACCATTTTCCACGTTCTCACCCTGCTCTTCCAGTCTTTTTTCTCCAGTAATGCTGATCTCAAATTTGCTGATATCTTTAAATTCAGTGGCCTTGGGAAGAGATAATTAGTGGGCCCGGGCTTCAGTCCCCTTCTGAAATGGTGGCTGTCAGAGCCAGATGGGGTGCTCGTGGGAGGTTGGAGATACGGCAGAGTGAGCCTTGGGATCTCTGACTTGTTTCCATTCCATTGTCAGGAGACTCTGTGTGTCTGCTCATTTCAAAGGAGAGAATAAAATGGTTTGAAAGAAACTGAGTTAACAGGCCACAAGAAAATTGCCATCTCCCTCCCGTTCACTCTCCGTTTCTTCCGCGTCTCCTGGTGGATGTGTCTCTTAGTTTTTGTCCCGAGGAAAGTCCTGTGTTTCATGCATGCTAGGTTTCAACTACCTCCCTTTAGCATAGCGCTTAAGAAATTAATTAAAATATTAATCAGTTTATTGCGCAGCCCATTGGAAACAGGCCACCTAAAGGTCTTTTTCATATGTTGTGTGGTATAAGTTATATGTACAAATGTATAGAATAATATATTGCTATTTTAAAAGTCCTCATTCAGGGAATGTGCTCTAAAATTATGAAGTCCACCTTGAAGAGAGAACCCCCCAAATATGATACCATTATAGCTGGAATCTTAGTTACCCAGCTTCAGACAAGGATCTATGGAAAATAGAAAACGATAAGTGATATCAGGGGAAAGGGGAGATAGTTTTTTTTTTAATGTTTTAAATTTGCATGCAGGTTACCATGACTACAAAATATCTTTATCACTTATTGAAAGTATCTGTTAACCTTCTGCGACTGTCCCATCCACAGCTATATTTCACGATTGCTGCCCTAAAATTGTATAGTACTTCAAAATTGCTCCTTTACCAGATTGCTGAGTCTGAGTTGAAGGAGTCCAGTTTTGATGCAAATAGAGTTCAGAATTCATTCCTTCTTACTGTAGTTTTCAGTTCACATTTGACCCAGTTGGTTAAGACGATTCACGTCTCACATCTTAACATACAGCAAAGCACTGAGGTTTCTGTGACTTGAGAGTGAATTAGATCTCAGTCATTTTGGCAAGTTGTAGGAAGATATTTTTAGAAAACCTTACTTATATAATGTTGATATCTTTTCCTTTCTCTCTTCATGTAGCAACCATAGGTTAGTGTACAGATAAAGGGTGTGTTGGATAGCGATGATATTGTGTCCTTCAAATAAAAGGTCGGATTTCCTAGCTGCACCCTGGGAGGGACTGGCATATGATTGCAGCGATTGTCCCTGTTTATTGGAGTGTTTTACAATTTCTGGTAACACTGTCTTGTTACAAAGCACCACCTACCTCATCAAGCACTAAAGGAGCTTGAAAATGGGCAGGTTTGCCTTATTATTATTTTTTTTTCTCTAGCAACAAAGAAACAACAACAATATGTTCATTAAGGCAGCAGTTTAGATAGTAATGCATGCCCACTCCATAAGAATGTTTATAGAAATTAACTTCTATTTCTAAGCAAGCAAAAAAGAAAAAGACATTTTTAGGCATTTTAAGATGTCCCTGATATCTTCCCACTGTTCCTCCTAAACTACTTATTATTATTTGCATTAATTTGGAATGACTGTCATTTTTCATAATTGCAATCAGGGTAGCTTAGCTTAGTTAACCAGATTCTTCACATATCAGAGCTCATTGCAAAGCCCATTTCATTCGGAATTTTCTAGTGTGTGAGCCCATTGTACTTAAACTTTTAAATAATGCCTTTTAAGTCAAGATGGGTGTTGAGGATCAGAACTTTTCTTTCTGTGTCTGCTCTTTCAACCTTGATTCTAGACTAAACAATATAGTTCTTGGGAATAATTTGGCCTAGTTATGGCTATTAAGTATACATATCTCTGATGGCGGAAATGCAGGGTTAGCGTCTTCCCCTATGATTTTCCTGAGGAGTCCCTTCCCCCATTTCTTCCTGGGGTGCCCACTTTTCCTTACACAGTGGTGGTTGCTCACCCTTAGGCTCCTACTAGTGATTACGAATCATTAACCCAAATGCTTCTCTTGACAGCAATTGCTTTTCAAAAGGAGGAAAGTCACATTTGAACAATTTTATCCATTATGATCTATTTTGAACGTACACACCAGAAGAGAGCAGGAGTTTAAAAACACACAGCTTTGTGTTTTTTCCACAAGCGTGTACATAAAATAATACTGAAGTCACTTATTTCTCCCTTCATAAATGTCCCTGGAAGGAGTCTCAGCATAGCTGTCACCTTGCAAGCATCATCAGATTTGGAAGTTGCAGAAAAGGGTGGAAAATACTTGTTTCTCTTTCAGAGAACAAAGTCCTCTCCATGGCGTTGTATCAGTGGGAACCTCTAAGAAGAGCCGCCTGTGTTAGGTTTTGTTGGTTTCTAATTCATTACAATGGGGGTGTTGACGGAAAACAGCATCAGAATTTAGGTCTTGGGGAGAGCAGTATAGAAAACTTTGAACGAGGCTCAAGTTTTTTGAGTAGCATCTGTTTGGGTAGGCATGGACTTTGGAACGTCCAAAACCTTTTATGCTACTAGTTTAATTGGTATGAGTTGTGTGTCACCCAGTTCTCTTGAAACAGAGGAAAAAATACTTATTGTTTGTTGTATTGTGGGGAGGTTTAATATAGAAGATAAAGGAAGTGAAACAGACAGCAAGCTTCTTTTCTTTGCTAGATCACTGGTAGTTGAGTCAAATATAGTAGGAAAAAAGTCACCAATCAATTCTTTCCAGAATAGAAAGGCTTCAGGTAAATTTCAGCTCCCACATAAATTGCACAAAGTCAATAAAAATTGGCCTAATCATTTCAATAAACATGACATGACTTCTTTTCTCATTAAAGATTTAAGGAGCAAGCTACATAAACGATAACTCTCTTCAGTGAATGAAATGGAATAAAATTTGTGAAAAGCACATTTTGGCTGGCTCTGGGAAGGAGATGATGGTGTTTTGGTTTAAGTGCCAAAGAATCATATTTTTGACTTAATATTTTGATGGCGTGCATTTCAACTCTTGGCTAGGTAATTTCTGACTGATGATTCTTTCAGGCTGGTTCAAGCCTGGTGGTTTTCATCCAGTAGGCCAGAGAGTGAGGGAATGTTTAGCTCCTTGCTTTCCCTTACTTCCTCTCCACAAGTTGATGATTAGGAGAAAAGCCAAAACTGGAAGCCTAGCATACTAAGTGATCTGGCTGTTCTAAAATTTTCATTGTATATTCTCTAATTTTGAAGCTGTCAAGTATTATCTGTCAATCATCTGCATATAGCTTGTTAAGATTACAGAGTCGTGAATGTGCATAGGAGGCTGACTAAATCCTGTGATTAGCAACAAAATGTATAAGAAGAAAAGTTGAAGCATATATTAAAAAAAAAACTATTGCTAATAAAGACCTCAATGTTTACTTATGAAAAAATAGAAAATATGTGATTGGGAAAAAAGGCATTTTGGAGAATACAGCCCAATTGGAATTTATCTGATGTACATTTAATAATCTAATAACAATACGGCTGCACCTGTGATGCTTAAGAACAAGAGGGATTATAAGATTTGTGCATGGAAGGTAAAATTACTGCGAAGAATTGCTTTGGGGAATATACAAGATGCAGGAAATGAAATGAAATAAAATAAATACAGGGGCAGATGACTGGTTTCTGTATCTTGCTGGGTAGATTTAATTCATTGCTAACTTAGCGCTGAGGTATGAATTACTCAATCATTGCCATTGTTTCCATTTTGGACTTTTCCTCTTAAATACAAATTCATTAGAAAAGAAGAAAATGTCACCGGGCAGAGAATACATTTGTGATTTTGAATGTTAACTTTTTACAATCAGCTGTACAATATTGAGAAATCTTGGGAACATATTTTTAAATAACTTGGTAAGTTTTTTTTTCCCCCTTTGTTTTCATGGTAGGCTTTATGGTCTTTCAAAGTCCCATTGCAACTTGAAATCAATCAATTAATTTTTCTTTGTTTTTTCAATGCCATCTCTGCATTAGCTTGTTATGGTAGAATCTGCAGGGAGTACTGAGAAAGGCTAGGGTTTCTGACTCAAACAGATCTGGTTCACATCCTATATTTAGCATGTGGTAGAAGTGTTGCGCTGGGTAAGTTATGAAAGGCACCTTCTCTGTGCCTTAGTCTCCTTGTATATATGGGTATATGGTGAGGGTTAGTAATAATTCACTCATCTGCTATTTATTGAGTATTGACACGTGTCAAGCACCATGCCAGATGCTGTGATATAATTCAATCATGATAGTAACTGTAGCTAACATTTATTGAGAGCTTACTAGCTGTTGGGTATTTTTTCATTTCATGTACAATGTCTAATTCAACCTTTACAACTCTCTAATGCGTACATGTATATGGGTCTACATGTATATGGGTCCACACGTATTCACATATATATGTATATTCACACAGAAATACATAAACAAATAATCACATAGCAGAAGTGTAATTATTTGCTCTCAGGAAAGCTCAGTTTCCTCATCAGAGGTAAGTCTAAACGTTTTCTTTGGTTTTTCTTTATTCTTTCTTATTATACTTGGAAAAAAGGCTTGACTATTACTAACCTGAGGAACTAGAGAAAAACCACGTAAGAACATGATGTCATGGTGTGGGGGAGAAGTGTAAGACCTTTGCCTTTTGCAAGATTGGAGGTGGGTCCAGGGGCAACCTCCCTGGACGCAGCTTGACAGGAAGATAAGGTTTCAGTGCTTGCACTTTTAAACGTAGCACTTTGTGTGTGCACCTCATTTCTGCTAGGGGTTTTCCCATCCGAAATGTCGTACAAACCAAAGTTTGCCATGTATTAATTCTTAGAGAAAAGGGTTGGCGTCATTGCCCACAGAAAATCCCTTTATATGGTTTGAATGTCTTTATTATGAATAAGCCCCAAGCACCTTAACTGAAAACACTTTAGAGTCATCGGAATGGCTGGCTTCTCTTTCCATTCCTGTGAGCTAGGAACGCTGGATCATCCACTGTGGATACTTGCTAGCTGTTGATTTTGCATTTGTGGCAGTTGTTAAAAGGGGTGGACTTATTTGGGTGATTTTGGGCAAGCTTAATCTCATAAGAAAATCTTTAGCCAAGTCAGGTTTTTAATCGCTATGTTAGTCATCCTACTGATTACATAAGAAACACTGTAGGAGCATTTCAAATGCCATCAGCTCTTGGCAGTGGAATGACAATGAGGATGAAGTATTAAAAACTAGGTACTCATAAAGACAGTCATGGAGAGGGGCCTACAACTCCCCGCTCCTGAATATGCCTTGACATTAATTCTGCTCCTTATAAGAGAACTCACTGGAAGAAAGGCATAATTTGAATTAATTATTTGCACATATGGTATGTTCCTGATGTCAACTAATGCTACATTAAGGACAGACATGCTGGGCACCCATTAAATAATCAAGTAAATATTTGTATTGTTTATGATAAACTGATTCCTTCTGTGGGCATTTTCTGTGCCTTTGTAAACATTCCTGTAGTAGGCAGAGTTTGTTTGTTAGTGCTTTATACCAAGCTTAACTGTGACAAAGAGTGCTGTTTAAATTCCAAATCCGACAAAGAAACCTTACACCCACTGTGTTTTTTGGAGCTAAGTGAATATTTAGTAACACTTTAATATAATAGCTGGATCATTATGGTATATTACCGAACTGAATGCTATGTTAATAACATTAATCACATGGATTCATTCTCATCCTAGACTGAATGTTATAAGTACTTCTATATGATTTCCACTATAATTCAATAGTAATTAGTGACACAATTACTTCAAGCTGGCACCAAATGTTTATATTGAGCCAACATGAGTGTTAGATCTCGACATATAAGTGAGCCTGGTCTCTGAATAAAAGATTGAGGCTTAGGTAAGTTAGCCCAGTTTTTCTCTGATGAAATGTGTTCTATAACTGGAACAAATACAGTTTATAAGTGCTCCGAATACATGAATGAGGTTGACTTTTCACACTATTCACTGAGGGTCACATTGATATAGGGAAATATGAAAAGGAATAATCTCTGGACACATTTTCCTGTGAAGAGTCCCATGTTTGAGAAGAGCCTGAAGTGAGTGCAAGAGAAGGACATCAAGTTGGGGAATTGCCTTAGGATCTGTCCTTGAAGTCGTCTAAATATAAATTCCTAATAATTGTTAAGTTCTTACGATTTTTCTGTTTCAGTGAGTTGTAGGAAATCTTGTTGCCTCTTGCATGCTTGATATTTGAAAGGAGCTTCTGAATGTTCTTGAATGCCTCTCCTGTCTCATGAAAGGAAGGTTTTCATATGCTGTTTGTCCTTCTGTCTAAATTCAAGTGTGGAAGTGAGTGGTGGTGCTTAACCGGGATTCTTGCAAACTGGGAAGAAACTGTCTGATGATGTCAGCTAATGGAGATTAGTAGAACTCTTTGGAGGACCAGACTTGCAAACAACCTCTAGACATTTCTTGAAAAGTTAGAGGTAAATATCTGATTCACTTTCTGAAAGTGGGGAGAGAAGGCCAATAAATACTTCTATTTACTGCAAGGCAATGTGGCTTGTCATCGGCTCCTTCTTGGCTGTGGAACTTAGTTTTTGGAGGAAAAAGATTTAGTCCTTTGATGCCCCCTACATCCTACCTTAGAAAAAACCAAACCAAGCCAAAACAAAAATAAAAAACCTTAAAAGCATTTACTTCTCTTATCCTAAGTGCAGATTTCTGAACTCTTAATACATCCATCCATCCATCCATCCATCCATCCATCCATCCATCCATCCATCCAGTCACGTGTTCAAGAAGCTCATATTTGATTGCCTGCTAGGCCTCAGAAATTGTGCTCAATACTGGAATTGATGCAGGAATCTGGAACCTCTATTTTAGGGCAGCAAAATGGGGTGGTGAGAGACATACATTCAGAAAAAGAAAGATGATCACAGCCCGTATCTGAAGTGGGTGAACTTCTGAAAGGCAGGCACTGGGAATGAACCCATGACTACAGTCTCTTTGTAACAGGATACCAGGGACAATAATGTGAAGAATATTCAGATAAATGGCGACGCTGAATGAATATAAGTTTTGCATAGGACTTTGTCTTGCTCTTCTTAAGGTTTTATTTCGATAGAAAAACCCTGAGAATATCAGTACTGGGCTAAAGTCCAGTTTATCTTTTTGTCTTTATTTCCCGTAGGGGAAACTCTTTCAGACAGTGGATTTGTATTTGAGGAGACTGTTTAGGTTAGGGAAGGAATCAGACTCTATGTTCCTCCTGCCTGGAGCCTCTACGGCTGTCTTCACTTTCCAGATGTCAGAACAAGCTTTCTCTAGCTGATCATGCAAGCTTTACCCGCTCAACAATAGAAAGTGGACATTGTAATGTGGGATACTAATGCCACTGTTTTCTTTGTGTTGAGGCTCTGAATATAAATTTCTCTGGTCTTCACCTGGATATCTTGCCTTTAAAAATAACACTAGATTTTTCCCTTTGAGTTTTAGATTTGGATTTTTTTTTTAAGCTAAAAAGCTAAAATGGAGGCATTCCAACAGTGGATTATCAAATTCAGGGTGTTACATACACATCCCATCTATAGAAAAGGATATATAAAGCAATGTGGCTTGAGAGAGAGAAAAAGAGGCAGAGACAGAGTCAAAGAGAAGGATAGAGAGAGTGAATCGGCCTCTCTTAGGGGAATGTTCATGAAATTCTTGCCAATGCTGCCTTTGAAATAAAACAAAATCTTCGTTTCAGGTCTCGTTGGCTATATTGTTATAGGAACTTTGCAGTTTGACTCTGAGAGGTAAACTGGGGAGTTGTAGGTTCTCACTGAATCTGTGATGTGCTTTCTCATCTATGCTGCTTTCCTGCTTGTCATTTGAATCAGATGATGGTGTCTTTCCCCTTTCCCTGTGCAGTCTTTGAGATCTGGCTCCTGCTACACCTCTCACCCTGTCCTCTGCTGGCTCCTTCTTCCTTCTTGTCCCTGCCCCTCTGCTGTTGCCACAGTTCCTTCTTGTCCCAGCCACACTGGAGCAAGTGGTCACCTGAATGCCTTATGCAAGCCCTTGCCTCGTTATCTCTCACCTGCCTGCAACCCCTGCCTTCTCGTAATCCACCAGGAGCTAGTGCAAGGGGCACCTCCTTGTGAATTCCGTTCTGTGCCTAAATGAGGACTAGCTAATATTTCACTGAATTCTTACCATGAACTAGACACTGCACTCGATGCTCCTTGTCTATATTTAAGCTATATATATGGTACAAATCTATATGTTCATATTTAAGCCACATCATATAGATGAGCAAAACTATGCTATAGCTTATGCTATATCTAAGCATTGCACTACCTATGGGTTAGATACTATTCTTCTTATTCCTCTTTTAGAGATGAAAAGAAAATACTGAGCTCTCAGGCAGAATCAGGCACTGCCCCTGCCACACCTCAACTGCTGTGCATTTGCTTTCTCCCAGCACTTCATTGCTTCAACAGATGTACTGAACATCTTTGATGAGCCAGGTACTGTTCTAAGTGCCTGGCAAACAGTGGTGGTTCACACTATGGCCTGTCATGGGGCTCCTTTTTTAGGCAGAGAGGCAGACAACACACGAACACATATAATATGCCAAGCAGTGATGGTGATGAAGGTTGAAAAGATAAATAAGCAGAATGAAGGACGGGATGAGGGAGTGGTGCTGTCTGGGCAGCCTCTGCTTAGATGGGAGGGGCTTGTGGCTGGTGCAGAGTGAAGGATGAGAGTTCCAAGGAATGATGAGGTTAGGGAAAGTAGCCATAGTGTGGAGTCTGGATTTTATTCTGCAGTCATAAAATGGTTGAGTGAGAAGTGAAATAATTTGATATATGTTTTTAAAACCACATTTCCCCAGTTTTATGGAAAATGGACCATGGTGGGCTATGGGTGGTGGCAGGGAGCCATTTAGGAGCCTTTTGCTCCAATCCAGGTGAGAGTTGATGTGGCTGAAAAGAGTGGCAGCTATAGAGGTGGTGAGGAGTTGTGAGATTCTGGATATATTTCAACATTGAGCCAGTGACGTATCTTCATGGATTGTGTGTGGACTGTGTGAGCAAAAGAAGCAAAAAAGTGGCCCAATCCACAGAGAGACTGGATTTACCTTCTACTCAGATGGGAGGTGCAGGTCTTGAGGGATGTATTAGTTTCCTCGGGCTGCTGTAACAAGTTGCCACAAACTTGAATGGCTTAAAACCACAGAAATGTATTGTCTCAGTTCTAGAGGCTGAGACCTGTTCCAACTGAAGTATTGGCAGGGTCATTTTCTATGAAAATTCCAGGGAAGAATTCATTTTTGCTCTTCTAGTGGCTGCAATCTTTGGTGTTCCTTGGCTTGTAGACGAATCCTTCCAATTTTTGCTTCCATGGTCACTTGGTGTTCTCCTGTATCTGTATCCAAATCTCCCTCTTCTGATAAGGACACCAGTCATTAGATTAGGGCCCATCCTGAACCAGTATGACCGCATCTTTACTTGATTCTATCTGCAAAGACACTATTTCCAAATAAGGCCCCATTCATATGTATTGGGGAGTAGGACTTGAACATATCTTTTTGGGGGGACACAGTGGGGATCAATAATTTGGTGATTTAGGTTACATTTAAGATACCATTAGATATCCAGGAAGAGATGGCACATGGGCAGTTGGACATGGGGTGTGGAGTTCAGGGCAGGGAACGAGCTAAGGATGTAAATGGTGGAGGCATCTGTATAGAGATGGCAGTCAAGCCACAGGAGCAAGTGGGATCTCTAGAGGAGTGTGTATGTTCTGAAGAGAAGAAGTGTAAGGACTGAGCCTGGGATACTCTAGTGTTTAGAGGTCAGGAGAGGAAGAAGAGGAAGAGGATCTGGATGGAAGTTATTTGATTTTGTGTATCTCTTTCTCACTAGGCTCTAAGCTCCCAGAGATCAGCACCCATTGTTCTATTCCCAGTCCTCAGCATTGACATTGGCATAGAGAGACTCTCCACACATGATTCTAAATAAAGGCAGTGAGCTTTCTCTAAGTTTTAAACCATAAATAAAGGTATAGCATCAGTGGCAAGTCAATACCAACAGAAATGGGAGTGCTGGCCTGTATGTAGCCAGCCTGAAGTGTTTGTAATGACCCCTGCTGGTCTGTGCTGTCCTGCTGGTATAGGAGAAACACATAGGAGGGAAAATGGGTGTGGAACATGAGGGAAATGTCTCTGCTTTGTGGAGCTAGTTCACACAGCCTGCCTGCCAGAAAAGGCCATGCCTCGCTCAGGCTTCACTGGCCAAAGTTCCACATCAGGGCAGGGGAGGTCATCTTCACATGTGCAGTGACCTGGCCACACCTGGCGGACCTCAGTTCTGAGAAATTGGGAACTGGGGTGGAGGTTTTCCACAAGCCATGGGCGGTGTAGCAAAGGATTTGGAGGTCAATGCGTTCCTAGTGACCATGTAAGACCGTGTGAAAAGACTTAGGAGCACCATCTTTGAATATTTACAGTTTTATCAAGGGAAAGAGATAAGACTAGTTTTGGATTTTGGAAGGCAAACCTAAGAATTCTGGGTAGAAGTGATACTGAGGACATTTAAATGTAGCATAAGAACTTGGGTTAATACAGAGCACTGTGGGTAAGAGAGTTAAAAAGTAGTGTTTAGGAGCATGGGCTGGGGCCAGAACACCTGGGTCTGAATCTGGCCCTCTGCCATTTTCTGTGTGCCCTTCACAAGTTACTTATCCTCCCATTACCTCAATTATCACATCTATAAAATGGGGATAATGACAGTACGTAATTCAGAGGGTTATTTTAAAGATTAAATAAATTAGTATTTAAAAATCTTGGAATAGTACCTGGCACATGCAACTACTATTTGCTATACAAAAAGAGCTTAGACTTTGGGGTCAGAGGGACCTAACTTTCAGTTGTGAATCTGCCACATACTAACTGCATGACCTTGAACAGGTTACCAACCTCAGTTTCCTCATCTGTAAAATGGAGATAATAACACCTGCTTGAAAGGGCTGTTGTGAGGGTTAGTGGAGTAATATGTACAATATCCCTGGAACATCACCTGATACATTGTGGACGCTCCTAAGTGTTAGCTCTTTTCTAACAGGAAGGACTCAACCTTAAGCAACAGTATATTAGTCTGTTTTCACACTGCTGGTGAAGACATATCTGAGACTGGGTAATTTATAAAGAAAAACAGGTTTAATGAACTCACAGTTCCATGTGACTGGGGAAGCCTCACAGTCATGGTGGAAGACAAAAGACATGTCTTACATGGCGGCAGACAAGAGAGAAAATGAGAACCAAGCAAAAGGGATTTCCCCTTATAAAACCATCAGCTCTCATGAGACTTATTCACTACTATGAGAACAGTATGGGGGAACTGCCCCCATGATTCAATTATCTCCCACTGGGTCTCTCCCACAATGTGTGGGAATTATGGGAGCTACAGTTCGAGATGAGATTTGGGTAGGGACACAGCAAAACCATATCGAACAGGCATGATGGCCATCTATCAAGAATGTAGTTGAAGTAAGGTCAGAGTAATTGCCTTGTAGAGCCTTCAACCCAGACTATTTTAGCAAGTGAAGCTGCTGGAAGCAAAACAGGCAGGAAAAAGTATAACAAAAATATAGAAGAGTCTAATTCCAATGTATTATTTGAATGCATTGATTAAATATTATGCCAGATAAAGGAAGACAGAGAGATAGTATAATCTGGGGGGTAAAAGTGTGTACTTTGGCATTAGCCAGCCTGGGTTTGGCTCTAGCTGTGCCATTTGTTGGTCATCTGGCCTTGGACAAGTACTGTGTGTGACCTCCCCCAGAAGCTGACCCTAAGTCAGCTTAGACTTGAGTTGCAGTTATTTATTTGGGTGCAAATTTATTTGGATTTTCCCAGGGTAGTGTCTTGCGGGAGACAGTAAGGAAACCAGTGTAAAGTGTGTTGATGAGCAAGTTCCTGCTGTGGCACCTGAACACTGAGGCTGGGAACCTCTGGATGATGGTGCAGACCTGTCTCAGCATCGTCCCGTACAAGAGAAGAAGCTCTAGTATTTCCCAACTCCCATTAGTTATCTGAGGGCTGTTCCCAGGATGGGGAATATTAATTCCTTTGCACTTCCATAGTTCCCTTATCTCAGGCAAAGAGTCTCTTAGCTTTCAGAAGAAGCTAAGTATGCTAACCCCAGAGTATGGAGGGGAATTGGGTGGGCACTAATAATATCTGCTAAGACGGTCATTTGAACTCTAAATCTCAGTTTTCTCCTCCATCAAATAGGAATAATATATTGTATATTTTATAACTCTCTGTAGAGATTAAGGGAGAGAATGAATATACAATGTTTAGCTTAGACTGCTTGGCCTGTGTAAAGCCAGCCAGAGTAGCTAGTACTGTGATAAAAGAGGATGGTATGAACAAGGAGACTGTGCCTTCCAAAGGACAGGGCCCGGAGACACTGCTCAGGAAATAAATTATTAGAGGGAGTTTGTGTCCATTTAATTTGCTTGGAGAAGTGCCCGTAATAGAATCTTATACACTTGGTCACTTAAAAGAATTATGTGTGGCCGACACATTGAAGTCACATTTATTCACTTGGACAGAGGGTTCATCTTGAGTATACAGCCTGTAATTTACTTACAGGTGTATAGAGTGGGATAACTCAGGTTAATGTCCGTGAACAGAGACCAACAATTAGCAAGTTAATTAGGGTCCTGATTTTAGTAGCGAAGGATAATCATTTATTAGCTGAGGTCAGACCCTGGGCCTTCCCGTGAAGTGACTGTCTATGAAAATATTGACTGAGAGGGAATCCCTGTAGCTTCCCCTGTGCAATTCACACACGCTTGGTAAACTCGTTATCTCTCTCTCTCTTTTTTTTTTTTTGTTTGAGACGGAGTCTTGTTCTGTTGCCCAGGCTGGAGTACAGTGGCGCAATCTCAGCTCACTGCAACCTCCACCTCCTGGGTTCAAGCGATTCTCCTGTCTCAGCCTCCTGAGTAGCCGGGATTACAGGCACGCACCACCACGCCTGGTTAATTTTTATATTTTTAGTAGAGACAGGGTTTCTCCATGTTGGCCAGGCTGGTCTTGAACTCCCGACCTCAGGTGATCTGCCCGTCTTGGCCTCCCAAAGTGCTGGGATTACAGGCATGATCCAACATGCCCGGCCGTAAACTCATGATCTCTTATATCGATAGGCATGAGGACTACAAGAAGTTTAGGAGGCTTGGCTTCAGCTAGCCTGTTTTAAGTTGATGGCAAAATATAAATGGGATTCCAATATAACAATAAAAATACCAGTCCTTCCTCCCCCTTGCACTTCCACGTTCTTTTGTGTGGTTCTTCTGTGTGTCACTCTGCGGGTTTGTGACTGGTGTGTGCTGGCACGTTGCTCTTTTCCAGCCAATAATCTCAGATACATTAACATGGTCATTTCAATCCGGGCATTTGTTGAAACAATAACAACAATGGAGTGTCTCATTGTGCCTCGGGGCTAAAAAGCATTAGAAACTGGTAAGCTTTTTTTCTTTCTCGTTTTTTTCACAGTGACAGCCATTGACCCACACCTGGGATTTTGTAGAAGGGGCTGGAGATTATAAATCCAATTTACAGAAGGGGAGAGGGCATGAATTGAAGAGGCATCCTGCAATACAAGAAGATATGAGCGGCAGCTCCCCTTCTTGACAATAAAAGGCATGGAGTTTCTTGTGTCTGATTTGTCTTTTCTCTCCAGCCACTCTTGCCTTTTTCTTTTTTTTCCTGGCACTGCTGCCTGCTTAGCTCGGTTTGAAAGTTGCTTAGCATGTCCCTTGACTAATAAGGTGGATGCTTGGCCATGCCTCATAAGCTATAGAAAGGATGATGGACAAGGCTTTTAAAATCTGTTTGGTTCCTGTTTCCTACTCCATCGGTCATGAATTCTGAGTGAGTTGTTTCTGTTTGTAAAATAGGAGAGAGATAATGTCGTGACAAATATAGCTTTGGTAAGTCCCTTCAACTTTCTGATGGAAGCTGACCCTGGGCTTTGAAAACATTCCCTGGCCTCTCTTACCTAGGGGCAGATCGCCTAAACAATTTTTTTTCCATTTTGGTTTAAGCTGAATTGGCAAAAAGAAAGGCTGAATGGTCAAAGTCCAAGCCAACGACAAAAGGGTGGTTTTTTTTTTTGTTTTTTTTTTTTGACAGAGTCTTGCTCTGTTGCCCAGGCTGGAGTGCAGTGGCGCCATCTCAGCTCACTGCAAGCTCTGTCTCCCGGGTTCATGCCATTCTCCCGCCTCAGCCTCCCAAGTAGCTGGGACTACAGGCACCCGCCACCACGCCCGGCTAATTTTTTTGTATTTTTAGTAGAGACGGGGTTTCACTGTGTTAGCCAGGATGATCTGGATCTCCTGACCTCATGATCCACTGGCGTCAGCCTCCCAAAGTGCTGGGATTACAGGCGTGAGCTACCCTGCCCGGCCAAAAGGGCGGTTTTAAATTATAATATTATGTCTCAGCTGTTTTGTCTTAATGCTATCTTGGTAAACCCAATTTTAGTGAGTAAAAGAAAACTAAATGATAGAACTAGTCCAAAAATCATTTTCCATGGCTTCCAGGTTCCAGCATTCTGGGTGTAAATTGGTGAACATTTATGAATTGTTAATGTTCAACAAGTGCTCTTGTGTGGTAGTCAGAATAATGCCCACCCCCTACTTCCTAAAATGGTCTCAGTTCTGATCCCTAGAGCCTGGGAATGTTACCTTACATGGCAGAAGAGACTTTGTAGATATGATTAAGATTACAGACCTTATGAGATGTGGAGATTATCTTGGATTATCCTGGTGGGCCCAATGTAATCACATGAGTCCTTAAAATTGGAGCGTATTTCTTAGCTGTGGCTAGAGAGAGGGCAGCATGAGAAGGATCTGATGCCCCATTGCTGGTTCTGAGGTGTAGGAGGCTGTGTGCAAGGAACTGAATTCCTTGAGTGAGTGAAGGACCACTCCTCCCTTAAAGCCTCCAGGAAGGATCAGTCCTGCCTTGATAGGAAGCTGGCGAGACCGCGGCAGACTTCTGACCTACAGAGCTGTAAGAAAATAAATGTGTACTGGTATAAGGCCACAAAGTTTGTGATAATTTGTTCCAGGGGCAAGAGCAAACCAATGCATTGCAGTTTCTCTGGTCCAAAGTTTTCCTAATGCTAAAGTGATTTCCGAACCTAGTGTGTGTACCCTGCAGGCAGGAAGGGCTCAGTCATTTCCTATCAAAATCAAAAGCTCTGACTCTGATGTGTTTAAAAGAATTCCCACCTGTGATACTGGGTTGCCAGAATGTCAGAAGACTTGGATGATGGAGAACCAAGAAGAAATTAATGAATATTAATGGTGCCTCCTTGTGTTCCTGAGTCTGTGCTGGATATTAATGATCTTGCTTAACTCTCACAACAATCTGCAGGGAAGATATTATATTTTACAGACGGGAAACTTATTCTTTCTCTTATGACCCTTCTTGCATCCTTCTTTAGCAAGCCGTAGGAGTTGGGAAATCTGAAGTTTAGTGGCCGAGTCTTCCACTATAGTAAACAAGAAAATAGAATCCCTTGCCAGTCTTGCCTTAATGTTTCTTCAGTTGATAAAACATTGATGAAGATGGAGAACATTGTCCCTGTCTTTTTATTTTTTTTTTTAAAACCCACAGAGGGAGGGCGGGGGACCCAGACGAAACGGCTCATCTCTCAATCTCCACTTCAGTTCCCTTCTACGCTCGGCTTCCCTGATTACTAATCAGCAATGCTTTGTGGCTTGCAGAATAAGCACCTAGTTTGTTAGTAAAGGAATCAGGTTGGTATTTAAGACGAAAGAGGATTTGAAAAAAAAAAAAAAAAGATTGATTATTTAAAAGGGTCACTTGGGACTGGCTTTGCAGATTCTACTGCATTAAGCCAGATTTTGGTTCGATTGCTGGCAATGCTGGTCAGATCAGATAGATGCAGCATGTCCCTGAAATCCCAGGATCCTCCGCCCGCCATTCAATAGTCCCGCATGTCACCCAGAGAGAACGTTGGCGGTGATCAGCTAATGAACTCCAGCCCCCTCCCGTGCCACGGGAGAGAGATGGGCTTCTTTGAATTCAGCTGTAATACTTACTGGTAGGGAACTCCAGACAGGATTTGTTTAATAGGCGGTTTTAAAGCACTCCCTCCACAGCATTAAGTTCAATGAAAGCAGGGAAGAAGCATATAAAATGCTACCTGCTTCTAAGGAGCCTCTAGTCTAGCGAGAGAGGAGGCTGATAACAAACACCAGCAGGTTTTGGTAAACAATAGTTCTGTGCTCCACAAGAAGGGAGGAAACTGAAAGATCGCCTGGGCACATGCCAAGGTTGGGGCAGGCAGTGGGACGTTTGGGGTCATAAGTTTGCTTATGACTTGGTTTGGAGAATGCCTGAAGCAGCCCCAGCTTCCTTTCCAGCTTTTGAACCAAGTCCTTAGACCTTGGCCAGGCCTTTGTTGCTGGGCCTCAATGTTAAGGTCCCCATGGCCAGTTGCATCCCATCCCTGAGATGTGGGGATGAACCGGGCACCATTCTCTGGGCACCCTCACCTATGGGATGTTGAATGACAGCTAGCTCATTAGCTCCTCCTAATTACCTCTTTGGAGCTGGATTGTGCTTCTAGAATCTTCTTTTCTGGCAGCTAGAGTTCTGCCCACTTGTGTTGGCTGTTCCTATTCTAGCTGCACTCTCACCTGGCTTCTGACAGGGGCTGGCGCCTTGCATCCCTGTGCTTTCTGTTGGAGTGATGCCTTTGAGCTGTGTGCCCCAGCTTGCACCTTGTTCTTCAGACTCAAAGCCCTCTTCCCCTCCCCATCTCTGTATTTGGGTCAGTTTCCATTCCCCTCCTATCCCGCCGATCCCAGGCTTCTCCTGGCCTCTCGCCTCCCACTCCCAGGTGGCTCTGTATAGTTCAAGTCCCAGCATGCCTTGTTTTGGAGTGGGAATAGCAACAGAATGAACCCCACATCAATCCCCCCGCGCCTCCTTGATCTAGGCCCATCAGGTTTTAAACTCCCCTTTGAGGCTTTCGCAGTGACCCTAGAACCCAAAGAACATAGTAGCCAGTTCTGCAACTTTTCACAGAAACTACCACACAGGACAGCATTAAAATTCTTACTGAAATAAAAAAAGAACACCCTTTCTCTTCTTTGTTGACTGCAGGAGGCCTTTTTTGAAGAAGACCATATTAAAAAAAAACAACAAACCCTGTGATTTTTAGGTTAGAAAATAGTGTCAGAGTACACTATGCCCCAAATCAGGATGCTGTATGTTTCTTTACCATGAAGCCTTTTTATTTTTTCCTTAGCTCAACTCTTAAAGTAATTTTAAATATTTAAGACTAAACACTTCTTACATTAGATAGCGTCTTTTTGGAGAGGGTCTTAGGTTATATTTGGCCTTATTTTTGTGAACTTTTTTTTGGTAAATGGAGTCCTTTAATGTGCATTGTGATTTTTTTTATAAACACCCTGCTTTAAGCAGAGCATGTGTAGTCAAAATATCTCTTTAAACACTGCTTTCAACAAATCACTCTTCTGCTCAGAAATTTTGAGTTGTTTTCTAATCACACTTTTCTTCTAATCTAAATTTTAGTATCTTTTTCTTTCTTTCTTTTTTTTTTTTTTTTTGAGACAGGATCTCACTCTGTTGTCCAAGCTGGAGTAGTGGTGCGATCACAGCTCACTGCAGCCTCGACCTCTCAGGCTCAAGTGATCCTCTCGCTTCAGTAAACCAAGTAGCTACGACTACAGATGTGCACCACCATGCCTGGTTAACTTTTTTTTTTTTTTTTATACAAGGGTTTTCTCTGTCACTCAGGCTGGAGTGCAGTGGCATGATCTCAGCTCCCTGCAACCTTTGGCTCTTGGGCTCAAGCCATTCTCCCACCTCAGCCTTGCGAGTAGCTGGGACTACAGGCACGAGCCACCACTCCTGGCTAATTCTTGTGTTTTTGGTAGAGACAGGGTTTCACCAAGTTGCTCAGGCTGATCTTGAACTCCTGGGCTCAAAGTGATCCAACCCCAGCTAATTAAAAACAAAAAACAAAAAACAATTGTTTTTTTTTCTAGAGATCAGATCTCACTGCGTTATCCGTGCTGGTCTCTAACTCTTGGCCTCAAGTGTTCCTCCCGCCCTCACCTCCCAAAGTGTATGATTACAAGTGCGAGTCATGATGCCCAGCTGTCTAGTCTGACTTTCTTTCTTTTTTTTTTTTTTTTTGAGATAGAGTCTAGCTGTGTCGCCCAGGCTGGAGTTCAGCGGCGTGATCTGGGCTCACTGCAAGCTCCACCTCCCGGGTTCACGCCATTCTCCTGCCTCAGCCTCCCCAGTAGCTGTGACTACAGGCGCCCGCCACCGCGCCTGGCTAATTTTTTGTATTTTTAGTAGAGATGGGGTTTCACTGTGGTCTTGATCTCCTGACCTCGTGATTCGCCAGCCTCGGCCTCCCAAAGTGCTAGGATTACAGGCGTGAGCCACCTAGTCTGACTTTCTAGGTCTTCTTGCACTCCACTCCACCCCACGTGCCCTTTCCTTTTCCAGTAGGCTTTTGTAATTGTACCCTCTCCATGTTCTGCCGGTAGTGAATGAGAGACCGTGTTATAGTTAGTGATAAAGACTTCGAAGCCACAGTTCCTTGGTTCAAGTCATCTATTAGCTGTGTGACTTTGGTTAATTGCATAGTTTGTTTCGTTTTCATTTTGGGGTTGATAGGACTACTAAATACATTCTTTCATGTGAAATGCTTTCTGTCACACCGTTTTATGCGTTCAATAGGTGTAAGCCATCACACCACTTCCTCATGAGGGGATTGGTGATTTGGATAAGGGAAATATTTATGTCTTGCTCTTTCTTTTTCTCCTATATCCCAGGCATATGTATCTGTGTACTAGGTTTAACCTGAAATCTGCATACTGGTTGGAACATCAAAAAAATTTTTCTTTTCAGATGCTATTTGTGTAAGTGTACCCAGCCACAGGGCAGCTTTACTGGTTCAGAATGTACCAACTAAAGCATTTCCCAGGGGCACCATGGCTTACGCCTGTAATCCTAGCACTTTGGGAGGCCAAGACGGGCAGATCACCGGAGCTCCGGATCAACTACAAGAACAAACCAGCAATCCTCACGGGACCCACAGACCCTCTGAAGGAAGCAGACTGCTCCTGGGAGACATCCAAATACTGTGAGTGCCCCACCTGCAGAAGTGGGAAAGGGAGACCCTCGTCTCCCGAACACACCCCCCCACTGGAGAAGCTGAAGGTCCGTTTGCCAGAGAAGTTTCCAACTTCACCTGGAGCTGAGTCAAGTTAGAGAGCCCAGCAAAATGCAGGGATAGAGGAAGCAGCGGAAAGGCCCTGGGAGCTTGCTGAGTCCCCAAGCAGCTCATTCCTGCCTGGCACCACAGGGATCCATTGGGACGGTGGCCAGAGAAGCATGGGGTAAAACCCCACAGGGAGAAGGAATTCTCTAGCTCAACTTCGTAACAATTTGAACAGGGTGAGAAACCTCCTGGCCAGAACTTGAGGGATGGTGTGAATTGGGTGTGCAGACTTCACAGGACAGGGAAGAACTAAAGCTCTTTTCTCTCGCAGCTGGGAGACAGATAGCCTCGGGTAAGTTTTCACACCCTTCTTGCCCTCTACCTGGAAACAGACTCGGAGCTGTTGGTGGGGGCACGGTGGGAGTGAGACTGGCCCTTCAGTTTGTGTGGGAGCTGGGTGAGGCCTGTGACTACCGGCTTTCCCCCACTTCCCTGACAACATGCATGACTCAGCAGAGCCATAATCCTCCTAGGTACACAACTCCAGTGACCTGGGAATCTCACCCCCATTCCCCACAGCAGCTGCAGAAAAACCTGCCCAAGGAGAGTTTGAGCTCAGACACACCTAGCTGTGACCCCGCCTGATGGTCCTTCCCTATACACCCTGGTAGCAGAAGACAAAGAGCATATAATCCTGGGAGTTCTAGGGCCCCACACACTGCTGGTCTCTCTCCACACTACTACAGCTGATGCTTTCTGGAAAGTGCCACCTCCTTGCAGGAGGCCAACCAGCACAAAAATAGAGCTTCAAATCACCAAAGCTAGGGACCCTCATGGAGTCCATTACACCCTCTGCCACCTCCACCAGAACAGGCACTGGTATCCACGGCTGAGGGACCCATAGATGGTTCACATCACAGGACTCTGCAGACAACCCCCATTACCAGCCTGGAGCTGGGTAGACTCGCTGGATGGCTAGACCCAGAAGAGAGACAACAATCACTGCAGCTTGGCTCAGAGGAAGCCACATCCATAGGAAAAGGAGGAGAGTACCACATCAAGGGAACACCTTGTGGGACAAAAGAATCTGAAAAACAACCTTCAGCCCTAGGCCTTCCCTCTGACAGAGCCTACTCAAATGACAAGGAACCAGAAAACCAACCTTGGTAATATGATAAAACAAGGCTCTTTAACACCCCCAAAAAATCACACCAGCAATAGAACCAAACCAAGAAGACATCCCTGATTTCCTGAAAAAGAATTCAGGAGGTTAGTTATTTAGCTAATCAGGGAAAGATCAGAGAAAGGTGAAGCCCAATGCAAGGAAATCCAAAAAATGATATAAGAAGTGAAGGGAGAAATATTCATGGAAATGGATAGCTTAAAGAAAAAAACAATAAAAAATTCAGGAAACTTTGGACACACTTTTAGAAATGCAAAATGCTCTGGAAAGTCTCAGCAATAGAATTGAACAACTAGAAGAAAGAAATTCAGAGCTCCAAGAAAAGGTATTCGAATTAACCTAATTCAACAAAGACAAAGAAAAAAGAATAAGAAAATATGAACAAAGCCTCCAAGAAGTCTGGGATTATGTTAAACGACCAAACCTAAGAATAGTCAGTGTACCTGAGGAAGAAGAGAATTCTAAAAGCCTGGAAAATATATTTGGGGAAATAATCAAGGACAACTTCCCTGGGCTTGTGAGAGACCTAGACATCCAAATGTAAGGAGGACAAAGAACACCTGGGAAATTCATTGCAAAAATATCTGCGCCTAAGCACATTGTCATCAGGTTATCCAAAGTTAAGAAGAAGGAAAGAACCTTAAGAGCCATGAGACAGAAGCACCAGGTAACCTACAAAGGAAAACCTATCAGATTAACAGCAGATTTCTCAGCAGAAACCTTAGAAGCTAGAAGGGATTGGGGACCTGTCTTCAGCCTCCTCAAACAAAGAATTATCAGCCAAGAATTTTGTATCCAGTGAAACTAAGCATCATATATGACAGAAAGATACAGTTGTTTTCAGACAAACACATGCTGAGAGAATTTGCCATTACCATACCACCACTACAAGAACTGCTAAAAGGAGCTCTAAATCTTGAAACGAATCCTGGAAACACAGCGAAACAGACCTCTTTAAAGCATAAATCACATAGGACCTATAAAACAAAAATACAAGTTAAAAAGCAAAAACAAAAAACAACAACAAAAAAAACCAAAGCTCACAGGCAACAAAGAGCAGGATGAAAGCAACAGTACCTCACATTTCAATATGAACATTGAATGTAAATGGCCTAAATGCTCCATTTAAAAGATACAGAAGTGCAGAATGGGTAAGAACTCATCAACCAACTATCTGCTGTCTTCAGGAGAATCACCTAACACCTAAGGACTCACATATACTTAAAGTAAAGGGGTGGAAAAAGGCATTTCATGCAAATGGACAACAAAAGCGAGCAGGGGTAGCTATTCTTATATCAGACAAAATAAACTTTAAGGCAACAGCAGTTAAAAGAGACAAAGAGAGACAGTATATAATGGTAAAAGGCCTTGTCCAACGGGAAAATGTCACAGTCCTAAAATATATGCACCTAACACTGGAGCTCCCAAATTTATAAAATAATTACTAACAGACCTAAGAAGTGAGATAGGCAGCAACACAATAATAGTGGGGGACTTCAATACTCCACTGATAGCACTAGACAGGTCATCAAGACAGAAAGTCAACAAAGAAACAATGGATTGAAACTATATCTTGGAACAAATGGCCTTAACAGATATATACAGACCATTTCATCCAGCAACCACAGAATATGCATTCTGTTCAAGAGCACATGGAACTTTCTCCAAGATAGACCATGTGACAGGCCATAAAACAAACCTCAGTAAATTTTGAAATTATATCAAGCACTCTCTCAGACCACAGTGGAATAAAACTGGAAATCAACTCCAAAAGGAACCTTCAAAACCATGCAAATACAGGGAAATTAAATAACCCACTTCTGAATGAGCACTGAAGAAGATCAAGATGGAAATTAAAAAATTCTTTGAACTGAATGACAATAATTATAGAACCTGTCGAAACCTCTGGGATACAGCAAAGGTGGTGCTAAGAGGAAAGTTCATAGCCCTAAATGGCTACATCAAAAAGTCTGAAAGAGCACAAACAAACAATCTAAGGTCACACCTCAAGGAACTAGAGAAACAAGAACAAACCAAACCCAAACCCGGCAGAAGAAAGGAAATAACCAAGATCAGAGAAGAACTAAATAAAATTGAAATAAACAAAAAATACAAAAGATAAATGAAACAAAAAGCTGGTTCTTTGAAAAGATAAAATTGATAGACCATTAGCAAGATTAACCAGGAAAAGAAGAGAGAAAATCCAAATAACCTCACTGAGAAACGAAACAGGAGATATTACAACTGACACCACTGAAATACAAAAGATCATTCAAGGCTACTAGTAACACCTTTATGCACATAAACTAGAAAATGTAAAAGAGATGGATAAATTCCTGGAAAAATACAACCCTCCTAGCTCAAATCAGGAAGAATTAGATACCCTGAACAGACCAAAAACAAGCAGTGAGATTGAAATGGTAATTAAAAAATTACGAACAAAAAAAAAAAGTCCAGGACCAGAAGAATTCACAGTAGAATTCTACCAGACATTCAAGGAAGAATTGTTTCCAATCCTTTTGACACTATTCCGCAAGATAGAGAAAGAAAAAACCCTCCCTAACTCATTCTATGAAGCCAGCATCACCCTAATACCAAAACCAGGAAAGGACAAAACCAAAAAAGAAAACTACAAACTGATATCCTTGATGAACATAGATGCTAAAATCCTTAACAAAATACTAGTTAACAGAATCTGACAACACATCAAAAAGATACTCCACCATGATCAAATGGGTTTCATACCAGGGATGCAGAGATGGTTTCACCTATGCAAGTCAATAAATGTGGTACACCACATAAACAGAATTAAAAACAAAAATCACATGATCATCTCAGTAGATGCAGAAAAAGCATTAGACAAAATCCAGCATCACTTTATGATTAAAACTCTCAGCAAAATCAGCATACGAGGCACATACCTTAATGTAATAAAAGCCATCTATGACAGATCCACAGCCAACATAACTGAATGGGGAAAAGTTGAAAGCACTCCCTCTAAGAACTGGAACAAGACAAGGATGCCCACTCTCACCACTCTTCTTCAACATAGTACTGGAAGTCCTAGCCAGAATAATCAGGTAAGAGAAAGAAATAAAGGGCATCTGAATCGGTAAAGGGGAAGTCAAACTGTCACTGTTTGCTGACGATATGACTGTTTAACTTGAAAACCCTAAGGACTCCTCTAGAAAGCTCCCAGAACTAATAAAAGAATACAGCAAAGTTTCCAGATACAAGATTAATGTGCGCAAATCAGTAGCTCTTCTATACAGCAACAGCGACCAAGCAGAGAATGAAATCAATAACTCACTTCTTTTACAATAGCTGCAAAAAACAAAACAAAACAAACAAAAAAACTTAGAAATATACCTAACGAAAGAGTTGAAAGACCTCTTCAAGGAAAACTACAAAACACTGCTGAAAGAAATCACAGATGACACAAACAAATAGAAACATATCCCATGCTCATGGATGGGTAGAATCAATATTGTGAAAACGACCCTACTGCCAAAAGCAATCTACAAATTCAACACAATCCCCATCAGAATACCACCGTCATTCTTCACAGAATTACAAAAAAAATTCTAAAATTTATATGGAACCAAAAGAGAACCCGTATAGCCAAAGCAAAGCTAAGCAAAAAGAACAAATCTGGAGGCATCACAGTACCTGATTTCAAACTATCCTATAAGGCCACAGTCACCAAAACAGTGTGGTACTGGTATAAAAATAGGCACATAGACAAATGGAACATAATAGAGAATCCAGAAATCAATGGAAATACTTACAGCAAACTGATCTTTGACAAAGCAAACAAAAACATAAAGTGAAGGAAAGGACCCCCTTTTCAACAAATGGTGCTGGGATAATTGGCTAGCAATATGAAGGAGAATGAAACTGGATCCTTACCTCTCATTTTATACAAAAATCAGCTCAAGATGGATTAAGGACTTAAACCTAAAACCTGGAATTATAAAAATTCTAGAAGATAACATGGAAAAACCCTTCTCGACATTGGTTTAGGCAAGGATTTAATGACCAAGAACCCAAAGCAAATGCAATAAAAACAAAGATAAATAGCTAGGACCTAATTTACCTAAAGGGCTTTTGCACGGCAAAAGGAAGAGTCAGCAGAGTAAAGACACAACTCACAGAGTAGGAGAAAATGTTTACAATCTATACATCTGACGAAGGACTAATATCCATAATCTACAATGAACCTCAAACAAATCAGTAAGAAAAAAACCAAATAATCCCATCAAAAAGTGGGGTAAGGACATGAATAAATAATTCTCAAATGAAGAAATACAAATGGTCAATGAATATATGAAAAAACACTCAGCAACACTAATGATCAGGGAAATGCAAATCAAAACCGCAATGCAATATCACCTTACTCCTACAAGAAGGCCATAATCAAAAAATAAAAAAAAAAGTAGATGTTGGCATGGATGTGGTGAACAGGGAACCTTCTACACTTCTGGTAGGAATGTAAATTAGTGCAGCCACTATGGAAAACATGGTGGAGATTCCTTAAAGAACTAAAAGTTCTACTTTTAGTTTAGTTGATCCGTTTGATCCAGCAATCCCACTACTGGGTATCTACCCAGAGGAAAATAAGTCATTTTTTAAAATAGATACTGGCACACACATGTTTATAGCAGCACAATTCACAATTGCAAAATTGTAGAACGAACCCAAATGCCCACCAATCAATGAGTCATAAAAAGGAATGAATTAACAGCATTTGCAGTGACCTGGATGAGATTGGAGACTATTATTCTAAGTGATGTAACTCAGAAATGGAAAACCAAACATTGTATGTTCTCACTGATATGTGAGAGCTAAGCTATGAGGACGCAAAGGCATAAAAACAATACAATGGACTTTGGGGACTTGGGGGGAAGAGTGGGAGGGGGTGAGGGATAGAAGACTACAAATAGGGTGCAGTGTATACTGCTCGGGTGATGGATGCACCAAAATCTCACCAGTCACCACTAAAGAACTTACTCATGTAACCAAATACTCCAGTAACTTATGGAAATAAAAAAAAAAAAAAGCATTTCCCAAAAGTAAGACACACACCACATCTCCACTCTCAGCCCTAACCATTTGCATATGCATACAAGGTATTATCTTTAATCCAGAAAGTCAAATAAGCTTCAGGTTTGGATGACTGCTATAGTCCATTCCTGCTGCTATAACAAAATATCACAGACTGTACAATTTATAAACAATAGAAATTTCTTTCTGATACTTCTGGAGCCTGAGAAGTCTAGGATCAAGGTGCTGGCAGGTTCGATGTTTAGTAAAGGATTGCTCTGTGCCTCAAAATGATGCCTTGTTGTTGCGTCCTGTGGATGGGACAAATGCTGTGTCTTCTTGTGGCCAAAGAGATGAAAGAGAAGAAGGAAACTCACTCCTACTCAAGGAGTAGGAGTGCCTTTACAAGGCACTAAATTTCATCCGTGGGCAGGGCCCTTATGGCCCAATAACCTTCTAAAGGCACCACCTTTTAATACTGTTGCATTAGAGATGAAGTTTCCACATGAGTTTTAGAGGGGACACATATTCAAACCACAACAATTACTTTTCCTGAATCGATTGCCATGTCATTGACACTAACTTGGGAAGTGTGGGCACGGAACAATTCATTTATGATTAAGGGTTTGGTTTGCACCAGGGCACTTGAGAAACAGAGTGTTTCAGTGGTGGTTTTTGCTATTTTGAAATATTCTATTCTGGTTCCTTGGCCCCCTCCCTCCAAATGAATCCCACAAGCTGACTGACCTTCAGAGCTTAGTCTGAAACTCATTAAGAACATCATAACATGAGGATGGCACATTGGTCAGATTTCTAGTCTCTGTTGCCCAGTTTTCTGTCACCAGTATTGGAGGAAGTGTTGTCTTGTGGGGAAACATGGCAGAGACTGACCATAAAATTATCTTCAGGTAGTCAGGAGCTTACCTGTTCAGCTAGCAGAGCAAGGTATCCCAGGACTCAAACTGGCTTGGATGCCCGTGATAGAACCCAACAGGGAAGTCAATCAAGGCTCAAGGTCGGAGTCTGTCCAATTTTTCAGTTGTCCTGAAACTTAGTTTAATTAAAATAAAGTAGTTTTTTTTTAATCACTTTGCCCATTTGCTCTGGAGGACTATTCCTTCAATGTTACCACAGCCTAATGAAGGAAATACATTTTGCATCATGAATTTTAGTCTTGGTACTGTAATAATATGAAAGCCTTCCTTATATGTCATGTGATATCCATGATATATATTTCTCTCTGAAAGAAGAATCACGGGGGTTCTTATTTTTATATTTTAGTTGTGGGAGGCTAGACAGTGTGATAGATAAGGGAACACATTCTAAGGATAATAGATTTGGTAATTGTCAGCAACATGATCTTGGGCAAGTTCCCTAACCTCTATTAGCCTCGGTTTTCTCATTTGTAATTGGAGACAAAAATAATGAAGATTACACACCAACACACCCATACTCACCCACACATATACGTATGCTTCTTGCAGATTTTTTTTTGAAACTTGAATTAGCCAATGTATGCAAAGTGCTTTGGACACTACCTGGCACATGCTAAGCTCTCAATAAGGAGAGGTTCAGTCAGTAAGTATTTATCAAGTGCCTGTTTATTCCTGGCACGTAAAAGAAACGGGCCACAAAAAATGAGTAAGAAATAGCCCCAGCCTTTGAAACATCTTACAATAAAGATAAAGGTGTGGGAAGTCTTTGAGTTTCAGTAATAAAAGAGGAAACAAGTTGGGCATGGATGTTTTGGGTCCTGTGGTGAGATGATGGAGATATCTTCAAAATGGCGGCAAGACCCTCTATGATCTGGCTCCTGGCTGCACGAGCAGACTCGTCTTAGGCTGCTCCCCTGCTTGTTCACTGAACTCCAGCTACATTGCCCACATTCATGCACTCAACAACCACTTAATAGATACTTAGTGAGCACCTTCTGTGAGCGAGACACTGTTTCTATATGCTGTGGTGAGCAACACAAATTGGGAC
This sequence comes from Macaca fascicularis, assembly GCF_037993035.2. Lineage (NCBI taxonomy): Eukaryota > Metazoa > Chordata > Mammalia > Primates > Cercopithecidae > Macaca > Macaca fascicularis. Next base: position 23,462,903 of record NC_088379.1, on the reverse strand, counting down.
CCTGCTTTCGTGGAATGTGTGTGTTGCAAGTCTCAAGCTTGCTAAGCTCTTTCTCACCTCAGGGACTTTAATGCTGTGTCTCCTCTGCCTAGAGTGTTCTTTCTTGGATGTCTTCTTCATAGTAATTTTCATTTATCCTTCATGTCTTAGATTTTGCTTCCTCAGACAAGCCTTGCTGACCCCTTATCCCAAACCGAATCCAAATTGAATTCTGCCGTTGTCTTTTCTTAAAGTATCCTTAACTTTTACTCAAAACATTTTGCACAGTTTGTTCATATTGTTGTTTGTTTACTGCCTCATCCACTAGACTGCAGGCTTCATGAGTCACAGACTGTGTTGATTTTGTTTATTGTTTTACCCATCACATCTGGGACTTAGCTGACTCCCAGTAGGTTCTTAAAACGTCTGTGCCAATTTAATAAAAGAATCAACTTAGTATTGAAATATACTTTCATTTTATAAGCACTGATGGAAAATTTGTGCAGATTTTTAGTGGTGATAATGCATTCAGATCAGTTGGTTTATTTTGGTTCTGCTAGCTCATTATATATATGTGTGTGTGTATATATATAAAATTATATATATAAGTTTTTAATTGCTAAAGTATGATCCTGGGGAGCTCTTCTTTATATTTGAAAAGCTTCCAAATAGTTTTTTTTTTCCTTCCCGTAGGATTAGCTTTTAGAGTTATATTTTCTTGAGATTTTTGTCATGTTCTTTAATCTTTGTAATAGCATGGGTTGCACAGAATGAAAGTTCTTGGGTGTTTCAGAAGCTCATTCCTATGATGGAAAATGAAAATCTGCTTCCTTGATTGCCTGTGCCATCAATGTAACCCCAAATCTCTGGAGATAACTTTCAGAAGAAAATGAAGAAGTGGATAATTTACTAAACAACTGTTTCCCATTTGCTTGTCAGTGGGAGTGGCGGGTGGATGGGAAAGGGAGTACGGTGGTCAGCGGGGTTTAAATGTGTACAGCAGATCATAGCTTGGAGCATGGTTCAAACAGAACTCTCTTCTTTTTGGCTAAGTTGACCAAGGCAGCCCACTGCGTTCCCATCATTTTGAAAAGTGTTAGTTTCCAGTTTCAATACAGCTATGAAAAAAAATCTGCCATCATGGCAAATGATACTGTTAGATGTGGACGGAAACCCCATAAAATTGTATGGGTGATATTAATTTAGTCACCTACGGCTTAATAGTCATTTTATGGACATTAAAAAAAAAGTTTTGTAGCCATAATGTTTTATCTATCTTTATGGTCTCTTATGCTGTGTTTAATCAGTGTAATTATGGGAGAAGATAATTAAAGAGAGGACTATACAGTTCTTAAGATTTTAATGCTGTTATTACTAATTTAACCACAAAAAGGATATATAAAATCTAAGGAGCTGCAAATCTTAGAGAGAAATAGCCAGTCAGAATTTTCAATAAGCAATTTAAGTAGCAAAGTTGTGCGTTCTTTTTTGTCAGTTTATTTATGCCATTTAATGTATTTCTTGTTTATAACTGGGAAAGAAAATCGAGTGGAGATGAATATTTGTATTATTCTTTGAATAAAGTGCTATCTCTCTATAGTTCAAAATGGTTACATTAGAAATAGTCCAGTGCCCCCAAAGGCTATTCATGACTACATTTTAAAACTGAAATTATACATACAATATTTTTATTTTATATGTGTTCTAAATACACATTAGTCATGTTATTTTTTCCCTGGCTTTAAATAAGCAGAAATTTCTATTTTTTAAAAACCTAGGCCAGGCGGGGTGGCTCCTGCCTGTAATCTGAGCACTTTGGGAGGCTGAGGCGGGCGGATCACGAGGTCAGGAGATCGAGACCATCCTGGCTAACACGGTGAAACTCCGTCTCTACTAAAAATACAAAAATCAGCCTGGCGTAGTGGCGGGTACCTGTAGTCCCAGCTACTTGGGAGGCTGAGGCAGGAGAATGGAGTGAACCCGGGAGGCGGAGGTTGCAGTGAGCCGAGATTGCGCCACTGTACTCCAGCCTGGGCGACAGAGCGAGAATCCATCTCAAAAAACAAAACAAACACACAAAACAAAACAACAACAACAAAAGAAACCAAACAAACCTAAAACAGGGCTTGCCAAATAATTGAAAACTGTATTTTAAACTGTCTTGCTTCAGAGAAGGTGACTTTGAGCGCCACTGGCTGTGATGAAAGCACACATTTTACAGCTGGTCCGACTGTAATTGGAGGGTGCTCCATAATATGCATGCATCCACATGGTGGAACCGGCATTAATTGAGTGCAGGGAACAGCTAGGATTTTGATTAGAGAAAGCAGGATAGAGGATGTGCTGAGTTAAGGGACCAGTGTGAACAGAGGTAAAAATGTTTAAAATCTCTGGGAAAAGGTGATGAATTCCTGACTCATCTTCTCTGTCCTAGGCATATAGGTCTCTGGAATGGGAAATAAGATAAAGACCAAAAAAAATCAGGCCAGAATGTGGAAGGCTTAAATCGTCATGCAAAGAGTACTGAACTGAATACAATGGAATATTATTTAGCCTTAAACAGGAATGGATTTCTGGTGTATGTGTGAGTATACACACACACACACACACACACACACACACACACACACACATATATATATATATGTACATACATGTATGTATATACTACATGGATGAACCTTGAAGACAGTGTGCTAAGGCAAATAGGCCAGACACACAGAGAACAAATATGTGATTCCACTTACATGAGGAACCTAGTCAAATTCATGGGGACAGAAAATAGAATGGAGGTTACCAGGGCGTGATGGGAGGGAGGAATAGGGATTTATTTTTTAATGGGTACAGGATAGTGGTGATGGTTGCAAAGCAATATGAATTAGTGCCACTGAACTATACACTTAAAAGTGGTTAAGATGACTAATTTTATGTCATGCATATTTTACCACAATAATCACGATTTTTAAAAGTGTACTGAACTGATTGTAAACAATGAGACACTGGAGGTTCTTATGGAAGAGAGGCTAACATCTCAGTGGGGACTTTGGAATTAAGCCATTTTTTTTTCCAGATTTGTGCTTTTGTTGGCAAGCTGTGTTTGAGACCATCTTTGTTGCTGTCACATAGCAAGATGAGTCTTCAGTCCCTATAATTTCATGATGAAACAAACAGCATTGGTAGATGAACATTTCTAATGGAGAATGCATAGTTGAGGTTGGAATTTGGGCAGCAAAAAGGACTTGAAACTGAGGTTGGTATCCCATATTTGAAACACTTCTTGGCAACCCCAAATGAATTTTGATTTGTTTGTGTGCTTCTAGGAAACTTGAGTTGGATGAAGCACGGAGGCTTAATGTTGAAAGTTATCAGCCTGGATGGAATTAATGAAAAATGTGAGAATAGATCCTTAGGTTTTAGAGTAGTTTTGTGCACTGAATTGACGTTGTGTTCTTTTTCATTCCCCAGCAAATATATTCTCATTGTGTGCTCTGAGGAAATGATTAAAAAACATCATTAAAATACTTCTTTTCCTTTCTTCTTCATTGGAAGAGGCCACAAGTGTCTGCTTTTTCAATTTGAACCAAACCTTTGCTTTTGTATTCTAATAGCAACTCTAAATACGCTCGGTGTGGTTCAGTGGCTCGCAGGATTTTACACCATGAGAATTACCACAGGGGCTCACAAATCATCATTTCTGATCTCGTTGCTTTAGAGACAAAGAAGGCGGGGCCCTGAGAGTCGTCATGGATCTTTTATAATTCCATCAGTTTCCTGGCAGTTCAAACAAATTTTATAGCCAAATGGCAAGGCTAGGCAGGGCGAAGTGCTGAGGGTCACCGTGCTCAAGAGAAAAGGGGAGTTCAGACCAGAGGACAAACCCCTGCAGGACAAAGCAGGGGAGGCTGCTGGGAAGAGGCGAGCTTGAGAAGGGGTCGCATCTCTCTTTGTCATTAACAGATGGAACTGGGGAGTCGGAGCTCAAGTCTTGGGGGAGCCTTATTCGGGCTGATGGAGACTTTTTGGTAGACCCTTGATGAGCTCGATGTGCAGTTTTGAATTTAGTTACATTTGGTTTCGCCCTTTCTTAGCTGTGTGATCTTGGACAAGTTATTTACTTCGCTCAACCTCAGTTTTTTTTTTTTTTTTTTCGTTTGTGAAAGAGCAATAAGATCTCCTTAGTGGAGGTGTTCTGGCTTGTCTTGCAAAAAGGTGAGACAAAACCTAGAGGGCATAAGCTGGTGAGCCTCCATAGGTGGAATGGGGTGGCGTGGTAAGAGTCAGAGGAAAGATAGACTCCAATTTTTTGCCCGTTTCACAAAGGACAAAGCAGGTAGTGGTTATTTGCTATATAACATTTCTTTACCCAATTTGTAAAAACAATTCTTAGCATGGTAAGGGATTTGGAAAGAGCACGAACTTTTTGGAATGCAGTTTATAGAACCTTAAAAGCATTCATAACCTTTGATTCAACAATTTTACTTTTGGAATTATTTCCCAAGGAAACCATTGAAAATTACAGAAAGAACTTTTTGCACAAAGTCATCCATGGTAACATTATTTATTTATTATTATTTTAAAATTAAATTTTATTTTTTAGAGATGGGTGGGTCTTGCTGTGTTGCCCAGGATGGCCTCCAACTCTTGGCCTCAAGCAGTCCTCCTTCCTTAGCCTCCCCAGTAGCTGGGATTACAAGTCCAAGCCACTGTGTCTGCCTCATGGTAGCGTTATTTATAACACAAAAAATTGAAAAAAAAAAAAGCCAAGTATTTACCAAAAGGAGTATGACTCAGCATATTTTGGTATGTTCACACATTGGAATAAGACGCAGCCATAATGATGTTGATGAGAATTAGAATAACGTGAACAGTGCATGTATGTATGTAAAATTAGTGACATATGAATGTGTGATATATCATTAGTGATATACATGAACAAACATGGGATGTTTGTTAAAATACAGGGATAAAAGACGTACACATTTAATAGTGATTGCTTTCATATTACAGTAAGAAGGGGTGATTACTCTATGTTTTTCGGTATTTTCAGTAAGTATTTATTACCTTTATAGTAAGAAAAAGCCGTGAAAAAAATCCAGTTCCATAATCCATTTAAAATTAGATGCTGGGTGCCATTTCCAGAGTTCATTTTAGGAGAAAATATCCCAGCTCGAGATGTACCTTCACCATCCCTGCCTCTTCCCAGCAGCAGAAGAGACCTACAGATCAGTGTGTCCGAAGTGACAGTGTGACACAAAGCACTTGCCAACAGGGAGGTGAAAACTCTCCTACTCTGCTATTTCCTCTGGGAAGCAGATACAAAATGCCAGAGGGGAGGTGCTCAGGAGATGAAGGGGAATGGTGCTTGAAGAGAGGGTCAGAAAGATAGAGAGAAAGGATGCAGAAAACAGAAAAAATTAAAAGAGGCATGAGGCATAAAAACAGGGGAAAAAAAGGTGAAGAAATAGAAGAGAAAGACAACGGGCGTTTAGGGGAAAATGCAAACAAAGCCTTCAATTAGCCTTTTTATTGCTCTAGGCCTTTATTATATTCTGAATAATAAATCAGTAGGTGCTTTACTTTTATTTATTTATTTTTATTTAGCAATTGTAGCACTAGGCAATAAATAAATGGGCATATCCGCCTGACTTCTGTCTCCAGGAAGCATTTGTAATTCAAATTGGAAGCAAGACCAATTTTTCCTCCCATGTGTCTCCGCCACCCTGGGCAGCTGGGAGCCTTGGCCCTGGGTGATAGACTGTCATGGGCCTGTTGACTGGACCCAAACACTTTGTTTTCCTAAATAAAGGATCCTCTGTAATGTACCCTTGCACTTATAGTTGAGGGCTGAGGAATAGGATTCAGAAAGAAATGATGTATTTTATACTGAAACTTTTCGGGGGTGGCTTTGAGGGATCACTTTTTTCTACTATGAACAAATCCATAAAATGGGAATACCTTGCTGAAATTCTTGTTGGCTGGCATTCACAGAGACTTCTGATGTTTGTGGAAGGAACCCGATAGAGGAGGGAAGACAAAAAGGAAAGAGGCAAGGAAAGAAATAGCTGAGTGTAGTGGAGAGAAAATTGCTTTTGACATGAAGCACCTATGGGTTGGCATCATAACTTCAGCCCTCACCTACTTCCCTAAGGACCTGGTAAACATTACCCAACGTGTATGAATCTTGGTTTCCTCACCTATAGATGAATAGCCATACCTAAATCAGGGGACATTATAAAGACTCAATGACATGCTATGTGTAAATACCTAACACACACTATGCGCTCATTTGTGTGAATCTCTGTTCCATTTATTGACCTTATGCCAAGAATTATGCTAAGTGATTTTCAGGGCCCCTGCCTAGTAATTTAGACAGACAACTCCCATTATTTCCTCTGAATGCAATAAAGTTGTTTTGAGTATATCCTGATAAGTAATTGCTTCCCTTAATGATACTCCAGTGGAATACAATATGGAAACCTCTGAAGGTTCTTATTCTTGAAACTAATATTTAAGTACAAGTGCTTACAATTAGTCTTACCTCGACATGTTCCTAGCATACCAAGAAGCCCTGGGTTTCTAAATATAGAAATCAAAATACACTGAATACTTTGAAAGCCAAATCAGAGAACCTTATACCAAAGAAGGCTATGCTGGCGCTAATCTGCAACATAACTATGTATCCCATCACAGGGAACATTGTCTGTGCAGTAGATCAGTGTCTTAGAAATGGAAATATTCAGTCTGTTTGAAACAACTCCCCACCTTCACATGCCCCCCAACATCCTCCACTTATAGCACATAAGGGAATTTCTTGGAAAAACAAACTCAGTAATTAACAAACAAAACAAGACCTAGGAAAACAGAATCTATGGATACTGATGTTTGGACGATGGGATGGAGTACTTTGCCAAGACTGTGGCTAAAAATTTCCCATGCAAATAAAAAAGTGACAAAAACACAACCACGTGCTAAGTGAGATTCCTAGAATTCTGCCTTGTTTTTGACTTTGCTGAGCACTTCTTAGACGCTAGTGCCTTTTTAATCCTCATGAGTTACCTGATGATATTTTTTCAGTAGATGAAGAAAATGAGCCACAGAAGGTTAATTCACTTTCTGAAGATTATAGTGATTTGGTTCATCATCAAGCTGGAATGCGAGTAGAGCTGATTCTCTGGGCTTCAGTTTTCTCATCCATAAAATGGGAAAGGATTGTTGGTGAGAATCAAAGGCGTTAGTGTATGAAAAGGTGAGGTACTTGGTTCTCACGGTGTGACTGGCAGACTAGCAGCATTGGCATTGCATGGGAATGTAATGCTAATTTTCCTGTTAGAAATACAGGATCCCAGGTACCACCCCAGACCTCCTAAAACTTTGGGGTGCGGTGTGAGGGTGGAACATTGTGTGTTTTAACAAGGCTTCCAAGTGATTCTGATGCCACCCTAAATTTGAGAGCCAATGGACTAGTTTCCATGTTCTGACTTTTCTCCTAGTGACACTTTTTTTTTTTTTTTTTTTTGACATGGAGTCTTCCTCTATTGTGCAGGCTGGAGTACAGCGGCACTAACTCAGCTCACTGCAACCAGCACCTCCCAGGTTTAAGTGATTCTCCTGCCTCAACCTCCTGAGTAGCTGGGATTACAGGCACCCACCACCACGCCTGGCTAATTTCTGTATTTTTAGTAGAATCAGGGTTTCACCGTGTTGGCCAGGCTGGTCTCGAACTCCTGACCTCAGGTGATCCTCCCTCCTTGGCCTCCCAAAGTGCTGGAATTACAGGTGTGAGTCACCACACCCCACCACTAGTGATTTTATAGGCCCAGTTGTTTGGGCTGTATAATATAAGCCACAAACTATAGGCTCAAGAGTTTGATTTTTGTTTTGCTGTTTCTAACTTGCTCTCTGCCTCTGGTAAGATAGAGAAGCTGTGTATACCATGAGATCCTTTGCTGAAAAGCAGAGAGAACAGAATAAAAACATGAGTGAAGAATTGTAAAATGATTAGGAAAAACTTTGCAGATTGAATATTTGGAACAAACAGGTAATAGTCGTTTGTGAACGAATCACGAAACTCAGAAATAGTAAAAAATACATTAAGTTGATTAAAACAATTTTAAATGTATTTTTTAAGTATTTGAAATGTCAGAAAGAGAGGAAGACGGAAACTGTCAATTAGCTCATATTCCTATTACACTTTTTTTTTTTTTTTTGAGACAGAGTCTTGCTGTGTTGCCCAGGCTGGAGTGCAGTAGAGCGATCTTGGCTCAGTGCAACCACCGCCTCCTGGATTCAAGCAATTCTTCTGCCTCTCAGTCTCCCGAGTAGCTGGGATTACAGGTGCATATCACCGTGCCTGGCTAATTTTTGTATTTTTTGTAGAGACAGGGTTTTGCTATGTTGGCCAGGCTGGTCTCAAATTCCTGACCTCAAGTGATCTGCCCACCTTGGCCTCCCAAAGTGCTGGGATTACAGGCGTGAGCCACCACGTGCGGCCTCCTGTTATACTTTTTAAAGTATTTTCTCATCTGTTCTTTCATCTTAGACTCACTATGAATATTTCAGGTTGGTAAATAAGTAAGAGATTATCTTCAGTATACAGATGAGGAAACTGAGACTCAGTGAGGCTGAGCAAATTTCTGAAATATACACTTCAGAAAATTAACTAATGTTAATAGACTATCATGTCTGTTAACTCCCTCAACCTATGGGCTTTCCTTTCTAGATTTCTCTACTTGCCCATTATGTATTTTGGGGAGCATAGATGTTCATTTACATTTCAACTTTGTTGTTGAAAAGTTGTAAGTTAGCTACTATTTAGTATAGTTAGCTACTATTTTGTTGGTAAACTTCACATACACAAAATGAAAAATATACTCGAGTTCTTGCACATATTGAAATGGTAAGTGATAAGAAATGAGACACAAGTTAAAGATGCTTTATTAATTCATTTGTTTGTTCCTTTGTTCATTCAACAAATGTTTATTGAGGATTTACTATGTTCTAGATACTGGGAAGCATTTCTGTGTTTACCATAGTGAGCAAAATGGACCTCCATTGGCTTTAATATTCTCATTTCATCATCCCTGCAATGTGGCAGGGGTCACTATTATTGTTATATAATTAGGTAGATAATTATTATTGTTATATAATTAGGTTATATAATTATAATAATTATAATTATTAATGCATGTCATACTAAGCCTGCTTGGCCACCCTGTCTTCTTGGGGTCATCCTAGAGGCTCCTCTTAGGACCAGCTTTAAATGCAGTCTTCTAGGCGAGGTGCGGTGGTTCATGCCTGTAATCCCAGGACTTTGAGAGGCTGACGCGAGTGGATTGCTTGAGCCCAGGAATTTGAGATCAGCCTGGGCAACACAATGAGATCCTGTCTCTATAAAAGAAAAATGAAAACAACACAAAACAACAACAAAAACAAAAAAAAACCCACTGTTCTTCCAAGAACTCAGTTGTAAAAAATGGTTTGAACAACCAAAGCAACATGTAGACTACTGTGTAATGTCAACAGCTGGCTAAATAAACACAGAGTTCACCTCAATGACAACACATGGACACTGGGAGGGGAACATCACACACCGGGGCCTGTCGAGGGGTGGGGGGCAAGGGGAGGGAGAGCATTAGGACAAATACCTAATGCATGCGGGGCTTAAAACCTAGGTGATGGGCTGACAGGTGCTGCAAACCACCATGGCACATATATACCTATGTAACAAACCTGCATGTTCTGCACATGTATCCCAGAACTTTAAAAATATATATATAGAGAGAGAGATATAACATAGATATATAGATATAATATAGATACATAGATATAATATAGATATATAGACATAATATCTAGATATAGAGATATTATGTCTATAGATATATATAGATATTATATATCTGTATATATAAAAAATAAACACAGAGTTCACCTTAGAGGCAAGTATAGGCTTTCTGCATGAGAAATGGAAGGTTGCACATTATGCTGAAGATGCAACTGACATGACAGGGGAAAACGCTTTGTGTACATGAGCGCAACTGCTCCATAGTGGCAGTTCTTATGAAGTGAAGATTCAATAAATAAATATGCATTCATTTATTTAACAGTATTTTTTGAGATGCTACTATAGGCCAGAAACTGTCCTGAGGATTGGGACTATAGCAATAAACAAGATAGGCATGTTCTGTCCTTCCGGAACTTGTTTTCTACCTAAGGGAATTCAGGGACTGACAACTAATTAATACAATGCAGGATAAGGAGATGGTGAGTGGCTGACTAGGGGTAGGGAGGGGTGGCTCCTTTAGACAGGGTGGTCAGGATAGGCCTGTTGGTGGAGGGGAGATATTTTCTGAGCTCTGTGTGCTGTGAAGGAACAGCTCAGGTTGACAGCTGAGAAAGAGTATTCCAGGGCAAGGGAACTGCAAACATAAAGGCTCTGAAAAGGGAATGAGCTTGGCCAGTATGGCTGGAGGGTGCATTTATTGAGTGCACAGTATTGTGCTGGGCAACGTGGGGATGGGCAAGGTTTTCTGGAGAGGTGGGCAAAATCAAAATAGAAGATTTGGTCTTGACCTTCAAGGAGATAACGTATAGTTATGATAGTTATGAAGCAAAAAGCAGCATGAAGAATATTACTAGAACAATTAATGGTAAGGCTAGATGCCTATCTTTAACTGTACCAAGGAATTTGGAGGAAGGCGACATCAGTAGAAGATTCGGAGAGGGGATCATGATAGATGTAGGGGATTAGGCACATGGGCAGAATGAAAGAAAAGGGGACCCTTTTAGAGGGACAACAGCAGTAGAGATTACGTCTTGGAGGAGTCAAATGGAGAAAGTTGCCTGCCAAAGAGTGGTGTGGCTGCATGGATGATGAAAGCCTGGGTTCTGAAGCCAGCCTTCCTGGGTTGGGCTCCCAGCTCCAACCCTTCCCAACTGAGTGGTTCTGAGTGTGCTGGGTCTCAGTTTCTCATTTATAAAGCCAAGGTCATAATAGTCCCTACGTGTTTGTCTATTTATTGCTGCCTAATAATCCTCCCCACAATTTAGTGGCTTAAAATACTAATTTGTTATTCTGTCTTACAATTTTGTGGGTTAACTGGAGTTAGCTGAGTGGTCTGTCATGGAGCTTCTCCTGTGGCTGGGACTGGAGTCAGCTGAAGGCTCGACTGGGCTCGATGTGCAAGATAGTGCCTTCATGTACATGCCTGGCACCCAGGCTGGCATGGTTGCCACAGCTGGGGGCTGGAAGGGCATTCTTTCCCCAGGACCTCTCCCTGCAACCAGCTCGGGTTTCCTCCCTGCAGTCTCAGGGGAGTCAGACTTCTTACATGCTTTGTGCCAATTAGGTGTTAGTTGTTAGTTGTAAGCTGGCTTCCCCCAGAGTGAGCATTCCAACTCAGAAACTGGAAAAGGCATGACATCATTTCCTGTGCAGTCTATTGGTCAAAGCAGTCACATGACAGCTCAGATTCAAGGGGAGGGGACAAAGACCCCACCTCTCAATGGGAAAAATGTCAAAGAATTTGTGCATCTGTGCCCATCTTTAATATACCACTATTTTATGGATTGCAGTGAGGATCAAAGAGATTAGTAGAGAATACTGAGTAATGCACACGGAACATAGTACATGTTCAAAAATGTTCATGACGATGACGATGATGATAATAAGGGAGGATCCTGAAAGCCAGGCAGTAAATTTGGTGGTACGATCCTGATGGGATGGCAGGACCATCTGAAATCCTTGTGCCGGAATGATCAGAGAGGAGAGGTAGGAGAGAAAACTCACTGCCTAGTTTGTGCACATTTAAGAAGAAGATTTGGCCGGGCGCGGTGGCTCAAGCCTGTAATCCCAGCACGTTGGGAGGCCGAGACGGGCGGATCACGAGGTCAGGAGATCGAGACCATCCTGGCTAACACGGTGAAACCCTCTCTCTACTAAAAAATACAAAAAACTAGCCGGGCGAAGAGGCGGGCGCCTGTAGTCCCAGCTACTCGGGAGGCTGAGGCAGGAGAATGGCGTAAACCCGGGAGGCGGAGCTTGCAGTGAGCTGAGATCCGGCCACTGCACTCCAGCCTGGGCGACAGAGCGAGACTCCGTCTCAAAAAAAAAAAAAAAAAAAGAAGATTTTGTTTTACTGGGTTTGCTTTGTTAGATTCTCTCATAGGCAGTCAATATCTTTTGTGCACCTACTTCATTCATTTGTGCATTTGACCTACGAAATATTCAGCATTGCACTAAGTGCTAAGTGTATACGATAGACAAAGTCCCTGCCAGTGGGGGAGCACAATTTTAAAGCAATAGTAATTATTCATGGTTGTACTAAGAACTGTGATGAAGTTCTTAATGATCTTATGATCCCAGAAGATCATAATGGAGGAGCTTGCCTGGTCTTTGCCGATGACACTCAACCTGGAACCAGGATAAGGAGGATTGCCAGGTAAAGAGAGAGGAAGAGCCCTATGGGGAGGTCCCAGCAGAAGCAAAGGCTGAAGGTGGAGAGGAAATTGGGGCAGTCAGAAACTAGAGTGGTGACCATTGTGGTTGAGTGCAGGAGGTTTGGGGGCCAGTGGCAGGATCCCGAGCTGGAGAGCCAGGTAGGACCCCATCACTCAGGGCCTCAGAGGCTTGTGAAGGATTGCAGATTTTATCCTAAGGGTAATGGGGTTCACTGGAATGGTGGTATTTGAAAAGTTCCCAAAATTGCTAAGTCTTTTTGCTTGAAGAGGAAAAAAAAAAAGCTTAAAGAGATGGGAGATGGTGTTGAGGGATGAACTTGGCTGGTTTCACTTGAACAAATAAATCACTGGTTGCCATTTATCCCCAATCAGCAATAATCCCAGCATTCTCACCCTGGGTCAGTCTGGACAAAAGCTGCCCACTCTGCTCCGTTCCACATTTGTCAGCCCGTAATAGCATCCTTATCTCAGGAAATCTCTAGATTGCTCCCCAACATAAACTGTTTGCTGGGCAGCCAGGGTCAGCTGTGCCTGCTAAGCTGTCAGACTGACCCAGGTGCCCTGTTTGAACTGTGGAAGGTTCAACGGAATTGAAGTGGCCAGTCCGAGGCAGTGTGTTTACTGATACAAGTTTGGGTCTGAGACTATAATTTTCCAGCACCCGTGAAAGCCACCTGCACTAACCAGTTCATGGACTGAATGGCCAAGCGCTGCATGCAGCCAAAAAGGACATTGCTTCCCCTCCACTGCCCTCAAAGAATCAGACCATTTAAAGCAAACTCCATTCATGCAAGGAGTGGGATTTCTTAGAGATTCGGACGGGGTGGGGTGGGGTGGAAAAAACCCCTCAAGTTGCAAAATAAAACAAAAATACAGATGGCCTTCAGTTTTTAGTGCCAGTGTTGAATCAAAAATAGCCTATGTTGGGAAGGGAGATGATGTTAGTTAGGTAAACCCCTTTAACTATCTGCTGGACGGGCTGGTGCTTAAATGCTTCAGATATTTCCTAGGAGCAGTTTGAGCTGGAAAAATCCTCCTTACCTAAAGGGTTAAAAATGTGGAACATGTTTTTGAGTGCCTCTTTTCTTTTGTTAATGGGAACTGACATTCCCTACAATCAAATGGGACTGAGCCTAATCATATTGTCCATGACAGAAGAAATTAAGGTCTGTGGTAGAAGACATTATAATCCTGACAGAATTTTCATGCTCTCCAAAAGCCCAAATTACTCTGTTTACTAAAATGACATGTTGGTTGATCTTTGTTTTAATGCTCTGATTGGGGGGCCTGCTAATTTCTGTTTTGTGGGGAGGGGGTGGCCTTTAGTGTTCCCAGAAGCTTCTCATCATTTATCTTCAGATGTGCTGGGACAGATAAGTGACTTTTTTGACTAGGAAATCTCCCCCATGCTGTATGACTTCAGGGTTTGGACTGGCCAAAGGCAGCAGAGAGAACTGCCTCATTTTGTTTTTCTCTAAGGCCCGGCATGGTTTCTTCCTTCCCAAATGATCTGTTTGGGATCCACCAGCAGCTGAGCCACCCAGAATTTATTCAGCAGAGTACCTGAGGTCCAAACCCATGCTCAAAAAAATTGTTTTTTTGATGACGGATGATGTGATAGTATATGCTGCTTTTCAATTATTATACCAAAGATGATGTAGACACTACAGTGATATCATTTGACTACACATGATGAAGTTGCTATTCAAAATATTGTACAGCGCTTGCAACATGAGCATGATCAAAGTGGAGAGTGCAGCCAGTCAGTGTGGATGCTGTGCAAACAGCTGGTGTCCCAGTAACCAGTGGTGGGCTGGTATGTGCTAAAAAGCTGACTCTCCCAAAAGTCATGAAGCCCTGAGTCATAGTGCATGCTGATTTCTGAGGTAGAAACACTCCCACCACTGCCAGCTTCAAGCCACCAATGTGATATCAAGTGGCTTGCAAATTTTCTGCAAATTTAAGCAATCGGCTCTTGCAAAGCCTATGTAAGCCAGTTCCAGCACAACACTGTCTGTAGCAGGAACATACCAGCTTAATATCATCCCTGCACACACACACTCACATACACATGGATACACAGATACATCCAAGGGGTACTTTTCTCTCTCAGAAAAATGTGAAGTTATAAATGACATATAGAAACAACTCAGCTGGGAATAAAATGTCTGAGGTGTTACCAGATGAACCATCAGGGCTGTCAAGAGAAGAGCTGCAGTTGGATTATTTTCTGCTTCTCCATCGTAGCGAAGCTACAACTCAAGCTTCGTTTTCAAAATGCATTTCTCACCCAATGCTTTTTTTCTTCTTTTCTTTTTAAAAAATACACTTCAACTCGGGGGGTGGGGAGGGGGGGGAATAATTTTGTACCCCAGTCACCAGTGAAGCTAGCTCAAAAGTCACCAATTTAAAAAACCATTTTCAGATTTGGTATGTGGGCAAAATAAGTGCAGGCTATAATCAGGAAATTCTGCGTAAGAGCGAATGGATTGGAGGCGATTTTAACTCGGTGGGTAACGAATTCTACAGCATTATAGCTGGAATAATTCCTTGCAAGCCTTCTTGGGGCAGCTATGTTCTAAAAATGGTTGATGCTTCTATTAGGTCAGTGTTCTCCATTAATCCATGATCTATTTTAGAAGAAAAAACAATCCCGTGTAGCCCGTGAGATTTTTGATTTGAGCACTTCGGTCAGAAGCCGATTATTTCTTTTTTACGAACAAGTCCAGAGTTGCTCCTTGCAAGTGAAGTCCTTACAAAGAATTCTAATAGGCATCCTGCTGGGTTGTTGTCTGTTCTTAAGTCTCTTTTCATTTGAATTGGAAAGAAATAGCAGTCTGCTGAAATACTGGTCTCTGGCAGTGGCCTTTGCAGAGCTAAACAAGAACAACCAACGTCCATCATCACACATGACGACTAAATCATTTCGGTCAAGTTGCATGTAGCGGATAGATGGTGATTTTCACATTCTGCAGCTTCTGACAAATATTGCCTTATCCCTCCATAAACATCTCTATTGGTGCCTCTCTGGGTTCTGGAAAAGTAGTTCCGGCAGGGTAGTGCTGCGAAGAAATGAAAGTCAGAGAAATACTTGTATTATCCTTCTTTGCTTTGATTTTTTTACATATCAAAATTAGTTTCTGATTCCCACTTGGGAGAAAATAATACAGTAGCTCCTAGTGGAAAACCTGTCTTCAGTTATATTTAGCAGGGAAATGAGTCAAACTATTGAGAGACTGCCAGCTTCATCATTATAGGATTATGCATTTTAATAGGACACAAGTTCGCAGGCCTTTGGGTGTGTTAGTTGCGTCACACACATTTTATTTTTCCAAGCATCCTGAGGCCTGGAATCTGCCTAGTTTTTAAAAGCCAGGTGTTGGGTGACCTTTGTTTCTTTTTGCTTCATTTTAATCACTTGATCCTTCTTACACGGTATCATTGAGGATGAGGGAATCGACACGGGCAAATTTAATTTGAAGGGCACCTCTATTTTGGAAGCTTTACATGATGACTTAGCAGAGAAATAAATTTCCTCTTCTTAGGTGCTGCTTAGATAATTCAGGCTTGCACGAAGAGGAGTTAGGCCCTATACTTTGCAACTCTTCACTAGTGCAGCTGGGACTCGGTGAGAGAAAACGGGGACCTGGATATCTTCGTGGCCTTGTAAGGCTACATTTTGGAAACTGCCAAAATAGTTTTGTCATTTCAGAGAACCATAAGGGCAGGCTTCCTGGGAGCCGTTTTCCGGCTCTTGACCTTGTTTGCACAAGTTCGATTATTTTCAAAATAATAATCGGGTATTCAGAAGTTTATTACCAAGCTTCCTATGGTTATCTGTATATGTTTCTCTTGAATCTAATCTGTGAGAGGGTCTCCTCGCAGTGGCGTTTTTATGTAAAGCTTTTGCACACACACCCAAGAAGAGCTTCACTGAACTTTTTGCAAGAGAGACACCTGTTTACTCGCTTGAGCATCAAAATTCATCTCTCTGTTTTTATGTAAGGATGGCCTTTGTTTTCAAAGGACATTCATTACCCACTGAAATACTGTATTTTCAAGTTCCTGATGCTTAAACATATTTTGGAAATGTCAAAAAGAGCAAAAACCAAGTCTTCATTTTAAATGCATTGCTTTATGGAGACAAGGGGGAGTAAGAGAAGGAGTGTGTATGTCATGACTAATACTGAATGCTAAGGTTGTTTACTTTCCTTTGGACTTGGCCAAGTAAATGTATATCTGGTAGAATAGAATCCATGAGGCATATAATTAATGGTGTGGTGTTTATTTCCTGCGAAGAAACTATATTATTTATTCTAGAATAAAAAAGGAGATACAAACTTTTCTTCCTTCTTGTGATGTGAAACAGAAGATAGATGGTAATTTTAGAAAACGTTGCTTAAACCTCCAGGAAACAAAATGTCTCAGGAAGGTTTAAGAGCATTGTGGCAGTGATTCACGGCAAGTAACAATTTTCAAAGGAAATCTACTAGTTAGAAATTTTAGTTTACAAAATAAATGAGGAAATCTCTCTAGTATTCTTTTAAATGGTCCTTTCTCCTCTGGCACCATTCAGTTCAGTGTTAGCTATTCTGGTTGTCTGATGTTGGTATTTTCTGCAGTCCTTGTCTTCTATAATGTGAGGCACACCTGTGTCTAGTATAACTCTTAGAAGGCAATTGTCTTTCTTTTTAATGAGCCGGGTTTTTGAGCAACAAATATGAAGAAGAAGGAAAAACATGACCATGAAATCAGAAACATTCCTGTGGACAGAAAGAGGTACTTTAGACAAAAGTAACTCATTCCTCTTATAGTGAATTCAACTCATTCTGCTACAATGTAATAGGAGGAAAAAATTTCTTGGAGACCCCACATGTCTGCCTTGAGTTATGAGTATCAATAACATTAGCCATAACTGCAGAGAGAACCGTTAGTTGTATGAACATATAATTCTATCAAAAAGTAAAGCTCACTACGCTACTTGGGGAAAACAGTGTCTACAGTAGTGAGTCCACAAAACTCACTGTGTTATGTTAAAAGCACGTGTTCAACCCATTTATTGTTTTTTTCCTTTTTGATTTCATGGAGTGTTTCCTGGGTCTTGCGTTATGGCCCAAGCTAACTAAGAAGATCCACGTGGCATTTCACGAACCCTCATTTATCCATACTTTGTTCATACTCTTTATCTTTCTTGACACTTCTCTGTTTTCATAATGAAGCAACTCTCATCTCAGGACAAAGTTGGTCTTTTCTCAAATGAATGAGTTTCTTTGTTTTTCGTTTTTGAGGTATGGTCTCACTCTGTCGCCCAGGCTGGAGTGCAGTTGAGTTGTACAACCATGGCTCACTGTAGCCTCAAACTCCCTGGCTCAAGGGATCCCCCCTACCCCAGCCTCTGAGTAGCTGGGGCGACGGGCGTGCACCACACACAGCTAATTTTTAAATTGTTTATAGAGATGAGCTCTTGCTATGGTGCCCAGGCTGGTCTGGAACTCCTGGCGTCAAGTGAGCCTCCTGCCCCTGCCTCCCGAAGTGTAGGATTAAAAGTGTGAGCCACTGCACTCAGCCTAGTTTCTATATTTTTGCTCTCTTCTTGTGACTTTTCTGCTCCCAATTCATTTTTTTGTTTGTTTGTTTTTCTTTTTTGGACCTGGAGATCTTCCTGTTATCCTCCAACTACAGAAATAGTATTGATTCTTGAAGGTGAGGTTCACATCCCA
Organism: Macaca fascicularis; assembly: GCF_037993035.2. NCBI lineage: Eukaryota > Metazoa > Chordata > Mammalia > Primates > Cercopithecidae > Macaca > Macaca fascicularis. Next base: position 23,444,745 of record NC_088379.1, on the reverse strand, counting down.
CCTTGTCTGGGAAGTTCTTCAAACTTTACTGGCTGGGTCATTAATTTGGCACAGCCAGTTGTATTTTGTTATCTCTTTTTTGTTTGTAAAATCACCAACCAGATTGGAGGTTCTTGAGAGCAGACATTCGGGGGCCCCTAAATTATACATCCTTGGCTTTATCAGTATTTGCCACTCAATTTATAAAAAGGCTATTCTGACAATGTCAGAGACAAAGATAGGATATAAGGCTGATTTAGGCAATAGCCTGACAATACTTTTCTGTGCATTTTTCAGTGCTTAAAAAAATGCTGCATACGGTTTATTGGCACTTTGATGATGCCCGACTAAGAATAGGCATTCTCATGAAACTGTCCGCAGGAATGCTTATTGCTTTATTTGGAGAAGTTATCACTTATTCTGAACTAAGCAAGTCACCCCAAAATAGCAGAGTGAAAGTATTTACTTTGCCTTTTCTGATGTTCCTTTGGATCTGGGATTGTTCAATTTGGTTAATTCATTTTGTTCCTTCTAGTTCTACCTGAATGAACTTCAAGCCAAAGAATTTTAAATGTTTTCACAGATGGTCTCAGAGACCTTAGAAACAGTATGTGTCATTTCGCATTCCATCATTTCACAGATAGAGAAACTGAGGCACAGAGAAACGTAGTCACGTGCAGGCTGGGCCCGGCTTCCTAGTGCCCTGTCAGCTCAGTGCTTTCTTCACTATACCAAGTGGTTGCCTGTCATTAGCTACCTGCATTTTTCTATTTACTGTACTTCATTTGACAAATCATTAAAAATAGATAGCACAACACTGGCTTCCAGACTAATCTTTGAGCGGTCCCATTATTTTTAGCTTCCCATGTGGAGAACTGGCTATTTATTCCTGAGCTTTGGTTCCTTTCGGTGAAGAAGGCTTTAATCACGACAGAACTTCACCTTTTACCCCATAGTTACCGACTTGCTTGCCTGGCCTTAATAGCCTCCTATGAGAGAGACCTTCTCCACAGCCTTTAGAAAGTCTAAATAAATTATGCCCACAGATTCCTTTTTATCTGCTGTTTTTAGCACACAATTTTCCCAAACAAAAAACCAGGCCAGAGGGCACGTTTGTCTTGGTAGGTGCTTTGAAATGCCTTGCTGTGGAATTTATTCTTTTCTGGTGCTTGTGTATAGATGGATGCTTGACTGGGTTCGGGGCTGGGGCTGTGGAGGACAGCAGCAGCAGCTCTGAAGTGAAAAAAAAACCCAGCCCTACAACTGGTTTCTCTGTCTACAAGATGTCAGGTGGCCAGTTCCACTGCACATTTTTTAGGGCCAGCCCTTTTGGTGGTGCTGTTTTTTTTTTTTTTTTTAGGTCCTCTGAACACTGGGCTCCTCAAAGCCACCTCTGCTATGAGGGCTTTTGGACTTCCATTCTTTCATCCCAATCCCCGCTGAGTCCCCAAAGCATGTAGGAGGATGTCTTTGTTCCTTGAGGCTTCCTGGTTATCTCTACAAATGTCTGTCATGGAACTGTAGCACCTTTGACATTTCTTTATTTACCTGTGGGTTTCACCAGACTGGTCACATTTTCCCTGCTATATGCCAGTGCCTAGAACAGTGACTGCTACATAGTCGGGCTCAATCAATGTCTGCCTAGTGAGTTAACTGTGTTATCTCCAGTGCTTAGTGTAGGGTTGCACTACAGAGTGTTTGAATGAAGACATGAATGAATGGAGTTGAGTTGCAATGGTTAAGGGTAGTATGCCCCCTCCTAGCTGAGTAACCATGAATGCGCTGCTTACCCAACCTTTTTAAGCCTCATCTTCCTCATCTGTCTAATGGGGATAATAATAATATTACCTACCTGATAGGGTGATGGTGAGGATTAAGCCTTAAAATTCTTAGAACAGTTCTCAGTTACAGTTTGATATTATTTTATCTTCTGAATCAAAATGAAGTAAATTTCCTCTTCCCTCCACCTACACCCATGGCAGAAATGAGCATGGATCCTGCTGGAGGGCTGTGGAAATGGTAGGGAGATTTGTAGTCTTTAGCCAAGACATGATGGCTTCAAGAATGCCCAAGCTTCTTAGATGACTTTTAAAAACTAGTTACCATTTTCATAGTTCTTACAATGTGCCAGGCAAGTTACATATGCGATGTCATTTATTCCTCAAAACAAATCTTTAAGGGTAAGCATTATTCTTCCCATTCTGCAGATGATGACATGGAAGCTGAGAGAAGTCAAAGGCCAAGGTCTTGCATGAGTAAATGGCAGAGCCAAGAGTAGGTTTGAGGTCTTGCCATTCTTCCTGTGGGACTGTACAATGGGCTTTGTCTGATTTTAAAGATGTGATTACAAAGCCAATGTGGAGGGTTTTAAAAACCGTGTTCTTGTGTTAATATCTAGGAAAAGTTCATGTGTAGCTAAGGCTCCTCAGCAGCTTAATCCTGCCTCTTCATTTTTGCTTCAAAAGACTGCAGGTTATCGAATAACAAACAGCTCATTAAATAACAATGCAAAGCCAAGCATTTGGACATTGTGCTAATGGAGTCAGAAAGTCTGGTTTAGAATCTTGATGTGGACCCTATACTGAGTCAGCAGCTTGTGAGATGTGGCTAGTCATTTGGCCCATGCCTCTCTATTCTGGTCTAGCTGTCTCTGCCCATCGAAGATAGAACCCACTGTGGCAGACACATATAGTCTTGACAATTCAGCGTCACTTTGGCTGGACCCTTGTGTCGGGAGAAGTTGGTGATCTTTCAGATAGACCAACATAGATGAAAACATTAATGGTCCTGAAAATCATTCTGGAACCCAAGAGAAGACACAAATGGAGCAGAACCGTCATCCCACAAAGGTCAGAATTAAAAGTCCTGGGTCCAGAAGCAGCTCTCTTGGCCTTGCTTATATGGGCATTGGATGCATGTTGGATTGTGGCTCTTCAAGCAGGCCAAAACTCTTGGATAGAAACTATCCTTTATGAAGAGCAGATCTAGAATAGAACCTTTATCTCTGTCCCACGCACTCTAGTTTGGGTCTGGCCTTGAATGCCCAGGAAGAACCTGGCAGTCTAATCTACAAATGATGTGAGCCTTAGGAAAGAGTTTCTCAACTGTTGCAGTATTGATATTTGGGGCCAGATTATTCCTTATGGTGGGAGGGTATCCTGTGCATTCCATTGTAGGATATTTACCAGCACCCCTGGCTTCTATCCACTAGATGCCAGTAGCATTTCCTCAGTTGTGACAATGGAAAGATCTCTAAATATTGTTAATGTCCTCTGGGGTGGGACAAAATTGGCCCTGGTGGAAAACCACTGCCATAGGGTCACTGACTTGTGAAACCTTGGCTTGGGCAGAGCTAGTCAGGGAAGACTTGGTTTGTTGACACATCTCACCTCCCAGGTGTCCTTCTGAATGCTGTGAAACTAATGCAGAGTCTATTCCTTATGGATTGAATTCCAGAAGATGTCTAGCACCTAACACTATGCATAAAACACCATGAACTCCCAGCTTCTGCATATCAAAAAAGGCCATTTCCCTCATGTGGCTATACTTCTTAGATAGCAGATAGATGACTTATGACCCCCCACCCCTCACCCCACACCTACTCTTGTGCTCATGGAAGGCATTATGAATCCATCTTAACATTCTTTTCTACTGACACTAGTGGCTTCAGCATCCTTTCAACATAGGTTGCAGGAAACTGTCATTGTTTAGAATTAGTAAGCAAGATAAAAGCTGTTTATCATCTCTGGACTTGACTCTATTAAATCAATTCAAAGAGAACTGTCAAACTTTAAGATGGTTGTGGAAACGCCTTCTGACCGAAGAGGGGCTAGATCCTTGATTTTTAGTCTCTTTCGATTTCTTTTCTTTTTTAAGGTCTGTATGTCTCAGTTATTTGTTCTACAGAATAGAGCCAAACTTTACTGGAAGAAACAGGGATGCCATAAGAGTTATTAATTAATGTTTTTGGATTTTTAGATAGTGGAAAGCTGAGAGCCGAAGGAACTGAAGACATCTGTCTAAGTGAGCAGAAGAGACTGTTTCTGGCACTACTGTGGGCTTCCAAGGCAAATCTTGAGTTAATTACAGCTCTTGGTACATTCAACAGTAATCAACTTAATAAAGTTAAGCTTTGTCTCTAGGTAATGGACAGAACACATTTTTGTTTTTGCAAATTAAAGACAAACAATAAAATACAGTAAGTTCTATGATCAAAACTCTATTATCACCATCCAGAACTGATAATTGTTAACATTTTGTCATACTTACCTCAAATCTTTCTTTTAATTAAAGAAATAGATTGTCTTAGTCCATTTATGCTGCTATGACAAAATATCTGAGATTGGGTGATTTGTAAACAATGGAAGTTGCTCTGGAGGCTGGGAAGTCCAAGAGCAAGGGGCTGGCAAATTTGGTCTGGTAAGAGCCCATTCCTTATAGATGGCATTGTGTAAGTGTCCTCACATGACAGAAAGGACAGAAGGACAAAGAGGGACTAAGTTAGTTCCCTCCAGCCCTTTTGTAAAGCACTAATTCACTCATTAGGGCAGAACCCTCATGACTTAATCACTTCCCAAAAGGTCCCACTTCTTAATAGCACTGTGATGGGGGTTACATTTCAACATGAATTTTGGAGGGGACATGAACATTCAAACCGTAGCATAGACTTCACAGATAAAGTGAAATGCTCAGTCCATTCCTAGTTCCACATGACTCCCAATCTTTCTAGAGCCATCCCATATTGCACATTTATTGTATATCTTACTAGTGCATTTTTTACTCTTGTGTTGACATATATATAAATCTTTGAACTATTGTTTTAGGTGTACTTTAAACACTTTTCACATGCAGTTTTTCATGCTGTTTATTTTTTCTTCAATTGCATGTCGTTCAAAATGCTATGATTTTGAAGCCTATCCAAGTTGATACATATATGTCTAGCTAATTAGAAGTTTACAACTTCTCATAATTCATTGCATGAACATATTTTATTACCCATTCCTCTATTTATGGACATTTATGTTGTTATACCCTTTTCACTTCTACAAATAATCTTACAGTGAACAATCTTGTAATTTCTCCTGTAGTTTCTTTAGCCTATGTACCTAGCGGTGAAATTGGTGGTTCATTTGACATACACATTTTAAACTTTACTAGATAATGTAAATGTTCCATAAAGCTGATGGCTCCAGTTTAAACTCCTGCTAGCAGTATATGAGAATTTCCAATTGCATACATTCTCAGATGGGCTGGATGAAAGCTCCCTTCTCTTGTTTGACTTTTGATCAACCAGTCTGTTGGGTTGTAATATACTGGCTGGAGGTTTTGCAGTTTGGAGATCAGTCTACCATAGAAACTGAATAAACTTTCCAACCATGGTAGAAATGTAACTTGCCTTGCAGTATACCACAATGTGAAGCCTTTTACATGGCAAGTGATGAGGCTATAAGGAATCAGAGATTATAGGCATTTTGTGCTTCTGGACTCTGACAGATGCCTCCTGCTTTGGCTGGAGCATGGCAAATATCTTCTATCACCGTTTCATGCCTCATGGTTCCTTTTGATGTCTCAATCTGAGCTGGGCCTCTCTTTCACATAATAAGGTTTTTCCTCCCTTTCCTCTTATTGCCTTATTCTCCAGTGTGAAAACTGATGCAAATACATTATTTAGTTTCCCTGCAATCTCCTTATCCCTTTGACTATCTCCTTTGTGCACTGCTTGTCTAGCCGATTCACTGATCCCTTTGCAGCAGTCTTATTTCTGATGTACTTAAAGAATTTAATATTATTTGTTGTGTTATCATTCGCTGTTTGTTTTCAAACACCATTTTTAATCCCTTCTAATCTACACTTTACATCTCACCTGCTAAAGTTTATTCTTCTACAAGCCTCACACTGGAATGGATTTCAATTTTTTGAAATATCCTTTTTCTTTGGTCTCAATAAGCTTCTGAACCTTCCTTTTTTTTTTTTTTTTTTTTTCTTTTTGGTAACTGTTTTAATTTTTGTTCTGATGTGGCTTTTGTTCCTATTAGAGACTTAAAATTTGAAATCTTTCTCTTTCAAGGGATTCTTCATGATAAAATTACTGGAAGAATATATATATATATATACACATACACACACATATACACACATACACACACACATACACATACTGTTTTGTTGTGAAACAAAGCAGTAAACAAATAAAAAACTTCTAAGAAAGTAAATTTGTTTTAGCTAACCACTGTACTTTGTACCACTTGTTAGGTCCTAGTTACAGAGCAGAGAAAGAGAACATGACACTGAGTCAGTAAGTTGCAATCTTTTTTTTTGGTTAGTTGATGAAATCCTTCTCCCCCTCACCCCCCACCCCCCATTTTTTGGTGTGACTGTATTCATAGAATTAAGACAAAGAGAAAAGCAAAATATGAAAGCTGATTTTCTGATAAATAAGAAAATTAAAGAGTTTCTCTGTCTTCTTTGTTGATTCTTCTATAGAACACCCTGAATTCTGCAGTGCCTCAGAGCTCAGTCCTGGGATCCTTTCTCTTCTTCATTCCCTTAAGTGATTCAAACCTAAAAAAAAAAAGGAAAAAATATCCCTAAATATGTTGAGTTAATTTGGGAATGAAAAATGAGGATTATAGTCCAGGATGAAAGGAATGGCAAGCCACAAGTACATTTGGTGATGGAGGGTAAAGAGAAGCTTTTATTGGCAAAAAGGGAGAGGTTTAGGTAAACTGCACAGAAATAGAGTTTGGTGGTCCAGAGGCGCAAAGCCAGCGGTGTCATCAGTTCATTGGTGGGGATGTCATTACTGGGCAAGAGTTCTTTTGAGAGTGTCTTATCTGAATTAGTGAGGCTTAAAGAATGTCTAGTGATAAAACTTGTTGTAGAGATACATGTATAGATGCAAAATGTTCAAGCTGTGCAAAGCAGGAGATGAGTGAAGGATGCAAAGGGATTTCCTGTGGGTTCCTGTGGGGGATTGTGGAAGGTCCTTGGAAACAGTTTTTATCTCAGACATGTACAAATGGGCCTCCTCTTCTTCATGGCTTCCCAACCCTGTTTTATCTGGGTCTGACAAAAATGAGTTCATCCTGGTATCTGCAACTTTCACAGTGATTTTATCTAACATTTCTAATCCTATATATTAGAACTTCTGATATTGTTCCACATGGCAACAAGACTGTTAAATTTTTTCAGTCTTTTTCTCTGTTCAGTTTGCATAACATGTATTGATCTATATTCAAGCTTACCTAATCATTCTCCTGTCATCTTTATTCTACTGTTAAACTTGTCCATTCTTTTAAGAAAATAATAATAATTATTATTATTTTTGAGATGGAGTCTCACTCTATTGCCCAGGCTGGAGTGCAGTGGTGCGATCTTGGCTCACTGCAAGCTCTGCCTCATGGGTTCACTCCATTCTCCTGCCTCAGCCTCCCGAGTAGCTGGGACTACAGGCGCATCCACCACACCAGGCTAACTTTTTATATATTTTTTTAGTAAAGACGGAGTTTCACCATGTTATCCAGGATGGTCTTGATCTCCTGACCTCGTGATCCACCCGCCTTGGCCTCCCAAAGTGCTGGGATTACAGGCATGAGCCACCCCATGCCTGACCAAGAAAAGAACTATTATATAACTTACTATTCTATGTTGTATATTTTAATATTCTCATTTTAGTTGTAGAAATTCTATTTGGTACTTCTTTGTAGTATTTACTTTTCCTTGTGAGATATCACATCTACTCATTCATTACAAGCATGCATTCTTTTACCTCATTGAGTCAAGCTGTAATAGTTGCTATAAAATCAAAGTCTGTTCCAATATCTAAGCCAGCTGTGAGATTGATTTCCATGGGTTGTTTTTCTCTTAATACTAAGTCACACTTTTCTAGTTTTTTATGTGTTGACTAATTCACATTGTGTCTCAGATATTGTGAATTTTATGTTGTAGAGATTCTGGATTGTGTTATATTTTTCAAAGAGTGTTGTTTTCTTTGTTTTAGTAGGCAATTAACTCAGTTGAACTCAGTTTTAGTCAGCAATTAACTCAGTTGAACACAGATAGAAAATTTTTTTTTAGATGTCAGCTGAAATTTCAGTTCTGTTATTTTATCCTTAGGTGATGGGCTTTCAGTTGGCCCCATGCAGTTGTAGTTCAGGGTACTAGAGATTTGCTGTCCTCTGATTCTTCAGACCAGAAAGAGGCTTTTTTGTTTTTTGTTTTTTTCCTTTTCTTAAATCAGCTACGAACCATAAAATTGCTCCTATTTACCATCCTGCAGATAACAACTATAATATATTCTGGACAAAATACCAAAAACAACTATATGAAGGACCTAGAAAGTAAATAAAAGCAGGCAGATTCTAGAGAGGAATTGATACTTGGAAAAGGATACTGTCACATTGCGACTTTCCCATTTTTGTGGTTTTTAGTTGTTCCTGGGTAAGAAGCTTAGAAGTGGATCTCTTCAACCCCATGTTTTAAAATACCGTTTTTATGATGTTACATGCCACATTTTCAACTCCAACCCGGAACATTCTCTTGAGCTCCACGTGCATAGAGCCAAGGGACCTACTCATCGTTTCTAACAGGCATCTTGAACACAGTATGCCTAAAATGCATTTTAAAATTTCTCTTTGCAAAATATCTTTCTCCACCCTCATTCTCAATAAATGGAATACCATCCTTCTGGATGTTCAAATAGGAGTCACTCTTGACACATTTTTCCTTATTAATTTTCACTATTCGACCCATCAGAAAATCCTATTCAATGCTTTGCATACTTCATATACCTTGAATACATGTACTTTTCTTTATCTCCGTTACCATCACCCTTACCACCATTATCTCTTTCATTGACACATGCAATACTCTCTCAGCATTGGTCTTCCTTGCATTTACCCCATCTCCCCTTCAAACTATTCATCATACAGTAGCCAGGGTGTTTTTCAAATGAAAATCAGATTATGTAGCTGGGTGTGGTGGCACATGCCTATAGTTCTAGCTGCTCAGGAGGCTGAGGCACGAGGATCCCTTAAGCCCAGAAGTTCAATGCTGCAATGAGCTATGATGCCACTGCACTCCAGCCTGGGTGACAGAGTGAAACCCCGTCTCTAAAAAACTAACTATATAAAAAGATTATGGGACCCTCTGGGTAGAAACCCTTCAGTGATCTAGATAGATTCCTTGCTCTTAGAATAAAATCTAAGTTTCATACCATGGTCCACATGGCCATGTGTGATCTAGTTCCTACCTACTTCTGCAACCTCACCCTGGCCACTTTTCCCATGAGGCTACAGTCACACTATCCCCCTTGATGTTGAACAGGTTCCAATCTTTCTCACTTCCAGTATTTTGTACTTGGGATTTGGATGCATCTTTGCATTACCCCTTTTGCATTACTGACTCCTACTCCTCCTCCTGCTTAAAATTAAATACCACCTTTTTAAAGCAACCTTGTCTAATCAATCAGGAGAGTTACTTTCTATCTCATCACTTTGTTTTTTTGCCCCATGGTGTTTGTCATATTTGTAATTGTTTTACGTATTTATTCCTTTGTCATCTTTTTTTTTCCTTCCACACTAAAGTATGAACCTTGTGAAAAGCAGAGTCCGTTTCTGTCTTGATTGCTGTTCTTCCATTGTCTTGATAATACCTACAATGAATGAATGGAATCTGGAGTACTGAACTGTTTCCTTCTTTAATGTATGAACTCCTTAGCTTTCTAAATTATTTCTCTTTTCTAACACCTTGTACTCAAATGTTGAAAAAAAAAATCACTGATGTGACAGTGATTTTCCCTATTTGTATCAATCTCCTTTGAGATTTTACCCCCATCCCATTGCTAATCAGCTGGATGACGCTGGGTAAGTCTCTCATCTTCTTGGGACTCAGTTGTTTTTGTCTGTGACATGAGGAAGTAAAATGAGAACTAGCAGTTTTCAATTTTTTAAGCAGTAGGAAACCTCCCTCTTTTATTTCAAATGAAGTCTTATGCACAACCTCAAAATGTTCCATTTAAAGCAAGGCGGGAGGCCTAGAGCCCTTCCTCTCACCCTCACACTTGACCCATGAGACACCTCTGGAAGACCCGAGACTCTCTGAATGCAGCCTAGAAGCTGCTGCCCTTTCAGCTTGAGCAGCCTCTGGCTTCATAACATGATCAATATTTCTGAGATGAACTCTAGGTAAATAAATCCCATGCTGTCCACTGTGGTAAAGGGTATGATTAATTCCTCTGTGCAACATACATTGAAAAATATTTGCGCTTGTTAAAAAAATTAAGGCAAGAAATATAGCCTCTAACTCAGCAAAACGAAATAAAAGTTAACCTGATTCAAATGTACCTCTAAGAAGACATGCTTTCCAAACTGATTTCTTTTCTTTCTTTTTTTTTTCTTTCTTTTTTTTTCTTTTCTGGTGGCACAGTCTCACAGTGTCACCCAAGGTGGAGTGCAGTGGTGTGATCTCTGCTCACTGCAACCTCCACCTCCCAGGTTCAAGAGATTCTCCTGCCTCAGCCTTCCCAGTAGCTGAGATTACAGGCATGTGCCATCATACCTGGCTAATTTTTGTATTTTTAGTAGAGACAGGGTTTCACCATGTTGGCCAGGCTGGTCTCAAACTCTTGACCTCAAGTGACCCACCTGCCTTGGCCTCTCAAAGTTCTGGGGTTACAGGCATGAGCCACCACACCCAGCCCAAACTGATTTCTTTTTAAAACTTAAATTTCCTGATTCTTGTTAGCTGGGAAAGGCAGGAGTTTAGACATCATGGCTTTGGAGCAAGCTGTGTCTCTCCCCATTCCCCAAAGGGTGACAGAAGGAATATCACTGCTATGAGACTGTCTTGGGTATTCATTTATTTTATTTTATTTATTTATTTATTTTGAGACGGAGTCTTGCTGTGTCGCCCAGGCATGATCTCGGCTCACTGCAAGTTCCACCTCCAGGGTTCACGCCATTCTCCTGTCTCAGCCTCCGGAGTAGCTGGGACTACAGGTGCCTGCCACCACGCTGGGCTAATTTTTTGTATTTTTAGCAGAGACAGGGTTTCACTGTATTAACCAGGATGGTCTCGATCTCCTGAACTCATGATCCAGCTGCCTCGGCCTCCCAAAGTGTTGGGATTACAGGCATGAGCCACCGCGCCTGGCCAGGTATTCATTTAAAAAGCAGGGCAGGTTAGTGGAAAAAGCCAGGACTGGAAATGAGGGTGGGCTCGAGAGTCAGCCGGGATTCTGGTTCCTGTTAATTAATGTCTCAAACACACTTCATCTTCTGAACTAGCTCCTCTGCTGGTACTAAATCAAGACTTCCTTTTCTTCTTATATACCTGTGGTCCTGAGAGAATCTGCCTTTATAGACTCATGGTAGCTTTTTAGTCTTTTAAGTGCTTCACAAGGACTCTTAACTCTCCTAATTCTTTTGAACCATGTCCAGTAGCAAAATAGAATTGTTTTCACTTTCTTCCTTGCCTCCTCTTATTTTGGGGATAGCTAAGCTTCTTGAGGCCAAGGAAGGGTAATAGAATTGCCTCAAGTTCCCAAGAGTGCTCAACACAATGCCAGGCATATACCATGTGCCTTTGATATTGTTCAGTTCACACAAATATGTACAAAAGTGTGTTTTTCTCTTTATAATAGTAATATACATTGCAGAAATTTAATTTTGCAATCTATATTACAGTGTAGATTTTGCATCCAAAGGATGTGAAAAATACAAGAATACAATTTTTGTATTCCAAGGGGCACTTGGGGGAGCTGCCCCAAATGTCTTGATAGATGGGTGAAATCTATGTTTCAAAACCTGTGGAACCGGCCGGGCGAGGTGGCTCATGCCTGTAATCCCAGCACTTTGGGAGGCAGAGGCGGGTGGATCACGAGGTCAGGAGATGGAGACCATCCTGGCTAACACAGGGAAAACCCTTCTCCACTAAAAATACAAAAAAAAAAAAAAAAAAAAATTAGCCGGGCGTGGTGGCGGGTGCCTGTAGTCCCAGCTACTCCGGAGGCTGAGGCAGGAGAATAGCGTGAACCCTGGAGGCGGAGCTTGCAGTGAGCCGAGATCGTGCCACCGCACTCCAGCCTGGGCGCCTGAGCGAGACTCCGTCTCGGGGCGGGGCGGGGCGGGGCGGGGGGAAGCAAAACCTGTGGAACCCTGATTCCCTTTCCCTGGTACTGCTGTAGAGACTTGGGTATGTGTTGCAGGACTACTGTGGGTGATTATAGGCATAGCCCATAAAAGGGGAGCCAGGCCGGTGGACTGGAAATTTATAGATGACTTAAATTTTTAAATAGAAGAATTAACTGGATTTTGGAAATTCTACAAACCAGTGAATATCCCATCAATCTTAAGACAAAAAAGTAGTAAAATTCTAGAGATTTAAGTGGCTAGTTATCGAATAGTAATAATGAAAGTGATTCAATTTTTCAGTACCCTGGATCCCCTTAAAAGTATGTTTAGTGACAATGGTGACATTTTGTTTGAAATGTTAGCAAGAAGTACACTTTCCAAAAGCCCTTTGTGGTTTCCCAGCGTTTGTGGCCAATATTTAGCTGTTCTGCCTGCCTCCTTCCCACTACTACTTTGTAGAGAGTCTAGATCAAGGGTTAGCAAGCTATGACCTGCAGATCAAATCTGGCCTGCCACCTGTTTCTGTAAATAACACTTTATTACCATGCTGCCATGTTCATTTGTGTATATATTGTCTTTGATTGCTTTTGTACTACAATGCAGATTTGCGTAGTTGCAACAGTAGAGCCTGCAAAGCCTAAAATATTTTCAACCAAGCCTTCTATCACCAAGTTTGCTATCCTCTGCTGTAGATCATTGCTCAGAATTTGCAGATAAGGTACTAGTATGCTGGATGTTCACTGTGTTGTCCAAGGTCTTGGAGTAAACCTATGACCCAGTCATAATCCCAATGGGCTTACTGATTTTGTCCTCTTCTTCATCATCTGCTTCTGTCTTGATTGCTGTTCTTCCATTGTCTTGATAATACCTATTGAATGAATGAATGAAACCCAGAGTACTGAACTGTCTCCTTCTTTAATGTATGAACTGCTTACCTTTCTAAATTCTTTCTCTTTTCTAACACCTTTTGCTCCAATGTTGAAAAAAAAAATCACTGACGTAACCATGATTTTCCCTATTTGAATCAGTCTCTTTTGAGATTTTACCCCCATCCCATTGCTAATTAGCTGGATGACTCTGGGTAAGCATTTCGTCTTCATGGCACCCAGTTGTTTTTATCTGTGACTGTGGATTGTGCGTCTGGAATCTGCTGCTAGAATTCTGTGGAATCTGCTTCTGTGGACTGTGTTCTCATAACTCATAGATACTGCTCCCTATGTCTTCTGTTTTTGGTGTCATTTAGATTTCTTCCATAGGATGAGGGTACATCCCTGCTTTAATGTGCTCATCTCCTTCAGGCCATCTTCAGATGTACAAATCCAGCCAGCTAGATATCCTTTCAATTGTATGTACCTGTGGGATTGTGAAACTACCCAGGGCATGAGGACCCAGGCATCCCAATAATGACAATGGCCACCCTCTTTTTTTTTTTTTTTTTTTTTTTGAGATGGAGTTTCACTCTTGTTGCCCATGCCCAGGCTGGAGTGCAGTGGTGTGATCTTGGCTCACCACAACCTTCGCCTCCCGGGTTCAAGCAATTCTCCTGCCTCAGCCTCCCGAGTAGTTGGGATTACAGACATGCGCTACCACGTCCAGCTAAGTTTGTATTTTTAGTAGAGACAGGGTTTCTCCATGTTGGTCAGGCTGGTCTCGAACTCCCAACTTCAGGTGATCCACTCGCCTTGGCTTCCCAAAGTGCTGGGATTACAGGCATGAACCACCGCACCCAACAATGGCCACCATCTTTCAGGCAGTAGCAGAGCTCATGCTAGTCATATAACATCCATTATTACAGTTCTGACTACCACTTTGCAATGTAGATGTTAGTATTCATATTTTATAGATCAGGAAATGGAGACCGAGTGGTTAATTAATGTGCCCAAAGTCACACAGATAGTGAATGGAAAAACCAAATTAAAACACAGGTCTGTTTCACTCCCAAAATCATGTTTTGTTTTGTTTTGTTTTTCCTGCCATAACACCCTGCTTCTTAGAGATCATGTGTGTGTGTGTGTGTGTGTGTGTGTGTGTATATAATTATGCTATCACTAAGAAGCAGGGTGTTATGGCAAAAAAACCACATGACTTTGGGAGTATATAAATGTATACACACCCACACATACATATATATACATATGTATTCTGTTTTACAGTGCCCCAAACAACCACCATTCTTACGTATATTATCTCATTTAATTGATTTTGATCCTCACAACAACCTACTTGACTGTAAGTTTCAAGAGGGCAGGGACTTTGTCTGACGTACCCATCTTCAGCCATAATATCTTCGTACCTGGCGCAGGGTTTGGCACTTAGTAGATGCTTAGCAATGTTTTCTTGAATGAGTGAGTTGGCTTTCTGACCTTCTTTACTCTTAAAAGCCGATAGCCCATGACTTTGCCTTAGGCCTTCCTTTATCACGTGAGCTCTTTATAACATATATACCTTCTTTATAATGAAGGAGGCCATGTTTCTCCATTTGCCAGGGATAGTTTCAGTCTGCTTCTGATGTTCTGGTATACTTTTTAATAAGATCCCCCTCATTCCCAAAAGTGTCCTGATTTGGTCAGTGAACCAAGTGGTCATCCTCATGTGACACTGAAAGTGTTGCTGAGCACAGGCGGGTTGAATTTAAAGGTCTGATGGAGAGCTGGTTACAAGTGTAGACTCTGGAGCCAGACCACCTGGGTTTGAATCCCAGCTCAGCCATGCATTTGCTGTGTGAGTTGGTCAAGTAATTTAACCTTTCTGTGTCTCCATCCCCTCTTGGTGATAAGACTAGGACTGGCCTCACAGGATTGCTGGTGGGGATGAAATTAAATAACTGTGTAAAGCGCTTACAAAAATTCCAGGGTCATTGTAAGGACTCTAAGTGACAGCTGTTAGGAGTACCCCGTTCTCACAAGTTATCATAAGTTATAATAAGTCTCTTAACAAGTTATAACAAGTCTGGGGGCCTTTTATTGGAAATGTCTATCCTTTAACACTCACTAGATGTCAAAATAAGTGCACAAAGCTTCCCTCAGAAAGGCCGCTCCATTGCCACACAAGCAGGTCATCTATAAGCATTTATTAGATCAAAATGTCCTTGTGCCAAGTGAACAATGTATTCTCAGTTCTCCCAGCCATCCTGGATTTGGCAGCCTGTCTTCTGGTTGACTGAGTCTTCCAAAACAGAAGCTTGTCTTTTGAGATTCTCCTTACATTTCAAGGGAGTTGTGGGGGCTTGCCTCTTAAGATTTGTCAATGAAACTGGTTAATGTTCTCTATGTACATTTCTTATTGGGACTAACCCCATGGCAGAAAGAATTTTCCTTGTACATTTTTCCCTCTTTCTGCCATTTACTTTTAAAATGATAGCATTTGAGCAATACAGAGTTTAGTTAAACCAGACATGTAGAGTCTCTGGTTTAAAGGGCACCAGAAACGAACAGCAACCAATTTTTGCTTTTTTTTTTCTTCTTCTTTTGTACAATACTGTTTATTAGACCAGATGATGTACTCTACTCCAAAACATTCATATGGAAAAAAAATTGAAGAATTGTGATTAAAATTGATTTTTTCCCTTTGGGAAGTTGGAATCAAAAATGGTTACCTGCTCATTTATGAAACAGATTTATTCTGTTGACATGGAAGCTTGTTTGAAATGTAATTGAATTTCTGTTACCTAATGGAAAGTGACAGTTAACAGTATTTATTTTCCATTTGTGTCTCAGCAGATAACATAACACAATTTTGATTTGTAGTTAGCTTTGGAATCTGAGATTGTTCTATCTCTGTAATTGAAAAGATGGGAGTGTGATGGCCCCAATACAATCCTTTTTTGTTTTTATACAACCAGTAAAGGTAGCTTCAATACAGTAAATAGCTTCTCTCTCATGCTGCTAATGGTTATATTCAGATGTACTGCGTGCGTTGTGTCTTCTTATTAGACTCTAACACATCTTTCTATGTTGATAATCTCTCCATTTAGACTCACTTTTTTTTCCTTTGCAACTAATTTCTGTAAATAACCTCTTCTCTGTCTTCTGCCCCTCCCTTTTGTTCAAAAATAACTCATATCTTGGAAATAAAGTGAATATTCTTTGTGAGGATTTAAGCTGTTCATGTTTAGCTGATGTTTCGTGGTGCCTTGTGTAAGGGAGATGGAAGATGTGGGAAAGGATGACTTTTGAAGGTGGCCATGGTTCCACACAGGGGTCTGGGTTTTTTATGTCAGGGGAAGGGATACTTCCTTTTACTCGATGTCACCCTTTTCCTTCTCTGGTCTTCACTGAGAGGTCTCTCTTTGGTCTGTGCAAGAATAGAACGACTTCCAAAGTAGGCTGACAATGGGAAAGAATGTTTGTTAAGATGGTTTTCTTTTTCATTTAGAGAAGCTGGAATCAGATCTTGAGTCTATGTCCCCAGGCAGTAATTCATTTGTCTTCCCTTAACCTTATTTCTTGGAACCCTTGGTTTCCCAGAAACCCCTTTGGATGGATAATTCCTGACTGCCATTTGAGAAACACTGAGCATGCATGACAAATGGCACACATGGAGGTTTCATGGCTGCTGGACTTGATTACGGAATGCCCTGCCTGGCCCTGGACTCGCTAAGTGACCGTGGGAAGTTTGCTTCATCCACCTGCTGTAAACGAGGGCCTGGAAGGCCTTCAACAGTGGTTGGATGAAAGAAAGGTCTTCAGCGAAGCTACAGCATTTTGATTCAATAAACCAGCCTTCTGCCTCAGGGCCACCTTCATCAAACACCCTGTCAAAGTGCCCCGGTTTAAGACAAGTAGTCACAGTGGCCTGCGGGGCAGGGGTGAAGAAGAGAGCGGTCAGATGCTGACCATTCATAACCACAGCCTGCGAAGGGAGAACAGACATTGCAGTGCCCACTGATTTCAAAGTTGCCCATCAGTCTCTGTGGGCAGTGCAGCTCTCCTCTGCAAATAGAGTATTCCAGCAAGGACATTACTCAGAAACATTGTTTTTTTGGATACGTGATATTTTCTAAACAGTTATGCAACCATGAAATCAAACCTTTTATACAACATCAGATATCATAACCATCAATTATTATTCTATCATCAAACCATTTCCTTGTTCATGCCGAAAAATGAATCAAGAAGGAAGATGGATTTTTGGAGGCAGCTTGAATCTAGAGTGGCAAGGGAGTGACGAGAGTGCAGTGTCTGCCTCAAGAGGAACAACCTCGGGGGGAACGAAGGGAATAGGAGGTGGCTGCTTCTCATGCAGAAACAAACGGCATTGCTTCAAAGTGAATGCTTAATTTCAAGAGCAGCATGCCCTCCACACCCTGACAGGGCGATTTTAGAAAATGGCCATTCCTTCAGCAGACATTTATGGGGTGCCTATAATGGGCAGGACGAAAAGACCCCAAACAGGATCTTTACATTTGAGGGAGGCACTGGTTCTAAGAACCAAGAAACTGGTCATCCCACAATGTATGCAAGTATGGAAACAGGACATTCTACTCCATAAATATAGATAATGATTGTTAGTCAATTAAAAATAAAATAAAAAATAAAAGTACATTAAAAATTTTCAAACATTAAAAAAATCCACACGCACATACTCTTTTTTTTTTTTTTTTTTTTTTTTGGCAATAGGTATGGGGGTGCATTTTAAACATTTACTTAAATGCTGACCCTAAAAGAATATTCTGATGGCCTTAGCAGCCAAACGTAATTGCTCTCAACTAAATAGACCGCAGGCTATTTAACGACTTGATGACTCAGTTTCTCTGTCAATAAAATTATGTCAGTAATTTTACCTACCCCATAGGGCTATTTGCAATTTGCTACAAATTTTAGGGATGAAAGGCTCTAAATCACTACTGGTGTTATTATTTACTTAACAGCTAGAGTTCAATTCTCATCAACGTGAACCTCATTAACCCTGGACTTGGATGGTTTTGCCAGATAAAATCCTTTCAAATCATGGGGTCTAAAAAGATCCTGTGCTCCTTTTTAAGATGAAGATTGAAAAAATCTCTACTAGTGTTAAGGTAAAATCTGAATTGTATTTATTTATTCACTATTAATGGGCTCATACATGATTATTTTGACTTTTAATATGATATCCTTTACATATGCTGAATTTGGTAGTAAATACATTTTGGCTTAAACAAATTAGGGTTTTCTTCCTTCTCTTTATGAACAAAGACCGGAAATACTAGTGTGGTAGCTCCAAAACTTTATTAAAGACTTAGGTCTTTTCCATCTTTCTGCTCTCTCATCTGTAGTATCTGAGCTTTTATCTTCAAGATAAAAGATATTTGCAGAGTCTCCAGCCATTATTCCTATGTCTCAGACAGGAAGAGGAAGAGCAACGGGCAGAAAGGGGTGAGTTCTAGTCTTCGTCATCTTTTAAGGAGTTTCTTGGACATATTAGTCAGTGACCTCTGCTTGCATTCCATTGGCCAGAAGTTGACTCTGCATACCTAGCTGCAAGGGAAGCTACAAAATGTCAAATCAACTGGGTACATTGGTGACCCAAATGAAATTGGGGCTTTATTATTAAGGATAAGGGGAATGAATATGAGGGAGGCAATTTACCAAATAAATAGTAGGTAGATGTTCTCTGTCACATAAAAACTGATGGGCCAATTTAATTACAATTTAATTACAAGTCAGCTTACTGCCAAAGGTGAATACGTTTATCTAAGTGGAAATTGATATTATCCATTTATAGTTATCTACATGAGTGTCTTACATACTTATTTTTACACAGACATCTATTTTGATATATGCTTATCCAATTCTTCATCTTCCAGGCACATATATATGCCAATATGCCTACATCATATAAGTTTTTAACTTAAGCAAAAAAAAAGAAAAATGCTATT
Source organism: Macaca fascicularis (assembly GCF_037993035.2). NCBI lineage: Eukaryota > Metazoa > Chordata > Mammalia > Primates > Cercopithecidae > Macaca > Macaca fascicularis. The sequence continues at coordinate 23,425,779 of NC_088379.1, read as the reverse complement.
GTATAGAAAAATACCATTGCTTAAAGGAGGAAAAAAACCCAGAAAAGCAGTAGTAAAGTGGTTTTGCCTTATTTTTAGTTAACGAGGAATTATATATGAAAATGTGGCAAATCACACAAAGGTATAAAAATGTGAGGAAGACACAAATCACGAATGTAAACAGTTTCTGTAAAGGACACCAGAGTACGAAACGAAGGCAGGAAAGCCAGAGTCCTCACTTTTGCTTCTGGCTGCTCCCACCTAATCAGACCTGACCTTTAAGAAGGCCCCAAGGCATGGGACCCTCATCAGATTGGAAATGATGAATTAAGTAAAAGCTTAAATTGCAAATATGGAAATGTTTAATTTGCACATCACAAACAAAAACCCATGTGATTTCTGAGGCAGACTATGATCTCAGCCACATAATTCTTTTAGATGAAGTTGATTAATATACAATGAATATACATATGAACATTTTATATTTCTGAAAATGGTGCTTTCTAGCCTGGACCTTGGTTCAAGTAACATTATTCATATTTCGATTTGAGATGGGTCTTTTCTGAAGGATCTAAACAGCCAAGTGAAATGCTTCCCTAGATGGTCCCTAAGACTGTTGTTTATGTGTCAGGGGTGGTATGAATTAGTCCTTAGTTTGTCATGCTTGGTGCCACAGAGATTTGATGGGATACCAGTCCATGCCCATATGATCATTTAAATATTTTGGCTTATTTGGAGAAGAAAGACTAAGAGGTAGCTCACAATTTTTAGACTCCAAGGAGTGAGCCAGCTCTTTAGTCCCAGCAGGGCTGCACAAGACACTTAACCATTTTAGCCCCTGGAAGATACTTTATTTAGCAAATTACTGCTCCTGGGCATTCTGCAACCTTAAAAAAGCCCATATATTGACTTCTGTAAGTAGGTTCCTAAGTTACACTTGCTTAGGCAGTAAGGCTCATGCACAAGACATAGACTTTTAACATTGTGATGTTAATATATATATTTTTTATTAAACCGGAAACTATGGCTTTAGTGAATAATTTTTAATAGGAAAAGTCCTATTCATCAACTAGCTTCTGTGGTCGGCTGTGGCGATTCATGCTGACAAATGAGGAAATCGGTGACTGAATTTAAAATCAGGTCCTTAGAGAAGTCATGTAATAAAGAGCATAAAATTTTCACTGCAGCTGTTCTTTGTGTTCAATCTGTGTATCTGGCTGTGACTTTTGGCAGTGTTTGTGCATTGGTTTTGCTATAGAATATTTTATCCCCTTCTTGGTAATGAGACCTATGGATTTAGTCTATGCGATTCTGTACTTCTTGTTACTACTCAGTCCACCAGTGGCCCATTAGCCATTATATTAGTGTAGCAAGAGGAGTTGTTTAGGTTCTTATCATTAAACATTTAGTAAGCACATTTATTAAACACATATGTAGTATAAATGCTGTTTCACAGAAGGGAGGCATAGGTACCTCTAGTTGTTTACATTTTGAGGAATAATTTTGTACGACAGATACCAGTAAAATCCACGAACTTTATAGGAACTGTGCTTCTTAGACATCTGTTTCTAGGTTTTGTTTTTGATGTGGAATTGGGCAGACTAGAAGCCATGTTTTATTGAGACACTACACATTTTCAACTGCATTTTAAGCTCAGACAGTGTTTTCTTCTATGTGTTCAGTTCCTAGCCTAGAATCTTGGTATTTGCAGTACATGTCTGTTGAAATGAACGAACCTGTTATGGAGGTAAAATGCCATAGTTAGGATAGGGTAGGTTATGCTGCAGTAACAACTGCAAAATCATGTGGGCAATGGTGAATGCATAGATCAATGACAAGAATGGTGCCCAATATTTATGGAGTAGTTGCTTCATAGTGGATGCTGTTTTAAAGAGTTCACATTGATTAACACTTTTAATTCTCACAACAGATAAATGAGATGCATACTACTATCATTCCCATTTTACATAGGCACAGAGTGGGTAAGCAACTTATCCGAGGTTGCATAGTAATAAGCATCAGATCCAGGATTAGAGCCCTGAAAGTCTGGTTTCAGAGTCTGAGCCTGAAACCACTACACAATATTATTTTGTAAGCACATAACATTTTTGTCTGTCTAAGCATCTACCTCCTTTTCTTTCTTATCTTTTTTTTTTTTTTCCATTGGTAATAGCACCTGAGTTTTGGTTCTCCAACTGGCTATGTGATAAAGATGAGGCCAGTTGGAGTTTCTCTCACAAATAACATGACTACTGACTCTAATTGGAGCTAAAATACGCCTCCATGGAGGTGGCTGGTAAGGGGATCTATCAGTTTCTGTTATCTCCATCTCTGTAGCTACTATGGTTCGTGTTCTTTCTGGAGCCTGACTCTCTAGTATTTTCTTTGGTTACCACATGTCCTCTTATTTTCTCTTTGTAAACAATTGTTTGGGCTTACATTAGCTGAAGATCATTCTGTTGCTTGCAACAAAAAGCCCGATTGACCCAGAGCATAGGTGACAGGAGAGTGGTTACGTATTAGCAACCTGTTTTGTCTTCATTTCTCTGGGCATGGACCAGTAGAAGCTTTGGACACAGGCAAACTAGGCTGTTGCTGCCACTTTTTTCTGGTGTACAGTGGGATTCTCATTAAATAGTGGCTGAATGGAATAAAAATGTGAGGGATCTCACCACTTCTACTTCCTTCAAAGCTCCTGAGGAAGTGTTGGTTATTTTCTGATTCCTGCAATGGAAATAAACAAGCGAGGTCGCCTTTTCTTGAGTTTATGGTAATGAGTCATTTTTGCATTGACCCTTTTTTCCCAGATATCAAGATTATGTATAGATGAATATAATGTGTTCATTGGCCTTTATGGAGTGTTATACATCCCCTTGACGGCTCATGAAGGTAAATTGTGTTTTGAGGCGAGCTGAAAGCTGTGAGAATTTGTGGGCATAAAGGAGATGCTTTGAAAGTACATTTCCAAGAAGAATATGTATTAAAGCCTCATGGCCTACTGGTTCAGAGTATGGGCTTTGTGGCAGAGGAATCCTGGGGATTCCTGTTTGAGTCTTCTAGCACTACTATGTAGTAACTCTAGGAAAGCTATTCAGCCTCTGCCTCACTTTCTCACTGGTACTATCAAGGTTGTAATGCCTACCTCGTGACTGTATATAGTAGGTGTTTATTAAATGATATTCATTATTAGGAACCTTGATTTGATACCCAGAACACTTTCTTCTAATGCGCCAGCCTCAAGTGTGAATCACTTTGACGCTTCTTTCCTGTCTTCTCTTTATGGTGCTTTAATGCATTTGTCTTGTCTTCTTAACAACACTCAAGTCCCTTGTCTTTTGTCTTCTTCCTCTCCGTTACCTGAATCAAGCCCCAGTCTCTAACACAGTCCTCTGCACATCGTCCATTTGCAATTTAAAAAAAAAGTGTTGTCTTGATTTGAAAGGTGAGATAGGAGGAGATATACTTGGCAGTAAGACAGAACTTCATATGCATCCTGGCTCCTGTATTTACCAGCTGTGTGACCTTAGGCAGTTTTCTGCAACTCACCAAGTAATAAATAACACCCGCATCTCAGAGATTTGCAGACTAAATAAGTTAGAGTAATAAAGGCCTAGCACAGAGGCTGGGCACAAAACTCAAAACAGTCTTGATGACAATGTCATTTTCTGTTTGAAATGGGAATGGGATGCGAATTTAAAGGATACATCACAGATACACACAGTGCAGGGATGCCGAAGTTGTAAAATTCACAAACATCGTGGCCACCAACCGTGTTGAAATTAAGGTTATGTCCTGAATCTGTAAATCAGACAAATCCTCAGCCAAACTAACTGATATAGATAAAGAGGCCTCCCCTTAGGTGAGTTTGCCAACAAGACTTAACTCCTTGTCTCCTCAGAGCAACCTAAATTCTTTGGAGACAGGGTTGCAAGATAAAATAGGAGACACCCATTTTATCTTTCAAAGTACATTTCCGAGAAGAATGTATATTAATTTGAATTTCAGATAAATACTGAATAATTTTCAATATAAGAATGTCCCAACCAATATTTGGAAGCTTATACTAAACAATTATTTGTTGTTCATTTGGCATTAAAATTCAACTGGATATCCTGTATATATATATATACACACACACACACACATATATATAGGTGGGAAGTTATAGTGTGTGTGTGTATCTATATACACGTGTATATACATATACATGTACATATATGTGTGTATATATGTACATATATGCATATATACACACACATATATACACACACATATGTACACACATACATACACATATATAGTAGTTGAGCAGTTTTCTGCAACTCACCAAGTGATAAATAATACCCGCATCTCAGAGATGTGCAGATTAAATGAGCTAAAGTTATAAAGGCCTAGCACAGAGGCTGGGTGCAAAAATTAAGACATTCTTGATGACAATGTCATTTTCTGTTTGAAATGGGAATGGGATGCCAATTTAAACAATTTAAAGCATCATAGGTACACACAGTGCAGTGTGTAATATATATAAAAATACATATATAATATATATAATCTAACATATAATATGTATATACAATGTAACATATGTACATATATACATATATATATAGAGAGAGAGAGAGAGAGCACAAAAACTGTGAATATATTCACAGTTTCTTCCCCCTTAAACCTGGCAACTTCATTTGGAGCCACATAGCAGCTACCCTGTTAATCTTGCTAATAAAGTCAAGGCCTTTCAGGATAAAGTTAGGTTTTTCTCTCCAGTGTCTGGTGCCCAGGATTCTAGTCCAATGCCCTCTCTGATGCTTTTCCCACAAACTCCAATAGCATCCTGTTTTACCTTAATTTTGTATTCATCTATTTTAATCCCTTTCATCAGTTGAACAGCATTAACTCATCCTATTTATATATAATCTATTCATAAGCATTGAAAAAGAAAGGGTATATTTGGCAGGGAAAGCAACCCCTATTTAGCAACTGGCAAACGTCAATAGAGGTTTTGGCTTCAATAAACATCTCTCAAAGTTGTGATGGAAGGAAAGAGATTATTACCATTCTTTTCCTTTTTGGATAAACTTAAAAAATGAAAACAAACACACAAAAACATCTCATGATAAGGAATGAAGAGATTTTGGTTTTATGCTTATAGAATATTCTTTGAGGCTACATCTAGTCCCAACTCTCAAGGCACTAACTAAACAGCTTTGCATTAATTGGAGAGGCAGCTGGGTTGAAAGTGGGGATTGATGCCTGTCATTGACTATAGCACAATCAGTTGCCCATGAAACCGCCTCCCTACTAGTCTCCCTATGGGCTTGCTGGTGCTGGTAAGGACCACAGAGGGCCATGGAGAGTAAGGGGCCTAGCTGTGCTGGGTTATTGCACTGTCCTCTCAGTTGGAGCTGCTACTCTCAAAAAGCTGACTAGGTGACATCCCAGAGTTATGGATATGATTTGTCTGGAAGAACTGGGAGCTCCTTCTTGTCTTGTCATTGCATCTTTGGGGTATCATGAAGAAAACATAAAAGGAAACCTTTGCCTGGCTTCTTATCTTTCAAAGGAAGAGATTAAAATTGGACTCTACAGTGATTTGGTATCTATGAATGAAGAGACTCATGTGGATGCTGAGTTTTGCTAGGAATCTCTAAAGGCTAATAATTCTTTACCCACAGCAAGCTTGTTTTTTGGGAGTGGGGGTGGGGAAGTTGTTTGGCCCTCACTAGGCTTTCTTGGTAACTCTCACTTATTCTTTAATTTGTGACCTAAACGTCCTTCTGAATTGCTTCCTATTTATTTCAGAAAAAGGAGATTTGTAGCAATAGATAAGCGAGATTTAATCCCAGAGTGAATAAATTTTTATTCCTTTCCTTTAGAAAGGAAAGCTCATAAAAATTAAGCCTTCCATGGAGGAACTGTAATATACATTTTAAGGACATTACCTGTGTATTAATGGGCATTGGAACATTATTCGAGATCATTTTTTTCTGATCATGATTTTCATATCAATTATGTACCAAGAAAGGCGCTGTAGTGATGGCAGTATCACATTAAATTTTCACAAAAGCCCTAGGGATAGGTAGTTTTATCTCCATCCTGGGCACCTGGGCTGCTGCGTTCAGGCTGACCAAAAACCTCGGCTTTGGTATCAGCTTGACTTGGGATAGGAGCCAAGTCGTGTGTGTTTGGGGACAAGTTATTGAGCTCTCTGAGCCTCAGATAAATAATAAGGGCCAGTTATATATATTTTCTGCCTGCCAAATATGATCCAAAAGTTTTATATAAATTAACTCAATGCATTTATATATTTATCCATCTCTTCATACCATAAAAATAGCCTCAGCTTTGGCCCATGTCTAGGAAAACACAGTAGGGAAGAGATGGAGAAAATATAATTTCTATATTCAAAGACCTGATTTTAAGTTGAAAATAGAAGGTGTTTATGCCTGTAACAATGAGAAAACAATTTAGGTTGATTTAATAGCAGAATTCGAAGCAAGGGGAGGGAGCCTGGGGAATAAGATTATTCTAAAAAGCCCCAGGGAAAGCTGTAATCCCTGAGTTAGGCCTTGAAGAGACGCTGGGCTTTGATATGAAAGTGAGGAGAGGAGGAGCACAGGCAGGGGTGGGGGTGAGGGGATAGGGAGGAGCACAGGCAGGGGTGGGGATGAAGGGGTAGGAGGAGCACAGGAAGGGGTGGGGGTGAGGGGGTAGGAGGAGTGCAAGCAGGAGTGGGGGTGAGGGGGCAGGGAGGAGCACAGGTAGGTATAGGGTGAGGGAGAGGGAGGAATGCAGGCAGGAGTGGGGGTGAGGGGGTAGGAGGACTGCAGGCAGGGATGAGAGGTGAGGGGGTAGGGAGGAGCACAGGCAGGGGTGGGGTGAGGGGGTAGGAAGAACACAGGAAGGGGTGGGGTGAGGGAGTAGGAAGGAGCACAGAAAGGGGTGGGGATGGGGGGTATGGAGGAGCACAGGCAGGGGTGAGGGTGAGGGGGTAGGGATGAGCATAGGAAGGGGTGGGGGTGAGGGAGTAGGGAGGAGCACAGGAAGGGGTGGGGGCGAGGGGGTAGGGAGAAGCACAGGCAGGGGTGAGGGGGTAGGGAGGAGCTCAGGCAGGGGTTGGGAGTGAGGGGGTAGGGAGGAGTGCATGTAGGGGAGGAAGAAAGGCAAGCATGAGGGAAACCTTACTGATGCTTCTCCAGGAAAGGGCATGTTTAGGAGTTGGAGCATTGGGTCTTGGGTACCAGCTTATTCATAATTGACAATTTCTTTAGACCAGCGGACAGCAGTCCTGACCTATCTCTCATGGCCTTCTTTTCTCAAAAGTGACCAGGATCCACAAAATCAAGCCCTTTGAAGCAACCCACGAGAGTTCTCTCTTGCAGTGCAGGAAGTGTTTGTTGAGTGGCTATTTTGTACCTGGAGATTCATGTGCGTTCTCCGGGGTTCATCCACATGCAGGGGTGAGAGTAGGACAACCTCCGTGGCAGAGGCAAGTCTTAGGGAAACCTTAGTGTGGCTGCGTCTCCCACAGCATCTCAGCCTGTGTCCACCTTTGGGTCTCTCTCTCCACCTTCTTCACTCACTTCTTTTTGTCTTTGGAGAAGCCACGTCACTTTCACAGGTTTTCTGTGCTGCTCAACATCCAAAATGATAACCTTTGTTTTCTTTTGCATTCGTGGGTGTCCTGGTTTTCTCCCAGCTACTATAGCTGTTTTCTCTTCGAATTCACTTATGTATTCATTTCTCACATTCTCCAATGAATTCTCTCTAACTCTTCCACTCTTCACTGGTTTTGTACCAGATGTTTATCTCTGACTTATGGCTTTCTTCCTGCTGTTTTTCTTTTACTCAATTAATTTAGTCTTCATTTTGTTGGTCTCCATTCTGGGCCCCTGAACCGCTGAGTTCAGCTTCAGTGTACAGGCTGGTCAAGAAGAGCATGGGCTTCGGGATCAGCTGGACTTCGGATAGAAGCCGGTTCTACTGCTTCAATAGCTGTGCATTTGGAGACATGTTTTTGAGCTCACTGAGCCTCAGTGTTTCCACACTTGAGGATAAAACTGCCTACCCCTTGGGATTTTTGTGAAGATTAAATGGGGTACTGCAGACTGTGTGTGCTACTCAGTGCCTTGCCTGGCAGAGAACAAGAGCCCAATGAATGGCAGCCATTAGCTGTGATTCCTCGTTCAATGCCATCCTAGTTCAAGCTCAAGGAGTACTTTTTAACATTTATATCTTGCATGTATTTACATAGAATGGCCGCATGTGACCTCTTGTCCACTACAAACCCAAAATGAGGGACATGGTGGGAAGAAGCTAATTTATTATATCATTAAGAGATACTGAGAGAGAGTTAAATAGCTGTTTTGTCAGGCCCAGGGGTTTGGATTTGTTTTAAAAAGCAAAGGAGACTCACTTCTTAAAGGAGTGACACTGGGCACCTAATTCCTGGAGACTTGTTCAGCAGTTGGGTGGAATGCTTTAGCGAGATTGGAGATCAGGAAACCATTTAGGGGTCTCAGTGATGATCTGAGAGATAGAAAGTGCCAGATTAAGGGCTAAGAAGATAGGAGGGGTGAATAGGTTGCATAAGACAGTAGAGGAGCAATGGAGGGTGGAGAAAGTAGAATTGAACCAAGATTTTTTCTGTAGGATATCAGGGAAGTGGCTGCTTCAAATTAATACAAATGAGGATTTTGCAAAAAGGAATTGGTAGGAAAAGAAACACTGAAGCAAATTTTAGGTAGACGATGACTCTAATGTCACCTTGGATGGATTTCAAAAGCAAAACCAAATTGAGTCAGAAGTGAGGGGCTATATACAGGAATCATCAGCACTGAGTCATTAATTGAATTTTTTTTTACTTTATCAGTTTGTCACAAGGTTATCAAGTGCCTACTATGTGCCAGGCATCATTCTATGAGCTAGAGATAAAGGAGTGAATCAACTGAAGTCCCTGCCCTCCTGGAGCTTACATTCAAGTGTAAGACTGAGTGGGCATTCAAGGAAATCATGATGGTCAGTCACATTGACTTTGGGATGGCACCATGTTCAGCACTTTGTTGGGATTATTTATGTTATTTATTTCTAATATCTATCAGTGAGATAGATATTATAATCTCCATTTTATAGATGAGGAAATGGAGGCGTAGAGAGGTGCAGGAGGAAAAGCAGAAGGCTTAAGACTGAACTTTGCAGGATATTCACTGATGAAACTGGGAGGGAGAAATAAGTATAAAAAATATAAAAGACTGTAAATTGGGTGCAGTGTATACTGCTTGGGTGATGGGTGCACCAAAATCTCACAAATCACCACTAAAGAACTTACTCATGTAACCAAATACCACCTACACCCCAACAACCTATGGAAAAAATAAAAATAATTTTTTTTAAAAAAAGAAAGAAGATTTGGGCTGTATCCCTACCCAAATCTCATCTTGAATTGTAGCTCCCATAATTCCCATGTGTTGTAGGAGGGATCCTATGGGAGGTAACTGAATCATGGGGGTGGGTTTTTCTCCATGCTGTTCTCATGGTAGTGAATAAGTCTTATGAGATCTGATGGTTTTATAAATGGGAGTTCCCCAGCACAAGCTTTTTTGCCTGCCACCATGTAAGGTGTGACTTTGCTCCTCATTCATCTTCCTCCATGATTGTGAGGCCTCACCAGCCAAGGGGAAACTGTGAGTCCATTAAACCTCTTTCCTTTATAAATTACCCAGTCTTGGGTATGCCTTTATTAGCAGTGTGAGAACAGACTAATGCAGAAGGTAAAGGAGGGGTCAGAGACATGGGAGATTAAAAAAAAAAACAAAACCTGGAAGTGGTGATCAATGTCAAGTGCCCCAGGAAGTTTAGCAGAATAAGAAATGAGATAAGGTCTCGAGAATTGGCTGGAGAGATCTCCTGATGATGTTCCGTGGTCAGTCTCCCCAAGTAGTACAAATAGATGCCGGATTTCAGATTCCTCCCCAGATTGAGGAATCACTAGTGAGAAGGTGGACGGAGACCTCTCATCCCAGGAGTTAGAGAGAGAAAGAAGTGAAATAAAATAACAGTCAACAAACATGAACACATGAAGTTATTTTCTATGTGGAGAAAACTTCCTGCGAGGGGAAGTGTGGAGGAGAGAGTTAGATGTTGTTGAGGTAGAGAAGAAGAAACGTCCCAGAGGGCTGGAGGAGGCAGGACTGATGGCCATGTTGGAGGGACCAACCTTGGGGAAGGTTCAGCTCTCCCCTGAGAGTACAGCGAAGGGTCAGAGAAGAGAGGTAAGGCATGGATTTGCTGAAATGGAGCAGTATAATGGGCTAAGTGGGATTCTTGCTTTGAACAATTAACTTTTTCTTTTTTTTTTTTTTGAGAAATTTGAGACAGAGTCTCACTCTGTCGCCCAGGCTGGAGTGCAGTGGCGTGATCTTGGCTCACTGCAACCTCCGCCTCCCAGGTTCAAGTGATTCTCCTGCCTCAGCCTCCTGAGTAGCTGGGATTACAGGCATGCACCACCACGCCTGGCTAATTTTTGTATTTTTAGTAGAGATGGTGTTTCACCATACTGACCAGGCTGGTCTGGAACTCCTGACCTCGTGATCCACCCACCTCGGCCTCCCAAAGTGCTGGGATTATAGGCGTGAGCCACCACGCCCGGCCCTAACTTTTTCTTTGAGCAGTAAGATCCCATGTCATCAGGTGCAAGTCTTGGTCAGCAAAAAGCACTGGTGACTAAAAAGAGGGAGAAATATTTGCAGTCGTCTTTCTGAGGCATCCATCAAATGGAACTTACTATTCACTTGGTTGTGTTGTTGATGTCTACTGCTGTTTATTTATTTATTTTGGATTTTTAAAATAGCCATTCCTCTTATCCTGTTGGTGCATGTCTTGTTTTTGTAGAAAAATGCTGGTGATATTAAAAGGAAATTTGTATTTGCGCTTTTGTTAGTCTTGCGCATCCTCTTCCTGTCAACTTTATTAGTGTGAAATGCCATTAATCATTACAGTGTCATAAAACACATTTTACAATAATGTCATTTCCCTCCAAGGTTTATTTCTACCATTCTAAGAGATATTTGTGTTGGAAATAGCTTTCGTTTTGAGCCTTTCATCTTGAACTCCATAGTTATTCCTGGGACTACTGCCCCTTAGTTGATAATTGGTTTCGGATGCCTGTTACAGACTTTGTAATCTCCTGAGGGAGCTCTGTAAAGGGATGGGTTAGGCTGATAAAAAGACCCTTAGTTTTTGAACAAAAATCACCATATGGCCTTTCCCTAGGACCATGTGTTCAAAGCCTGGAAGGTTGAGAAACTCAGCTAGGGTCATAATAAGGTAGAAAGAAGTTCTTTGCCCCTGGGAGACTGAGGAGTGGTCAGCTGCTGAAGGATCTGAAAAATGAAAACCAGGGTTGTTGGTAAATTGCACAGGCTCCTGTAATTCAGGTCTGGGGTATAACAGTAAGGCTACTCAGAGAACAGGAATGGGTTGAAAACTTAAAGAACGAATATAGACGTTGAGGGAAAATCCAAGAGTTGCTAGGTTTCTAAAGAGGGTTTACTTGGAGGGCACCCAGAAAAGTTGCCAGGGTGGGTGAGGGGGAGGGAGAGAGGGTGTGAGCAGGCAGAAATATGAGAGAAGGAGCTGTGGGATCCGCTGGCTGGCATTCTCCTTTGCCTCACAGTCAACGTTTAAGGCTGCTAAATGGTAGGTGACTCTTCTCCATTTCCACTCTATAACCAGACAGGTCAGGAGCCGTCTTTTTCTGAGCGTATAAGCTTTATTAAAAGCCTAAAGAATTCCAATTGATATAATATGACCATTTCTTTTTGGAAGTGGTAGCATTTTTTACTGCTGTCTTCCTTTGTATTCTGACTTTTGTGTCTTCTCCATTCGGGGAAAATGCACCAGATGAGTGCAGTTGATGTCTTTCCTTTAGAAACTTGTGTGTGTGTGTGTGTGTGTGTGTGTGTGTGTGTGTGTGTGTGGTGTTGAGCATTTTATTGGTCTGAAATGGGAGCTACTGGTTCTGTACCAGGGCACTAGAGGGCTACTTTCTTGGTAAGAGTGGAACTTTGCTTGATTTTTTTTTTTACTCAGCATTCCTGAAAGATGGAAAAAATAGCTTTATTAATAGACGAATAAGTGGCTAGTCCTTTTATATCAGTTAGGGTGCTCTTGGCTTCAAATAACCAAAGGGTCAATATTAAGTGGTTTAAACATTAAAGAAGTCGATTATCTTATAAAACAAGATGTAGTATGCAGCCTCTAAGAGAGCGCCCAACCATCACTGCTTCCTGGTATTCGTGCCTTTGAGTGTGGGATTTTGTGACTCGTTATAAACCAGTGATTCTTGACTAGGAATGATTTGTCCCTGTAGGACATTTGGCAATGTCTGGATCCAATTTTTTTTTTTTTTGGTCACAACTGGGGCTGATGGTAGTAATACTGGCATCTAGTAGGTAGAGCTCAGGGATGCTGCTAGCTATTCTACAGTGCACAGGACGGCCCTGGCAATAAATAATTATCCAACCTAAAATGAATGTCAGTGGTACTGTAGTTGAGAACCGCTCAGTTAAAATAATAGAATATCGCAGGAATAATAGGATTAGGTTATAAAGACTGTGACCTCCATCCTGGGGTTCTTTGTGTCAGTCTCTCTTGATTTCTTAAGATCTCTTTCTCTTGGGGAAGCCAGTTGCCGTGCTGTAGAGTGGCCTGTGTGAGGAAGCTTGGGAGTGGATCTTGCCCCAGCTCAGCCTTGAGATGATTGCAGCTCTTGCCAGCATCTTGCTTGTAGCCTTGTGGGAGGCCCTGGGTCCGAATTCCTCACCTACGCTGCCCTGATTCCTGGTTCACTGAAGCTGTGAGATAATGTTTGCTATTTTAAGCTGCCAAAGTTTGGGGTGATTTGTTACACAGCAATTAGCAACTAATACATAAGGAGTGTGGAGGCAAGGTGGTTTCAAAATTGGATCAGAGATTCAACGATAGCATCTGGGCCCAGGTTCTCTCTGTGCCTTCACTCAGTCATCTGTGCGTTGGCTGGTCCTTGGGCTTGGATGGCTGCTTTGGGCATCACACACTCAAATCTAAAGGCAGGAAAGAGAGTTTCTTCCTGGGCATCTGTTGATCAGGGAGGTAAGCTTCTCTTGGGAGCCACCTACAGGACTTTGCCCTCAGATCTGTGTGGTCATGCTTAAGACATGTAATGATATCTTAGTTGTAAGGCAGGCTGGGAAAATAAATAGTAGGTATTTTCACTGTCTATCACGGGAAGTGGTCACTATTAGCAGGAGAGAAGAACAAGACTAAGGAAGAGACAATTCTATACCTTTCCCTCTGTAAGTAGAAGCCTGTAGCTTTGGACAACTTTCCCTCAGTAGCAATAACCATATCATGACTTTCAGACTCTATTTTGTTCTCTGGGCACTGACTGCTTGGACAATTGAACGTATCATTCACCTGTTCTCTTTCGTAGCGGATATTTTCCCACTGAGACATACTTGCATGCAGGGAATTGGTAAAAGAGGGAGGGAGGGAAAGCCTGTATGGGTTCAGGTATTTTGCTCTAGGCTGATAGTTGAACCTCAGGGGATTGCTGCTGTAATAGGGGCATTGTTTCCTCTGAAAGTTTGGGCAGAATAGTTGAAGAGGGATGAACTGTGGCTTAATAGTTTCGCTTTTTCTTAAGCTTCAGTGCAACCTCTGCTGCTGCTGACTGTGACCACAGCCTTCTAGAAGAGAAATTATGGAGAGAAACGAAATCACATATTTTATCCTCATGACTGCATTGGAAGCGGTGGGCAAATGAAGAATATATATGAGGGAGAAAAGTTTGTAAACCCAATGACCTGCAGAGAAACGGTTGAGCACAGATTTGGATTTAGAAATAGGGAGACCCAAGGTGATACCTGAGTTGCAAGAGTAGGTAGTTTAACAAGGAGGCAGAGGCTATGGGGATAAGATTATGGGATTTGGAGAGAAACATGTTCAAATCTCATCTCTGTTCCTTATTAGCTGTGTTATCTTGGGCAAGTCATTTAACCTCTCTGAAGCTCAATTTCATAATCCGTAGTACATGAAAACACTCGGCATAGTAAGCACCACGTTTTCTTCTCTCCCATGAAACGTCAAGTCACGTCACTTCTATTTGGCAGAATCTTGAAGGCTTTTCCCCCACCTGTTTTTTTACAGCCCCCCTTTCACCCTCTCATTCCTCATTTGTTTCTGAGGACATCCATGTGCTTGTGTATCTCACCATGTGGAAAAAGGATCTGAGGAATATAGACAGTACCAGGGACCAGAATTTAATTTCTTACTTATCTAGAATATATTTGTATTTTGAAAGAGGAGGACTCAATGGATACAGGCTTAATGCAAAAGCATAAACCATGACTAGTAAGACATCAGCAGGGAAACATTTGTTTGGGAAGCTGTGTCCTTCTGTGGCATCTCAAATCACCCTGTTTAGGCACAGCATCTCCTTCCTGTGTCCAAGACTAACTTTATCAATGCAAAGTTCTCATGAGAACAAAAGGGCTGCATACAACCCTAGCTCATGCCCTCTTTGCCTCAATGCATAATTTTTTTAAACTTTTTTCTTTTTTTCTTTTTTTTTTTGAGACAGAATCTTGCCCTGTCGCCCAGGCTGTAGTGCAATGGCACGATTTTGGCTCACTGCAACCTCCACCTCCCAGGTTCAAACGATTCCCCTGCCTCAGCCTCCCAAGTAGCTGGGATTACAGGCACCCGCCACCATGCCCACCTAACTTTTCGTATTTTTAGTAAAGACAGGGTTTCACCATGCTGGCCAGGCTGGTCTCCAACTCCTGACCTCATGATCTGCCTGCCTCGGCCTCCCAAAGTGTAGGGATTACAGGCGTGAGCCACCGCACCCGGGCTTCTTTCTTTTCTAAGGAGTGAATACTCTTCTTTTACATCCTGCTTCAGGGCAGAGACATATTGGGAAAGTTCATTCCTTTGTAGAGGGTCTGGGGTAAGGGGCAGAGCTGTCCCTAAGTCTGTGAAGCTTTGGGTAACCCCTTCCCCACTGGCATTCTGGAAACACTGGGGTGTACATCTCCCTGTATTCCTGACTTGACACTGGACTGCCCCTTTGAAGCCCTTTTCCCTTCAAAACGTCCATTTTAAGTTGATTTCATAAGGCTAAGAAACTCACAAGTAAACATTGACCCTAGGAAGAAGTGAATGGCGTGGTTAAGAAATTGGGCTCTGCAGTTAGACTGCCTAGTTCAAATCCCCATGTTGCTTTCTACTCAATAGTCATGACTTTGAGTACATGTTTTTGTTTTTTGTTTGTTTATTTTGAGACGATATGGAGTCTCGCTCTGTCACCCAGGCTGGAGTGCAGTGGCGTGATCTCGGCTCATTGCAACCTCCGCCTCCCAGGTTTAAGCAATTCTCCTGCCTCAGCCTCCTGAGTAAGTAACTGGGATTACAGGTGCCCCCCACCACGCCCAGCTAATTTTTTTTTTTTTTTGTATTTTTAGTGGAGGCGGGGTTTCACCATGTTGGCCAGGCTGGTTTTGAACTCCTGACCTCAAGTGATCCACCAGTCTCAGCCTCCCAAAGTGTTGCTGGTTACAGGCATGAGCCACTATGCCCAGCCTGAGTATGCCTTTTAAGTAGCCTCCCCAATCCTCAGTTTCCCCATCTGTAAAGCTGGATTAATGACAGTAATACTAATACTCAATGCTTATTTGAGCCCTAGTCATGGGCCAAGACCCGTTCAAATACTTTATACATATTGACTTGTTTAATCCTTTCAGCAGTCTGAGAGCTGAGTGTCATTATCCCCTTTCTGTGTGTACAGAGATGAAGCAAGGTGAATTAAATGACTTGCCCAGGGTCACACAGCCAGTCAGTGGGTGAACCAGCATTTCAATCTAGGTGGTACGGGCCCAGGGCCCTTGCTTCTAACTATTCTCCACTGCCTTGATTTTACAGGATTCCTTTGGGGACTCACTGAGATGATGCAGGCAAAATGATGCAGTGGCCCCTTGATGGCTGTAATCATTCTTTCCTATTTATTGGTGTACTTTCTAAAGAAAAGCTGAACTGTCCTTTTAAATGTTGATCAGGTTAAAGAGTTGTCTATCACTAACGCTTAAAAGTTGCCGGGGGGGGGGGGGGGGGGGGGGGGGGGGGGGGGGGGAGGGGATGTAAATGAGGCCTTTTCCTTCTTTTGTTCCCTTTTTCAGGTTCAAATGCTACCAGTTAGAACTTTGATGTATTAAATACCTGAAGGTGGGTAGGGTAGGTGGTATGACCCCCACTTTCAACATGAGAAAGGGGAAGCAGGGATGGATCCCACAGCTAGCTGGTGGTGCAGTGAGGACTACCATCCAAGTAACCTCCTGCCATAACCCAGCAGGAGGTCGACATGGATAGGGTGGAAAAATAACTGACAGTGAACCTTGGTGGTCGAGAACAATCATGTCTGATGTTAGATCATGATCTTTTTGGATCAAATACCACCACCATGTCTTTGTCACTACATAATGAGCCTCACAAGGGGCTGGCTTGTCGAGGAATCAGTCATATGTCTTCACCTTAAGAATGTTGCAAAGGAGAAGTGAAGGCCAGCGACTGAGTTGGTTTGTAAGGAGCTCGGGAAGTAACCGCCGTATTATTGAAGCTGACCTTCTGCTTAAACCTGTAGCCATTTCATCAATCACTTACCGTTGGGTCCTCTGAAGGTCAGTCAAACGATTCCGTTAATCGCCCGCTCATTCTCAGGTTCTCGCTTCAGGAATAATAAATTTTTAAAACTTTTTAAAAAATGAAAAGTTGGGTGACAGGTGTGTATGGAAGAAAAATAATCAGATGGAAGAACAGTCATTTAGGAGCAAGCAGCTGGAGCAAGTGCTGGAAAAAAAGGTAAAAGTTTTCCATGGCTGAGGAAGAGCTCACTGACTCACAGGACTGTGTCTGGATGAAAGAGAGGGACGAGGTGCTTGATTTAGCCTCAATGTGTCATCAACGCCACTAGGCCCTGTGCTGCTTGGCACCAAGTGTTTCCAATACTGAGTAAGAAATGTTCACACGGAGACGTTCCTTACAGAATTAACCATACAGATAAAGTCCTCATCAGTGACATGCTCCGATGGACAGGTTCCTGTGAAATCAGAGAGATGCCTGACCCATTTTTCACTCGTCACCTAAAATACCAGCCTTTCTTTGTTATACAGCTGATTTGGGGGCAACAAAAACCACACACTCCAACCCACAAAGAGTTGTATCTGCTTTATTAAACAAGTTTCTTTGTGTGCAGAAATAGACGCTGTTATTGACAAGATGGAGAAGTAGGAGCCACTGACTGAAAGTGTAGGTTAGGGAATTGCTTGGTTACATGGTTATATAATACCATAGTTATTTCAAGATCGTGGGCCTCCATGTCAGAAAGACCTGTGTGGAGTCCTCATTCTGTACAACTGTGTGACCTAGGGCAAGTTGCTTAACCGCTCTGAGTCTCAGTTTCCTAATTGGTAGATAGCAATCATCTTATTTGCCCCATTCGGTAGCTGTAATGTTCACATGAAATCTTTCATTCACTAATTCAAAAAACATTTATTGATGTAATAAACATCCTATAATAGCAGGAGGTTAAAAGCATAGATTCTGGAACCAGAAGATCTGTGTTAGAATTCTCATTTCAATGCTTCCTTGGACAAGTTGCTGAAACCCTCTGAGCCTCAGTTGTTGCATCAGAGATAAGAGTATCTACATTATAGGCTTGTTGTGGGAATTTGATAAGTTTCTATATGTAAAGTGCTCAGAATGTGCCTGGCACCTAGTTAGTGCTGTGTAAGTGTTAGTCATTATGATGTGGTAGGGACAACAGCAAGCCAAAAGAAAAACAAAAGGGAGTGGGGAAACAGAGGCGTGATCTCTGCCCTTCATGGAACTTCTGGTTTATTGGGGGAAGACAAGAAATAAAGTGCTATACAGAGTCTGCTGTATAGTAAGTATTGAATAAATGGTAGTGTTATGATTTCGGTTTTTGTTCTCTTCAAACCTCATGTTGAAATTTGATCCTCAGTGTTGGAGGTGGGGCCTAATGGGAGGTGTTGTGGTCATGGGGGCGGATCCTTCACAAGTAGATTAATCCCTCTCTCTGGGGTGAGTTCTTGCTGTATTGGTTCCCATGACAACTGGTCATCACAAACAGCCTGGCACCTCACTCCTCTGTCTGTGAGATCCTCTCACACCGTGTGATCTCTGCACATGCCATCTCCTCTTCATCTTCCACCGTGAGTGGAAACAGCCTGAGACTCTCACCAGATGTAGGTGCTGATGCCCTGCTTCCTGTACAGTCTGCTGAACTGTGAGCCAAACAAACCTCTTTTCTTTATAATTTACCCAGCCTCAGGTATTCCTACATAGCAACACAAAACAGACTCACACAGTTAGCTGTAAGTTTCATCACTGTTGCTGAATTTGCTTGGCTTAAGTCATGAGAAGCCAGAATCTGAATGGCCGAGGTGAGCTGCAAGCCATGTATAAGCCACATGTCAAGCCTATACCTCCTTCTAGTTCCCAATCTTGTATATGGGATAGATGTATCCTTTGAGATAGGCAGGGAAATAAAGGTAGCTGCTTGACAGCCCACTCATAAAGCATATTTCTACTCGTGATGAAACATGCTGGGCTTCTCCAGCTTTGGTTGGTTGATTTGGTTGTACATTACTTGTACCCAAGAGAACATGGACTGCCACATGCCAGAATATCTTGAGTGATTAACTTTATAAGGCTTCAGCAAGAAGTTGCTGTTAAGAAACGTGTCCCAGAATGCCAAAGACAAGGAACAACAAAAGTGTCTTCACATATGCAATGGATACATGCCTGAAAAGTTGAGGATCAAATGGAATGAAACCCATTTTCTCATTAACTTTCACTGCGCCATTGGAGATTAAGTCCGCTAAAAGAAATGACTACAAAATGTCTAATTTTCACAGAAATGTGTGCTCTAAGAAATAACAAAGCTGTATGTTGTCTTCCCGACCACTATTTTCTACTCATTAGCAGGGAGACTTATCTGTCTCCCTGCTAATGAGAAAAAAATAGAAGATTTTTCTCTCCTCCCTCCTTCCCTTCTTCTCTTTCTCTGCCTTCCTTTCCCTTCCTTCCTCCCTCCCTTCCTTCCTTTCTTCTTTTCTCCCTCCCTCCAGAGGGAAAAGAGCTTCCAAGGCACAGGAGAGCAGAGACATACCTAAGCTTTCAGGATGCAGCTCTGAAGCGGGTCACAGCATATTTCTGAGAACAAAAACTGCGATCTCCTGCCCTTTCTGCTTCCTGGGAAGTTGGTTTCTTTATTTGGCATTTGTTTAGCATTTATTTACAAAGTTTAGGCAGCAGCTGTGACTTCAGCAGGTACACAGAGAGAAGAGCTAGCAGGCTGCCAAATTCCACGAGTACAAATCAAATGTAATGCCATGTTCCGTGAGTTCTCCGTATTATGTGAAATTAAACTTTGGACTGTCGAGTTGCTGTATGAGAAGGGACGCTTCCACTGATCTCTGCAAGCCAGTGGTTAACATTAAAGATGAGACATGTGTCTGGCTGGGATGCATCAGGGCAGTTCTATTTGAAAGGGGACGGGATGTGTGGGGCATTGTTGCGAGAAAGAGCGGATGGGCTAGATACTGGCTTTCTGGCTGAATTGGGCTGGGCCTCTCTAATAATAGCTCTCAGAGGGAAAGGCCAATTTGCTCTCCTGCTGTTTTCTAGAATGCTTAAATTCCCTTTTCTCAGTGGCCCAGTTATGTACCTTAAGCATATGGGAACTCCAGCAACTATCTGCCCCAAATTGCACATCCTGAGCACATTTCTAACAATGTGCCATTTTGATGGAGGCAGAGACAAGAAGGGGGGTGGCAGAGATTGCCCCATGCCAGCCGAGAGCGTGACAGTCAGTCACCCTTGCAGGGGGACTGCGGAGGAAGTTTCAGTGCCTGAGGGTGCCGCGTGTGTCAGTGGAGCTTTGTCACCATCTGTGGCAGGAGTGGGGAGTGAGAAGACCATGTGTGAATCAACGCGGGAGAGTCTGCCTGGTTCTGGCTGGTGAATTCTTTGTTTGTTTGATTTTACTTTTTTTGGTTTGAGAGCTAGACACAACGATAACAAATGCTTGCCTCTCGACAGAATTCAAGATAGAAGGATCTTTTTTTTTTCTTCTCCCCCCTGTTACTTCTTTCTCCGTCATCTTGAACACTCCCATGTTCTATTTCTCCAGCTCCAAACTTCCCTACATGTGACCCAAGATTGGGATTGTACAGGATCAGTTAATAGGTTCATATTCTTTCTTTCTCATGATGCCTGGGAGATCACTAAACCTTGCATTGCTCTTTTCCCAGCATTTGGTCAACTCAAGGCTTCTCATGTATCTGCACCACATATTTGTAGCGGGAAAAAGCAAAACGGAGAGGCTTTGGATTCACTCAAGGCAAATACCCTTTGATTGTTCAAGCAGGTTGGAACAGAGTGGAATGTGTTTTTGTACCATGTGACTGGACCACGGAAGTATAGAATTGGAAAGCCAAAAAGGTTAGATGGAAAAAAGTGGTGGCAAATTTTGCTGGCCAGCTGAAGTGACAATGCTAACACCAACCTTTTCCTCAGCCTTGTAAGCTTTCCTTCTTGGTCCAGGAACAAACAGTTTCTATGTAGTATTTTTGCTGTGGGAAAACGTATCTGGAACTCAGCTGCTTCGGCTCAGGGGCTGACTTTCGGTAAGTAGGAGGGGCCTAGGGGAGAGTGTTGGTGTGGACGCTTTCTGTTCTGGGAGCAGAGGTTCAGTGGTGTGGTTTGACTGCTGAGTGCAGACACTCTTCTGGTGAGGGGGAAGTAAAAAAATTCATACGACTTTGTTGTTTTCCTTACAAAGCTCACAGTGTAGCGATTTGTCAGTTTGTTAAGTCAAAATAGCAACACGGTGTGGAAAATCAAAGCTGACCTTTGCTTGGAGCCAGGAGAACAAAGGGAAGGAGTTGGGGTGAAGGTGTCTGAGGCTTCAAGAGGATGGGCATGCTTTTTCAAAAATCATGAAAAACAGAAGGGACTGAGCCTGTGTGCAGTACATAACTTTTTGCAAAAGAATATTTGTCCACTGTCTGTTTTTTCTTGTGCGTAGCCTGAAGTGTTGTACACAACCGTTTATAAGTGGAGGTGGACAAATTCCCAGTACCTAGGACAAAGTCTGACACATAGTTGGTGCTCAATAAATGTCAGTTGAATAAATAAATACATCTTAATAACCATCACTCGGACTTGAGAAAGTATGGATTATTTTTCTAGATAATAAGTTCCTTTTAAAGGTATAGATGTGGTGCTTATAACAGCTACCGTCTTGAGCTCCTAAATTATGCTTGGTACATTGTAGTATAGCTCATTTAATCTCACAGAAGCCAAGAAAAGGAGTTTATTGTCTTTCTTTTATTTTTCATCTTATTTTATTTTATTTCAATTTTTATTTTTATTTTTTCTGAGACAGGGTCTTGCTCTGTCACCCAGGCTGGAGTGCAGTGGTGCATTCATAACTTATGGCAGCTTCGAACTCCCGGGCTTCAGTGAGCCCAGACTCTTGAGTAGCTGGGACTACAAGCATGAGCCACCATGCCGGTCTTATTTTTTAAATTTTTGTAGAGCAAAGGTCTTGCTATGTAGCCCAGGCTGGTCTCGAACTCCTGGCCTCAAGCCTTCCTCCAGCCTCAGCCTCTCAAAGCCCTGGGATTATGGGTATGAGCCACCACACCCAGCCCTTTATTATCCTTCTTTTAGAGATGACAAAACTGAAGCTCAGAGAGGGTAAATTACTTACTGATGACACATAGCCCATGATTGACAGGAGCAGCATTTGCTCTCCTGTCCTGACTCCCAAATTGGTACTCGGTTCTCAACCCCCCTGCCAGCTCATGTTAATGTTCGTAGCTGATTGGAAAGTTAGTCTTTTAAACAAGGAAATAAATGAAATGAGGGAATTTTATTTCCCATCAGATTTCATCTCGCCTAGAGAGATTTATGTCCCTGGATTGTATTTCATGGAGTCTTTTTATGAGCAGCTAGATTTATAGGTAATAATCAATAGAGTGCTGAGCTGGGTTTCTGTTGCATATGTATACCTTCACAGACAGCAGCTGAAATGGTCAAGGAAGAGACAGTCTTCATGGTTCCCTCGCAGCATCCTAATGGAGCTGACCCTGTTGGAGGGGTGGGGGCAAGGGGGAGAGCGAGACAGAGTCTACACTTGGAGGGCTGCTTGGGAAACAGTTGGGGGCCAACTGTATATTTGGAGAAAGTAAGCCACCAGAGGAGGCTCATCTGTCAGGAGAGGGCATGACTCTTATATCAGAGTCTACACGTGCAGCCTGGGCAACATGGTGAAACCCCGTCTCTATAAGAAATACAAAAATTAGCTGTACATGGTAGAGTATGCTTGTAGGAGGCTGAGGTGGGAGGATTACTTGAGCCCAGGAGATTGAGACTGCAGTGAACTGTGAGCATGCCTCTGCACTCCAGCCTGGGCAACAGAGCGAGACCCTGCCTCAAAACAAACAAAAAGCAAAAACCAAAAATCCCCAAAGTCTACATGTGTATGTTTTTACAAATGGATACCTTTGAAGGTATCCCTGTTTGGACCTGAGTACATCCTGGAACACCTTAGGAGCCTGAATTTGAGGGTGGTCTGTACTCAGAAGAGCTGCATGGAGCTGAGGTGTCTGATACTCATCATTTTGCTCAGGGGTTATATGTGATCCTAGACTCCATGTATGTGTCTGTTCAGGACTGGGTCTTCTCACGTGTGTTCGATACTTTCCTTTTATGAGTCTTTTTCTTGCCCTTTTGGGCTTGCCTTGTTTAATTTCTGCAGGGCTTCAGTATCTAACAAGACATCATCTGATAAGAGGACTTAAGCTATTTCTTCTCTTAGGTATATTTGAGTTTAATTTTCGTACCCTTGGAGACCAGAAAACCTTTAAGAGGCAAAGAATGAATTGCTAATTATGGGATTCCAGGGTATTGAGAGAGTAGTGTTGTAATAATTTTGGGGGCAAAGAGCTCTTCTCAGATGCCTCTCAAATATGATCACAGAGGCCACTGGTTCCTAAATTTGAAGAATAATCTGCGGAACATATTAAAAATACAGGTGGTCAAGAGTAGGGCTGGCAATCCGGACATGCAGGTTTAGAATAGGACTCAAGGACCTTGATGTCTGAGACCTTGTGTGGAGACAGATACTTGTTCTGCGTTTGTGTAGGAATGGAAGTCACCAGGGTGAGGGTAGGCACGCATGCGTTTGTGTGATTGTGCACCTGGCAGCACGTGGACTTCAGGACCTGGAGCTTTGAGTCTTAGTTCCTTTTCTGACAATGTGACTTTGAGCTGCTCCCCAAGCTACAAACATGGCTTCTATCTCAGGAGAAAACAAGTGGTCGGCACTTTCCTTGTTTACTGGAGGGATTCAGGTGATTGAAGGTGGCTGCTGCCCTTTCTTTGAGTCTTGGGAACTCTAGTGTAAATGTACTGTTGAACCCCACTAAACTTTCTTTAAGTCTTCCCTCTGCTTCCTGGAAGACTGAAAGCATCCAGCTATAGGGTGTAATGATCACTTTGTAGTGTTTTTATATTTATGCTTTCCATAGCTTCACAATGTCAAATGTTATGTTTTCCTTCTCTTCTTTCTTTCGATTCTTTCTCTCTTCCCTCCTTTTATCTTAGGTGCAGAAATCAGTATGAAACTTAGTATTCGGAGAAGCAGCTCTATAGTTCTTCCCATTAGCCTGCGTGTATTATATATATGCATATCACTTGTGCATTTGTATTGGCAGTGCAGGCTTATAAATGCTGCCATAAAGCTCGGTTCTTCCATCCAGGATGGGAATGGAGTTGTTAAAGACAGTTGATGAGGTGGCATCTCTTGGCCAACAGTTTTATGCTGCACTAGCTCTGAGCAGATAACATTAATAGGAATCACATTTTAAAGTTGTAAATTTGATGTAAAATACTAAATTTGACAATAATTGCATTATAAACAAAAATCCTATTTATTAAAGGGCTCCTGCCTCTTCCTTGTGTGAGGGGCTCTGAAATTCTTGCTCATACCTGCCCCTAGCAATTATCATGCTTTCTCTAAAATTCTGCCTTATTTTTCCATTTTCATAACAACTACATTATGATGTGACATATTTTTTCCAGATATTTTGCTTGAATAAATAAATAGGATATTAAATTCAACTGGGGTATTAGATTATAAATTAGTTCTGTAATAGGCGTCATAATGTTATTTAGATTTTCAGTTTACACAGACCTTGTAGCAACTCCCCAGAGCTATGCTACAGAATTAGAAGTAGATAGAAGTTGATGTAAGAAAATTGGTTTTTGTAATATGCTGATGCCAGTAGAGTTGTGCTGCGTGTAAACGTATTTAAATAGCACGCTCCTACCTACTTGATTGTACAGACAAAAGATTGATAATAATTTCAAATGATTGATTTGTTGGTGCTAATATTGGCCATATGTGAAACTAAAATATTTCTTTACAAAACTGAAGCAGGACTTCACGTGTAAGGGCTAAGAATCCAGCTCGTAGAAAGCATAAGACTATCCTCTGAATAGATGTTTGTCTTTCATCTGATTGGTGTGACAATTGTATCACAACTATTTCTTAGTGACAAAGTTTCTTGGTCCTTTTAGTTATACTTCACATGGAGGAAGATACTCCACCCAGAAATCCTGTGTGGTTATTGAAGTCCTTAAGCAAGCAGGGTATAACCTTAGTGAACCATTACCCATGGGACACAAATGGAAAACATGGACATATAATTTTAAAAAAATGTGGATTTGCTAGGTGAGGGCCAATAGCAGCTTAAAAAGGGAGCAACGGGGTAGCAAAAGGAATTTGTCTTTTTGGTGGTCTCTTCCATCTCCCTAAATCAAGGGCTGGCAAGCTATGGCAGATAAGACAAATCTGGCTACTGCCAATTTTTGTATAACTCACCAGCTAAGAGTGGTTTTTGCATTTTTAAATGGTTGAATAAAAATCAAAGGAGGAGTAATGCTTCATGACACATGAAAATGATATGAAATTCAATTTCAGTGTAGATAAATAAAGTTTTATTGGAACGCAGCCATGCTCATTTGTTTACATGTTGTCTATGGCTGCTTTTCTACTACAACAGCAGAATTGAGTAGCTGCAAAGGAGACCAGGTGGCCCACAGAGCCTAGAACCATCATCACTATCTGGCCCTTTCCAGAAAATGTTTGCTGGCCTCTGCTTTACAGTAAAACCGGGGTAGACTTCTGTGTTCTGGCCATATCAGCAAGCCCTGTACTAGGAAGGGATAGAATAGGAAGTGGATATCCTCTGTTTGGGACTCCGGTGACCAGTGAACAGTGACACTTTACCTATAAGAGAGAATATGAATTAACACATGAGAAGGATTGTACTTCTTGGTTTAAAAAGTTGCTGAATGTAAAATCAGTCCAGCTCACTTGTGTAGCATGAGTAGAAATATGATACTGGGATAAATTCATTTCCACATTTATGGAACTTTTATCTGATTATCAAGAAGTTGGTGCCCCATAGGACTTTAAAAAAGTGCCCTGACTGGGCGCGGTGGCTCATGCCTATAATCCCAGCACTTTGGGAGGTTAAGGCGGTGGATCACCCGAGGTCAGGTGTTTGAGAACAGCCTGGACAACATGGTGAAACACCGTCTCTACTAAAAATACACTAAAAAAAAAAGATTAGCCGGGCGTGGTGGCGGGTGCCTGTAATCCCACATACTCGGGAAACTGAGGCAGGAGAATCGCTTCAACCTGGAAGGCAGAGGTTGCAGTGAGCCGAGATCACGCCATTACACTCCAGCCTGGGCAACAAGAGTGAAATTCTGTCTCAAAAACAAAACAAAACAACAACAAAAAAGATACCCCAAGGGGGCAAAAGCTATTTTAGAGTCTTGTCCATACAACACTATTGGAAGGTACCTTGGGCTGGGCAGGTGAGACCTGGGCCCGGTTGTTTTTGTCTCTAACCAGCCCTGACACTTAGGAAAATTCTCATTCTCTTTCAGGCCTTGGTCTCTTCATCTGTAAGCTGTAGTGGCTGGATGCAATGACCTCTAAAGCCCCACTTGGTTCTAAGATGATACAGTGTCTCTGATAATGGGAACCATCACTAGCATAAGAAGGTCCCAATCCCAGGAAAGAGAGCCTCTTCTTTCTGGCGTCTTTGTAGCTTCCCTTGCCTCTAAAATGCTGCATTTCATTAAGGGTTCACAAGTCTTGACATGTTTGTAAAGAAAGACACGGCAGGAATTCATATGCCTCGCCTTATAACAAACATGTTGTGAATAACCTATATTTGGAATACAATTTGTCATAGTGATGCGGGCAGAGTTTTAAATTTGAGCAGCTTCTGAAATGCAATGTTTTATTCTTCTCAAGCAGCTCCCCAAGCTCTCCCACTTTACACTCTGAAGGGAGTCTTTATTGGAGAAGCTGCTCTCCATTTCCGAAGAATGGGAACATTTGCATTAAACGATGCAAGAGATGCCATTGTAATTTCATGAGAATTACCCTTTCCAATGAATGTTAGATTAAGAACCAAGTAAAATCCCTTGAAAGTGGCTGGAAGATAAATTAGAGCTGAGCCGCAGTTAGGTAGAACTAAATTTTATTCCTTCCCTTTAAAATGGTTTTTAATTGATTTGGCATACTTTTTAAGTTAATAATGAATACTGTACCCGGGTCTGCATGATCACACCTGTGAATTAGATCTATTGCGCTGGAACAGCTTTCCCTTACAGAGGACAGTGATTTTAATGAAGAGTCTTTGCTTATTGCACCAGTGGAAATGTGGTTCATGGTGGTTTCAGACGGTTCCCTAATTAGCAGTCCGGTCTGTTCCCCTGAATATGTTACCTGAAACAGTATGGAAATGTAGAAAGGAAAGACGCTTTATGATGACGTTGGGGGTTCTTCCTCACTTTGCGTGAGGACCTTGGAACTGGTAGAGTTGTGCAAATCTGTAGTAAGACCCAGAGAATTTTAAAACGGGGTGGAAATGGGTAATTCTGAATAAACAATTAGTTCTTATGTTAGAATAATGAATTTCACCGGATTTTTTTTTTCTTTTTGTTGTGGGGGAAGGGTATTAAATTGCTAATTAGGGCCTAGTGATCAGGTAAGTCAGGGAGGTGTGACGTGGGTGGAGGTGGGAATTTCATGGCACTTGTATTCACTTGTTGGGGAATGAAGCCTTCTCAGTGGTTCTCCAGCATAATGGGTAGAGCATGGGGTGTATCTTGGATCCATACTTAAAGGCCATCGTTAGAGACAACAGGAAGAGCTGAAGAGAGGATGAGTGTTAGGAATAATGCTCAAAATCCTAAGGTACTATGAATTAAAGAATAAAAGATTGATCAGATTATTTGAAGAGAAACCTCATCATATCCTACATGAGCTAAAGGGAGACAGAGGTGAAAATATGTAGGAAGAACATAGCATCATCCCATGGACTCAGCACTGAGTGAGAAAAAAGAGATGGAGAAAACATGGAAGGAGTCAATAGAGGAGAACACCCAACGCGTTTTGAAGAATGCAGTCCCTGAGAGACAGAAGCTAACAGTCAGCACACCTCCACCTTAAATAGAACACTTGGTTACTCTTATTAAGACCAGGATCTTAAAAGTTTAGGAAAATGAATGATCTGAGTGTCAATATAATATAATAACAAGTATGTATACCATACACGTATATACATGTATATACATACATGTCTATCTCAATACATAGATGTATTGAGGACTTACCATGTTCCAGGTGCTAGGCTAAGTACTACATACAGAATAATCTGCTTTTGTTGTTACAATACCCCTCGGAGGTAGGTACTACTGTGTTTTCCATGTTAAAGAACAGAAAACTAAGGCACAGAGAAGTTACCTTTATAAAGCCCAATTCATATAGCTAGCAAGCAAAAGGACCCACCAAGATTTGAACTCGGCTCACGCCTGTAATCCCAGCACGTTGGGAGGCTGAGGCAGGCGGATCACAAGGTCAGGAGATCGAGACCGTCCTGGCTAACATGGTGAAACCCCATTTCTATTAAAAGTACAAAAAAATTAGCCAGGGTGGTGGTGGGCGCCTGTAGTCCCAGCTACTCGGGAGGCTGAGGCAGGAGAATGGCGAGAACCCTGGTGGCGGAGCTTGCAGTGAGCCGTGATTGCGCCACTGCACTCCAGCCTGGGCGAGAGAGAGACTCCATTTCCAAAAGCAAACAAACAAACAAACAAAAAACAAAAACAAAAACAAAAAAAAGGAAGTAGAAGGACAAGGATTTAATACTGGAAGAATGATTCCAAATCTCATGATATGCTGATTCTGCAGAGGGAACTCAGTCCGCTATGGAAAGGTGGAGGAGGAATTGTGCATTTCTTGAACTTGAACAACAGAAGTCAGAGTAAGGGCTGCACTGAAGGGCTGCCAGTTCCCATGATGCACTAGAGCAGTAGACCCCTGCATGCTCTCTTGCTACCAAACTGTAATTAAAATTATCATACAGTATAATGATTTCTAATACATTTCAGAACAAATCACCATCTTATATCTGACATGTTGTTAATGTTTACTACCATAATTACCAATTAGAAATATAAGGCAGCGATTTTTATTAGTGTTTGGTTATGTATAATTATGTCAAATATGAGACTGCAATTTAGATTGAACTGTATTAGCCATGATCATACAAAATGATTATACTGTACGTTTGACACCCTGGGTATTTTATGTTTTTATAGATTTTTTTCCTCCAAACCATAAAGAATTATTTAAAGATAATCCAAAGTTTATTTGTAATGTTTTTCATTTTAAGAGTTTTAAACTGTAAACTTTTAAACTGTAAAACTCTTCATTTTAAGAGTTTAGACATACCAAAAATTGAATATACTAAATCATGATTTGACCAAAAGGGATAGGAGCTACCAATCAGTGAATATCTTCGGCGTGCTAAACCCTTTTCTGGACACTTTGCACATTAAATTTGTAATCCTCACAAGTATACTACTTTCCTTTTTCCTGACCAGGTAATTGGAACACAGAGAATTAAAGAGATTTTATCTATGTAGTGAATGGTGAAGCTGAAATTCTCGTTCATAATTTTTCTGGGAGTTTTTATCCGGGGTGGTTAAAATAAGATATCATTTATGGTAGACTATTGCCACAGTACGTATTTCTATAAAATTAGTAGTGCCCTACATTTAATGAAATTATGTATATGCTGGTTCTTTTTAAATATATTATATTACTCAGGGTTCTCTAGAGAAACAGCCAAGAGGCGATTTTACACACACACATGCACACGTGTGCGTGCACACACACACACGAGTGTGAGAGGTTGATTTATTATAAGGGATTGACTTACGTGATTAGGGAGGCTGAGAAATCCCAAGATCTGCACTCTGAAGGCCTGAGAGCCAGGAGATCCAGTGGTGTAAGTTCCACTGAAGGACAATGCAGACGGATCAAGAGAGCAGATGGTGTCAACTCCAGTCTGAATCTGAAGGCAGCAGAAGCTATTTGTTCTATTCAAGTCTTCAAGAGATTGGATGGCAGCACAGCCCACATTGAGGAGGGCAATATGCTGTATTCAGTCTACTGATTAAAATGTTAACCTTATCCAGAAACACTCTCCTAAATATACCCAGAATAATATTTAACCATATAGCTGGGTACCTCATGGCCCAGTCAAGCTGACACTCAAAATTAATTATTACATATGTTATCTCATAAATAAGTTCCATTATGTCCATTTTAGAGCCGGAAAAACTGAGACTCAGGAGTTTAAGAGCTTTATAAAAGTTTGTACAAGTTAACACTGGAAGAGCTAGGCCTTGAACTGAGGACTTTTGAATTAAATTCCTGTTTTCTCAGGACAGACTGTTACCGGCTTCCTTTGTGATTGTCACTAGGAGACCAAAGCTGCCCTTTATTACAACAAACCTTGAGTTTTTTTGTGTGATGATGATAATAATGATAATAAAGTGTGAGGATGAAGGCAGCTAACAGTGATTAAAGACTACTGCTAAGTAATATACTTTTATTATACTCATGTAGTCTATGTGAAACGTCCCTTTTATAAATAAAGTGACTGAGATGTGGAGAGGTTCTCTCTACACAGTAGTAGAGCTAAGATTTGAATGTAGAACTCAAATTATCATACAGTACAATGATTTCAAATACATTTCAGAACAAATCACCATCTTACATCTGACATGAATACCAGAGTTCGTTCTCTTATGTGTTCATTCTATAGAGATAATAAGTCACTTTTGAGATAAATGACTCTGATACCTTATCCTTCCCCAAGAAGACCCATTTTTCCACTCCTAAATATTCTTGTTTTAACACTTCCCTGAAAATTCTCCATTTTATCGATACATTTCAAAAATTTGGTCGTCAAAATTTATTAAATTCATTATGTCATATATTGACATTTCAATGGCCAAAACCAAGCATAAAAACAAACAAACAAAAAATACAAAACCCAAAATCCAGAGAGATTACTTCCTGGTGCTGGTACATTATCAAATTTTTTAAAAGAAACACAAAATTTAGATTTTAAAAGGAATAAAACTATATTAGAGAGTAGTTACATATCTTAATTCAATCACAAATATAACTTCATAAATTTCCATTCACTTGTTCATTTGCACATACTTTGTTTTAAAAAAAGGAAGCTCCATGAGGGAAGGGACTATGTGTATTCTGTTCTTCACTCTACCTGGTTCTTACTACAGTACTCGATATAGTAGGAACTCCATAAATATGTACAGATTAAAGAATCAATCAATGAAGTATAAATACTAGTTTGTGTTTAGCTTTTTAATTTTGTTAATTACATCGATATATTTTAATCACAATTATTTTAAATATTGCTTAAAATTAAGTTTACAAAGTAATTGATTATTGGTGAACAAATTTGCATCTTGACAAAGAGGGACATTTTTGTCTATGAATGATTCTCCTGACATGTATTTTACTTTTTTGGATTTACGTAAAACTGAAACTATATACCTTTGTAAAACCAAAGGTTGTTCTCTCTGAGGTCCTATTTGGTAGCCATAGAAACCCTTTAAACAAATTTCTTCCTGCATGCACCTTGTATCACTTATCTATGAAACCTGTGCCTGGTATAAGAGCATCTATTATGAGTTTCTGATTCCTTCAGTGGTAGGGGGTTTGCTGGCTGATCTCCACTCACATGATTAGCCACCACTGGACCAGCAACATGCATTTGCAAGGCCATCATTAAAAATTGGACAAGAGAGGGTTTAACCATGTGTTATAACTGAGTTAGCTGACCAGATGCTGATTGAACTCATAGCAGTGACCTTGGTCAATACCGGGTTCTGTCTGAGCCATAGGGCACCAAACCAGATCATGTTGGAAATTAACCCATCCTTTCAGCTAAAATGGATAAAAGAAAATATTTTACTTATTATTGTTTTACTGGACTTTATAGTAGAGGCTCATTATGCTTGATTAAAAATGTGCATGTCAAGATCCAGAACTTTGTATTTTAATAAATCAAAATCACATATTGTGTTGTTTCAAATGCTTTCAACATCACAGAGATGTATGAATAAGTCCCTTTAAGGTTCGTCCTGAAAAAGAGACTTATAAATCATTTAACTTAATTCTACAATTGATCCCCTAAGAAAAGTTAAATATCACTGTTGTTTGTAGATTGCTAGATCACTACAAAGATAATTCTTTTATAAATACAGATGGTGCCCTTATGGAAATTACAAGACAGTAAGTAGGTGCCCATAGGGAAAAAAAAAGATACGTTGATTAGCTAATAAAATGGTGCTCAGTAGAATTATGCTTCTTGGTCTACTTCATGGCTTCCTTGAACTTACGATGCCCTGTTTTCATTTTGGTTTTGAATATGTGTTCCTTCTAAAACTTTAAAAGTGAAGTATGAGTTTGATTGTCTTGAGCATAAAATGCTAATCATTGATAAACGGTGAATAATGCCTAGGAAGCTTCCACCTCCTCACCCCCTTCTCACCCCAAGTCATTCTTCCTGGCGTGAATGGATGAAGTTGAAACAATTGCCAGAAGATGAAAACACAACACTGGATTGATAGTTACAAAACAAGGAGCCAATGAATATGTTATTCAAAGCTTATTGATATAAAAATGAATCCTCAGCATTTTGGCATTTAAGGAGGAAGGGGAAAGGGAAGAAGAAGGGGAAGAGGAAGGAGAAGGAACCTACATTTACTGAGTGCTTAGTGAGTGCCAGGTCATGGAAACAATCTCCGCTTTGGTTCCCTGCTGGGGCTTATGCCTTTTATTCTCTGTGGGCTACATTGTACCAAAATAACCATCCCTCTCTCTTTTTTAACATCAGTTTAAAAAAAAAAAAAAAGTGAAGAGGAATTTTATCATGGTATCAGGACATGGAGGACATTAGCATATTAGCATTGCATTTTCCACTGTCACTACTCTGTTTGTTGGTGGGTGGAATGTTGAGAAATGTTGCCTAACCTCTTGCAAATGGCACGTGAATAATCCCGTAATCAGTGTAATGTATTCTGTTATGGGAGTAATCAAGTCATTCAGCTTTGAAGTAAGATCCAATTTTTAGAAAGTGGCTGATGAATGCAGTTTCAGGTATTTAGAGGAAGCCGATGTACCTAAACTATGTGGGTCTTCCGGTTGAACAAGGGAAAAAAGTACTCAAGGAAACTGAAGTGGACCATTCTAAAAATACCTAAGTTTCAGGATATATTTTCCTAGCGGCATAGTATTCAATTTAAGATTTTAAAATTAAACATGTCTGTGTGCTTTTGAATTTAGTGTTGTGGAAAGCTGAGTTAACTGGTAGTGAGGAATGGGAAGATGGCGGCTTATTCTAAATCTGAGGATGGCGCTCCCTCGGCCTCTGTTGTTCCTTCCCTAGGTCTTTGCAGCCGGGTGTCTTCATTATTCAAGGCTCAGCTTAAATGTTCTTGCCTCAGGGATGCCTTCCCTGAATACATTTCCCCTGCCCTTAAGCCCCAGTCTACCTCATCTCCTTTTCCTTTTTTATTTTCTTCAAGGCCCTTATCACCAACAGAAATTCTTACTTGTTTGCTCACTTACCCTCCTCTGGGATAATGTAAGTTCCCTGACAGCAGAGACTTGGTGTTGCTCATCATGGTATTCACAAGACCCCAAACAATTCCAGGTGCCTTGGAGGCACTGATGAAAGGCACTGATGGAGGCACCTACTGACTGACAGAATGAATGCGAAACCCGTGGCCCCAAGATCCTGGGGCTCAGAGGGTTACTCTCCACCTACATCATCTGTATCACTAAGCAATGTAACAGAGCAGCTGCATTTTTTCCTCCTGCAACACGAAGCAACTCCTCAGTGGCCCACCTTAGGGTCAAGGCTCACCCAAGTCCATCTGGTCCCAGGTGGGAGGCTGCAACTCATTCATCAGGCAGCTCCTGTTCCCAGCCAGGCCACAAGCCAGCAGTCATGCAAAATGCTGCAGTGTCCCTGTTAGTTAAGCTTCCTATTACTTAAGACATACGTTTCAAAAATAACTCCGGCGTCTCTCGTTATGTTCTGTTCTTGACTTGCAGGCTGTGGCAATCCAAATCCCATTAACGCCAGAGCCCTTGTACAAAGCCTTTTGTACTGACTTGGGTTAATTTAAATCTGTGCGTTTGTAGCCTCCTCTCCCCTAAACTTAGGCTTTTCAATGACTCCCTTACTCCCCTCTTTTGCACGTGGGCTCCCTCTCTTTTTATTCCTTTCCTCTCTCCTTCTCCTCCCCCTTTCCTCCCTCCCTCCCTTTCTTCCTTCTCTCCCTCTCTTCTTTTGCCTCTTAGAATGTGAGTGAGTGTTAAGGATTCTTTCTTTCTGCAACAGAATTCTAAGCATGTGAGGAACAATTTTTGCCCTAGTTTCTCTTTGACCACCTCTTCCACTTCAAATGTATCTAGTATTCTAACATTAAGTAAGGTCTTCATGGAAAGCCCCATATATAAAATCTTCATGTACAAGTAAGCAATTTTTGGACTAATCATAGGTCCAAAATAGGTGTATCAACACATCCCTATGGAATTTCTTTTCTTTTTTTTTTTCTGCCCCCCAGCATTGATTTTCTGTTTATGAAAGTAATGCATTGCTCACTGTGAAGCATTCGGATAATGAAAAAAACCCAGGGTGACTTTAGGCAGAAGGCTTTCCCTGTGTAGTCAGAAGAGGATTTGGCTTTCAAGAGAATAATTAACAAAACTCGTTTTAAGGGCCCATTTATTGCACAAAATAGTGGAATTACCTGTCCAAGGGAATGAGAAGTGTTCAGATGTTGCCGACATTTCCCCCAAATGCACTGTGGTCCCAGAATAATGACTTCTTTTTATAGGAAAAGGAGAAGTTGCCTTGGTTCAGTGAATAGGAAACACTGGTACTAGGCTTTCTTGGTGTGTACAAAAATATGCCCAAGTCTGCCCTTTCAACGAAAGCCACTAGACCACATCAGAACCAAATAGGGTATGTATTTCTTATCTCTTGATTTATTTGTTTTTTTAACAAACCCACATTTCTCAAAGTCTTTTCCATAGAATAACTGTCACATAGGATTTTTCCATGCCAAAGGGTTCCATGGTCACATACATTGAGGAAACATTCATAAATTGTTGACAGTTCTTGGACATATGTGATGTGCATTAGCATATTAAACTATGAGAAAGCCTGAAGCAAAGAGAACTGTTCTACTTCATTTCTTTGTTGTTTCTAAAGCTTATTTCACTGTGAAGTCTGTCTCTCTTTTATTAAGTAACACCTGCAAATATTCCCTGGATCCATTTGGCCACAAAAACAAAACAAGAGGAAACAAATAAGCAAAAGCAGTTCTTGTACACCTGCTCTGGGTGCGTGGTCTTTGGGGCTTTTGCATTCCTGTTGCGCTTTTTATTCCTTGATAAGAAGATACATGAGATAAGAACTCATCTCTCTAATCCTTAGTATCAGGCACTGTGCTGGGCGCTTTCCTTGCATTACTGCATTTGAACTCCACGCAGCCTGGGTTCCGCATGTTGCCGATGAAGGTTCTAAAGCCCTAAGAGGTGATGTATGTAACTTTCCTTGGGTCACTTAGTGAGATAGGTGGTAGAGTTGAGCGTAGGATCATGGTGGCTGACCTTCCGCCAAGGCTCTTGATGCTTCCTAAGCTCATGCCCTTCAGCACAGCAAATGCAGTCCTGACGGCACCTTTTCCACTCTTGTGGGCTCTTGGTGGCATTCGCTGGTCACCTTTCTGAAAAGAAACTGTTCAGCAGTGTGGCATCACAGACCTCTCTTGGTGGAGACTCTGTGCACCTCTCACATGCAAGTGACTGGAAATTGAGTGTGTGATGTGTATATACACATACGTACAATTAAGCCTTGAACAACATGGGTATGAGACGCGCCAACCCTCCACACCATTGAAAATCTGGGTATAACTTTTGACTCTCCCAAAACTTAACTACTGATAGTCTACTGTTGACTGGAAGATTTATCGATAACATAGTCAATTAACATAAACAGTCAATTAATACATGTTTTATATGTTTTATGTATTCTATACTGTATTCTTACAATAAGGTAAGCTAGAGACTAGAAAATATTAAGAAAATCATCAGAGCTGGGCAAGGTAGCTCACACCTGTAATCCCAGCACTTTGGGAAGTTGAGGCAAGTGGATCACTTGAGCCCAGGAGTTCAAGACCAGCCTGGGAAAAATGGTGAGACCCCGTCTCTACAAAAACATAAAAAATTAGCTGGGCATGGTAGGGCACACCTGTAATCCCAGTTACTCAGGAGGCTGAGGTGGGAGGATACCTTGATTCCTGGAGGTTGAGGCTGCAGTGAGCCAAGATGGCACCACTGCACTCCAGCCCGGGTGACAGAGTGAGACCCTGTCCCAAAAAAAAAAAAAAAAAAAAAAAAAAAAAAAAAAAAATCATAAGGGAGAGAAAATATCTTTACTATTTATTAAGTGGAAGTGGATCATCATAAAGGTCTTCATCCTCATCGTCTTCACATTGGGTGGACTGAGGAGGAGGAAGAGGAGACGTTGGTCTTGCTGTCTCAGGTACGGCAGAAGTGGAGATGGACAAGGTGAAAGGGGAGGCAGGAGAAACAGGCACACCTGGTGTAACTTTTGTAGAAAAAGAGCCCTGTGTAAGTGGACCCATGCAGTTCAAACCTGTGCTGTTAAAGGGTCAGCTCTGTGTGTCTGTGTCTGTGTGTTTGTATACACCCACATATATGTATGTATATGTCAGTTTCCTTGAATCCACTCCAAGGCCTAAAACACAGTAGGAACTTGATGAGTATTTTTTGACGTGAAATGGGAAATAAATTCTGCGTGAAATATGACAACTGTCCATGCACTCTCTCGTCTCTTCTGCTTTGTTTTATCACCATTGGACATATATAGCGTGTTTATTTGTTTTACATTTACTTGTTTATTTGCTTACAGGGTGTCTCTCCACATTTGGGCATGAACTTTTTTGGGGGAGAGCTCTTTAGGTCTCTTGTGTACTACTGTGAACCTACAGTAAGTGCTCAGTAAATATTTAGAAAAAGAGTAAATGGTTAGATTCAAGTTTTCATAACTTCTCTTTTCCAAAATCTCCTCACATTGTTTTCTGTGCTTGTTGACTCTTCTCTCTCAGGAGTAGTTAAAAATCTATATAGGACTGTAAATAAAGGAAATCCAAATCTTAGCTATTCCAGTGTAGTAACTATTGAAGCACCCTGTGTTAATGTGCACGGAGCAATCTGCAAGGCAGAGCCAGCTACCAAGTCTGATGTACAGGAAGTTGCGCAACTCTGAGGACAGTGTGGACAGTCACCACTTCATGCTTTTTACCACAGCCATCCCTTGCCCAGCACAAATCTCTTCTGCAGAAATCCCAAGTTAAAAAAAAAAAATCCAGGGAGCAGCTATCCTTTCATCCACTCAAAACACATCCTGCTGGGCTGCTTAACCTGAGAAGTAAAGGTATTTCAATATAATTAATCTCCTTTGCAATCTTTTATAAACCATTCTTGGAAGGGGTCCATAGATTTCGTCAGATAGCCAAAAGGATCTGGAAAGGTTACAGACCCCTGAAAAGCCCTGACTACTAAATAGACTGGGTGGAGTATTTTCACTGGTGCGTAGGGAAGGGCAAAGGATTGAAAAATGGTTTCCTTTCCTCTTTGAAGTTAAAAAAAAAATTGATGTGTTCATTTCATGCTTGCCCTTGCCTTTTTCACTCCTTGTGTGTGATGGGTACCATCAGAACCTCACCCCCCAGTCCCACACCTTCATTGCGGAATTGCTTCCGATAGCCTGCAGTTTGGGGGGGCAGGTGAAGTCCACTCCTTGGGCAGAGTCACTTTCGCTTCTGCAGAACCACCAGAATGAGCACAGGACCCCGTGCGGAATGCAGAGTGTAGTTGGAAGGCATTCTGCCCAAATGTTCTCTGAGGACGGGTAGAGACTGAAGCACACCCAGTCCTGATTGCATTACCTCGGGACCAGAAGCACTTCATCCTCCACTACTGCTACTTGGGGGTGGGAAGGGAGTCATGGGGCGGGGGGCGCGTGGTGACTTGGTGGGGGTTGGGAGGGTGGGTCTTAGGCATGCATCTCCTGCCTTTGAGACTGCCGCTGGGAATATTAAACGGCTTGCCCCAGAGATAACAGTGAGGGATTCTTAAGTATGGGTCTGTTGATAACTCACCTTTCATTAGGATTATGTTGTATAAAATCTTTGTCAAAACAGGCTTTTAACACACAGAGCTTGGTGGAGGCAGATTGTGCATCTGTAGCTGATTGTGTTCAGAGAATAAACTGAAGCTTTAAAAAGGGATACGCTGTCACAATGGCTGGTGTTGGAGGTGGGGAGGTGGAGGAAAGAGAATTGACATGCTGGATCTTTAAGTAAGAAGGGGCCCGTTAATAGCCAGAAATAGCAAAATAGGAGAAAGGAACAGAAGAAAGAGTGAATGAAATAGAATAACCAGAAATATATTACAATTCACAAAAATGGTGTTTACTCAATTACATACTCCTGTCTAATGTGAAAATAGCTGAAAAAAATTAAAAGCTCTTCCTAGGAACAAATTTATTTTGTTGGAACACACAGAATAAAGCAAATCATAATTGGCTGTGATGAATTACATCCAAAGTGAAAAATGGAAATACAGCAGGTAGTCAGTCTGCCTGCAGGGGACCTAGAGTTCC
Organism: Macaca fascicularis; assembly: GCF_037993035.2. Taxonomy (NCBI): domain Eukaryota; kingdom Metazoa; phylum Chordata; class Mammalia; order Primates; family Cercopithecidae; genus Macaca; species Macaca fascicularis. The sequence goes on along the minus strand of NC_088379.1, from coordinate 23,387,506 downwards.
TATAGAAAGAGAAAGTGTCCTATAACCAGAGGTGGTGGGTATCTTGGTTCCAAGGGAAACCAAATGATGCAGGAGGAAGAGGAGGGTGGGGAGGGGTTCCGAGGATTCAGAGGTGTGTGTGGGTATGGAGGGGTCAGAGCCATTTGCTCTGTAGGCTGAGGGAGAAGGAGTGCCAGGGCAGGGATTCAAGAATGTGGTCCAAGGGGAGGGAGAGATAGATTTACCTGGCATTGGCATTTTTGATGGATTGTAGTGATGAGAGATGAAGGCTGGAAAATGGAAGGCAGAAAGAGGAACAATGGAAACATTCTCTTTTACGCAGAGACTCTCCCAGTAGGGTGAAAAGGGGTGGGGTGATGTGGTATGCTGATTTCTGGAGTGATCTTCATGAAAACAGATCAGGGAAACTGACAAGGAAGCAAGCCTGGAGCTGGTTGGAATAGGAATACCCGTGTCTTCCTATGTACGAGGGATGTATGAGCCCATGTGCACACAAGTAACTGGCAAAGCTTAGGGGAAGCATCAAGGTAGAAATTCATAGCCATTATTTTTGTGGCCTCTAGCTACAAAAGCTAACAGGTGAAGATAGTCTAGAGACCCAAACTGGGAAGATAAATGACATTTTAACATTTTGTCAGGTAGGCAGTTTAAAAATAAATTTGGATTCAATATATACCATTAATGCTAGAGTTTCTAACAATGCAAAAATGCCTTCTTTTCGATAGCAGTTAAAAAAAAAAGGCATGTCGTAGGGGGTGAGGAACCCTGTATAGGAGAGGCGTATGTGATGGTGACAGCAGCCCTACGAAGCTACTGAAAACATACCACGACTCTGCCCTCCAGAATTAACACCATAACCTATGTCAGGGACTCACTATTATCCTCATATCAGCTCTTGGATCCTGTCCAGTCCCATTAGCGATTCCCATGTTGATTGCTCTGTTACTCGTGAATGTTAATTGCTTCTAAATCTCTTTGGATGTTCAGATGCTTGGGGAAAAAATTCTGACTGGCGAAGGTGTGAGTTTTATTAATGTGCAAGTAAACAAGAAATCTATTTAGAGACCCAAGTGGAGTGTCTGTGACTCAAGATGCCGTAAACAGCTGATGTGGCATCTTTCTTTGCATGTCTGTCATATGTTGGTGGTGTGAGAGTGAGGATGGGGGAACAGGATTTCAGTGATCACTGTGGTGTATGTCCAAAATCGGTATGCTTGTAGATTCAGTTAGACACTCACATTCTTCCCTCTGGGATTCCTACTTTGCTTAGTATGAAATGATGACCTTGCTACCTTTGAGAGAAGCTTATACTTAGTAAGTGCTATTAAATCAGAAGATGTAAAAATATGAATGTAATTTGGCCTATCACCTAGTTTCTGAACTAGAAGAACTTCAGAAATAAACTTCTTAAGCTTTATTTTACTCTTGAGAAACAAAGGCATAGGGAGAGGAGAAGGTAAGGCACAGCAGAGCTGGCTAAGAAGCCAGGTCATCCAATTCGCACCCTGGCACTCAAGATAAGAGAAAATGATAAAAATGGGTGTTTATTGTATTTTCCAGAAGCATTTCACTGAGTCTTTGTGGAGTTTTAAGTTTTTCCTTTGGGTGGAAAAAAATCTAGGATGATTCAATATTGAAATTCATTTATTAGTAATTATAACAGTGTCTCAGCGAGAGTAAAAAGGTAGAAAAAAGGAAGAGCAGCCAGTTTAGTGCTGTGATTCATGAATTCAATCAATATTCGTGGAGTGCCTTCACACTAGAATTTAGCAGTAAACAAAAAAATTCCCTGTATATACTAATGCTCCCAGGTTACAAAACTGTAGGCTAGGATGTAACTGTACTAAATACTTTAGGCAATTGTAACACAATGGTAAGTATTTGTATCTAAACATAGAAAAGTTACAGTATAAATATGGTATCACTGTATTATAATGTTATGGGACCACCTCATATATGTGGTTGGTTGTTGACTGAAATGCCATTCTGTGGTATGTGAATGTATTTTAAATAGGATGGTCAGGGACACATCACTGAGCAGGTATTTAAGCAGAGATCTGATGAAAGGGAAGGAGTAAGCCGTAGAAATACTGCAACAATATTGGCCCAAGCAAAGGGAACAGTTAGAAGGACAAAGTTCCTGAGGTGGGAATGTGGTTGGGTATTTGAGGATGAGTGAAGGGGTCAGTGCTGTTGCAGAGGTGCATAAGGAGAAGACAGTGAGAGATCATGACCCTCACATCAGGGGCTTTGGGAAAACTCAGGGACAGTCCTTTTAAGGAGACCCATCTTTTAGTATTTCTGTAATCCCAAATAGTATGGCTCATACACAGAACCCAAACTCATCCTTTTTTTGGAATATTTTCTGAAGGTGCCATCTTTCTGGGATTGGTGTCTGTGACTTGCCAGGAATGTCTAGAAACTATCAGATCTTTCTGTAGAGTTTTTGATGAGAGCGGTTGTCATAGTAATAAAATTATTGAACCATAGGATTAGAAGTTTCTTGATGGTAGGACCTATGTCATACACATTTTTGTGTCCTCCAAGAAGCCACACACAGTTCTAAACTTACACATAGTAAGAGCTCAATAAATACTGATTATTTTTTCAATGCATGAGTAAATGGTCTGAGAGTGGTAGAAAGGATGGGATGTCCTAGAAAGGACTGTTAAAAATACACCCTTCTAAAAATGTTGTTAACGAAATTACTTCTGAAGTATTCTGACTTCCTTGCAATCTTTTTAAAAGACAAGTCCATATGCTGAAATGTGAACATAAGTATATAACAAACTGAACAGTAGTAACATTATTTTCAGGCCAAATTTTAGTTGGATGGTTGCATTTTGTCAATCCAATTTTTTCTTCCATGTTTTAAACTGGATATGGGAATTTTTCCAATCTTATCTCTAGTATTAAAAGAATATTGGTGTCTGGGCTCATAAAAACAAGGGGTTACGCTCGTCACTGTCTTACCCTAAAATGTGTTTAATATGTTGAGATTATGGTGAAAATGACATAGGAAATATCAGTCCCCTCGGGAACAATGGGTGGTCAAGATGCATTGTGATGGGGAAGGCCAAAATGGTAATTCTTGTTCTCCCATGACTGAATTCTCACCCTAATGGACCAATAATTTATAACCTTATTGCCTTTCAGTATCCCCATCTTCAAAGTGGGGGTAACACAAACTTACCCTCTGCCTTTCAGGTTTTTTGCGAAAATCAGTGAACTAATATTGGTAAAATTGGAGCCCCATGGATGAAGGGTACTTTGTAAGTATAATACATTATTGTCACGTTATTTTCTGTTATTCCAAAGTGCAAATACCAGATGTCTGCTCTTGCCATATCAGGAAATCTGTAACACCAAGTTTCACACCCAGATATTGGTAATCTGACTTCCTTTGAGGCATTTAATATTTCTGAACTCTAATGTTTTGACAATATGTTGGATGTTGAAAAGCCACCTCCCCCTGCCACCCTCCGTAAATATAAATTCAAGCAATGCTTACTAGAAAATTTGGCCAAAATATGTCTCTATGTTATTATATGCAAAAATGTTGATATGAACTATGGATATAAATGTAAGGTATCTTTATTTCTCTTCTCTCAACTCTCTCTTCCTTTCTTTCAAAATTGTATTTAACTTGTGTTTTGAGCAGTCGGTCTGTGTCTCAAAGAAATGGTTGATTTCAGGGAGAGAATGAATGTTTCCACGAGGTGAACGATATTTTGTTAAGGATGAAAGTTGATTAGACAGTTTGCTAATTATTGTATTTCCAGACTTGGGGCAGGGGGAGGAGGACAACCAGAATGGTGAGCTAAGTGTGGATCACCCCTCCTTAACCAGGTTACAGTCCAGGGGACCTGGGAATTGCTTCCTACCCATGCAATGGCAAAGGCTACAAAAGGGCAGGAGGAGACTGTGCAATCCCAAAGCAACGGCTTTGATAGATTTTCTCTATTGAGTGGTGCATCTTTTTATTTTGCCAGGCCAACCAATGCCCTGGAATTGTGTGCGCTACCATAGATTGGCCAGCTATATACCCAGTGCTTAACCCATGGTTTGATATTTTTTTTCTTTTAAACGGTGGCTGTCACCCTTTAAAGTTGATCATAGAGAAGTTTAAGATTAGGACTGCTTATTGAAGCCTATTTTAGTGAGTAATCCTTGGATTCATGCGGCTGTAGGATCTAAGTCTGCAAGGCTCTTATATGTCTTATCTAGCTCTATTTGTTGGCCAGTTCTAAGGGTTCCAGCTGACTGGAGCCTGAGAACCTCTAGAGGCAGAAAGTCTACGACCTAAAAAGGCAACTCTGACAGAGAATTCCTTCTCAAGTTAAACATAAATCCAACCACTATGTATCTCTGCCCTTGGGTTCTACTTTTACTATCCATCCCTACAATGAATAAGTGTTTCTCCTACAAAATGACACCATTTCAAATATTTAGTGACACTTATTGAGTCTCCCTATGGTGGTCTCTTTGTCAGCTTCAGTTCCTTCAACAACTAGAGCTCATTTCCGTGATTTCCAAAACTCTTTACCCCTCTGGAAAAGTTCTTATCTGTCTATATCTTTCTTAACAAGCAGCACTGAGAATCTATCTTCTCCAGGCCCCATTCTGCATCTCAGAGTCCAGAGATCTAATCAAAGTTTCCGAAGACAATGACCTCTGAAGAAATCGTCTGGAATCACGTGCACCCATGGATTGGTTTGAGTAACGAGACAGCAAAGCCCACATCTCTCTGTGAGGTGCAGATGATTGACAGGAAGAAAGTTGTTTTGGTTAATAACACAATCTGCTTGCCTCCTGTAGACACAGCAGTAGCCTACTAATTCGTTAGAAGTGAATTAAGGTTGTTTACCCATGTTTTAAAGTAACTGTCAGAGTGAAAAAAAAGTTTGTACTAAATGAGACCACTCACCTTCTTCGGAGTTGCTGTTTATTTTAAGCTGAGTGCATAAATAATATATTGAGATACGAAGGGTGATTTCAAGCATTAGAACACGAAGTCTCCTGTTTACTAACTGTCACTGGACTGAAGAGAATTTAAACAGCTCTGAACCTTTTTGTCTGTGAATGTGAGGCATGAAATTAACTTTCATTTCATAGTTAGCAGAAATCATGATGACGGCAGACTTGTTGACATGTCTCCTGCCAATCTGGATATTTTTTGGTATTCAAGACAAACCTTGACAACAGAGTGCTTTCCATGTCTCCTTTGAAACAAGACTCCCTCCTTCCCCCACAAAATAAGTAGGGAACTGTGTGGGTCACTGAGTCAGTTTGTTCTGGATATAAAGAGGAATACTGGAAATATATACTAGTCTAGGTTCTGGGAGTTCCAGTCTTGACTGCTGGCAACCTTCTCTGAATCTTACTTTCTTCATCTGTAAAATGGAAATAATAGCATCTACTTCCGCTACTTCACAGGAAGATGGTGAGATCCCAATGAAGCAATTGTGGGGAGATGACTTTGAAAGGCATCAGGTGTCATATGTGGGCAGGACAAGACAAGATAACAACAGTTATTGCTATTAAGGCTTATTCTCAAGGATTTACATGTATTAACTCATTCACCCAACAATCCTATGGGATAGGTACTGTTGTTATCCCAATTTTGTCACTACAAAAACACAAGCACAGGGCAGTGGAGCGACTTGCTCCATCATCTGATGGCTTAAAGTTTGCAAAACTGATAGCCAAACACCAGGCAATTGGGTCCAGGGTTTGTTTTCCTAACTCTTACTTATTTGGGAGAAGAAGCCACGTTTCCCCATCTATAATTAATGCCTCTTGATCATGCGCAAGTAAATGAAACATCATTCCTAAAAGCCTGGACCAAATTTACGCTGAGAAAATACAGGTATGGCTTCCCATCAACAAGGAGGGTTCCCATTGGGTAGGTATGTAGCAGACTGTATGGATTAATTATGTTTTATGTGTGAAGAGCCTGGTGATTCTTAGATGAAAAGCCGTAAGTAAAAAGACCTATTACTCGTAATGCTTTCGGAAACAAGAAATTTGATTCACTTTTTGTCCCCTTAAACTTGAAAATGTGATAGCCTATTTCAGAATATAGGGAGAGTGTTAGAGAGTGAATAAAAAATGTATGGAATGTTTAATTTTGCATGATTACATTTCATATTTGCCAAAGTAACTGAGGCAAATAGAAATGCATAATAGTATCACAGCATACCTATTTGAGGTGTTTTGATGGAGTACTCGGGTTTTACAGTCTGATACGTGAACCCTTTGGGATAAATCCTTATTAAGCAAATGAACAAGAATGTATTTGTGTTTGCATCATTGAAAATATGTAATTTGTACAACTGCTCTTTCAATGTATATTTACACTATATTTATTTGAATTTCAAAAGAGGAAAGAGTCTTAAGTGATTAATGGAAACAAAAATGATGTGAATTTGCAGACATTTTCCCCTGAAATATGCTCAGTCTTTAGAAGGATCATACTTAAAAATTGGAGTGGCAAGAGTGGGGGTGCTGACTTGCTTTGGATTTCTGAATGAAGCATTCCAAAAATAGGATCATTTCCATAATCCCTGAAAAATGGACAGATTTATGAGCAGTAATCAGCTGAGGGAAAGAATAAATTCTGCTCTTCCAAATTGTAAAAATCTCAGCAATTGCTGCTGTGCTCTAGTACTTGTTAATACAATGAGATAATTGCATAATTAAATACACTGTGGAATTTCAATAATTGGAAACTTTGTGTTCTCATCACAATATGCAACTTGCTGATGTTGAAAAGCATCATCAGTGTTATCCGGAGGCCAGGATCCTTCTTTCACGTCACACCCTCTGCAGCCTTCTGCAGCTCCTGTTGCGGTTCTGAAACACTTCCCTTTCAGGTTATTTTTAGTTGGTTGTATTTAGACAAGGTGAAATGAAGCAGGATGTCCCCCAAAGTCTGACTTATCTGCCCAGGTCATGGAAGTTGAGGATCATTTTGCTAAAAATGTCCCTGGTGCTAGCTAGATGTTTCTATGTAGTAATGGTTGAACGGCAACCTGAAGAAGAGAGCTTTTTGGAACTGAGGAGTGCTTCTCTGGGTTAGTAAATGTGAGATTGCTTTGTGGAGCCTCTGAAAAGGCAAGCTCCAGAGCTGGGCTACTTGGGTTCAAACCTGGTGTGGTCTCTTTCTTTCTGTATTTCTGGAAAAGGTACCCAATATCTCATATATTTTCTTACCTGTAAAAGGAGAATCTTAGCACCTACATCTTCGTGTTGGTGCAAAGTGTAATGGAGGTAATGTATGGAAAGAACTTAGAAGATACCAGGCGGTTTGTAACCATCCAGTAAATGTTAGCTATGTTATCAGGCAATCCAGGGAAGTTTCATCTTCATCTGAACGTGACAAATCTTTCAGGAAGAACAAATAAGTAGACTTCTGGTTTTGCTCATTCGAGAAATATTTATGGAATACATGATGATCATGATAAAAATAATATTATTAAATCAGTGCTTGGCAGACAGTAAGATATTTTAGCAGGAACTGGTCCATGATTGGTATCCCCAGCATCTAACACACCCATGAATACATACGGGATAGTTACTTAGCATAGAATGGATTCCATACATGCTTGGAGAATAAATGAGTGAATCAATGCATGGATAAAATTGGTTTTAACCTTCTTCTTTTAGGAGGTAGAAGAGTTGACTATGGTCTGTTTGAGAACGTAGATGCATTTGCTTTTGTTGGTCTCTAGGGCTGGCACTAGGCAAGTGAGGTATGTATGGTGACAAACTTAAAGAGGCACTCACTCTCAGAGTTGCACAAGTGCTTCCTTAAATTTTGTGTCCCAGATGCCTCACTTTTGTCACCGTGGCCCAGGTCCTGTTGAATGTGTTAATCTCGCATGTATGACTATGCTTGATTTCTACCTGTGTTTGAAATTCCCCCTCAATTTTATTTTGAAAAATTTCAAAGCTACAGAAATTGAAAGAATAGTACAAGCAACACTGCATACCTTTTACTTACGATCATCAAAAGCTAATATTTGCCACATTTACTGCATCTCTTTCTGTATATATGAATTCAAACTTTGTCCTAATTCACCATAGAAATCATGTTGTAACCTCAATACAACATTCTCATTCCCTTGCCTCTAGTGCACATAATGTTAAATAGGCTTCCAAAATTCTGAGTCTCAAAATTATGAATTTTGGAAGAAAAAGGACAAAAAGAGCACTAAAAAAACTGCTTAAACTTGTTTTTCAAGTTTTAAAAACTGCTGCTTGAACCTTGTTTTTAGACTATTAACATACTAACCTACTTAGAATACCTTCAATATGAAATGACCAAAATCTTAAAGGTTAGAAAGTTTTCCTGCATGCTCTGACACCTTCTTTTGCAGAGGAGAGACTTTTTAAAAAAGATAAAATTCCCTTGACCGTTATTTTTCTGAGATCCTTTCGAAAGTAAATGAGAGTCCAATTACAAATACAATGAGCTCGTCGTTTTCCAAGTTAGGAATATTCACTGTAAGGGGTGATTATGAAAATATAATATAGAGGCTATATTATCAATTTGGTGATATGCCCTCAAATAGAACTGTACACTTGATTTTGGAATGCACTGACAAACTTACGTGGAAAAAAAACCTTTCTGATAATCTGGAATGTTTCTAAAAAATAAGGTATCTGTTCTACAAAATGATGATAACATTTGACAGACAGTTGTATTATTTCAGTGGTATTAGCAATGTTCTCTGTGGAAGCCCAGGGAATCTGAGGAGGGGCTTCAGGGTGATCACAGGGGGTGGAGATGGGAGTTAGGGGAATGAGATGACATTGGAAATCCAGGCCACTCACTCATATTCCATTGGAATAGCTCTGAAATGATGTGCTTTATGTTGGACATCCGTCTAAGAATCAGTTTTCATGAAAGTGTTCTAAAGCTAAAAAGAAATAGTTTGGAAACCATAGCATTAGTGGGTAGCAGAGAAATAGGAAACATTTATCCAGCAATCTTGGTTGGCAGTGAGAAGTGAAAGCTGTCAACTCGAAGGGTGGGAGAGGTCAGAAAAACCATGAAAGGCAGAAACACAAACTGAAAAACCATCTGGGAGCAGCAAGCAGGATCAAACACCCATACATACCCTAATGCGATGGTTCCTAAACTCCAGTGATTCCTGGTCTTTAACCCAGACATTCTGATTCAGTAGATCTGGGGAGGGGCTCAGGAGTCTGGTTTTTTAATAGTCACCCTAGGCTGCATGGAAAAAAATTGTCCTAAAGTCATGTTTGCATCATAGAACATTACTGTATTTGGTGATGATAAAGATGACCACAAGTGTAAAGAAAATGTTCAATTCAGTTTCATAGAATGTAACCCTTTTTCAAATTCAGGGAAATTTTAGAATGATTTCCTTCCAAAATGCTTAAAATAGAAAGAGTTATCCCGAATAACAGGGGGGAAAAGACAGACAATAGTAATAGTAATAAAGTACTATTAGTAAAATAGTAATAAAAGACAGACAAATGTAATAGTCACATTACAGTGTGGATTTGCTAAGTCTGATAAGAGAGGTACACACCAAGGGAGCCGAGAGGGCGCTCCTGTCTGGTTGCACACTGTAATGAACTTTCGAAAGAGGGAGCTTCCTAATGGTACCGTGTGGCTTAATGGGCTGTTCACAGGCTGTGGAATCAGACAGGCCTGGGTTTGAATCCCGACTCTCCTGTTGTAGTAACTCAGAAAAATGACCTAATCTTTTTAAGCTGGGTCTTCTTCATAAAGTCCAAATAAAGACTAAATTAGATGATGTGTGAAAAGTACTGAGCACGGGGCAGTAAGATGATAGATGCTCAAGTGGCTGTCATTAAAATAAATGGCTGTAATTATATTTATTTAAGAAGGACCTTCAGATAGGTAGGCTTTCAAGAAGAGTGGGGATGACAGTGTGTTGTTTATTAGTTTTGGTTTAGGCAGGAAAGGGGAGGCAAAAGCGTACCCCCAAAAAGCGGGACAGCATAAGCAAACCTTGAGGTAAGGGATGATTTAGGCTTTTGTGCATAGTTCAGTGTTTCCAAAGTGTTGTTCATGTAGAAGATTCTAGATGGTACAAGTATTTTACAAATATTAACTAATCTTCATAGTGACTCTATGAAGTAGGTATTGTTTATTTAACAGACCATGAAGGCTAAGGCACAGAGAAGTTAAGCAACTTGCCCAAGATCACATAGCTAGTAGTGGCACAGCCAGGATTTGAACACATGCAGCATCTGTATTGCTAATGACTATGCTAGGCTATTTTAATAATAATGACTTATGCTAATTAGTGTGTATTAGAAAGCTGTAACTAGCACAGGAAAACAGTGAGTTTTACAGATATTGTTGCCTAGAACAACAGTAAAGTTTTAAAAAGTAGCTTGATTTAAAATAAATCATATACAATAAATAATAGTGGTCATGTCATCAAATATGACAAAAATCCTGTAGGTGTTCCCCAGATGAGTTTGGCCTGGGAAGTTCTGGGGCAGTGGAAGAGAGTGGCAAGGATAGATTGGGGCTACCATGGGAGACTATTGCCTTCAAATAATTGTTGTGTGAAACAACAATGAGAAATCTTTTACATTCTAAGGGAGAAGCCAGTAGGTCTGTTGTAGGGTAGGAGGCTCAGGGAAGGAAAGACCGTAGCTTGATGAGTGAGTTCTCTCTCATTTCCTGCATTCCATTGCGAAGGCGTGAAAGCCTCCCCTCAACCTGGACTTCTGAATGGCCAGCCTGAGACCTATGCTATTTGGGAGTTATTTAGTTTTTTCCTCCTCCTCTTTCCCCACCCCTTCTCCTTCCTCTTCCTTCTTTTCTCTTCTTTTGCCTCTTCCCACCTCCTTCTTTTTATTGTGCATGAGGACAGATTTCAAAGAGTCCATGCCCCCAAAATGCAAATCCCTGTTGCAATTCAATGGGAAAAAAAAAGAGGTTAATACTCTAGATGGCATTTTAATTTACCTTCAGCTTTTCCGGATGACACCTGTGTATCTCTCCCTGGATATAGTCAGAAAAATCTAAAAGCTCAGCTAATCCTAAGCCAATCCATGCTTATGCTTTTTTAATTTAATTTTATTTATTTTATTATTTTTTTTTTCTTTTTGAGACGGAGTCTCGCTCTGTCGCCCAGGCTGGAGTGCAGTGGCACGATCTCGGCTCACAGCAAGCTCCGCCTCCCGGGTTCACGTCATTCTCCTACCTCAGCCTCCCGAGTAGCTGGGACTACAGGCGCCGCCACCTCGCCCGGCTAATTTTTTGTGTTTTTAGTAGAGACGGGGTTTCACCGTGTTAGCCAGGATGGTCTCGATCTCCTGACCTTGTGATCTGCCCGCCTCCGCCTCCCAAAGTGCTGGGATTACAGGCGTAAGCCACTTTGCCCGGCCCATGCTTAGGCTTTTATATTTGCAGATTTATCTTCCTATCAATTTATTTGAAGCTAATATTAAGATGAGTTTGCATTCCCTGAGCAAATAAGCACAGGTGTTAGTCCAGAAATTGGAGGAAACCAGAATGTAACCAGCCACACCGGGCGAGGAGTGGTGGGATAATTACACAGTTCCTCGAGCCTGGGTGTGGCGCGCCTGCCCTGCAGACTCCACATCTGCAGTATTCTGCCCAGGTCACACCCGGTCCTCATATCTAGAGACAACCAGTCTACTTATCTAGTCCTGCCCATTTCCTCTGTCTTACCCTGAGGACGAGCATCATAATCTGTTCCCACCCTTTAGTGCCATCCTTGACATAGGGTGTGCATTCAATAAATGAACTTCTGGCCGTTGGTTAATGAATGATATCAATAGCTCCTTACTTCTCTATTCAGATTATGGTTTAGTGAATACGTATTGAGCACTTACTATGGGCTAGTTATTGTGCTAAGGGCTTTTGCACTATTTGAATCTTACAACAACCCCCTTCACCTGTCACCAATGGGGAAATTGAGGCTTAGGGAGGTGGTATAGTTTAACCAAAGTCACACACACTTGGCTCAGCATGATTCAAGCCCAGATACCCCACGTTCAGGCTCAGTTCTCTGATTTCTTTATGTCACTTTTTCTTGCCTTGCAAAAACATTGAGTGTGTTTCTCCTCCCACTGTTAACCTGGGGTTTCCTCCCAACCGACCCCCTGGGGTCTCACTCTCAACCCTCAAGTTGAAGGAAAGCTCCTCCCTCTCTGACTGTAAATAGAGAATTCTGTCTTCATGGTGTGAGACCCTGAATGTCATCAAATGCCACTGCCCACAGTGAGTCCAGGAACGGAAGCTGCTTTTGGAGTTTCCAGCAGGGGCTGCCTGTGAAACAACCACAGGCAAGGCCTGTGTGCGTGTCCTGAACACTGCCTCACAGATTAAAATAGTTGTCACAGTGACCAGAAAATTGGATTGGTTAAACCTTCTGGTTTTAGATTGTTTTTGGGGAGTGAATAACTCTATGCTTTTTCCTTGTCACAGGCTAAAATGAAAAAAAAAAAAAAAAAGTAAGCGTGCAACTTCATAGCTATTTTTCTTTCCTGTATGTTCATAGTGGTTATTTCTATCTGGGAAGTTTCCATTGGGATTTAGTTCAGGATATAGACTTGGCAGGGCGGCTTCTGCACTCTGTGGTGACATTTGACAGACTGCAGGCAAAGCAGGATGGATTTCTAATGTCTAGATGGATGGATTTGGGGGCAAAGTGTTAGGATTGGACTATATTATAAAATGGATTTATGGATCCGAATCTAAAAGTGGCTCATTGGCTGTCAATATGAGATCTGTATCAATAAAATTTGATAAATTAGGCCTCCCGACCCTTTGCTCTGTTTGCTTTATCAACTCTACTTGGCAATAACAATAAAAGACTCCAGGTGGTGTATTTGGAGTGGCTTATTGAGCTTGCCATGTGCATTCCTGACCTTAGGGCCCAGCTCTGTGATCCTGCACATGTTATAACCCCCAGAAGAGCGCTGCTGTGCCTGACTTCCTCCCCAGAATTAGACGTTCCCCTGCTAAGCTGCATTTCAATATCGGCCTCATGCATTAACCTTGAAACGCTGTGCCCGTGATGTAGGTAGCGTCTTCATTTTCCAGACGAAGAAATTAAGACACTGAGAGGTTAAATGAGCTGCCCAAGGCCACACAGTAAATCTCGAATACAGCTGGGTTCCAGATAAAGGTGTCATGGTCGCTGGGGGAGGGTATGACACTTTTGTTCTCTGTAGTCACAGACTAAAAGGAGTTGAATTTGCACAAAGCTTGCTGATAATACACTTTTTTTTTTTTCCCCCAGTGGTGGTGTGGCTGCTATCTTATCTCCAACTCTTTTGGGGAAGCAGTCCATGTCCCTGTGTAAGAAATACAGGGCTCACACACCTGTAATCCCAGCACTTTGGGAGGCTGAGGCGGGTGGATCACGAGGTCAGGAGATCGAGACCATCCTGGCTAACATGGTGAAACTCCGTCTCTACTAAAAATACAAAACAATTAGCCAGGCATGGCGGCCAGCGCCTGTAGTCCTAGCTACTCGGGAGGCTGAGGCAGGAGAATGGCATGAACCCGGGAGGTGGAGCTTGCAGTGAGCTGAGATCGCACCACTGCACTCCAGCCTGGGCGACAGAGCAAGACTCCACCTCAAATAATAATAATAATAATAATAATAATAATAATAATAATAATACAGGGTTCTCTTGGGTTTTGGCAGATAATATGCTTTGTTTCGTCTTTGCAGCCATAGGCCAAGGGTGAAGGCTTTCTTCATCCTGTAAATGCTGGCCTTTATGGAATCATTCTTATAATGCCACAGATATCTTTTGGGAAGGGAAGGGAAACTCTGTGCCCAGCCAGATCGATATTAGGTAGGGGGGAGCAGGATGGAGGGGCACTGTTGACAGAAACAGGAGACGCAGTTCTTCCCCCAAAAGTGCTTACATTTTAGTTGGTGGGAATGAGTGAATGCCCGTTTGTATCCCCAAATCTCTTCATTTGTGGGCTGTAGAAATCCACGGTAGGTGAAATGGGCCCTGCAACTCCATTCACAGGATCACAGCTGCAGCACAATAATAACGAATGATTGCAATGTGCCAAATCCACACACTGCATACACTTACCCAGCCAATCCTGGCACCTACCTCGAGTGTGGTTCACAAAAGTCTTTGGAATTGGCAATCTGTGTGTGCGCCACGTGGGGTTGAGATATAATTCTTAGTGTATAGCTGATCTCTTTGGCGTAAATTATGCTGCTCTTTTCCTTTTGAGCGTCTTCTGAAATTTTGAATTAAAACTCTCTTTACTCTGTCATGATAATGATGATAAGCTGGAATAGAAAACCAAAGGGATAATTATCTGGTGAAATATAGCAAAACTTTTATGAACTAGAGGTGAATGGAGTTTTATCAGATTATCTGGAGCAAACTTTTTTTTAAAAAAAACATTTGTGGCTGAAAATTTATTCTAAAGTATGTCATGGAAGCATACTGGTATTTCTAGTTTCTTGCCCCAGTGTACATGATTTAATGAAGATAACTCAATTTCCCTTTCGGTAGAGCCTCAGGGGGTTATCATTTCAAAGAGCAGACTTTTTTTTTTTGGTAGGGGGGAAGGGATGGTCAAGAGGATGTAGGGCATTAGAGAACTGATGATTTTTAGCTTGAAATTTTTGATACTAATTTATTTCAAATACAGTGAGTTTAGGAGTACAGTTTTCACAATCTCACTCTCTTTCTTCTGCACCCAATCCATATGCTCCAAGACTCAAGGAAGAAAGACAATTTCACCTGAAAAATACTGTTGGAAGTGCAGATCTCCCCAGAGATTCAGATCTAATTGGTTCGGCGTGGTGCTAGGAATCTTCGTTTCTGATAAGCACACCGTGCTTTCCTAGCAAGCACCCAACATGTGTATTGCAATCTTCATTTCTTATAGGCTGGATTCTGTGGCTCACCCTTTGAGAAACCATGTCAGAGGCAGAAGAGTAGGCCCTAGAGCAGAAGATGGGGTTTGTGTTTAGAAGAATCCAGCTCCCAGAACATTGTTCCACGGGTGACGTGGTGGTGACTTTTAGTCAATGACCAACTAGTGTTACAGTCTCACAGAAAATTTAAACCTTATGTCTTACCCCAAATTTGTTTACAAATATTTATTTATTTAATTAAATTCATTAATTTGTTTTTGGCAGGGTCTGGCTCTGTCACCCAGGCTGGAATGCAGTGGTGTCATGACGGCTCATTACAGCCTTGAGCCTTCCAGGCTTAAGTGATCCTCCATCTTAGCCTCCTGAGTAGCTGGGGCTACCGATAGGTGCCACCACGCCTGGCTAATTTTTGTAGAGAGGGGGTTTCACCATGTTGCCCAAGGTGGTCTTGAACTCCTGGGCTGCAGTGGTACGCCTGATTCGGCCTCCAAAAGTGCTGGGATTGTAGGCATTTCCCTGGGCACAAACATTTATTGAAGACATTTCTTTGGGATCCCAGGGTCTGGATGAGAAACAGCACAATATGAGTCACAGGGAAGTATATTTTTTGCGGGAGCTACTTTTTTTATAGTAGGAAGAATTTATTTCATGCCAATAATGTATTATTTGATTGATATTATTGAATTATAGGAATTATATGAATATTATTTGATTGATCTTAACAGATTGCAGGAAATCTATGAGAAGAAAACACCAGAAATTTTTACATTAAGGTTATCCATCTAGCCATTTGTGTATCAGAGGAACAAGCATTATTTAAAATCATTGCTGATTCTGTCAAATAGAGAAATTATTCATAGAGAGCATTTTCATTACTTTCAAAACACCAACAGTACTAGGATCAGGCATAAGTGTGTGTGTGTGTGTGTGTGTGTGTGCACATGGCTTTCAGGTAAATATTAGCAAACAAGCCATGTACTCATAATAAAACAATAAATAGCAATAATTTAATTAAGCACTGTTTATGTCAAAGTGTCTGAATAGGGATATGATTACAAAATTATATGTAAAAATTTGAGGCAAAGAGGAGATATTTTTCTTTTCTTATATTCAACTCCACATTCTGCCATTGTCTAGCAGCTGTATTTTGAGCTGCCAAGTGGGGTCTTGACTTGGTCCAAACCTTTTCTGAGAGAATAGTCTATGCAAGCTGGCAGGTCGTCAAGCTGTGTGTGGTCCTCGTACCAGCAAATGAGTAAATCAGAGTTATAAGTTGCAAATGTGCCTCAAATTAACTTCTGCATAGTAGGGAATGAACTTGGCATCATTTAAAGTCCGGCTCAGTGACAGCCTTCTCTCGCGGCAGCTTAATCAAAAAAGATGATGGAAAATTGAGGCATGGTGGGCCTTGAAGCTTCCACAGGGTGTGAACTCAGTGTACTGTGCTTGAAATGTCACATTCTGCGAGGTCCTGAAATTGCCAGGCTCAGTGTCATATTGTGCTGTGGGCTCTGTTCACATGATGCAATCACTTGCTTATCTGACCAGGTCTAAAATAAGACACTCCAATGCTTTATTTATGAGCTTGGGGCCACCCAGACCCATGATGTAAGTAACCTTGGGGTTCACAGTATTTGATCACTTCAATTCCCATTAACTACCTGTTTCTAAATGGGGAAAAGCATTTACCCAGCACATTGCGTTATTCATGAAGACACAAAAGCAGCCTGTTGTGCTGTCACTGGGACTGATTTCCATGTAATGCGATCCAGCTGTTGAACGCTGCAGATTGTCAGTTTCTAATGTTAGTTTTCTCCTTCTCTCTTTCTTCTTTCTTTTTCTTCTTCCTCACCTATTCTTTCTCCATCCTTCTTTTTTTCTCCATTCTTAAAAAGAACATCGGCCAATTCTAGGCACTGTGAGCATGTAACTGTATATCAAGGAGTTATGAGCTGTTCCCCTTTTCAATATAGAAGGTCACAAGTTGGCAGCAGAGAACCCGTTTTACATAATGCCGAGAGCATTTAGTGCAGCGTTTCTTGACCACAGTGCTATTAATGTTTTGGACCTGATAGTTCTTTGTTGTGCGGGCTGTCTGTGAATTGCAGGATGTTTGGGATATCCTCTTTTCACTAGATGCTGGTAGCACCTATCCATTTGTGACAACCAAAGATGCCTGTGACATTCTCAAATGTGCTCTGGGGAGCCATGTTGTCTCTGATAAGTTTAGGGTGACAGCTTACTGGGCCTTTGTTAATGAAAAATCTCTGTGACTCTCCTTGAGACTGCACAGATGTGGTTATTAGATGTGGATTGGGAAGCAGAAAACCTGGGTTTGAATCCTGGCTCCAGCGCTTATTGGCTGTGTGACTTTGGGCAAGGTAGTTAGCCTTTCTAAGCCTTTACCTCTTCACCTATTAAATAAGAAGGATAATACATAACTTAAAAGGCAGCTGAACATCCGTGAACTAATATGTCCAAAGGATATGTCACATGATACATGCTCAAAAATGGACAATCTGACCACAAGACCTAATATATGAAATATTATAATTGTCAACTTAAACATGTAGAGAAATAAAAGGCGGTTCTGTGCACCCCTCTAATCATGTGTTGCTCAATTCTGCTTTTGTCCTTCTTTTCTTTCCCTGTACTTCTACCCCCAGTCATTCTTATATTTGAGGAATAGATTAATTATGGCCAAGGACATGAGACTGAGAGATTGGAAAGAGAAATGACGAGGGGCCTGGAAGAGAAAAGTTTCCTGGTGGGATTTTTCTATTAGTAAGCCCCATGGGAGGTGTGGACAATTCATTTAGTTTATTGATTGTGAAAATAGAGAAAGATTGTAAAAACAAAGAAACCCTCAACACACCATTAATCGGAACCCTACTCTTCACTCAACAAACACCAAATCTATCTTGTGTCTTTCGCTTTAGAAGAAAGTGGAATCGCTTTCCTTATTCAGGAATGAGGGTGACAAATGTTAAGTCTGTTTTCTTAGGAAACAGCTGAGAAAACAGTCAAAATGATTCCATGTGACTAGCACAATTTTCTGCCTGGCTCGTCAAAGTCTGAGTCTCTTTTGAGCTGTATCTAAATCTAGAAATAAGGGCCAGGCTAAGGAGGAAGGAGTAGCCCTCAGACAGCTGGTGAAAGCTATTGTCTTTGACATCTCTCTTTCAGCCTTCACACCTGTATTGTACGGAGCCTCTCAAGTCTGCTACCTGCCAGCCATGAAGAAAACCTTGGCAAAAACCCTACTCTTTCTATTTGCCATGACACTCTGCTTTCTGAGGGTGTTGCAATTTCATTCATTTCTGCAGTTCTCTTTTCCTTACATCCATCCTCTTTCTAGTCTTTTCTAGTTGCACCATAGTACATGAGGGTAGGAAGGGAAATGAATGATCATCAAGTTCATTGACTGAATTACTTCTGGACCATTCCTGATGCATTCCATATGTCTTCTCCTTAGATGATTTCAGAGATGGGGAGTTCACTGTTATGTGAGGTGGGATGCTCTGCTTCTGACCCACAGTCTCTAATATCTGCATCTAATGTTCTTCCAATAAGTGCATGATGAGGATCCACTTTGTGCTGGGTTCCAAATAGTAATAATGTTAATAAAATGTAGCTTCTGTACTCAAGGCGTGAATTATGGTCATGATGGTATGTTGAATGGATGTAAATTATTCGTTTACTCCTTCATGAGCAGTTCCGGTGAGCCAGGTACTTTGCTGGGTGCTAGGGATACAATGGAGCAAGGATGCCATCCCTACCTTTGTGGAAATTGCAGTCTCATGGAAGAGAAATACACGAGTCAGAAATTCACCTTAATGAACTATAATTGGAATGAGGAAAAGGGACATGGTTCTGAGTACATATAACCATAAAATTTGACTCCAACTGAGTGGAAAAGGGGGACGGAGAAAGGTTTCCCCAACAAACAGACTGTTTTCTCTGAGTTGTGAAGGATGATTGGGAATTGATGAGGTTCTGTGGCTGGGAGGGGTGGGGAGGGGCTGGCATCCCTGTCTGGAAGATGGAATTGCTGTGCAGGAGTGAGCTTAGGGACTCTGGGAGTGATGGGAGCCAGCAGGACTACAGTCCTGGGAGCAGAGGTTTTGGTCTTTATCTTAATTAACATCAAGGCTATTGAGACTTTAAGAATTGTTTAGGGGGTGAAGATTACATACCTGGTCATGGTTGGCTATGGGACAGATAGATCAGTAGAGGGAGAAGACACCCCAGGATAAATGCCATGTGAACACTGAGGATGGAGCCACAAACTTTGCTACTGAGGTCACAGCAGACTTTATGGAGATGGTGACATCTGAGTCCCTATGAAGTAAGGGAGGGCATCTTCCAAGCCAACCAGTGAGAGAAGGTGTTCCAGGTAGGAAAACTGCAGCTACAGAGATAAGCAGACCTGAAGACTCATAGGAATATTCCAGAACACATTAAGTTATCTGTCATGGGATAGAGCACAGGGTGAGTGCTGGGGAGTGGGCGTCAGGATGAGGCTGTGGCCAGCTGATCTAGAGCCCTGTAGACCACACCAAGTGTGTTGGGCTCTCTGCTGAAGATGAGGTTCTGAAGGGAGCCTTGAGTGGGAAGAGTGAGGGCCTCAGGTGGAGTTTTAGACTGTCACTCGGCTGCTGTGTGGAGGTGGAAACCGGAGGCTGGAACATCCAGTGTAAGGTCATGTTGCAGTCAGCGTGAGGCGTAAAGAGATCTCTCATCAGGGAAGCAGTAGTGGGCTGGAGTTATTACAGAGGAGAGAATCAGTAGAACTTAGTGTTGGGTTCTAGCATGGCACAGCACTCTGATTATTGCCTCCCTAATAGCTGGAGAAATGCTGGCTAATGTTAACATGAATCTGTACAAAATGTGGCTTGGAAGAAAACTTGACAGTGGAGCAAAATGACGGATAAAATATTCAACCACGTACAGAAGCCACAATGAGTTTCTCCCATGTTATCTGCTCTTTTGGATTGTTCATGCACCTGTTCGTTTTCTTTGTCAAAAGCAGAGTATTATTTATAAAACACTGTTCCCCCCCAAACATCTGGATGTTTGGAGTTGCACAGAGAAAACATCTGGATTTAGGCCAGAAATTTTTGCTTATTCTTGCAGATGTTTGCTTATTCTCGCAGGCGTCCCATTGATAAAACTGGTGGGTCTTCCTGAAGAGCCATCTCATAAAAATAGGTGCTAAACAAGGCGTGAGCCTGCAGATGCATTTTAAGGGGTATAAGAATGGAAAACCCCCGCATTAAGAGCCTATAAAATAACAAAACACGTTATGAGTCCAAAGGGATTGAAAAGTTTTTCTGGTTGACCAGTAAGGATGCAAAATAATATGTTTGTGCTTGCAAGGAGCATTTTTTGTTTTCAGATGAATATTTGCTTTGAACAACTGGGAGAAGGGGAGGCCAAGGGAGATTAAAATGTTAACCCTGTCTTCCAGCTGAGTTCAAGTCTATTGTTTAACTGTTTAACTTGGCTGCCAGAAAAGAGCTAAACACCCTGAAAGTTCAAGTTCATTCTTTCCTAAATAGCATAGCATTGTTTTTTTTTTTTTACAAAAGAATTTTCTAGGCTTTTTTTTTTTTTTTTTTTTTTGCTGTTCACTAAACTCTTGTGATATTTTGTAAAAGAATGATCCACAAGGAATTTGGGCAATTATTTAAATATAGAAAGTATACACAAACTTTAGAAAAGTAGAGCTACATTATAAAATCCAGGGCAGGAGAGACATGCTCAAAAGAATGGGCGAACTGTATTAGTAAACTGAGAGTGAACTGTCTTGACCATTCCTACAGCTGGAGGTGGGTTAGTTTGTTTTCTCCGTCTTCCTGCTACCCCTCAGCAGCAGAGAGAGTTTCTCTTGTCTCCTCAAATATTTTGAATCTTTGCATGAGAGGGAGGTGTGACTGTCTCAGGTCATGCCACCAATGATCTCAGAGTTCAGTGAGGCTGCCTGGATGAACTGGGGAGGCGCTCTTCTCCCTCCCTGACTCTAGGGTGTACCCAACTTAGACCCCGGCTCTGCTGAAAAGCTACTTACCCCTGCCAGATAGAGAACAGCCTTAGGGCCAAGGGTATATCTGACTAGCTACATTCCTCTGCTAGAACCACCTCCGTTTGAACTATTGTCAAGGCAAAATTGCTTTATATCCCAATTTTGATGATATTAGCAAATACATGTAATGGGAAATAAAATTAATCAGTTTGTGCTTGTGAAATTGCCTCCTGTTTACCTCAGCCTTGTAGCGATTTTTCCCCCTCCTACAGGGGTTATTTTAATTAACAGCGTGAATTTTTGGTAGTTTAATTTATTTTATGATTGTGTAAAAATACTCCTTTGTAAGGGTTTATATATAACTAGCCAGCTAATTAGCAGTAATATTTTAACAACAGCTGTAGAAGCAGGGAGTCCCATGAAACATGGCTTCTCCCTTCAGACTGCCAAGATATTTATTGGTGCCTTTTCTTATCAGCTCTGGCTGAAGGCAACAAAGGAGGGTAGTGTGAGCATCAGATAATTAAAAGAGAAGTAAGCATTCGAGTCCTCCTCTCACCTGACACCCAGAACTTCTTAAGGACTTCTGTGTCTCTACGCCTCTCATTTAAGACTCCATCTCTTTGGCTTCTAGTTCTTCCAAAGTCTATTATATACTCCTTGTGAGCCTTAATATAAGACATACCTTTCCAGAAAATTATGGGTAGTCTTTTAAGGGCATTAATTTAAACTAATAACAGTCGCCAGCATTTGTACTACACTTTCCATTTATGCAAAGCATGTTTAACATAGAGCAAAGTATTTAATTTACTTGAATTCAAGTGGAAAAGCTGAGGAGAGGGCTGAGGTGTGTGGGGTGGGAGAGTGGGTGGGAGAGATCAGAGACACAGAGACATGGAGAGTCAGAGAGAGAGTAAGCTAGACAGACAGAAGGGACTCCTCTTTCTATAACCAACACAAACCCACCCGTTCCCTTCCGATCCCCCATCTTCTTCCTCACTTGGCATTTATTTTGCTGTGTTGGCATTGGGTTTGAGAGAGTTCACACTCATTGGCCATCCTGAGTGAAGATTCTAGTGTGCAAAGAAAAGTGGTTTATTTTTCATACCGTATATATATACATTTTTTTTTCTACCCCAAACAAGCCAACTACTTACTCTGGAGCTCAGCAAGAATTCTGCCTATGCACTATTTTCCCCTGACATGTGTAGATTTTAGATTCTACCTCCAGCATAAGTTTGTGATCCTCATTACCCTGCGAGAGTGGATATTCCCAGCCCTGTCTTATATCCCTAATCTCATTTTATAGATAGAGACACAAAGGGTTAGAAAAGTCAAATGACTTGTACAAGATCATGCAGGAAGTTAGTGGTAGAGAGGCTACTGGAACTACACCAGCCCTCAGATGCCTGTGGGTTTTTTTTTTTTTGTTTCCTTAAAGCATGCTTGGGAAGTTTCTCCTTATTTTCCAAGAGAGGGGAGTTCATTCTTTCCTGTGCGCCCACAGAGCTTTGCCTTGTTTATAGCCCACTTGCAGTTTCCTTGTCATGGTTTATTTGCATGCTTATTTCCTTCATGGACCATCAGCTCCCCAAGAGAGCAGACTTTCCTTGTGCCTGCCTAGCTTGGTACCTGATCCATAGTAGTTGCTCAATAAGTAACTATTGAATGGATGAAAAAAAATTAGATTAAGTTGAACCTGACTTGCTGGTGCAAGCTTCTGTATAGTAAAAAACCTAAATTTCTGATTCATTGCTTGATATCCAACTTCTTATACTAATAGTTGTGTCTAAAAATGCTGTGTGTGCTGTGGTAGCAAAGTGCCTGAAAGATAGCAATGGCTCAAATATTAACCATTATTATTCCCCATCTTTAGTAAGTGTCTATAGGAAATACGATGTAAAAATTTCCAAAGAGTGTCTCATTTAGGAAAATATAGGGAATCAGTAATGAGATACACAGCGTGTGCATGTGGGTACACACCTACACGTAATCTCATACACTTAGCATGTGGATGTGGGTACACCCCCCTCCCCCCCCCGCCACACGCACACAACCTTGGGTTGATAGGATTTACTTAACAGATCTTCTGGAGAAGTAAAATGCCCAAGGAGGTGAATAGGTAAAATGTTCTTGAGAAGCCTTCTTGTACATTTGATCACTCCAATGAGCAATAAAATAATTTACGTTTGTAGAGCATCATACATTTCACATACAGGAGTGCTGCAATGCTGTTGAGATCAGTGGCCGAATTTAATAGATGCTGTGTGTCCAGGACTTTAACATGGGGTGTCAGTATCTGACAGAGAGGAGGCTGAGTGATCTCATTTGGCTTTCAGCATAACTCCATGAGTGGCTACTGTTATTGTCTGTATTCGGCAAATAAGATACTCTAAGAAGTTAATGACCTTGATGCAAGTTCCCTAGCGAATCGGTGACAGGGCCAGGAGTCAACCCACCAAAGTCTATGCTTTATTTTGTTTATTGTAAAATAGCATCACTAACAATGCATTTACATGTGTGGATAGTTAATAACTAAGTATAAAGGCAGTTCACGGTAGTGCTGAGAGGATGATACTGTGTGTAGTGGTTAGAGATGAGGCTCTGGAATTGGTAAATTATAGAACTTGGCAGAGTGAAGCTCTGAGCCCAGGTTACAGAACCTTACTTCTAACCACTACACACAGTAGGCTCTATAACTTGGGCTCAAAACATGATTCTGCCACTTATTATCTGTGTGACTTTCATCAAGTTACCTAACCTCTCTGCGCATCTATTTCCTCATCCATGGGGAAGCTATATTAGCACCTATCTCATGACGTCTTGAGGATTATGGGAGATGATGCCATTGGCTGAGTGCTGGGCACATCACCAGGGCTCAATGATAGCTTCCTAAGTGGGTGGCAGGTCCTGACTTCTGTCGCTACGGCAGTGTGATCTTCCTGGGGCACCCTATCTTCATTTGAAAAATGACAGGCTGGAAGATGTGATCTATAAGGCCCCTTCCAACTGTAAAGTTATTGCCTCTAGCATAATTTTGCAGTGTCTTACGGGTAATGTGGGCCCCCCTCAGTATTTCTGAAACGTTTTCATTCTCTGTTGAAGAGAGAAAATAGTAACATGAAGTGGGCAGAGAGAGAGGAGAAAAGAAGAATTGTAAGAGCATCGGTAGGGGATGGATGAAGGACTAGGTATCAGATGACAAGTAGCTAAATTGGCCATTACGGGTATCGAACTCCATTTGGTGTGTAATAGTAGGTGAGCACTTGGCCATATGAAACTCATATCTGTATATCAGCTTTCCCCAAACACCATCTCAATTAATGAGCATTGAATGAGGAATGGAGATTTGGTTGGGCAGAGATAACAGCAGAAAATATGAGAAATATACGTACAATACTGTAATTAAAGGAAAACTGCTGTGACTTACGGCCTCCATCTCAATTCCTTTTTTCATTCTTTTCCTGTCAAGCAGCATAAAGCAAGAACTCTTATAGAAAGTAGACAGAGGGAGCAACATTTCTTTAAAAATCTTAAAAAAAAAATCCAATCTTGGAATTTCTTTTGATGGGGAAAAGATAAAGTGTTAGATAATTCTGAGATTCTCACTGCAAGAAAACAATAATCATATTTTGTATTTTATTATAATAATAGGTTCCTGGCTAAATGTACAAATCTAATAAAACCGTAGTACCAAGCTACAATGGACTTCATGAATTGGAAATGGAGTGAATTTAAATGTTTTTGGCACCTGCCACCCAATTCCCCAATAATAAGATCTATAATTTCCTGATAAGCACATGCACAACTCTTGTGAATTTAGCTCCATAAAAGGGCCAAAGACTGTTTTCAGTGCGCATGTTAATTTCTTATTGGCCTTGCCAGTCCTGCTCCTTCATGTCTAACCTTTTTGCAGTTTAAATGCATTGAAAGTATTGAGATAGATTTTTGTAACTTTTAAAGGGATTTTTGAACATGTAATTGGCTGTACAAGACCAGAAAAATGGTGAGTCACCCTGGGCTTATTTAAGAGTGTTTCAAAAACACTGAGTGTCATTTGTACACATTTAAAGAACACTGTGTGTTTGCAGATGGGGCAGGAAATGTATGTGTTTGAAAGGCTCAAGGCCCAGCAGGAAAATACTGCTGCTTTGATGGCACTGTCTGACATGAAAGTTTAGTGCAGTTTTCTTTGGTGCAGGGTAGAGGTGTAACTGGAGGTTGATGTTAGCATGGCAAGTGCAGTGGAAGAGATGAAGTTTTATTTTTCTGCTCCAGCTCTTGGTACCGGTAAAGACCTCTAGACTAAAAGCAGATGCCTCACAGAGCCTCGCACACGGCATTTCCATGCACATCTTAAGGTACTGCACCAGGTCCTTGGAAGGCCTCGGTCTTCAAGATAAAGGGGGGTATCATTGCTGATGACAGATTTCAGGGTGAGTCCCATTTTATGACTACGTTAGTGCCAAGTCCACAAGAGAATACATGAAGAGGTCATCAGGAGTGTTTTCTGTCCTTAGATACAGCTTGCTCACTCCTCCCAAAGACCCACCCAGCTTCAGATGGGTGACTGCTGATAATATGAACCAGAAGTCTGAGAATTCTCATTATAAAGCTTCCGGATACATGCCAAAAGTTTCAAACCTGTTGGCTCACACGTAAGAAACCAATAGTAGGTATAACATGCCAATTTCGCTTTCCTCTTTCATTTAGTCGATATGCCATCCCACAGCAAGGATTTTATTCCTTTAGGCTCACAGAACCCTGGGATATTGATGGTAACTTAATTGCTAGTGGTGGGAGTTTGAGATTGTTAATCCACATAGTCACAGGATGAGGGAAACACACTTCTGAAAAACTTGCAGTTTCTCCACTGTGGGTCCCCCACCCCATAACACTTTCTGCTCTCCTTTTCTGCTTGGAA
Source organism: Macaca fascicularis (assembly GCF_037993035.2). Taxonomy (NCBI): domain Eukaryota; kingdom Metazoa; phylum Chordata; class Mammalia; order Primates; family Cercopithecidae; genus Macaca; species Macaca fascicularis. The sequence continues at coordinate 23,361,651 of NC_088379.1, read as the reverse complement.
AAGGCAGTTCCGTTGAGCTGAGTCACCTCCTCTGATCACTTCCTTATCAGCTGTGGGTGAGTCTACCTTACCTTTGCCCCCAGTCTCATTTAATTAGATATAAGCCTACCTCAAAGTCAATTCATTCTGTTTCTTAACATTGACCGCCGTTTCTCTTTTGGCTAACTCCTTGCCTTTCCCTGTGATTGAAGCAGTGGAGGTTGATAATTCATTTTGTTCCGCCATTATTGATTTGGTGGCTCTGGTCCAAAATTTGAAATTTTCTCTCCAGGTTGTTCTTGCCCTTGGGTTTTACAAAGACATTGCATAAAATGAAGGGTGTAGGTCAGAAATGGAAACATCAGTGCTACTTTAGGGTATGAGGGTCCACTTTCAATTGTGAAAGAGGCTTATTGTTAATTACAGAGATTTCCAAGGGCATCAGACACTTCTCATGCGGTGGCTGGGAAAAATCCTCCTTACAAATGCTTTCTAAACTGAGAATGGATTTGAAAGACCATTGTCTGCCCCAGCTCAGAAATTATTCCCTCATAAAGGACTTGTGTAAAGGTTTTCAAGATACCTTTATGTGAAAGATAAACTATATTAAGGGCCCAAGAGCTTCTGCTCACCCCATTTTTTACTGAGGGTTTCCTTTCTTGATTCTTATAAATGTCAGTTTCTTAAAGTCACCACCCCCCTAGGATTTAAGATTCTGAATCCGTAAGTGGATGCTTCTCTGACATTTTTTTCTTTAGATTCTGGGTACCTTGGTGGTTGTTAGGTGGCTAGTGGAGTTTTTTCATGATGCATCATTACTAAAATAAGATTACTGATGTCCGCTTACCTTGCCTTAAACAATATTCCCAAAATGAGTATTTCAGAAGTGCCAAGAGCCAAAAATTTGTGGTGCGGAGTTCTTGCAGAAGCTAACATGTCTCCATTATTCCTCTAGAGTGTGATGTTTTATTTTCGTGCTGCAAATACTTGTAATAGAGGACTATCCTAAAAAGAAAGAACAGAACAGGAAAGAAAAAGCCGATCTTACTTTGTTTCATTTTGCCCAACTAGTATGACGAGCTGAGCCAGTGACCACTGGGGTGTCTTTGTTGGATTATGCGGAAGAGCAGTGGAAATGAACAGGATGCATTACTTTCCCAGGTTACTTTACTTCTACGTAAAGCGGGTCCTTTGAATTAGCGCATAACCACAGTAGTGTGTGTCTTACTTTTCTCCTCTGATTTTTTAAAAGACAAAGATAGAATCCATGGCATTGTCTTATATTTTTAGAAAACTGGTAGTAGATGCCTTCCAGAGACACTTATTCTAATTGGAGCTAAATTCTTCCCTCTCTTCCTTCCCATCTAATTTGATATCATCGTTCTCTATAAATAAAACAAGCCTGTAATGCCAGTTTATCATTGGCTTAGAGATCAACACAGCATTGACCTCATGCCTGTAATGAACTCAGTTTTCTATGATCAAATAGTGAAACTATAACCGGAAAAAGTATTTTTTCCTGAAGCTAAATAGAAAACCCAAAGATGCAACCACCCTCTACGGACTTTTAAAATATTTCCCTTCTGTCAGTCACGTCTGTTATAAACAGGTAGTGTGAAGATCTTTATAAGCCTTGCTGGCTGTCAGCTACGAAAGTGTCCAGCCAAAATCAGGGAAAACTCTTACTGCGTTAAGTATGCTGGTTCGATGCAGCAGAATCCAAATCTGCCCATTGTGCTTTCATTTCAATAGGCCCTCTAGATTCTTAATTACAACACGGGCTAATTATGCAGTCAAAGTTCTAAACCGCACTGGATTTGCACAGCACGTCTCTCCTCCCTGGCATTATTGCATTGGTTTTCCCGACCCTGTCAGACTGAGATTTAAATCCTGAACCTGACATTCATTGTGTTCTGTGTATCAGCTTTTCCTGCCTTTCTGAATTACGTGCCCAATAAAGTTCTCATCTCTGTCATAGGTCAGGACTTGGTCTTTTATAAATTCTTAGGCTGGGACCATTTAAATTCTGTTTTTGATTTTATCCTGCCTCTTCGAATTATTTGCCTTGTAAGCGCTTTAACTTTTTGGTCTTTAGCCCTAGCTTCTTAGGCTATTAATTTTTTTTTTTTTTTTAACCTGTGTGACCATTGAAGCACATTTATAGAAACTCTCATTGACAGTGGGGTAGCTGCATTCTAGAGAAGGAAGAGAAATGTTTGGAAGGTTTTCAAATGGGAGTATTTGCTAGACCTTGTGTGTGCGTCTGTATATATGTGTGTGTGTGTGTATGTCCTCTCTGTGCAGGTAAATGAGGAACTCATCAGCCATTAGAGCCCCTTGAGTCTGGTGTGTGTAGAATGTTCTCTATTCAAAGCTTTTTCTCTGCCACTTATTTGGTGTTTGGTTGCCATTTCAATGGGACAGTGTCTTAGTTTCCTCTAAATCCATTTGATAGAGGGAGAAGGAGAAGAAGGAAGATGAGGAGAGAGAGAGAGAGAGAGAGAGAGAGAGAGAGAAAGAGAGAGCGAGAAAGATGGAGAGAGAACTCTTTAGTACAATGTGCATTTTGAATGGCTTATGTATGACACCTGAACAGACCAACATATCACATCGTATTACATCATATTTGCTTGGCTGTTGGGTGATTTGTAGAAATATTTTTATTTCTTTGTTTTACATTGTGGAGGAAATGATCAAATCTCATTTTATTTGCATATGCTTCTAAGTGAGACTTCTGAGGGCTGTTCTTACAAATTCCAAAGACACTGTGGAGACACATTTTTTTCCAGCCTTTCCTTAAGAAGAAAGGGGGCCCAAGGCAGGCAGTGCTGGGCCTCTGTGGTTCCAGGGTCCCTCTGCAGCCTTGGGCTCCTTGTGTGGACACTCTCAGTTGACTCCTCCTTGCCCTAGATTTCCCTCCATCCATCTCCTCATCACACTTACCTGTCTTTGACCCCTTTCCTTCGGATTTTGCTTTCTGCCAGCTAAATCAATAAACATATCCATGCAGATATGTTAGAAGCTGCTAATTAGCCAAAATGTTACTATTCTAAATAGAATTATTTGCATTTTAACATAATCCTAGGACAATGCCCTGATCCAAAAAGATGGTGCTTGTGGTGAGGATTTTGTGTGATCCTGTGGATATCTTCTAATCAGGCCGGGCTGAAAGCTAGGTTCCGTGCACTAACATAAGAACGAAACTGACTCTACTAAGACAGTAGCAGCGTGTCTTTATAAATTTTTTAAAAAGTATATTTATGTATTGTGCATCCCTGTATTACTAGGTGGGCAGCTTATTGATCCCAGCAGCTGTTGAATTTTTATATGCCATTTACAATTGTTCCCGTGATATAGTGAAATATACAAGGCAAATTTGATCGGTGTTTCTTAAAAAGGTCAAGTACTTCTATATAACATTAGTCTGCAGGAATTCGGAGATGTCCCCTGCTAGTCCAAAGGGAGTTGGACAGGTATATGGAGCTAATAGAGTCACAAATTGGAGGCCGGCAAAGCGGTGACAGAGGAGTTTAAGCAAACCTTGCTCTGCATCACTAGTTAAAGGGACGTGAGATCTCTCGGAGAAGGGAACAATGTGATTTCGTGGGGTTACTTCCCTTGTACCGAGAATCAGGTGTGATTCTGTTCCAGGATTTTTTTTTTTTTTCAGTCCTTCCTGTCCCTTTCTCAGGAAGTAAAGAACGGAGTCTGATCATGATAGCTGCCTAATTCAGTCACGTCACATGCTGAACTGCCTGATAATTTCATTGTCGCACTGAAAGACAGATTGAGACATACTTCAAAAACGTGTTTCATGGTGACCTGAAAGGTTATGTATTTGAAGACGGCCACAGAAAAGTAGACAGTGTATATACCATTTTGTGTGAATTTGAAAAGTTTTTCTCTTAAATTGAAGGGAAAACGGAAAAAAACAATGACCAAATACCGGGCTATTTTCTTTGCTAGAATAGTTGTTACTTTTTTTGCCCTGGAAAATAAATAGGTTACTATCTAGGTCTTTGTGTTTCTCTACCTCAACTTTATTGTATGTCTTGTCAGTTTCACTCTGGCACTATTATATTTGACAAGAAAAGGACTGGATTTTGAGTTGGCAAAAAAGGAAGAAAAAAAAAAGCACAAGTCCCAAATATCCAACTAATGGTTAATGGCACCCCCATTCTTTGTGTTTCCTTATGGAAATACAGTTTCTTCCCGAGTGGATGTTTCTGATAGATACTGGACCTCCTCTACAAACTGCAGCTGGGCAGCTAATTCGGGAAGGATTATAATTGCCCTTCCGGAAACCTTTGTTGCCTGGGTAAAGTCCCAAAACATGAACTCCATCTCCTAAGATTTCTGGACTTGAGCCCTTTGGGATGAGTCACTCTGGGCCTTGAGGCAAATCTTCTGTACTGGAGACCCTTAGGAGAGAGACTGGACCAGATGCACTAGAGTGCATCTGTTGGAAACACTGAATACCTGAGGGCTCTGAATGGGCTAGGGTTTTAAAGTAGCTACCCTGTTGTCACCGAATGAGTGAATGACTGAGCCCAGAGCTGAAGTTTTAAATCCAGAGGTTCCTGGTCCCAACTACCCTGTCTCTTCTGCTTCATTTTTGCAGCGTAGTCCATAGCTGTAGAGAGGACTTGGGTTGTGGAGTTTCGGAACATGAGACCAGGGAGGTGGGCAGGGACTGAATCATAAAGAGCTGGGGTTTTGGGCAGTGGACTTTGATTTTTCTCTTGGAAGCACTGCTGAGCCCTTTTTTGATTTGGGTCATTCTCGATTTTTCTCTGTTCCTCTTTTACCATACCTGATGTGAGCTCTCAGATTATACAGTTGTAATGACGCCATTCCTGATCAAACAATACAACATTTGCTGCTGCTGTTGCTGCTGCTGCTGCTTCTGCTGCTGCTGCTTCTTCTTCTTCTTCTTCTTCTTCTTCTTCTTCTTCTTCTTCTTCTTCTTCTTCTTCTTCTTCTTCCTCCTTCTTCTTCTTCTTCCTCTTCCTCTTCCTCTTCTTTTTTAAATACATTCCGTGATCTGTCTGTTTCCCTGCTTCTCACCAGAGAGGTACAGCCCCTTGGTCAACAACTCGCAGTCGCCATTTTCTATATCATCCTTTGAAATCACTATTTGATATGTATAGTTGGCAGTTATCTTTGTCAAGCCTAACCACTTCTGTCTTAAGATAACAAGATGCAAGGAGCCCTGTTTGCTGTCTTCCACTTCTAGATCTTTCTTAACTTCTGCCTCAGTTCCTTTTCTCTTCACACTGCTCAGAGATGTTCCGGTCCTGGAACTCAGACTCCTGTTCCCAGATGCCTTCCTTTTGCTGTCCTTACAGTTTAAATTAGAGACCGTATCCCAGGACAAATGAAGGTGCCATATGGGGTGGTTCCCAGGGTTCCAGAGTAGGCTGTGTTCACTGCCCCATCAGGAACCAGCGTTTAGGTGAATCAACTGCATCTCTTGTGCTCTCTTCCCTTACCTTTAAAATGAAGCATCCATGTAAGATGGGAACTGAGTCCTGTAAAACCTGGCCTCAGATCTTTGTCCTATTCATGCCTTCCTCAGAAGGAAAATCTAGAGGATTAAGAATCGCTGAAGTTGGGGGCTTTGACTGTTTTGTGTTCATTTCACAGGCAGGTTAGTGATTTAAAGATGATCCTTCTCATCCCAAAACATGTGCTAGCTAAATACCAGGGCTTGTTTATACACATGTAGTTATGCAAGAATGACTAAGGATGATCAAATTGGAGCGAGTTGCTAAGAGCAGCGCTGCAATCAATAGGATTGCAATGGTAATAACACCAGTCTAGTTAAAGAGATGTAAATTGCACTTCGTTTGAAAACGGGTTAGAACCACAATGGAGCAGGGTGGAATGAGGAGCTGGGCAGCCATAGAGCAGTAATGAGTTTTGATGCTGGCAGTGAGATTTTGGGATTTTGATCTGCATTTCCAAAAATGCCTTCAGCTACCACGTTGTCCCTTATAGAGAAATAGGAATCCGAGAGACCAGGAGGCATCCAATGAACAGAAAGCTTTCCCTGCCATCAACAAATCTTTTTTTTTTTTTTTGAGACACAGTTTTGCTCTTGTTGCCCAGGCTGGAGTGCAATGACGCCATCTTGGCTCACTGCAATCTCTGCCTCCCAGGTTCAAGTGATTCTCCTGTCTCAGCCTCCCAAGTAGCTGGGATTACAGGCATGTGCCACTATACCCAGCTAATTATGTATTTTTTTTTTTTTTTTTTTTTTTAGTAGAGACAGGGTTTCAACATATTGGTCAGACTGGTCTCGAACTCCTGACCTCAAGTGATCCACTCACCTCGACCTCCCAAAGTGTTGGGATTACAGGCATGAGCCACTGTGCCTGGCCAACAAATCTTTTAGAGAAAGATTTCTTTTGAGGGATATACCAGTGGGTCTCACCCAGGCTGAACGATAGAATTACCTGGAGAACTTTTAAAAGATCCATATAGGCTGGGTGTGGTGGCTCACGCCTATAATCCCAGCACTTTGGGAGGCCGAGGTGGGCAGATCACCTGAGGTCAGAAGTTCGAGACCAGCCTGGCCAACATGGTGAAATCTCGTCTCTATCAAAAATACAAAAATTAGCCGGGCGTGGCAGCATGTGCCTGTAGTCCCAGCTACTCAGGAGGCTGAGGCAGAAGAATCACTTGAACTTGGGAGGCAGAGGTTGCAGTGAGCCGAGATTGTGCCACTGCACTCCAGCCTGGGTGACAGAGCAAGACTTCGCCGTCTCGACAACAACAACAACAAAAAGGTCCAGATACCCAAGCTTCATCCGTAATCAATTAAATCTGAATTTCTGGAAGTGGGGCCCAGTCCTCAGTATTTTTTAAAGCTTTTCAGGTTATTCCAATGTGCAGCCAAGGTTGAGAATCACTAGTTATAGACCTTGTGTCCCAAAGTATGGCAGTCACTTGGGGTGTTTGTAAAAGAAACAGTGACTGACTCAGAATCCCAGGGGTTGAAGCCTACATATCTGCATTTTAAACAGATTCCCCCATAACCCTGACAACAACTGGAGGAGGAAGATAAATCCACTGGCAAACAAAAAGACGGACTTTGGCCGATAAATATCGACTTTTGATAACAAGAACAATTTACAGCCTTAATTGGTTCACGATAATTCTTACTAATTGTAATGGGTATGTTTAGGCAGTATTAGATCAAAGACCATGTCTAATCCTCATTGTTGGGAGCTTCTGAGGGGTCCTATCTTTATTCCCTACCTAGGTTTTTTTTTTTTTTTTTTCCTTGACTTTTATTTTAGATTCAGGGGGTACATGAGCCTGTTTGTTACCTGGGAATATTGCTTGATGCTGAGGTTTGGGATGATATGCATGATCCTGTCACCCATGTACCAAGCATAGTACCCAATAGTTAGTTTTTCAACCCTTGCCTCCCTTCTACCCTCCCTACCCTAGTAGTCCCCAGTGTCCACTGTTGCCACCTTTATGTCCATGAGGACTCAATGTTTAGCTCCCACTTACACGTGAGAAGATCTGGTATTTGGGTTTCTGTTCCTGTGTTAATTTGCGTAGGTAAGTGGCCTCCAGCTGCATCCATGTTGTTGCAAAGGACATAATTTCTTCCTTTTTTATGGCTGTGTAGTATTTTATGCCTGCCTGGGCTTTGAACAAATTGAGAAATAAGAGAGTCAAAATGGCAGCTAAAATGGCATCATCTTTATTTCTATGGGAGCTGATTCTAGGTTTGTCCGTGAGAAGCAAATAGCCCGTCACTATAACCAAGGATTAGGTCACTTTCTCCATCCAGTCATTGCAGGATGTTCCCCCATCCCACTGGTGCTTGCTGAAATCACAAGGAATGCCAGCTGCCTGAGAGTAGCTGGTGCCCGAGATGAGGATGGAGCTGAGCTGAGCTACGCAGACTCAGTCGTTCTTCCCAAATTCAAACAAAAGAATCACTCCATTCCCCCACTGCAATTGGACGGGGAAAGACAGCTGTTTCCCAGGGAAATCTTTCCCCCATGGTAACTAAGACTAGGAAAAAGGTGTTCCTTGCAAGCACTAGGCAATCGTGTAAGTTACTTTTTGCCTCTCATCACCATTTTGTGCCCCAACAACTCCAGTGCCCAGTGCTCTTCTCTCATCAATCTGCTCTCAGATTTTTCATTAATGTCTGATTTTCTCTCCCAGGTAATGAGGATGCTGGAATCCTAGGCCCAGGCTGGGGTTTGGAGGTCCAGAGCCTGAGCTGAGGTTGGAGGTGAGGGGATGCTGGGTGCTTGTCAGTCACCTGAGTAAATAATCCTCTGTATTAAGTACCTCCTGTCTAAAATACCTAGAATGATTTCTGTTTTTTATGTCTGTACCATGACTGATAAACTTGGCATTTTAAAGTTATCATCTTTATTTTCTTAGTTATGTATTTGTTTATTTAATTTCTGACCACCTGCTCTCTGTTGATATCATCTTATTTAATATTTTCAACAACCCGGATTTCTTGGTGTTATTCTATATTCATTTTACAGATGAGTCCCCTAAGACATAGAGAGTGGAAGTCATTTGTCCAAGGCTATGTTGTAAGAAGTGATGAAGCCTGTAATCCTAGCACTTTGGGAGGCCGAGGTGGGCAGATTGCCTGAGCTCAGGGGTTCGAAACCAGCCTGGGCAACACAGTGCAACCTCATTTCTACTAAAAATACGAAAACATTAGCCAGGCATGGCAGCGTGAGCCCATAGTCCCAGCTACTCAGGAAGCTGAGGCAGGAGAATTGCTTGAACCTGGGAGGCAGAGGTTGCAGTGAGCTGAGATCGCATCACTACACTCCACCCTGGAAAACAGAGCGAGACTCCGTATCCAAAAAAAAAAGAAATGTTACAACAAAGAATTCAAACCCAGCTTTGGTTGAATGCAAAGTATGTGGTTTTCCTCATTGTTTCTTGTTCCACTACTCTGCACAAAACAGAGAACCAAGATAGCGGTTTTTCTCTTTTAGCTAAAGATCCCATAAGAAGTTCCACTTGGAGGGGGTGTGGGAGAGTGACCGAGCTCATCTGTTTCCTGCTCACATCTCTCAACTCCTGCACTTGTGCATTTCACTATCTATAAACATCACACGATCATAGACCTCAGAGCTGGAAGGGGTTGAGCCAGATCATCTGGCTGGGCATCCTGCCTTCTGGAAGGCAATCGCTAATTATCTTCATTTTTCCAAATGAGACAGCCTAGCGCTGACAGGGTGTGTGACTTGCCCAAGATGACACAGCCAGTAAGTGGTAAGGCAAGCCCCAGGACTTTTGGGTTACCTTAGCTCCTCCAGCTTTGCTGTGGAAACGCAGAACCAAAGAAATAAACCCAAAAGGAAAGGCTGCAAGATAGCTTTTCTGGGATTATTCCAGAGGAGCTAATTCTTCGCTTTAAATCAGCCTTGGTACCTAACTGCAGGCAAGAGCAGACAAGAGAAAGCTGCTGACTGGGGAATTCGCCACCTCGTTTTCTGCCTTCCCTCTCTTCATGTCTCCCTAATCCTCCTTATTAATGGTGAACAGCCTTTCCCCAGCCTGCCTAAGTCAGGAGTGCAGAGGAAAGACCTGAGAACAATTCTTATTCCACGGTGAACAGCTATTAAAGAGGATGCAGGCTGGGTTGGCAGTGTATGATGCAGAAGGCTGGGTGCCTCTGAGCTGTGACTAGATTTCCAATTTCCTGTGATCCCACAGCCCGGCCGGAATGAACACATTTCAGACAAACATGAGCACATTTAAGACAAATGTACAGGAAATCATCATGTCACTGGTATTTAGTGTCAGGCGGCGGCAGAGTCAGACACATGTTCTTAGTTTAGCAGAATGGCAAAAGGGGAAATGGTAGATGGGAGGGTTACCTGACAATGTGAGCACTTGGAAGCGGCTCTCACCTCGCCTCCCTGTCATCCTTTCCCCTGTTTTGTAGGCGATTTCTTCCTCTTTGTCCCTCTCTCTTTTATTTTATTATTAGTATTATTGTTTAATCTTGCTGACTCCCTCCTTTCATTTGGTCCCATTCTCAGTTTTAATTTCTCATTTTTCTGTCCTTTGATCATTTGTACAGATGTTCATTCCACCTAAGCTCCAGTCAACAGGACAACTCCGCTTGAATATCTCGTCATTTCACAAACTTACGATGTCCCCACGGGCGACTCTTGATTTTCTCCATCTAAACCTACTCCTCCCACAGCCTTTCCCATCTCAGCACCTAGAAGCTCCATTTTCCATTTGTTCAGACCTCCAAAGCTTGGGGTCACCCTGGACCCCACTCTTTCTAGCACATACCATACACAATCCATTTGTAAATCTCATGGGATCCAGCTTTAAAACACCCCTGGGACTGGGATCTAGTCACTCTTTTTTTTTTTTTTTTTTTTTGAGAGAGAATCTCACTCTGTCACCCAGGCTGGAGTGCAGTGGTGCTATCTCAGCTCACTGCAAGCTCTGCCTCCTGGGTTCACGCCATTCTCCTGCCTCAGCCTCCCAAGTAGCTGGGACTACAGGCGCCCGCCACCAAGCCCGGCTAATTTTTTGTGTTTTTAGTAGAGACAGGGTTTCACCGTGTTAGCCAGGATGGTCTCGATCTCCTGACCTTGTGATCCGCCTGCCTCGGCCTCTCGAAGTGCTGGGATTACAAGTGTGAACCACCGCACCTGGCCCTAGACACTCTTTAGTGTATTTCAATTATTGCTCTGATCCAAGCTTGTTAGCTAGGTTATTAAAACAGGCTTCAAAGTGACCTCACTGATTCTTTCCTTTCTCCTATGGACTATTCTCAACCTAGCAGCAGGCTCTGTTAAAACTAGTTCCATCATTCCCCTCTTCAGCTCAAGACCTTTCAGGGGCTCCCCATGTCACTCAGGGTAAAAGTTGTGATCTTCAAATTGTCTCTCAAGCTCAAGTCTCTCCCGCTGTGTGCTTATCTCTGCTGCATTCACACTGGGCTCCTTGCTGATCTTTGAACATGCGTGATGTGCTTCTACCCCAGGACCTTTGCACTTGCTGTTTTTGCCCCCTTCCTTAGATATCCATGTGACTTGCTCTTGTAGTTTCCTCAAGTCTTTTCACAAACATCACCTTTTCAGTGAGGTCTTTCCTGAGCATGCAATTTAAAGCTGCAGGCTTCTCTCTTACCCCCAAATACTCTCATCTCCCTAAATTCTTGCACTTCTCCATGGCAGGCATCATTATCTCATGTTTTGTTTGTTTTCTTTATTTGCTTATTACGATCAGTCATCTCCACCTCCCCTTTCCACTTTGCCTCCATTTGCAACACAATGTAAGCTCCTTGAGGCCATGGAGTTTTGTCTGTTTTCTTCAATGCTTTCTTTACCTTGTCTAGATGATTGCCTGCCATATAACAGATGCTCAGTAAATATTTTCAGAATGAGTGAATGAGTAAGTGTTTAAAAGAATGACAGCACACGCCAGACCAGGTATTGTGTTAGCATTTAGGTATCGCTAAGTCATTCTGTCATTTATTCCTTTAACAAAAACCTCTATGATGTGTCTTTGAGGATGTTCTAGTACACCCTGTCTTTTGTTTCTCATTAAGCGTTTTCTCCTTTCAGAGCTCTCTTTATTTCCCATCTCCTCAGCAACCTACTGACCGCTTTCCCATTTTTGAGTACCTGTCCTATTCTTCATGTCTTATCTCCATTCTCCCTCTTTCTATGGATCCCAATTCTCTTTTGGTCCAATGTGACAGTAGGTGTGCAGTCTGCATGGGTTCCATAATCGATCTGAGGGATTTGGTTCGGTTTCGGGCTTCCTCCCAACCCACTGCAGCCCCCAGGGTGTGAAGACAGGGCTACTGCACGCAGTAATGACGCTGTCGTGCCCCTTCCCATCAATGCCCCTACTCAGCTCTTACTGGAATGTAAGACGGTGATAAGAATTAAACTCTTGAGTTTTTGACTTATCATCAATAAGAACATTTAGCTGACTTTTGACTTCCATTTTATTTATAGGAGTTGAGTCTCAGAGAAGGAATATTTCTTTCTTTCTTAAAAAAGGGAAAACTGTTAACACATGTGTAGTATCCTAGTAACATTTGTGGAATGCTAAGTGAAGGAAAGAGAAAACTTACTTGTAAGTCAAACTGAATTTGTCTATATTGTCCTTTCTTCTTTAGCCCTAAATTATATACAATTTAATGTGGTTGTAATCTATATTTTCATGTTTCTGTATGACTTCCATAGTTACTATTTTTAATGATGGCATACTATTGCATTTTCTTGATCATAAGATGCCACTGATTTTAAGATGCATCATTGCTTTCATAACAGCTTTTCAAAGAAGAAAAGAAATATCACCACTTTACATGTATACACTGAAAACAAGATGTAGTTTAACTTCAGAAATGTTAAAAATTATCCAAAAAAGGGCCAGGTGCAGTGGCTCATGCCTGTAATCTCAGCACCTTGGGAGGCCCAGGCAAGCAGATCATTTGAGGTCAGGAATTCAAGACCAGCCTGGCCAACGTGGTGAAACCTCATCTCTACTAAAAATACAAAAATTAGCCGAGTGTGATTGCGGGTGCCTGTAATCCCAGCTACTCGGGAGGCTGAGGCACAAGAATTGCTTGCACGCGGGAGGCGGAGGTTGCAGTTGGCTGAGATCGAACCACTGCCCTCCAGCCTGGGCCACAGAGTGAGACTCCATCTCAGGGAAAAAAAAAAAAAAAAAAAAAGAATCCAAAAAAGTACCATAAAATTGAGAAAATAAAGCAATTTATAATATGTATATTTCATTCTTTACTTTTACTACAAAAACCCTGCTGTCTTTGTGCCTATAGCTTTCATCTTTTGAATAGTTTTTAAATATAAATTTATAGGAGTAAATTTTATAATTTTTAAAAGCGTACTGTCATGATGTTTTCCAAAAGGGTCAAAACATTTTACACTGTTACCCAAAATATATGCTTGAGTATATGTGCCTAGTTGTAACTCTGCCAGCTTTAGGTATAATTTTTTGCTTAGTTTTGTTTTTTCTTTTTTGCTAATTTTTATGTATGAGGATGGTTTATATTTGCATTATTTTGATTATTTGAGAGGTGGCATAAGATGCATTAGTAGCAAGTTTAGTATTGTGCTTAACTTCCACTAAAAGGTGTTATTATTGACAAAGTAGTATAAGACTAACTTATTTAAATGACAAAGACAGGAGTTTGTTCTTCAAAGTTCTAGCCTTTGGCTGAGGTGAAGGAGGAGATTCAATTAATAGAATTATTGAAAAAGAAAATCAATTTTTGTTTCTGAGAACAAATTTAATTAGACTTTTGCCATTTCCCCAGGACCTTTAAAAGAAGGTGCTACAGTATAACCTTGGACTTTTCAAGAATTTCTGTTAGGGAGTTGGATGCTGCTTATAGAATATGGAAAGAGGGGTTCAGTGTAATCACTTAAAATGTTTGTAACAGTGGCAACAGACATTTGTATGTGGCGTTGGCCATTTGCTGGACAAAATTGCAATCCCTTTGTATACGTCGGCTCATCAAATTCTCACAATAACTCTATGAGATAAGTGTTATTATTATTCCCATTGATGGAAGAGGAAATCGAGGCACAGAAAAGTTGATGTATTTAGTGGGTTAAAAAGCTGGGGATATCAAGAGATGCAGCCTGGCTTTGAGCCTGTTTTCTTAACTACCTCAAGGTGCTGTCTCTTACAAGCGTAATGCACCACAGTGTGGACAGAAGGTTGATGAAGAGTCCTGGAGGACTTTCTACTCTATGCTAATGAGCTTCACTCTCCGCCTCTAGGATGGGAGGATGAGATTTATTCTCTTGACAACTGAAAGCACATTTTTTAACCTCCTCTGCTTTTTGACTCAAGTCCAGAGTCAAACATCATGATGATATCTTTTGCCCTTGGAGATGGTCCCTGAATTATACGCTTCTCTTGTACTCTTTACCTTCCCCTCCGTGTGTTATCAATGGATATCTCTCAGTGAGGCAGATGTTCCAAACACTGGGACTTGCTAAAATTAACATTCCAAATGCTCTAGTATCTGGGATGTTTCTAGAACATTTTTATTCTCCTGCAGAAAGAATTGTGAACTTTGAGTGAAGAAAGGTCTTACTGTTACTGGAACAAACCAAATCATTTTAAGTAGCTAATTTAAGCACAACAAGCCCATTCATTGCCAAGCTTTTGAAAATTTTACTTTATTTTTTGAGTGAGGGTCTGCTCTGTCACCCAGGCTGAAGTACGGTGGTGTGATCATAGCTCACGGCAATCTTGAACTCCTGGCCTCAAGTGGTCCTCCTGCCTCGGCCTCCCAAAGTGCTAGGATTACAGACCTGAGTCACTGCACTCAGCCAAAACTTACCATTTTATGCATTTCCTCTGTACTATGATGCATATGCAAGTATCTCCTCTATGTTTGGTGGTAAAGATTAGTAATACATTTTATTTATATGAAATTTTATTTTTGTTTGGGAGTTAATTCAGCCGAATATTAAGAGCAGAAAGACATGGATAAAAACCAAGTTCTGCCATCTCTCATTCTGTGACCTTGGACAAGTTGTCTAATTTCCTCAGGTATGACATGAATACCATCGTACGTCTTAGGTTTGCCATAAAGATTAAATAAAGTGAACAAGTTAATGCTTATAAAATGCATAGACAGCACATGATACCTGGTAAGTGTTCAATAAATTGGCTAATACTAATATATATGTAATAAAATATAATAAAAATTTAAGGAATGTCCAAACTCAGAACTCTTTGGAAGGAAACATTATATATCTTTTTCTCATTTCTCTTTCCCTAAATCTGTGGCTCCCAGTCTCATTCTCTGTTCAATTTTGTTATTCCCTCTCTTCTAAAAGTTTCCTCTAAAAAGTAGAAGGAATTAAGATGTATTTTGTCTGTAAAAATTTTGAAAAATAATGTTACAGTTTCTTTTGTGAGTATTGGAGACATCCTCACTTTTTTTCCCCTACCATCTTGTTATGGGATGAGTGGGTGAGTATTTGCCATTTCTTTTAGTAGTTCCTAGAGTTGTGCAAAGGAATTGTAAAACAAATGGACCTGTTTCTTTCCTTTTTCTTTTTTTAGATTCAAGAGGTACATGTGAAGGTTTGTTAATTGGGTATATTGTATAATGCTGAGCTTTGGGTTTCTAATGATCCAGTGGCTGAAATAGTAAACATAGTACCCAATAGGTAGTTTTTCAACCTTTGTCTCCCTCCCTCTCCCCTTTGGAATCTCTAGTGTTTATTGTTCTCATCTTTCTGTCATTATGCACCCAATGTTTAGCTCCCACTTACAAGTGAGAACATGCAGTATTTCATTTTTTGTTCTTGCATTAATTTGCTTAGGATAATGGCTCCCAGCTGTATCCATGTTGCTGCAAAGGACATGATTTCATTCTTTTTTATGGCTGTGTGGTATTCCATGGTGTATATGTACCACATTTTCTTTATCCAGTGCACCATTGATGGGTGCCTGGGTTGATTTCATGTCTTTGCTATTGTGAATAGTGCTGCATAAACATGTGAGTGTAGGTGTCTTTTTGGTAAAAGGATTTATTTTCCTTTGACTATGTCCCAGTAATGGGATTGCTGGGTCAAATGGCAATTCTATTTTTATTTCTTTGAGAAATCTACAAACTGCTTTCTACAGTGTCTGAACTAATTTGTATTTCCACCAACAGCGTATAAGCATTCCTTTTCTCTGCAACCTCGCCAACATCTGTTATTTTCTGGCTTTTTAATAATAGCCATTCTGACTGGTGTGAGATGGTATCTCACTGAGGTTTTGATTTACATCTCTCTGATGATTAGTGATATCGAGCATTTTTTTTCATATGTTTGTTGGCCGCTTGTATGTCTTCTTTTGAGATGTGCCTGCTCATCTCCTTTGTTCCCCTTTTTAATGGGGTTCTTTTTTCTTGTTGATTTAAGTTCCTTATAGATTATGGATATTAGTCCTCAAAATGAATTGACTTATTTCTAAGGAGAGAAATCCTCAAACTTTATATCTAAAATTTGTCTAAAGAAAGAAATTACTTCTCTTTACTGATGGGACTCTGTGACTAGGCATTATCAGCAGGAAGAACCCCCTCCATGGGGCCTCTCAACAGGAGGGATGGGCAGGTGGAGGTGTGAGCTCAGAATGTGGAAGTGGCCTTCGTTTTGACTCATGTCTGTATGGCCTCCAGTACCAGGTCTGAGGTGTCACACACTGATCATCAAATATCCAAACATCATATTTATGACTAGTCCCAGAAGCATTCGTGTTTGGAGGAGGGGAGGAGTGGCCTCTGGAGTCCAGCCAGTGGCTGTAGGTATTTAGTGAAGATAGGTAAGAGTTCAGAGAATAATGGAGACAACTCTTTGATTGATCGATTGTTAACTGAGCAGGACCCCTCCCCTGAGACTTTATCTTGATGGTGGCTCACATGGGGTAGAGGCGTTGACGCAGGCAGTGACAGAAAAATGACTCCTTCACTGAAGAATTCAGGGCAAGCTAGAGCCCAGTATGACGGAGCAGATAACCTGGTTGCTGTTTATGAGATTCGGCCTGGGAATGTAGCAATCCCCGTCTGCAGGCATTGATCTGACAGCTGCTCTCAGCCTTGGAGAGAGATTCAGGGACGGTTGCTGCCAGATAACAAGAGTTCAAAGCACGCTGCTGGCCCAGGTGTGACCACCCCCGGTGGTGTGCTGGCATTTGCAGAAAGGCAGAGCGGGCTTCCTGGCACTTTTGCCAAGGGTTGTGGGGCCATAAAACATCTCCAAGAGGTTTGGCTGGATACCAGTTACCCTGTGTGCTCACCTTTCTGCCACCACTACTTCAGAAGCAGCTGAAAATTTGGAATCCTAAGGGGGAAAATAAGCCCCTCTTTCTTGTCCCACACAAATAGCACTACAATTGTTTTAATTTGAAGAAGTTTATGTGGTCCCCACCTTGTACTTGGTGATTGTACTGGAAGAGGACTGACCTTATGAATGTGCATCTCAGGCAAAGCAGAATCAAGAACATTGGGGCATGAATCTCAAAGGGACATGGAAATGTCACTGGAGATGAAAGAAAAGCAATATAGAATCACTCTATTCAGGAAAAAGACTAAATGTGGTTATCTTCTCCATGATTGCTGCTTGGGCGCTGATCATCTCAAGAGGCACATTGAGCAACAGTGGCTGTTTCCTAAACCACCTCCTGAAGAGGAGGGATGCTGGTAACCAGTTTGCTGAGTAGGCGATGGAAGTCTGGGCCAGAGCTGAATTGCTGGGAACATTCTAGAAAAGATTGAATAATGTTTCTTTCTGCATCCTTCCTATCTGAAACTCTCAGCCCCTATTTTAAATAAATGTTTAAGCAATATTTGAATGGCTTTTTGAAAAGGTGAGAAATCGTTAGTCTGCACGGGGTATCCACAGCATGGGCCAGCCCTGTATTCTTGCTAGCATTTGCTGATAAGAGCTACCTCCTTCTTTGCTCGCTGACTGCCTTATCCACCTGCTAGTTTCTCTGTATCCTTCAAGATGTGAAGAAACTTGTGTGGATGATTTTGTCCAGGGCTTTTCAAATTCATTGTGGAATCTCTTTTTTCCTGCAGCTATCATTACCATTTCATCTTTTGTGTACCAGACTTGGTAAAAGTCTTGCTTAGCTGTTTTATCTGGTGCTCCTTAATTCTCAGAGCAGATAGTGTATGTCATTTATTTATTCCTTTGACAAGCATTTATTGAACACTTGTTATATGCCATTGTTTCTTCGCACCCTAGTAATATTTTAGATTAAACAGGTCTCTGGGTAAATTCATCACCATTTTCCTATTCACACACAGGAAAACATGTTTGTCTTGATTTTCTAACTTTGTATGAATTGTGCCAGCATTCTCTCCCAGGCACTCAAGATTAAAGCCTTAGAATATTACAAGTACCTTCCTTTTTTGGAATATGTCATTTATTTTAACAGTTTTTAAAAACTTTCATGATTTTTGTATAAATATTACACATTTCTTAAAAAAAGTTAGAAGAATGCACCTTAGCTAAAATGGGGGGAAAATCACTGGCTATTTCAAATAAATTGCCACATTCTGATACTTCTACCTTTCCATGTTCTCTTTTCTTTTTATTATTATTTTTTCGAGATGGAGTCTCGCTCTATTGCCCAGGCTGGAATGCAGGGGCACAATCTCGGCTCACTGCAACCTCTGCTGTCTGGGCTCAAGTGATTCTCCTGCCTCAGTGTCCTGGGTAGCTGGGACTACAGGTATGCACCACCACACAGGGCTAGGTTTTGTATTTTTAGGAGAGACAAAGTTTCACCATGTTGGCCAGGCTGATCTTAAACTCCTGACCTCAGGTGATCTGCCCGCCTCAGCCTCCCAAGGTGCTGGGATTACAGGCATGAGCCTCCACACCTACCTTCCATGTTCTCTTATACGAGGCCCCTTCTCTTGTCCCCATGGTCGCCATCCAACAGCCTCCATATCTTCATGCTCTTTTACCTGAACAACGGCAGTAGCCTCTAACTAGACACCTCCAATTTGCCACATTCTATTGTCTTTGGGGCCCACTTCTGTGAAGGTATGGAATGGTCTAAGAAGACCATATGACAAGAAGGAATCTTAGATTCCTACAATTGCTCAACCCATTGGTAATTCTGCCTTCACATCTCAGGTAGTTGAAGCAGGGCTACAATTCTTTAATCATCTTCATGATCTGTTGTTTCTTCAGAAGATGAATGTGGTACAAGCTAGCTGAAGTTCTGCTTGAGATCGCTGGGAGAAAATACCTAAGGGACAAATAAACTCTTCATGTCCTTAGCTCACATTTTATGCTTCTCCTTGCCTCAACTCATCACGTGCATGTATTCACACATTACTGTCATTCCAGAGTCTGCTGAAGGCTGCCCCAGGCTTTGTAAGTGAGATGCAGGCCCAGCATAGTGATGACCTACTATGTGTCAGGTGCTTTGAATGTGTTATCTCTTATGTTATCTTTATAACAGTGGTAGCTATATTACTTAGTTCCATTTTAGGATGAAGGCACAGAGAGCTTAAACAATGCACCTACGATCACAGTTTCAAAACCAGCTCTTGAAGCTTGTTGAATACTCTCTTCTCAGGGAGAAGCTTGGTTGATCAGGAAATCTAAGGGGTGCTTACTAACTTCATTCCGTCTTGTGTAAGATTTTCTTTCTATCTGTTTTTTGGTATTAAGGTTTGTTTGTATATTCTGGAAACTGTTCCTTTAAATCCACTTCAAATATTTAAATAAGGAAGAGACTAGGGCCCTAGAGGGTTTCTGTTTTGTTTTGTTTTGTTTTGTTTTTTGACGCTATGTTTCATGGAAGAAATAATTTGGAAGAGAAAACAAAAGCAAGAACAAAGACAAAAATTGAAGGGCAAAAAAAGTCTCAGTGGATTTTCCCAACTGTGAAATAACCTCATTATCTCCTCCTGAAGAAGAGCGGATTTTGAGTAAGTCAGCTCTGTGATACACCAGGTTTTAAGAAGTTAGCTGCAAAATGGGCCGAGTGTGGGGGCTTACGCCTGTAATCCCAGCACTTTAGGAGGCTGAGGTGGGCAGATCACTTGAGCCCAGGAGTTTGAGACCAGCTTGGCCAACATGGTGAAACCCCATCTCTACTAAAAATAAAAAAATGAGCTGGGTGTGGTGGTGCACGCCTGTAGTCCTAGCTACTTGGGAGGCTGAGGGACTAGGATTGCTTGAACCCAGGAGGCGAAGGTTGCAGTGAGCTGAGATGACACTATTGCACTCCAGCTTGGGCGACAGGGAGAGACTCCGTCTCAAAAAAAAAAAAAAAAAAAAAAAAAAAAAAAAAAAAAAAAAGGCTGCCAAATGGATGGGCCTTTGTTGTGAGGTTGTTCCAGACAGTGGGGAGGTCTGATCAGGCAGGCTGGATAAATAATACTTGTCTCAAATACACTTGGTGAAAATACCTACCTGGGAAGTTTATACACACATTTAAACAGCAGATGAAAAAAAGTCAAATGAGTCATTCTATCCCCGTAGCTCCATGCCCAGAACATTTATTTATCTCACTTTTTCTAGTCTGGAGTAGAGGTGAACTATAAGAACTAATAAGACGTAGTGTTTGCCCTCTCTATAGGAAAGCACATTCTCACAGCCACATCCCAAGGTATGACAAGCCAATCTGCTTAGTATAGTAAATGCTCAATAAATGTTTCTTGCTTTAATTCAGTGTGGATATCTCCCCACTACAGCTTTCTTGGCCATTCCTTCTGTACCTACAGAACAGAGGAAAACCATGGACGTTCATATGGTATTATTTCATTTTCTCTTTCAGTTTCTCTCTGTCAAACCTTTCTAAGTTTGATTTAAAATGTCTTCATTTCTGTCTTTATTTTCTTCTGTAATAAGTATTTCAAAGTTGCATGTAAACCCCTTTAAAAAGAGATCAGAACCTCATTGATTAAAAAAGTAAACTCAAGCACAATGTGATTAAGCAACTGGTCATTAGCAAAGGCAGGATTCACTACCAGGATTGTCTGATTCCAAATAATTTTTTTTTTCTCTCTCTCAAAAAAGGTCTTAGTAATTCTTTTAACAATAATTTAATGAGGCCAATAAGCCATCATTTCAATCAGTGAAGGTCAGCTCGGGTCTTCCTAAGCTGATCACATAAACCGTACTCCATGTCCCACGCAAGTGTGCACAGTCCCATTCTCTCTGCGTGTGCTTCTCTGATTCTCTTTTGCTGTGTGAAGTGTGGGCTGATAAGATGCTGGTAAAATCACAGGAGGGCCATTTGTTATGGCCTGGTATATCCTGGGGAGACTGAGTCTTTCTCTTTCCAGATGAGAGCCAGGTTGGGGGGCAGGGCCTTTTCAGAGGAGAGCAAGGGCGGTATTTCCTTGTCTTTTGGCTCTTGGATTAGCTGCTACAGGAAGGTGCACTTAGGGCTCTCTGTAATGGTGATTAAGATTCTTTTTTTCTGCTGGACCTCTGGATTGAAGCCACAGACTTAAGGACCCATGATTTAGAGCCATTTTGTTGGTTACAATGAGCAGCACGAGGCGACATACTTGGTGTTTGCATAAATACAAAGTACCCTGACTCTCCTGTGCCATTTCTGCCGAGTAGATCTTTTGCCTTTTTCTCCCTTTGGTCTCAGGCATCGCTTTGCTTTTCTGCTTACAGATCTGTACCTGCTTGGGGGTGAGCATTTCAGTGATGGTGGGAGAGTTAAGGATTAGTGTTCCGGCGTTCCCTTTCTTTCCCCTTAACACTCCTGCTTCTTGCCCTATGGCAGAGGGAAATGGCCTTCGACATACCACAGACAGCATGGAAGATTTGGAGGGCAAGACTGAAGGCGGCACACTCTAGTCAAGAGAGCAGGTGCAGAGGACTCTGGGAATCTTTGTCTCCACCATTGTGGAGCTGTCAGTTGGAGCCCACTGTCTGCCTCTTGTCTCTCGCATGGCAGTTCTACCCATCTCTTAGGTCTTTGTGTCTTCCTCCTCTTCCCTGTTGCCAATATCTTCCCAAGACCTTTTTAGAAAATGCTACGCTGTCATTCTTTCTGCTCAACTTTTATGCACAGGGCACAGTTTTCAAGGCGTGTGTAAAACCCCTTCACTCACTCCAGCTTCCCTTAATCCTTAGGAAAAGAATGTGCAATACTGCTGTTGTTTTCAGGGAAGCATGTCATTTGTTTTACCGGTCTGTAGTTGATTAATTTGCAAATGATATTCCCAATAAAGTGCTTAGAAGTAGATAATTACAACTATATTAACAGTTCCCGGGGAAGCAGATGGTATTCTGAGGAGCTGCCATGTAGCATTAGTGCTGATGCTCCACTGTAATGTACCATCCACCCCAGAAAACCACAAACAACAAGCGCAAATCCTGCTGATATTCCAGATTGGGAGGAAATTGTGCTTTTGCCTCACATTCCATTCTGATCGGAATTTTTATGTGTGTTTTCTTGATCGCTACGGTGCTCAGTGAACTGCTTCGCTTTATGTTGAGTCCCATAACTCTCCAACTCTGTAATTCTGAATTAGCCCCATATTAAGCCTGCATGAAGCAAGTTTTTCAACTGTTCATCAGTGTTCCTCCTACCACGCCAGATAGTTTTAAGCATAGATTATCTCTGTACAAACATATAATTTCAATTTCCCAAATTACCTGAGCTAACATCCCATGTTAGATAATCAATTAAGAATATTTGGAGGCAGAGAAATCTTTTCCTTTTTCTGTCTCCTTCTGTGTTACACACACACACACACGTGCACACACACACATGCCTGCACATATGCATTACGTGTGTGCATACACACATATGTACTCTTTTCTAGGTTGCATCTACATTACAAGTTGCTTGATGAGAAGGGACTTTTTTCCACCTTCCAGCTCCAGGGAAAAGGCCACAATGTCATGGCGTTTCTGTCTGGACAGCTATACATCAGGAGATGTCCTTCCAAAGTAGGCTGGAGTTACATAAGTGTTAACACACAACAGAGTGTGAGAGTTAAAGGAAAATAATCAGCCGGGCGTGGTGGCTCACACCTGTAATCCCAGCACTTTGGGAGGCTAAAGTGGGTGGATCATGAGGTCGGGAGATCGAGACCATACTGGCTAACACAGTGAAACCCTGTCTCTACTAAAAATACAAAAAATTAACCAGGCGTGGTGGCGGGCACCTGTAGTCCCAGCTACTTGGGAGGCTGAGGCAGGAGAATGACGTGAACCCAGGAGGCAGAGCTTGTACTGAGCCGAGATTGCACCACTGCACTCTGGCCTGGGCAACAGAGCAAGACTCTGTCTCAAAAAAAATAAAAAATAAAAATAAAAGAAAAATAGTTGTGCCCTGACCAGCTAGGACTGGGGGGCCGTGGAGTATAGCCTGTGGGTTACCAAGAGTAGATTGGAAACGTGAAATGAAGACTCTTTGGCGACTGCCGTTGGGTCTTTGCTCTAGGTCAAGCTGGCAGGTGTCCACCAACAAGGCTGATTTTGTCCTGTCAAAGGCCTGCCTTCAGCTGCTGTTGTCTCTAATCACTGCTGTCCTGGAGGGGATATGTGTCGACCCTTGCAGTAGGCCTGGAAATGACCATGCTCTTGTGTATGTCCCTAGTTATTTATGCTTGTGTATGTCCCCTAGGAAGGGACACAACCATTGTTGTCTCAGCTTTCCTTGGGTAAGAATGGGCTAGGAGGATACGTGTGGGCTGCCGAGTGCTTAGTGCTTATTTAAAGCTGTCTTAAAGCAGATGCTTACTGGCTTTTCTAGAAGCAGGCCTTGTGGTTCTCGTTGGGGGCTTACACATTAGGGGGCTTAGTTTGATATGCAAGTTGGCTCCAGGATCCCCAACAAGTTGCCCAATTATCACCATAAGCCTTTTTACTGTTGATGTACACTACAGGCTTTTAGTTTTAGCTGCCATTTTTGAGAGTATACCAGGCACCAGGCATTGTTGTACATACTTAGAATACATTATTCCATTTAATTCTCATGACACTTTAGAAAACAGACAATTATCTGCATTTTACAAGTGAAGAAATGCAGCTAGAGACTCAGAGAGGTTAAGTAACTTGTCCCAGGTCACACAGCTAATACATGTCAGAGTTGATATTGAAACTTTAATCTGCTTATTACTAAAGCTCAGACTCTTAATTATGACATTATTCAATAGTCAGTTATGGTATGAAGTTAATTCACTAACACTTCTTTCAGCACCTCGAATGTTTTTATAGGATGTGCAGATATCAAAACTGCATGATCGGTAAACAATGAACATCTTTGATTTTATATGGGTTGTGCTCAAAGATCAAAGTAGAACCTGGGAAAGACGTGGGAGATGTGGTTTGAGTGAGAAGTTGGACTTAGATCAAGAAAGGTCTTGATGATTGTATGAAAGAGTTTGGACGGCACCCTCCAGGCTGC
The DNA here is from genome assembly GCF_037993035.2 of Macaca fascicularis. Taxonomy (NCBI): domain Eukaryota; kingdom Metazoa; phylum Chordata; class Mammalia; order Primates; family Cercopithecidae; genus Macaca; species Macaca fascicularis. Next base: position 23,337,750 of record NC_088379.1, on the reverse strand, counting down.
GGAGAAGCCATGAGTGTTCAGGCAAGTGCGTCACATGATCAGATGAAGTTGTAGAAAGGGTGTAGAAAGAAGTGTTGGGGAAAGGTGAGCCAGGAGACGAGCGATCTAGTTAGGAAGCCTTTGGAATAACCCAGAGAGTGCTGATAAGACATTGGCTGGCTTAGGTGATGAAACAGTAGGAAATAGCATCATGGAGGTAGAATATACCCGCGCAAGGAAAATTATAGCTAATATTTGTTAGTACACTACAGCCATGTACTTATTATTGTTTTGCTCATTTAAAATGTATGAACTCATTTAATCTTTACAACATCTCTATGAAGTAAGCTGTGTTAATTTCCCTATTTTACAGATGAGGAGATGAAGGGTCAAAATGGTTAAGCAACTTGCCCAAGGGACCTACGTTTATAAGTGGCTGAGCCTTGATTCCATCCCAGTCCGTCTCACTCCAGATCTCGAGATCTGGCTAATATGGTATCAGACTCTGAATCAAGGTGAAGTTCAGGGTCCAACTGATATACTAGCCAGGCACACACATGGGACAGATACATCTGTCTATCTAGGACAAAGTTGGGGGCACGAGAGAAGGCAATTGGCATTAGTAAATTTGCTGGTTCTGTTTGTGTCCCCTTCTGTATCCTGGCAGCTCCTTCATTGCTGGACTTAGGGGAGTGACATTTAGCTTTCTTTCTGTTTACCTCACTTAGGTAAGAATTACTTTCTATATTGAAGTCTCTGGTGAAATTGAGATCAGAAGACGAGTTCAGAACTGCTTTTGTAACTTATAAATGCATATTTTGGGCACACGGCTTAGTATCTTTGAATTTCAGGCTTCTCATTGTTTAGAAGAGGATAATAATATTTTTTCATCTAGTCACGAGTTTAAGGAATGAATATTAAGCACCTACTATGAACCATGCATGTGCTAGGCAGGCACTGGGAATAACAAGACATGAAAAAGTTCCTGCGTGTGCCCTTAAGAAGTTCAACGTCTAAAGTGGTTGATACAAGTAAGTAAGCAACTGCAATTCAAAGAATCAAGGAGATAATATTCATTACAATTTAAAAAAATCTGAAGTGCTTTAAAATGGCGAGCTATTATTGTTATTAACTCTATTAGGGAGAGTAAGGAGAGAGAGTCAGTAAATGCCAGAGAAATCTAGGTTGGGGTTGAGCTCCCTGCATCTCCCAGGCTCTCACTGGGAGAGGTTCCAGGAGTGCAGTGCCCTCCGACGAAGGCGCCACGGCTCCCGCCTGCTTTTGACCTTTCTGGAGAGTGCTTGCATGAACACACTTCATTTTCAAAAGTTTAAAAATACGCACTTGGAATTGTAGATGATCAAGCATGAATCCCAGACCGTAAGTGGGTGGGAGAATCGTGCTGATCTGGGAGTGCACGGGGCCACATGCCCTTGCAATTTGACGTCAGCACAGTCCAGGAGGTGCACAGCGTCTGTGCCCCTGTGCGTGGTCAGTGTGTGATGCAATGTGTTTTCACAGCCTGTGAATCAATTCCCTCTAGGGAAAAAATAACAAAACACTATGCTGATTAATTGGATATATCACTGTTGAAATTCCTGATTTCGCAATATTTAAGTACTTTCTCAGCTAAGATGGTGAAATCAGGTAAGCAGAAAATAAAAGCCACATGCTTTTATTTGACTCAAGCCCCTTCCTTTTAGAATGTTGGCCTTTGAGTTTCCAAATTGGGCAAAGAAGTGATTATCAGGAATACCTTAATAAAAGGTGGTATGACCCCAATTTAAGAAAACTTTATATTTATAAATCCTTTGTATTTTTGGTAGCACTTTAATATCAGTGATCTAATTTAATCCTTCATGCCAACTGTGTAAAGTAGGTGGAACATTCATAATTAGATTGCAGATGATGACACTCAGGACAGATAATTTTTGACCTTGTTCAGAGTCCTCAAACCTAGGACAAGGAGAGGAGGAGAGGGTGAAGGAGATGGGCATTTATTGAGCAAGTACTATGTGCTAGGTGTTTAGTACATAATTGAATTTGATTTGTCATACAATCTTGGGAGATGACTGTTCTTATTCCCATTTTACAGTTGGTTAAACCAAGTTTAATTAGAAGCTAAGTTGGGGATTTTATCCTAGATCTCCTTGAGTTTAAATCAATAGTCCTTTCTCTAGTCTGATGATTTCCAACGTTCTCTGATTATGTGCTTCTATGAGTAAACTTTTCTGAGCATATACCTCCAGTAAATGTGTATTTGTTTATATACAAATTGTATGCATGTGCTATTGTACTATTACTTTATGAGGATAATAAAACATATACATGAGATAAGAACATTAAGATACATAGATATGAATGGAAGACACATTGTTTTCTTTCTGCACCCCATTTTGTAGACTACAATCTAGGCCATTCTCCTTTCTTGGCAAATTAGGGGCACAGGTTCATGCCTATGGCTCACAGAAAAATCTACCAGCTAGCACAGGGATACTTCAGGGCAGGACTTCTCAGCAGTAGCACCATTAGCATTTTGGACCAGATAATTCTTTATTATGAGGGGCTGTGCTGGGCCCTGTAGGATATTTAGTGAGATCTCTGGCCTCTACCTACTAGATGTCAGTAGCAGCCTATGCACAGTTGTGGTAACTGAAAATGTCTCCAGATATTGCCAAATGTCCTCTGCTGAGGAACAGGGAGAAAAATTTCCCCTGGTTGGGAGCAACTGCTTTGGGCTAATCAGTAGGAATGTTCTCCTCCTCCTTGCTGATGCCCGAAGAAGAAGCCATCAGGCAGCACCTGTTTGGAAGACATTTTTATCTTGCTTGTTTTAGATTCTTCCAGAGGACCCCTGGGCTTGGTTCCAACCTGCATCCATCAGTTCCTGAAGTTGGCCAACCAGAACGGAGGTCCAGCTGTTCAGTGATGAAACTGGCCTTTGAATGGCTCCTGTCCCCATGCATGTCGCATCTGATTTTAACATCTTGTTCTTCACTGCCGATGACTTTGACAAGGCCCAGTGTGGAAGACCATAATGGTGCATTGTGGGGTATAATGGGCTTGGTAGCTAAGAGCATGGGTTCTAGAATTAGGCATATCTGTATTAAAATCTGCATTCTGCCATTATTATCTGTGACCTTTGTACAATTCCCTCTACCTCTCTAAGCAACTCTTCACATCACAAAGTGCTAATAAAATATAAGGAAGAAAATGCTTATATTATAGGGTTGTAATATTTAGCCCAATGACTGTTCCTAGCGCTTAGTAGTAGCTATTATTTTGATTATGAGGATGATAACATAAAACACTTTTGCCTGGCACATAGTAAGCACTGGATGAATTATACATATTACTGTAATATATAATATAAATATGTATGTGTATATTTCTGAGTTTGGTGAGTTTGATTGCAGGTTCCATGAAGCAGGGACCAGACTTGCCTGATTTGTCTTTGGTCCTTATTGCCTAGTTCGGTCTGACATACAGTAGGTGCTCAATAATTATTTGTTATGAGTCAGTAAATGTGTGTATTTTTCCATGTAAACCATGGTTTTACAGACCAAAAGAGACAGTGATCTCACATTTTTGATGGTTTACATGGAAAAATACACACATTTACTGACCAGTGGCCCTGGCTAGGTAATGCCCACAGAAGTTCTCCTGTCCACTTTATTCCATGCAGCCAGGGCAATGAATGAGTATATTCACCTCTACCATGGAGGGAAGGCAGCTCAAACTTCTCCCTTCTTCCCTCCCTCCCTCTCTCCCTCCCTGCTTCCTTCTCCTTTCCTTTCCCTTCCCTTCCCTTCCCTTTTTTTGAGATAGAGTCTCTGTCACCCAGGCTGGAGTTTGGTGGGATGATCATAGCTCACTGCAGCATCACACTCCAAGGCTCATATGCTCCTCCCATCTCAGCCTCCCTAGTAGCTGGGACTACAGGTGCACACCAATGCAGCCAGATAATTGTTAACGTTTTTTTTTCTAGAGAGAGGATCTCTTTTATATTGTTCAGGCTGGTCTCGAACTCCTGGCCTCAAGTGACCGTCCCACCTTAGCTTCTCAAAGTGTTGGGATTATAGGTGTGAGTAACTGCACCCAGCCCCAAACTTCTCATGGGAATTCTTCATAATTTTATCTAGTCAATGGAAGTGCAAAAACTTAATAATCGGATTTGTCTAATTGTGTCCTTAGATTTGACCGTGATGACTGCTGTCATGGTCTTTTCCTGAATTCTATTTCTTAATGCAAGTTTGCTTATATGGTTTCAGGTTTTTTATTTATTCTTTATTTCCTCTGGGTAGTTTCAGAAAAATTAGAACACCTTTGTGGCTTTACAGAAAAAACAATAACTTTTGAGGCTGAGGAAATTTTTTTCTTAAATTGGGAAGACATCAAAAACATCAATAAATCAGGCATCACAATGCTTGATAAATTTAGGAGAAATTTGATTGCAGCAGCAATAGCTGATTTAAACTAATGCCTGGTTGTGTCATTAGTCAAACAAACACAGGAGCCACATCAGTTTTAATTTCTGTCTTGTTTAAAAATGAGCAAGTTTCTTTTCAGCAAATGACTGTTGATGATCTGCATCTTTATATTAAAAAGGGGGAAAATTTCCACCATTTTCTGACTTGTTGATGTTGTATGTTCTTCAAATTTTTAGCACTTCAAACCTATAATTTTCAGAATGTGTTTTTACAAGTGAAATTGGCAGTTAGGGCTTGTTTTGTGTTTGTGTGGGTATTGGGACTATGTTAGAGAGGTGTGTACATAAGTATGCATGCGGTTTCTGTCGTTTAACCTAAATGAGATATGCAACTGGAATGTTCCTTTTGTTCAAAAAGTGTGTATTCAAAAATCATATTGCCTTTCAACTTCATTGAGTAACCTCTCTTTAGGTATTAATGGAATGAGTGAATAGGATCTCCCATTTTGCTTTGTCTGGTATCACTCAAAGACTGATTTTATGTCAAATTATATATAATTACCTAGCCACATCAAAACATTTAAAAAAAATTGAGAGCGAGACTAGTCCCATTATTCCTACTGCGACTAGGGAAGGACATTGTGATTCAAAGGAAGTAAACAACTGAGAGACGGAGGGTTTTAAGCTTCTTTTCTCCCTACCAATTGTACAAAATATGTGAAAAATATAGAAAAATATAAAAATCAAAGGAAAAAATTAAAACATGTAACATTGCAACCCAATGTTAGCAATTTTTTTTTTTTTTTTTAAATTCAAAGTGTTGCTTCGTCACCCAGGCTGGAATGCAGTGGTTGCAATCTTGGCTCACTGCAGCCTCCACCTCCCAGGTTCAAAAGATTCTTCTGCCTCAGCCTCCTGAGTAGCTGGAATTACAGACGTGTGTCATTACCCCCAGTTTTTTTTGTGTGTGTGTGTTTTTAGTTGAGGTGGAGTTTCATTGTGTTGGTCAGGCTGGTCTCGAACTCCTGGCCTCAAGTGATCAACCTACCTCAGCCTCCCAAAGTGCTAGGATTACTGCCATGAGCCACCATGCCTGGCTTCCAACGTTAGCATTTTTTATATGGCCTCTGGCTTTTTTTTAAAGATAAGTTCAAATAAGACAGTTGAGATAATACTGTGCAAATATTGTATCCTGATTTTTCTTTCATGTAACTTGCAGTCATGTTTCTATGTTATTGCAAATTTATAGCAGCTTCATATTTTCATTGGTGAGATAATTGAGGCATTTTTCTATTATTAGAAATTTAGCTTGTTTTCATTATTTTTGTTACATGTAACTGCAGACTTCTTAATTTAGGTGAGAAGGCTCTGGTCTGGGTACTTGTTTGAGTTCTCATCCTTTCATCATTTGCCTACACTTCCTTCTGTGGTATCTTAACGTAGCTTCTTCATTAGGCAAAATGGCTTGGGTTATTTGGCCCTTTATCTTTTTATTAACATGTCTACATCTTTAGCAAAGGCTTGTTTCAGGCATAAAAGACCCAGGTGATTTATTGCAATTCACCTTCAACTCTTGATCTTGGCAGGGAGACATTTTTGCCCTCAGCCCACAGAATGGAGATATAGTTGCCTTCAGCCAACGAAAGGATCTTGGCTGGACTTTGCCTTGCCTTTTAGAGCTGAGTTTTAATAATTCAAAGTTTGCTTCCCCCCAAACCTACTTTAAATCTTGATTGGCAGAGGTTCCTTATGTTTAGCCATATATTGTGCTTACTGAATATGGATTATTTTGATGCAGAAAATGTGTAGTTTATTAACCGTAGTCACAGACATTCCAATATGAACCTGCTGCAGAATGAGTCTCAAAGATTCTGACTCTGACTTTAGTTTTGTGTGCATGGGTGTTGTGTTTGGAGCAAAAACTGCACCACATCGTGATCATATTCCAGCCTAACGATGGATCCCTCCTGTTCAGCTGAGAAGGGTAAGATCAGAGCATGTGGTGTGTGCAGGGTTCCTGTGTGGACGGGTCAAAGGTGCACATTTTGAACATTTGCTTATTTAAGTTTCACCTTCTTCGAATTTCACATCATAATTTTTATGACAGAAATTCTCTGCTAAATATATGTATATTATAGTAAACATGTACCTTTATACCTGAAGCCTCTCTTTTTGGTTGGGGACTCTAGTTTTTCAGCCGGTGGTTCTGGCTAATTATGTCTTCCTTCTGGTCTTGACCCTCTTGGTCATACTGGTGGTGACCACTCTTAGTCTGGTCTAAAAGGAAGTTTCCACTCATCTAAAAAGTGTTTATTGAGCTCTTATTATGTTCTAAGGGACTACAGAGATGAGTAAAATGATTCAGTATGGGATATGAGGGACTGGGTGATGCCTTTTAGATGTTCCAGGATCATATCACTAGGAATATAGGGTGCCCACCTTATCAAAATGTAAGAAGAAAATATGGCTTCTGTTGCACGCAGTTTTCTTGCTGCTGACACTCAGTTATAAACTTGCATGAGGCTGGGCACGGTGGCTTCCGCCTGTAATCCCAGCACTTTGGAAGGCCAAGGTGGGTGGATCGCTTGAGGTCAGAAGTTCGAGACCAGCCTGGCCAACATGATGAAACCCCATCTCTAGTAAAAATACAAGAACAATTAGCGGGGCATGGTGGCGGGTGCCTGTATCCTAGCTACTTGGTAGACCGAAACTGAGAATTGCTTGGATCCGTGACGTAGAGGTTGTGGTGAACCAGGATCATGCCACGGCGCTCCAGCCTGGGTAACAGAGTGAGACCCCGTCTCAAACAAAAAACCAACCAACCAAAAAAAAAATGTGAATGGTCTCTAGGTATGTGTCTGTCAGGCCCCTTATCTCAACAGGCATGCCCAGGTAAACCAACCCATAAACAATTAATATGGTATAGAGGGGTAAGTGCAAGGGAGTTGTGGACAAAATGTTACTGAGTCGCAAAGGAAAGGTGATGCCTTTGGCACTCACCCTGATATTTACAGCTCTCCCTCCAGTTCTTAGTCTCTGCTTCCATCTTTCAGGATGCTCAAGGGTATGTGGACGTGGCCAGGGATAGTTTCTAGGAGAATTACTATAGAAAGAATTTCCCTTCCCTTCCCTTCCCTTCTGTTCCCTTCCCTTCCCTTCCTCTGCCCTCACCTCCCTTCCCCTCTCCTTTCCTTCCTTTCCTCCTCCCTTCCTTCCCTGTCCTCCCCTTTCATTCTTACATTTATTTTTTAATTTATTCAACAAATATTTATTATGCAGGTACTATTTACCAGGCTGGGGATACAATGGTGACCAATACAAAAGTTTTTTTTTTTTGCCCTCAAAGAACCTATATTCCAGTGGTTCAGCCAAGTATTCATTAAAGGACCAGATTCTAATACTCCGTATGGAATATTTCAACTACAGTCAAATACTCCTGCTGCTGTCTTAGCAGAAAAGCCCCTTTTGGCTCCTTGTAAGCCCTTTAACTCTTTAGTGGCCCAATGTGAGTTTTATTAACATCATGCTGTGTTCCTAGGAGGCCGTCATTATGTACTTGTTGGTCAGTTGGCTGACTGTGCAAGTTTTCTAACTGATATTGTACTTTCCCTTTAAAATTTCATTTTCAACATCTTGACTTTTATCTCATTTTCAGGCAGAGGCTCCACAGGAATTGACTCAATGGTGGTTTCAGTTCAATATCTATAATAAGCAAATCCCTTAAACATGTATTTCTGGAGGTTATGCTCCACCCTAGCAACTTAATTTCAGAGTAACAATGAACCATACATTTTTAAATGAACACTTCAAAGCACCTATAGGCATAGAGTCAAGTCCACTGCATCTGAGTAATCCAAAATTTAAACCACGCTAAGTAAGTTCTTTTGCACGTTCCTTTTCTTTCAGAGAGCTCAGAGCAACTTGCAAGTTTTATCTCCTTGATCCTCACATTATGCATCAGACGTTCACAATGGGGTTTCCTCATTGCCTCGCCCTCTGTGAGTCTGCAGGCAAAAGGATGGATTTTTATATTCAAAGACGTTTTATGCCTTTGCATTTGAAAGATGAACTCATAAATACTTCTTTATTCTTTCTCTATTTTCTCTTTCTTTTTCTATCTCTCATCTGTCTTTCTCCTTCATTTTCTATCTTTTGCTTCGCTTTCTTCAAATAGTTTGCTATTTCTGAATTGAAAGAATAGATCCCAAGCATGGCTCATTCTGGGCTCAAACAGTTCTCCTGCCTCAGCCTCCAAAGTAGCTGGGATTACAGATGCCCGGCACCACACCCGGTTAATTTTTATATTTTTAGTAGAGACAGGGTTTCACCATGTTGGCCAGACTGGTCTCGAACTCCTGACCTCAAGTGATCCACCCGCCTTGGCCTCCCAAAGTGCTGGGATTACAGGCATGACCCACCGCATCCGGCCTGGTCATTCTTAATGAAACAACTGCAGGAGGTTTTCTGTGCTCTTACTTGCCTGGCGGTCCATTACCTCTCATCTGGAAGTTTCCTTGTTTCCTCACACTCCTCACCTTTCCCTGTGTGGACCACAGGTTGGATTTTGAAAGCTGTGCCCTGTTCAGTTGATCATGATTCATTTTCAGAGCTGCCTGTCTGGTTATGGATCCCCAATTGCTCCTGTAAGTCCCTCTTTGGGCCACAAACCTTTCTGGAGAAAGAGCCTCTTTCTGGCGAGTGGCAGACACCCCTAGATCTCTTCCCCATGGATTTGGTGACCTGCCCTCTCTAACGGTCACTGGCACTGTGGACTCTTTAAAGCTTGTTTGTCCTGGAGATGGCTTCAGGGGCCACTGGCTCCCTGCTGTCAGTGACTCTTTTCTGAAATAGGGGCAAGGAGATAAGGAGAGTTGACGTTGCCGGGTAATGACCTTGCTTGGACTCACTTGAGAGAGACAGTGGTGAGAGGAGCCTGGCAGGTATCTTGCTTGGAGGGGCCTGGCAGAATGATGAATGGGCTGGCTCTCTGCCCCAGGGAGAGTGGGCAGTGTCCCCTGTGTCCCCAGAGGGCAAAGGAAGAAGACAGTTGACTCACATGGAGAGTTTTCCAACTTTTTGGCACAATGCTTTGAGATATTAAAGTTTGGGGGGTCATTTAGTATTTATTAAGGTGTCTACTGTGTACAAGATGTCACTTTGTCAGCTTTCACCCCAAAACACTCTATTCATCAGAAGACTAGAGACAGTGGGAGTATCAAGGCTACGAATGCACTGAAGTCATGAACATCTCTTGAGAACTTTGCATGTGCCTGGCTCTGTGTTAGGTTTCGTGGGACCACAACAACAAAAAAAGTACGACATAGTCATTCTCTCTTGTGTTTTTGAATTATGCTGGGCCCCGAGGCAGGCTATATGAAGCAGCTACAAAACAGTGTCTGGCTGTGTAGAAATGAGCTTCACAGCGAAATGAATTTGCAACATTATTTAAAAATTGCAGTGAAACTAGAAACACCCTGATGTCCATCAGAACGGGAGTGCTTAAAAATGATGATATTGGCCAGGCTTGGTGGCTTATGCCTGTAATCCCAGCACTTTGGAAGGCTGAGGCGGGTGAATCACTTGGGCCAACATGGTGAAACCCTGTCACTACAAAAAATACAAAAATTAGCTGGGTGTGGTGGTGCACACCTGTAGTCCCAGCTGTTTGGGAAACTGAGGCAGGAGAATGGCTTGAACCTGGGATGCGGAGGTTGCAGTGAGTTGAGATCACGCCACTGCACTCTAGCCTGGGTGACAGAGTGAGACCCCATCTCAAAAAAAAAAAAATGATATAACCAAACTGTAGACTATTTTGAACCTGTTAAAAAGATGCCACAAATAGAACTATAGGCGATGACATTGAAAGATTGCCAAGAGTATTTGTGAAGTGGAAAAAAAAAAGGATCTTACTTTCATTATGAGCCACTTATGTTAAAAATAATTATGTATGTTTATGAAGGTAGGTAAATGCATTGAAGAGAGACTTTCATGATTTTTATGTGTACTTTTGTTTTTCTGTTTCATAAGGATAATGTATTTATATGTTCCTCATGTAATCTAAAAGATGAACAAGGAAAGCAATGAGGATTATATGTGATTAGAAGAGAGAAGGGACAGAGTGAGTATTCTCCTTCCCTATTCTATGAATATCGAGCCACTCTCTTATTTGAACGTAAGACGAACTTGGCTGGAGTGCTTCTTCTCAGGCCTGGGCCTGGGGAGTAGCCACAATAATCAATATGACTTTAAAAATGGCTGACTCTGCTCGTGAATAACACCCAGGTGGAGGGATCCACCATTTGTCTTCATTTTCTCCTTCTATCCAAAGTGTTTGTGTTAATGGGGGTGAGGGTTGGCGATGTAACTTTTGGCTCCTTGTCCTCAGGAAAGTCATAACATGACTGTTTAAAGTTCTTTTCTGCAGTTACTTTTTTAGACCTCGACAACTGCTGAGATATGAAAGAGCTGATATTGTATTTATGGCTCCAATTTTATTTTACAGTGATACTGGCCACATACTAATAAAACATAGGTGCATTATGGTGATGTAGTTTTATGGCATATAATTTCTAAATATGTAAGTGCTCAGGAGCTATTTGAAGGTATATGTTCTTTCTTATAACAGATTATATATTCATTGAAGTAGGGAGTCTTGTCTTTAGCTGGTACGTATCCCCTATCATGTAGAATGGCACCTTTTAATATAATGGACACTAAATAAATGCTTGTTGAGTGAATAAATCGTTGGATTAATGAATAGAGTGAATAGTGTCTGACTTACTGTTTTAATAAGAAACATACAGAAAACAGAGTCACCTCAATATAAATGAGGTCATAGTTTGAAAAACCATATAAAATATATCTGTCTTTCCAGTGAAATTCCTTGGGCCATTTTTTAAACTCTGAAATTTTTCTACACAGAAAAACACAGAGGATAATATAACAAGTGCAAATGCCTGAGAAACACCCATGTGTCCCATATCCATTTTCTTTTTTTTTTTTTTCTTTTTTTTGAGACAGAGTCTCGCTGTGTTGCCAGGCTGGAACGCAGTGGCATGATCTCAGCTCACTGGAACCTCTGCCTCTTGGGTTCAAGCAATTCTCCTGCCTCAGCCTACCGAGTAGCTGGGATTACAGGAGTGCACCACCACGCCCAGCTAATTTTTGTATTTTTCTTTTTAGTAGAGATGGGGTTTCACCATGCTAGCCAGGATAGTCTTGATATCTTGACCTTATGATCCGCCTGCCTCGGCCTCCCAAAGTGCTGGGATTACAGGCATGAGCCACCATGCCCGGACCCCATATCCACATTTAACAAATGCTACCAATTGTCATGTTTCCGTTTGATTTTTTTTGCTTAAGAAATAAAACATTTCAGTTACATTAAAGCTCCATTTGTCTGCTTTCAAATCCCATTTCCCTGTTTCACATCTCAGAGGTAACTGCTACTCTGTAGACTGCTACATGTGTTTTTATAATTTTACTTTTTTTTTTTTGGAGTCAGAGTTTTGCTCTTGTTGCCCAGGCTGGAGTGCAGTGGTGTGATCTCAGTTCACTGCAACCTCTGCCTCTTGGGCTCAAGTGATTCCCCTGGCTCAGCCTCCCAAATAGCTGGGATTACAGGTGTCCACCACCATGCCCGGCTAATTTTTGTATTTTTAGTAGAGACGGGGTTTCACCATGTTGGTGGGGATGGTCTCAGACTCCTGACCTCAAGTGATCCACCTGCCTTGGCCTCCCAAAGTGAGTCACTGTGCCTGGTCTATACTTTTACTTTTTATGTAGTAGTATATACTCTCTTCTCTCATTATTTATTATTAATCTATATTTTGAATATTACTTATCATCTCAATCTATTTCTCTATGTTGATAATGCAGGTCTAGTTTATCCATTTTAACTGCTCTGTAGTATTCCATGATTTATTTATTGTCTGTTAATAGATACCTATTCTCCTATTGGTGCATGTGTAGGTTTTCCCCTCAGTTTTTCTTGATTACTAACAGTGCTGTCAGCAACGTCCTCATAGATGCTACCTTTTGCTTATAAGAGCATTCCTCTTGGGTATGTAACCTAGAAGTGAAATGGCTTGACTGTCGGAGAATTATATTTTCAACTTTACTAGATATTGATCAATTGTCTTCCAAAAAGGCTACACTAATTGACAATCTCAACCAGCAGTGCAGGGGAATGACTGCTTCTGTATAGTCTCAATAACACTTGGTATCATCAGAGCCTTACACTTTTATTTTTTGAATAGGAATTTATTTCTGGTGGGTGATGGCTGTTACAAAGTTCAACTCCTGCCAATGTGTCTCATGCCCCAGATTTGTGTATTGTCATGTAGCCATCTTACCATTGCTAAAGCCATTCCTTTTATTCGGAACACATTTCTTGCCTTTGATTGGCAAACTCCTACTCATTCTTCAAGTCTCAACTAAAATGTCCTCTGTGGCACTCTCTCAGATTCCCCTGGGTCATTTGTGGTTCCCTCCCCTTGCTCCCATAGCTCTCTGTACAGATCTCATTGGTTGTACTTATCGTGTATTATTATTATTATTATTTTCTGTGACTGTTTCTGTCACTGAACTGTGATAGTCTCCAGGACAGGTATGATATGTACCATGTTCACGTTAGACCCCCTTGCATTTAGCCCAGGTACAGTTCAGAAGATGTTTGTTACAGAAATGCATGAGTAAATAAACGAATAAGCCAATCCAACAAAACCTGCCAAGTAGTCTTCTAGGTGTTGGGGATGTAGCAGAGAACCAATCTGTTAACTTTCTGTTCTTGAGCTTACATGTATGGGGTGGGAATGGGGAGAAAAAAGAGACAGACAGTATACATCCTTCTCCCAATCAACAGAGACCCTGCCGGGGATAAAAACAGCAGGGAAAGAAGGCAGAGAAGGGTGGCAGAGAGGGCAACAGATGCTGATCTGTCCTGCCTCACATCCCTTCAGCTCACCTTGACTTCAGCTGCAGCTGAGGAAGATGTCCTTTGCTTAGGACAACTTCTCATCTCTGGCACTTTCTGCTCAGAGCGTTCTCCATAGTAAGGAGCTGCTTATACTGCTGTTTCTCTTCAGGACCAGCCTGTAGGTGCACCAGCCCTTCTTGCAAGCAGGCTGGGTTCTGATTGCCCACAGTGATCACCAGCTCCGTCTTCTGCCCTTCATTGGCTTTCTCTTGTACCACCTTCACTTCCCCAGTCCCTTATTCCAGCTTCCCTGAACCACATCTCAAATAAATATTCTGCTTCCAAGGGCCAGGGCCTTAGGCTTGAGGAACCCAAACCAAGACAGAGAATGTTGGAGGGGCTGCTAATTGCTAAAGGGTTTGTTAGGAAAGCACTCTTTCAATGGGGGACCTGACTGAAAAGAGAGTAAGCTTGTAGACACTTGGAGGAAAGGTGTCTCAGACAGAAGGAGCAGCAAGTCTAACTCTAGCCCTGACCCTGACGGGGGCGTGTGCTTGAGAAACAGCTAGTAGAAACAGCTGGAGCAGAGGTGAACAAGGGAGAAAACTGGAGATGAGATCCAAGTAGGAGCAGGGATCCTGTAAGCCAAGCTAGGGAGTTTACAATTCATTCTGAATGAATGAATTGGATGGATCTGAACAGAGGAGAGGCAGGATGTAACCGTAGTTTGAGATGAATGCATACATGCATACATATTATGCTTGAAACAGACATAAGCAAATAATTTTGTTATTTAGAGGTTCCGATTTATGCAGATCTGATGGGCATTTGTATTTCACGAGACAGTGTTGAATTAGAACGATTTTGGTCAGAACCGATTGGCTTACATGCTTAGACAGCCCTGAAGGTAGTTGCTCTTAAAAGTTGCTTTGCTTTGGTATGTCTGTGAAAGACTGAGAAGTATGAAGTGAAGGAGGGCAGTAAGAATTTGAGGACAGTTGGAATTTCACCAGGTACAAAGAATTTTAAGAATGATATTTCGCAAAGAAATCCCAGAGTACTTCATGCTTTGTGATGGGTGAATTTAAGTCTGAGTGTCTCCTACCTGGCAATGTTTTCTAGCAAGTGAACTAAAAGTAAAGGTAAGCTTTCTTCACAAAACCAAACCCTACAGCTAAAAGGGATGTTAGCTAATTAATCAGGTCTGTGAAGAAGGAACTGTTAACTGGCAGCTCGATGACTTTTGCGTTCCTTGTGATGAAGCCATGCAGGATTGTTGGGTTCTGTGGCACTTTCTCCTTTGCAAGGTGGCAGCAGCTTTCTTTATTGCTGGATTTTTTGAAAGAGACATTTATGATGTTGATTTATTGCTTTGTTGGACCCTGATCAGATCACAGAATGGGATGATTCAGAGAAATGATCTCCCTTCCTCTTTAAGTCTTAGGAGCAACAGGGCCTAGCCATACAGGGAACACTGGGAGTTTGCATGTTAAATTATTCAAGACAGCTTGTCAAGGTGTGAGCACCAAGGTGGGACCTGGAGGAAGGAAGATGATGCAAGTTCAAAAGAGAGAGAGGCCCTTTTCCTCTGTGGAAATTCAGGAATGAATAATCACACTCTAATCTGACTTTCTGTGGGCCTTCCATTCATTTGCTCTGCGTGTATTAAATTTATCATCACTGGCATAGCTGGAAAATGGAGGTCAAATTTCATTTTGGCCCACAACGTGATAAAAATGACCTGCAAAAGGTAGATGACAGGTTGTTATTTTATGCCCCGGAAAATAGCAAAGATCAGATAGATAGTGGTTCCTCACTGTCCTCCTTGATCCCCCCTTCTTGGATGGCCGATACTAACTTTCCTTAGTAATGCATCATAAATGCACATCCTGATTTGTTAGAAGGGTGGTCAAGGTTTAAAACAAGAACGATCTATTTCTAACTGGCAATTTCCATCAGTACAGGTTGACTAGGCACCTTTCACTGTGTGAATTTTTTACAGAACCACTGACAAGTCATAAAAATATCCAGTGCTCAAGCATGACATTCAAACACACTGTCTCTTCTGCTTATAGTTCATTGACTCCCAGAAGTCATCTATTTATAGCAATTAATGATTTCTGAGCAATTAGATCCCCCTGTTTCAACAACTATCATGTTATAGGATAAATCTTGCCCCACAGAAATAAATTCAAGGGGCATGCAGTTTCAGGTATAGGAATAGAGACCGAAGTTGGTATTCACAAGGCAAAGGAAGAAACCTTTTTCTTTAGCACTTGAGATGGGCTAGGATTCCCATCAAATAAAGGCTGTCAGGAATTGTGCCTACATCAAGAATTATTTAAACTTAGAAAATGCTTAACCTCCACATGGCCTTGCCTCCAAGGATGAGAGGGATAGCACCTGCCTCTCACTGTTCCAGGGACAGCCTGGCTACTGCATTGCAGCCTTCTCCATTGGAGGTCTGTCATGAGTCAGTGCTACTTTTGCTATGCTTTGCTTTGTAAAGATCATTGCAAGGGCTTATCTTGGGTAATTGTTATTACTACCATCTGCATTACGGTATAATTACCTTTCCAAAATGCTAGATCTCTTTAGCTGATGTTTAAAGATAAGTAATAGCCAAATAATTGCAAAGCCTTTGGATACAGAGCAAGGCTCTCCAATAAAAGGTGGGCTGTGTGTAAAGCATGGATTTCTTTCTCCTGTTTTCATTTTTCTCTCCTTCTCTGGGAGCGGTAAGGGGAAGACTGATTTTCCTCCCTAGCTCTCCCTTTATTTTTACACAGGCTTATGACTCAGTCAACATTGTAGAATTTATCCACATTCCAATCTGACATCCATCCTACACTACTACCCCATCCGGCAGGATGAGGGTGGTGGCATTCAACAAAGCTAAATTGTGTTAATCACAACTCATGGCGAGTAAATCCTCTCTCTATTCCTAAGCACCGAAAGTGAGAAATCAGATGAGACGAAATAGAGAGAAACCCCGTGGCCTCTTTTGGATGAAGCAGAGAGATTTAGTGTGGTCTCTTTCCTCCTGACTTCTAAACTTGTAAATCAGTTGTTGATTGGGACTTCTCTTGTGGCCCTTGATGCTCTGAGGTACAAGCTACAGTTTGGTGATAAAAGCTTGAGTATATTTCTTTATTAGCATAATCCATTAGCAGAACTTTAACTGCATGTGAACCTGGTGCTTATGCTATAAATTCTAGAGTATCTAGAACACAAAAAGAAGGATAGTGAAGCATAAAAATGAAAAGAACGGGAAAAATGGAAGAAAATGAAGAGAGAAATATGGATTAATTGAAAATACAGAGAGAAAATATGATAATATCATGATGGTTTGCGTACAGAATAAGTATTGAATTTATGGTCTTAAAATTGCTATTTAAAACCCTGGTTGCTGTTTGATGTTCTCGTTTTTCTGGAAATTCATTTAATTAAGCAAATCCGGCCTGAATATTTACCTTCCCAAATTCTTAAACAAGTAAAACAGATGAATTACTTTGAGCATGTGGACTCAAGGAGTAGGTACAACATGCTCACAAAAGATTGAGGTAAGTACTAGCTTGTAAAATATCGTCATCTCACCTTTGCAATGAGAACTTCTGGCAGACATAATAATTAGTATTATGGAGAGACTTCATAAATGCAACCATTTGAGGGTTACTTTGTGCAACCAACCCTATTAGGCTTTTTATTAGAATTATATCATTTAATCTTCACCACAGCTATATGGGTGAAACTATTATTCTTTCAATTTTACAGGTTAGAAAACTAAGCCTTAGAGAGTCCAAAATCATATTAGTTAACAGAGCTGGGATTTGATTTACCTAAAGCAGGTGTAAGAGTCTGTACTCTTCACTGTTTCCATATAACACAGGTACTCTATTCATTTAACAGAGTAGATGAGATATCTGTATCTATATCCATAATCATACCTGTAGCTATACAGATATATATTCATACATACATAAGTTTATCTGTGATTGTCCCAGTATGACCATGGGACACTGTAGCTATTTGTCTACTATTATAAGCCAGGATTTATACTGGACAAACCAAGAGGAATGCTAGTTTTGATCTCAACAGCTAACCATATTCTCTACTCCAGAGGAGAAAGTATGCTGGAAGAGATTTTGGTTGGTTGATATTTAGTTGTAAAGCTGTACATTAGCCTCTTCTCAGTGGAAAGAGCATCCCTTGTCTGGCTCTGTTCCTACCAGGAATGAAACACTCATTTTAAAGACATTTCATATACCCTCATTTTAAGAAATATCTGCACCCTTCAGAGCCAACATTTGAGGAGGCAAATTGAGTAACTTCTTCATGGTGTGTGTGTGTGTATGTGTGTGTGCGCACGCGCGTGCGTGCCAGGCCGCTGGTGTCTGATCTTGGTTCTTTTAACATACCACTTTATTCCATGTTCAAGGACAAAACTGCAAGGGGTGCTATCGTAAATTCTGATACTTAGTGCAAGCGATTTAATCAGATGTTTCCTAAAGAAGCAGAGTTGGATGACAGTGGGTAGAGAAAGCACAAGGACAGTGAAGATCTCCTGGAAATTGGGAGGAGCAGTGGAATTGGTGTATAGAAAGAGGATGCTAAAGTATCAAGGTAAACACCTTCTTCCCCATTTTCTATTAAACCAGCTCTCAGTCTGGTTATTTAACTGGATTAACCAAAAAAAAATGAGTTGTGTCAGTACAGGCTGCTTTAATGGAAGTTCCCATACCTAGCACTAAGAAAATACATTAAATACATTCTTCCTACTAGAGAGTTCCTTTCTCCCCTGGTCTATCATACTGCTTCTTTTTCCCTCTTGTTCATTGGTGCACTTTTTTTTTTTAAGATGGAGTGTTGCTCTTGTCACCCAGGCTGGAGTGCAATGGTGCAATCTTGGCTCACTACAACTTCCACCTCCCAGGTTCAAGCGATTCTCCTGCCTCAGCCTCCTGAGTAGCTGGGATTATAGGTGCCTGCCACCATGCCCAGCTAATTTTTGTATTTTTAGTAGAGACAGGGTTTCACCATGTTGGCCAGGCTGGTCTTGAACTCCTGGCCTCAGATGATCCACCCTCCTCGGCCTCCCAAAGTGCTGGGATTACAGGCATGAGCCCCCCGGCCTGGCCCCACTGGTATACTCTTGAGCACATTTCTGCTCTGTAGGAGGCGCTGTGCTTGGCTCTGGAACGCAGAGAAAAGGCACATTTCCTGCCCTCACAGAGCTCCCAGCTGAAGGGGAAAACAGTAAGTAATCAAAATGCCCTGGGCTTCCTAAAACCCAGGAAGGAATGGACTTGGCCAGGAGTTGGGATAGAGCTTGTAAAAGACGACATTGAACTCTGGGTCCCGAAACATATAGGGCATCTCTATGTGTGGAAATGGGGAAGAGCTGGAAACTTTTCAGGAAAGTGTCTTTGGGTCAGAATTTTCAGATCCTGATGAGACCTCGGGTAGCTTGCAATGAGGAAGGGTCAAACAGATCATTGCCTGGAGGTCTCACTGTGGGACACTCCCTGCCACCATATGCTTCCAGGGGAGGCTGGGGAGAGGTGAGATGTTGATGTGAGTCGTGTTCCTTTTTCTTGCATTCTTCTGGCATCTCTAGAGTTGATGCAAATTGAATTTCAAAGCAAAGGTACCACTCCATGATACTGTGGTGAATATCGAAGTCATTGAAAACTGACCTCACCTTACACATTCCCGGCCTTGCCTCCTGCTATGTGTTGGTGAGTTGCAGCTAGAAGACAGGTAAAGGCAACTCCATCAAAAGCAGATAAATGCATTTTAAACAAAGAAAATCAGAAGGCATCCAAAAAATTAAAATACCAAATAGTTTGATATTTGCGAGAAAAGTTACTAAACATCCTTAAATTTGCATTACAACTTAAATATGCTAAAGCATTTGCATTTATAGGCTCAGTAATTGATCTAGATATCTCTTCTTGCTTTCTCTTTTCTAATGTTCTGGTGCTGAAAAAAACAGCATTTCTAATTTACATGTCCAAATTAGTTTCAACTTACTTATATTGAATGATAATAGATTTCTTTTTCTTATAATTAATGTTGTCTGAAAACATAATACAGATTTAACTTATCATTGTAAAGATCTTAAGATTTTAATATTTTTGCAGAGGCATAAATACAGTGTAGCTATAATTATTTCATTATGTATGTATAAAAATAGGATACGGCAAAAAGTACATGCTTTCCCTCACTGATTACTCTTAATGTCTCCCAAATTTCCTGATTTACAATATTCTCTAAGGATGTAGATTTTTCTAATTGAAGTACAGTAATTTGCATATTTTTAGACCTTGTTGACACAGTTAATTGATATGTCATTACTTATATCATGCTGAATATAATTTACACTCTTTATTCACGGCAGA
This sequence comes from Macaca fascicularis, assembly GCF_037993035.2. NCBI lineage: Eukaryota > Metazoa > Chordata > Mammalia > Primates > Cercopithecidae > Macaca > Macaca fascicularis. The sequence goes on along the minus strand of NC_088379.1, from coordinate 23,318,024 downwards.
CTTACAATGCTGTCCTTTTGGGGAAGAATGCACAAAGTAGTGTTCTTTGTCTTGCTTTTCCTTTTTTTGCTTAGCCAGCCTTTGCTCAAGGAAAACCAAAAGGAATAACATTCATTTGGCAGGGTCTTCTGTTCAGCTAAACATTAACTATTGACATAATCTAATAAGTCTTAGCAGTGGGGGTAACGTGTACATTTTTTCCAGCAGTTTACTATTTTCAGAGGACTTTCTCATATTATTATCTCAATTAATTGTCATATAACCCTTGAGAAAGGGATTGTTACACTCCTGTTACCAGTGAGCAAATGGACGTTCGGGGAGGCCCAAAGACTGGCCCAAGGTCACATGTCTAGAGGACTGTAGCACTGGGATGGAGCATAGTTCTTTTATCTCCAGGACAACATTTTCCCCTTCCATTGCATATTTCACCAGAGAGTAGGGAAATAGAACTAGAGGAGTATAAAAGAAAGAACAGGAAAATAAGGAAGAAATGCTAGTGGAGCCATGGATCAAACATATAAACTTAGAGGTGGGATACGAGTTCAGATCAGTGGTGTCTGTCGAGGTGTGGCTGAAAGTTTTCATGTTTCTTGGTCTTGTTGTACACATGCCCCTCTCCAAGGACTCTGAATGGGAGCGTTGTGTACTCTCTAAGGGTTAACTCCAAGCTTTTTGCTTCTTTCTCACTCCCACGGTGCTTTGCTATGTTCAAATGAGACACTCAAAAATAATTGTTGAATAAATGAATGGCATTCTTTAGAAGTTGGAGTTATGGCCTTATTGTTCTCATGCTGGACTGTGATTATGTCTGTGCCAGCTGTGGCCACCCACACCCATCCTAATCACACAGGCCTCCTCTGTGAGGTGAAATTACTTCTTGCCTTTCTCCTTTTCCTTCTTTTTTTTTTCTTTTTCTTAAAGCTCCATAACTCAGGCTGGAGATTTCTCTTGTTAAGGTGGTTGGAATTTGGCCTAGCATTTACCTGGATGGCTAAAGATGTAGGATCTGCTTTTGGTGGATGTCCAAGTGTGCAATCCATCCACGCAGCTGAAAATCACAACAAATGGAGTCCAGAAAGCATGCAAAGGCGAGACATTATCGTATAATGGAAAAAGCATCGGCTTGGGAGCAAGGCAGACCTGGGCATGGCTCCAAACTCTGCCATTTGCAAGTCATGTAACCTTTGCCAAATCACCTCCCTGAGCCTCAGTTTACTTTTCTGCACAGCAGGACTCTAGTTAATGCATCCCTCTGAAGGCAGCTCAGAGACCAGGTATGTAAAATATGTAGCCTGGTACCTGGCTCCTACTGGATACTGTTTCTCTTCCCTCATTCACGTCCAAGCTGACGTTGATCCCATTTAGATGAGTTGTAACTTCTGCTCTGAGAATACATAGAGCTCGATTCTTCATTCACGGGCGTGGGATCATATAAGTTTTTCATGCCTTGTTAATATCACTGGTTTGTGTTGAGAGCTGTTGGGCAGTAACTTCCGTCCACGGTGTGCACAAATAGAGCGGCCACCGCTTTCTTCACCCAGCAGCTGTCTAGTCCTTTTATCTCGTGGAATCTGCGGAACCACTGAGCTGCCCTGTTTTACGGAAGAGGGCAGTATTCAGGCACCCTACAGGATTCTTCTTTCTCTTCATTTGAAACCCTCTTTCCTCTTTCCAGGACAAACTGAAGTTCCTCTCGAGGGGTTGCAGCTGTTGATCACAGTCCACCAGCAGTGGGGAATGGGCTGAGCTTGAGAAGGGAATGAGGGTCGAACACTGGCTGGAGTTTGCCTCTATTTCTAGAGGAATGAGCTGGTAGAATTGAAAATGCCCAGGCTGTGAAAACCTGCAGCTGAATCCTGCCTTTCACACAAACTAACTACATGGCATGGGCGAAGTCACTTCATCTCTTCAAGGCTAAGTTTCCCTTTTTGTAAAGTGGGAATAATAAAACCTAGTTAATGGGGCATTGAGAAGATTAGAACTTGGGAGTTTGTAGGGATTCAGGAAATAATAGAGATAATTATTATATTATAATTTTTATTTTTATTTTTATTTTTTTTGAGATGGAGTCTCGCTTTGTCACCCAGGCTGGAGGGCAGTGGCGCAAACTCGGCTCACTGCAGGCTCTGCCTCCCGGGTTCATGCCATGCTTCTGCCTCAGCCTCCAGAGTAGCTGGGACTACAGGCGCCCGCCACCACGCCCGGCTGATTTTTTGTATTTTTAGTAGAGACAGGGTTTCACCGTATTAGCCAGATGGTCTCGATCTCCTGACCTCATGATCCGCCCACCTCGGCCTTCCAAAGTGCTGGGATTACAGGCGTGAGCCACCGCACCTGCCCATATTTTATTTTATTTTTTTAGATGACTTACAGGCCTGTTATATCCATGGGTGGAGTTGGAAGTCACTCATGTATTGTGATTTTACCAAATACCAAGCCTGGATTGCAGCAAAGAAGCCGATTACTGGCCAAAGGGTCACAATTTGCACAGATCTTCTGAAACTCTAGACATTTCAAGTGTGTCACAGCATCATGGTACCTGGGAGAGAACCTCCTTAGTAGGTACTACGTTAGCAAGAATTTATTTATTGCATCAGCCACTTCCCATCCTTGTAAGCTAGCAGGAAGTGTCAAGGGCTTGCACAAATGAAATACAGAGTAGGTGTGCTTGGGAGGAGGATGCCAGGACATGGTGGAAGGCACTGCTGCTGGGTGAAATTCTTTGGTGGGGGGCTCAGGGCAGTCTGGTGGGGACACCGTGGAGCATAGTAGGCAGTGAAAGAGAGATAGGGCTATCCATGACTTAATCCATAAACTAAATACATGAAGAGTGAGGGTGCCAAGTGCTAAGACTCTGGACTAAATAAAGGTGGCCTCTCTTCTCAAGGTGCTTCCCACCATAGGAACAAATTGTGAATGCAAGTCAGAAAGATAACAACCTATGCTAGGAGTGATACAAGAAATGTAAGTGAAAAAATGGGGAGTTCTCATTTGTAGTAGAGGAAATTAGGGAGGGCTTCCTGGAAGAGGTGACATTAGAAAAGCCTGGAATTGTGAAGAGGACAATTGCCGAGTGCTTCTTATTTTATAGTCTTGTCAGAGGGAAGCTATAGCACTTAGAGCTTTCTCAGGGGTGTGGCGGAACTTCCTGCTGGGTTTATGTTTCTGTTTACATGCGCAGAGTGAAATGGAGGATTCAGGTATCTATTTCAGGACCATTCTGAATCATTTAGATCAAGTCTCCCTCGCTCAATTATTTTATTGTGATAAAATACACATAGCTTAGAAATTACCATTCTAACCATTTCTAAGTATATAGTTCAGCGGTATTAAATATATTTGTAATTTTTGCAGCCGCCATCCACCTCCAGAACTCTTTTCATCTTATCAGACTGAAGCTCTAACAGATAATTTTCCATTTCCCACTCCCTGCAACCCCTAAGCCCTGGCAACCAGCATTCTACTTCCTGTCTCTATGATTTTGACTACTCCAAGTAGCTTGTGTAAGTGGAATTACACAGCGTTTGTCTTTTGGTGACTGGCTTATTTCATTTAGCATAATGTCCTCAGGGTTCATCCATGTTGTAGCACGTGTCAGCATTTCCTTCCTTTTTAAGGCTGGATAATATTCCATTGTGTGGATACACTGCATTTTGATTATTCATTTACATGTTGATGGACACTTGGATTGCGTTCACCTTTTAGCTATTATGAATAATGCTGACATGAATAGGGGTGTATAAATATATTTTTGAGACCCTGCTTTTGAGTCTTTTGGATATATACCCAGAATTGGAATTGCTAGATCTTATGGCAATTCTATTTTTAGTATTTTGAGCAACCACTATATAGTTTTCCACCACCGCTCTACCCTTGTACATTACCACCAACCGTGCATGAGGGTTTCAGTTTCTCTGCATCCTCTCCAACACTTGTTATTTCCTGTTTCTTTGATAGTAACTATCCTCATGGATGCGAGGTGGTTTGATCAGATTTGAAGATCACATTGGGACCTTTACTTGAATTATCCAGGTAGTTCACTTCTTCCTTCTTTACTCTGCATTTCCCCCAGGACCGTCCCTGTTGGTGAGGAGAATGATAGAGGGGGATGTCAAAGCACTGATAGTTCAGTGGCATTACATATATTCACAATGTGCCTAGGGTTCCTTAAGAGTTAGTGCCTTTGCCTGATCTCCAAACTCACCTTTCATTTCTTTGGGGAAAGCCTGATGTGAAGATGGAGTCCTTGGGGACGGGAACAGGGAAGGCTTCCCTACTGCACGAGTTATTCGGATTCTAAAGTAGCCTTAGAATATAGGACGTGAATGGACAAGCACACAAACTACCTGGCACTTGCCTGCCTCTCAGCTCTACCTGGTACCACTTTTCTGCCCCTGCTCACAGTGTCTTAGCTACATTGCTCTTCCTCAGTTCCTGGAATTTCAATGACTTTGGAATTATGTTATGCCATTGCCTTACACATTGGAATTACATTAGAGCAGCACACAGTCCATAGAGAGGATAATTGGCATGTTCTTTGCCATCTCAGGCTTTTGGATATGCTGTTCCCTCAGCCTGGAATACCTTTTCCTACAAGCTTTACTTAATCAACTTTTACTCATCCTGCAAACCTTATTTTAAATATTCCATGTGCAAAAGATTCCTAAATCTAAATCAGGCCCCTCATGTTATTCTCTTTCAAGGGACTCCAGTGCTTATTCTTTAGGGCATTTATCAAACATTTGTGATTATATATTTGCTGGTATGCTTACTTAACGTTATCTCCTCTGCTAGACTATGAGAGCCATGAAGGGAATGTAGCTCTGTATATTTTTCACCCATGTTGCATAAAGACCAACGAAGTGCCTACATTTTAACAGATGCCTAATCTTCAATTATTATATGCTAGGTGAATAAATGAATGAATGATCATATAATTGTTGATCTTGAAGGGATCATAGCAGACATCTACTGTAAAAGCTCTTTCTTAGAGGAAGATACTGAAACCAAAGATTTTAAGTAATGTTAACTAAGCCAGGTTAAGTTAAACAGATAAAAAGGTAGTGGATGGCAGAACCAGGACCAGAACGTGGGGCTCCTGAACTCCAAACCCATGATTTTCCTTTTAGGTAATTTTATAGGTAGCTTAACATGGTGGTTAAGAGTGAAGATCCTAGACTCAACACTTACTGGCTGTGTGACTGTGAGCAAATGACCAAATTCCTCAGCACCTCAGTGTCTTTATCTATATAATGGGCATGAAAAGACTGCTCACCTCATCTGGTGGCTATGATAAATAAATGAGATGATCTAGGTGAAGCACCTAGAGAAATGCCAGCTCACAGAGCATGCTCAATAAACATTAGCTATCATGGCATCACCAGCGCTACCACTGCCATCATCATAATCATCATCTTGAGCCAATGAGGGCATTTGCAGATGCCAAGTGACACCATCTTAAAGTGCATAGGCAAAGGGGACTAGTACTCATGGCATCCGGTTGCCTGAGAAGCTAGAAGTCCCTAAAGAAGCAACGGAAACTGCAGTTGCATGGCCCTTATTGTAGGAAGAGTAACGTTTGGCAATTTTTAAAAAACTGTATTTAAGGAAAAGGTACATGAAGCTTTAAATAGATGCTCATCTGGAAAATGCCGCTGACTGCATGTGCAGAAGCAGCCTCAGTGGTTCCAGGAGGTTTTTTTTTTTTTTTTTTTTTTTTTTCCAAGCAATTAGCTGCTCTCTCTTGGCAGCTCTGCCCATGGTTCTGGCAACCAGAGCCACCGAAAGGGTTTAAAGAGCCATCGTGCCCCAGAAAAGGAACATGTACTCCAAGTGGCTCCAACTGGGTACTCACTTCTTTGCAACCGATCATTGGCCATAATAAAGTGTGAGGAATAGCAGCAAATGTTTGTTGAGCCCTTGGTCACCACCTGCCAGGCACTGTTTTAAGCCCTTTACCAGTATTCATACCCAGTTAATTATCCCAACAACTCTGGTAGGTAGGCTCTAGGCAGTGAAGGACACCAAGATCCAGAGAGCGTGAATAAACTGCCCAAGGTCACACAGTCAGAATGTGGCACATTATGGATTTGAACCCAGGTGGTCTGATCCGGAAGAGCCCATGTTATTAATAACTAGAAGATCCTAACTCATAGGAGGCACAGCTGTAGTAGGCGAGAGGTGAAGTTATTTGAAACCCAAATACCTATTCTGATGTTGCTTGACTCTAACTTACTGAATTTGCAGAAGGGTCCTCTTTGCATCCAGAGACATTTGGCACAATGTCTCTCTGTCTCTATTTGTGTGTTTCTTTCTTTCTTTCTTTTTTTCTTTTTGAGACAGAGTCTCGCTCTGTCGCTCAGGCTGGAGTGCAGTGGCGTGGTCTCTGCTCACTGCAAGCTCCGCCTCCCGGGTTTACGCCATTCTCCTGCCTCAGCCTCCCGAGTAGCTGGGACCACAGGCGCCCGCCACCACGCCCAGCTAATTTTTTGTATTTTTAGTAGAGACGGGGTTTCACCGTGTTAGCCAGGATGGTCTCGATCTCCTGACCTCGTGATCTGCCCGCCTTGGCCTCCCAAAGTGCTGGGATTACAGGCGTGAGCCACCGCGCCTGGCCCTATTTGTGTGTTTCTTATCTCTGTCTTGCTCTTCGTCGCTGTCTCTCCCTCCCTCTTCCTTTGCCCACCCTCTCTCTGCCCCACACAAGGCTGAAGTCTCCCATCTGCACACAGTTTGTAGGGCTGATCCTTGGCATGTTCAGCAGAGGTATTAACATGCCGCAAATTCATGAACATTCAAATTGAACTTGCTGTACGTGGGTAGCCAAAGATTACTTTAATATATTTTTTTCTTTTTTGTCCTCCTCTCTCCCTTCCAGATATGTGTAAGTAGAATCTGACCTAGGGATGATTCTTCATACATATAATGCTTTTACTGCTTTAAAGGAGAGGAAAAAGTTAAAATTCTAGAGCCCTGAAAGAAAGCAATATTCTCAACTTTAAAAAAAAAAAAGAATTTGTTCTTTCCAGCTATAAGCATTCAATAAATCACCCATACAAAGAACTTAATCTTTAAACTGAAAGTTGGCAGCTGCTCTAACTTGCTTCTCGGACTGGTGAGGGGAGAAATACGACACCACCGTCTCTACCCTTGAGAAGGAACCGTGGTTACGTATTGATTGTGTATGTTCGGAATACTGTGATTTTATAGAGGAGCATTTCTAGGGTACTGGAGGCTGCTCATCTTATTTTTTATTTTTTATTTTTGGAAAATCCCAAGATTTGCTTTGTAAATATGAGCCTGACTTAGTCTTCAGTTTTAAGACGAAAAATCATCCACCTCTCTGTTTCACAGGTATATGACTTCAGAATTGTAATGATTTTGGAATTACACTGTGACAGGTTGAGGTTTATTTATTTATTTATTTTTGGAGGGTGGTGAAGGACATAATTACTCAAGTTTCAGGAACTCTCTGGTATTTCATGAGGGAAAAATGTCAACATTTGGTACATCTGATGATTTCATTTTATATGTGTGAAAACAGAGGCAAATGCCTTTGTTTGAGGAGAGTAATTGTATAGATCAGTCTCCGTACTTTTCTCGAACACACTGTTAAAATAATAATTAAGCCTCTCCACCTGTTATACCGTGAACAAATTCTTCTTCTCAGAAAACTGTGCCTTTCAAGCAGCTCAAAGTACCACCCAGATGAGGATAGGAGTAGGACACACCTCTCCTCTTTCCAAGGCTTCTTTTTCCTGACTCCTTTTGTCTATTTTATTTTCCTTCCCTTTCTGCCTCTTCTTATCCCTATCTCCTTCTTCCCCATCATTTCTCTTCTGGAGAGAGCTATTTCTTGACCCTGGAAGATGATTTTTGCTGGGCTGTCTTTGAGCCATATTGGGATTCAGTGCCTCATTCTATGTGTTTTGAGCCAAGTGGAATTTCAGGTCAGCTCTGGAGGATGAAAAAGAAGATGCACATGAGGAGGAGAGACCGTCACCAGTGCCAAGAGCAGCATCGTTACTTTCACCTGCCCAAGCCAAGGCTGGGCCCGGAGGATGGACACCAATCCACCAGCTGATATTTATTGAACACCTGCTGCATGTGCAGCCTTCAACTAGGTCCTGGGGAGGCACCATTTCTGCCCTTGGGGACCTGATGAGATTAGTTGTTGTAAAACTAAGGCACCTCCCACAATACCAGGTATGGATTAAGCACCTAGTAAAGATCAGTGGATTAATTTCTCAAACACCTCTTCAATATTAGTTTCAGAGGTCTTAAAAGACCCATGGGAGGTGGGAAAGAAAATTAGTTTAATGTTCACCTCTGGATCATCTGTTATCTCACTAGAAAACAGAATATTTATTTTTTTTCCAGTAAATTTACATATTTTCCTTAAGAAGTCAGTTTCCTAATTTCCAAACTGGGGATAATAAAAGTACCAAACTCTGGGTGAAATACTTAAAACAGTGCCAAACATGTTGTTATGTTCTATTACTATCATAATTGCTGTTATTCGTTTCAAATCCATTGGCATCCTAGAATTTTTGTCCCCAATTCCAGGTAGCTCAGCAATTCTTTTACAACATCACACTTCACCTAATGATATCAGAGGACAGAAGTGCAACTGGGAGAGTTGGACACAAGGCGTCCAGGAGATAATCCTTCAGGAATGCAGCAAAAGAAGATTCAGCAGCTTTGTTTTACTTTTTTGGAAGCAAGTGTTTTCACACCAGGCCCTTTTTTTAAATGAAGTTTTCTATGTACTGCATGTGAAGTTTCATATCTTTTCTTTAACTTGCAAACTGATCATTTCCCAGAAGCTAGACTACTGTCACATTTTATTTAAAAAAACATTTCTGCGAGGAAAGCACTAAGTTGAATCTTGCATTTTTCCTTTATCACATGTAGATCCTTTTCAAGATCAGATGTTCCTGATACAGGTAACAAGGTCATTGAAGGGGAAGGAAAGAGCAGAGTGAGGAAGAGAAACCGGTACACATGATAAGATAATTTTGTATCATGGGAATGTTGTCCCACTTGCTGCAAGTCTGTTCTGAATATCAGCCTGGATTTCTCTACAGTCCAATGTCTCCCAGGGTGCTGGAAACACACCGGGTGTCTAATGACCATCGCAAAGCTCTTTTCTAGACCTTAAAGAAACTTCCTAACTTTGATTTTATTACTTCCCTCTGGCCCATCTTTGAAAGCAGATATTCCCTTTCAATGAGATAACTCTTCAGTGGTTGGAAGGCGACATAACATGGCCAAGAGCCTAGTCTTTGGAGACAGACTTCCTACCCCAGAGCCTGAATCTCACAAGCTTGTAACTAGTATAACTGGGTAACTTAGTGAGCACCCTGTGCCTCAGTGGTCTCATCTATGAAATGGGGGTAATAAGAGTTCCTTTCTGACTGGGATGAATATATATATACAGAGTGCTTAGAGCAGTGTCTGGCACTTAGAAGTCCTGGAGAAGCATTTGCTTGTGTTATTGCGCTAGCTATAGAGACTTTTACCATGTGCCAGGCACTCTGATAACTGCTTTATCTCAAATATGTCATTTTGCCCTTATTTCCGTCTGGTCCTCATTACATCATTTCTACTTGGAGTATTGCATAAGCTATTTTGTCTTCCTCTCAGCACTTCTCAGAGCCTGAGGTCATTTATGTTATTTCTTTGCATGTTTATTGTATCTCCCCCAAACACTGGGAGGGAAGCTTATTGTGGGCAGAAGTACTGTCTGTCTTGTTCATCATGTTATTCCTGGCACCCAGGACAGCCTGGTGTGTTGTAGGCATTCATAAATATTGTTCGACGTGGTTCTCTTGTTTTGCAGAATTATCCTGAATATCTTGACCATTTTATCAGGTGACTTGGTTTCTAGATTTTTCTCCAGCCTTATTAACCTTATTCCTCTTAAAGAGGGGTACCAAGCGTTAGAGAAATGCAAATTGAAACCACAGTGAGATATCATCTCACGCCAGTTAGAATGGCGATTATCAAAAAGTCAGGAAACAACAGATGCTGGTGAGGCTGTGGAGAAATAGGGACGCTTTTACACTGTTGGTGGGAGTGTAAATTAGTTCAACCATTGTGGAAGACAGTGTGGCAATTCCTCAAGGATCTAGAACTGGAAATACCATTTGACCCAGCAATCCCATTACTGGGTATATACCCAAAGGATTCTAAATCAGTCTACTATAAAGGCACATGTACCCATATGTTTATTGCAGACCTATTTACAGTAGCAAAGACTTGGAGCCAACCTAAATGCCCATTAATGATAGACAGGATAAAGAAAATGTGGCACATATACACCATGGAATACTATGCAGCCATAAAAAAGAATGAGTTCATATCCTTTGCAGGGACATGGTTGAAGCTGGAAGCCATCATTCTCAGCAAACTAACACGAGAACAGAAAACCAAACACTGCATATTCTCACTCATAAGTGGGAGTTGAACAATGAGAACACATGGACACAGGGAGGGGACATTACACACTGAGGTCTGTCGGGGTGGGAGCAAGGGGAGGGAGAGCATTAGGACAAATACCTCATGCATGTGGGGCTTAAAACCTAGATGACGGGTTGACAGGTGCAGCAAACCACCATCGCCCATATATACCTACGCAACAAACCTGCACGTTCTGCACATGTATCCCAGAACGTAAAGTAAAACTAAAAAAAAAAAAAAACAACAAAAAATGGGGTGCCAAGAACTGTGTGCAATATGATAGATGTGATCTTGTCTCCTCAGAAGGATACGTTCCTTCACAGGATAACGGAACTTTCTCTTGTTTTCTCGGGGTAAGGTCTCGATGGCTTTTGTATTGCTGTTTCAGTCAGGTACCGCTTATTAGCTACTGGCCAACTTAGACTTTAGGAAGCTAGATTTTCTTGCTTGATTACAGTTGACCATGTAGGACTTTATTTTTATTCTTGTTAAATTAAGTTTTCTTGGCTGTGTGCCTAAGTTTCTGTTTGTCAAGATGTCTTGGAATTTTCATTCTGACATCTATTGTATGAGGTCTTTCTCTTAACTTCACTCATCCATACCTAGTTAAGGCTGTGTGATTTTTGCACCTTCCTCCATGGAACTGGCAAACATGTGGATTTGGATAGAGTCTGTGGCACCCAATTCAGACCTCCCATATTGACATTCATCAAAAAAAAATTACCATGATTACCTACAATAGTAATAGCTAGTGTTAATTAAGTACTTAGCATGTGTGAGTTTTTGTTCTAAGAATTTCAAATGAATTAGCTCATTTAATTCCTACAACAACTCTATAAGGTAGCTACCAATATTATCCCATATATTCATGGGAAAACTCAATAACTAATAATATGAGGGAAATAAAACAATTTACCCAAGACACTTAGGCAGAGTTGGAACTAACTAAGGGGAAAATTTGAACCTGTGTTTTTCACTGCAACACAACTGGACTATGATCGCTCTTGTAGATACTGACTCATTAGTCAATACTTCCTGCTTACGATGATTTTTAACTATTAGTAATTCACCTATGAGTAACAGCTTATTCTCAAAGAAGCCAGGGAGCATTTTATCCAATGTTGTGACCAAGTTAAGATTTACTTGTTTATGGCATTTCCCTGATACTGTTTATAGGCAATAATTGAAGGGACAAAAATATGTTCCCCAAACTGGAAGCTGGTTTATTGTGGACTTGCAACTACTTGCTAGATGAGGCAGAGGTAAACTTCTTTGTCCCAGAGGGATGATGTTTTGCGTCTTGATTTTGTGAATGACACAGGAACGATGGCTTTAAATGCTCCCACTTAAAAGCTTATGTTGAGGATCAAAAGTATCCCAAAATGCCATGGGGCATTGGGACTAGTCCAACAGCCTTTGCACATTTATATTCCAGTCCACATGGGTGAGAATGACCAGTTTCATAGCCTCAAAGTCATGTAAGGGCCTGTGATATTTACCATGCCCAACCTCAAGTTGCTTATTCAGATCGTGAGTGCTGGAAAGAGTAAAAAAGTCAGTGGGGACCAATAAAATAGTAGCTGCCTATGGGCCCGGGGTTGGAACCCTTGCACATTCAGATGGCAGGGTGTTGCTAAAGTAAGTGACCGATAAAATTGTCCTTTCCATCGGAGATCCCTTTGCCTTTTCTGTATAGCTGAGAGCCAAAGGTAAAGAGTTGAAGCTCATCAGAGGTGGCTAAAGCAATGGTTCCCAGAGTGTAGCCGGAATGATGATTTTTAAGTGGCACACAGGTGAATATATACATTTTAATTTTAAGTTATGTAGAAAAAATGTAACCAGTTTATGAAACAAATTATCTCATGGTTATTATCACTTAGGATTAGGCAAAGTAAAAAATGCGAGTCAATTTGAATTTCATTTAAAGAAAGATATTCAGTAAATAACAATATATAGGTAGTTTGCAGATTAGCAAAGATTGCGAAAGGGAGATGTAAATGAATACAGTTTGGAGACTATTGGGCTAATGCAATGTTAATTAAAAATGTAATGTTATATATGTAAATGATACTAAAAGTTTTTCATGCTGATTATATTTTCAGAGCTCAAATTCAACATGTAGTCAGAGTGGATACAGTCATTCATTGGAGGAAGAAGGGTTAATGAATAGAAGAAAAGCAGTGACAATGGTACATCCTAGAGAGACAACACTCCCTGGTAGCATGGTGGGTTGGATCTATGAATAAAACACAAACACAGGAATAATTAATCTCTACTGATCAAATAATCCCTTGTTTTTGTCTTTTAGTGTGACATTAACCCTCTCACTCCCAACTTCTATTTATTAATTATAAAATAATTCTTATTTTTCTGTAACAAATAAAAAACATGTCAGTTGAGACAGCCTTGACTATCTGAAGTACGTTTTTAGCAGTGGTACTGTATCAGCTAGCTCTTGCTGTGTAACAAACCACCTCAAGATGTAGTGGTTAAAATAGCAACCACTTATGTATCTCATGATTCTATAGTTCTGCAATTTGGGCTTGTCTCATCTGGGTTCATGTATGCTTTTGCAGTGAGCCGATGGTTAGCTAGGCAGTTTTTTATTGGGGGGCTTGGCAGGCTGTCACCTGGGCTAATGAGGGTAGCTGAGCTACATGTCTCTTATTATCTAGCAGGCTAGCATGGGCTTGTTCTACCAGCAAGGGTAGGATACTAAGAGAGAGAGAGAGCATGGAAGAGTGCAAGACCTTTTGAGCCTCAGAACTGGCAACAATACTGCTCTGACACACTAGATGGGTCAAAGCAAGTCCCAAGGCCAGCTCAGATGCAAGGGGAAAGAGACTCTGCCCTGGGAGGAGAGGAACTGCACAGTTACATGATAAAGGGGACTTGCTCCAAGGGAAGGAAACATTATGACCCTTTTTATTTTTGTACTTTTGCAATTTGTTACAACCAGTTGGCAAATATGTCACCTTGGACAAGTCTCTTCACTTTTGCAGGTCTTGGTGTTCTTGTATGTAAAAAGGAGATAATATACTAGTCCCTCAGCTCTCACAGTTGCAACCATGCCATGTAAATCAAACCAGTCACAGATTACTCTACAGAACAGAACTTAACTCATAAAGAGATGTGAAGAGTCAGTAAGACAATGAATGCACACTGCTTAGTCCTGGCACAAAGAAAGATCCCATAAACAGCAATGGCTCTTTTGTTATTAACAACAACAGAAAAAATTGAAGATAAGCTGTAGGTGAAGAATACGGAATAGGTTATGATTAAAAAAGAAACAAAAACAAAAGACAAAACAAACCTATTGTAGTGATATATGAGTTCACCCAAAAATCTACAACTGCTTTGCTATAAAATGTATTTGTTCATCACCAGTTGATGGTTTTTGAAATCAATTATTTTTATTGTCTAACAAAGGGCACTTTGTTGAGTGCTTCATTATCTGCAGAAATGCTTTAGCATTCGCACCAAAGCTCAGCACTCAAATGCTGGCACTGGCAGTACCTCTTAGTGATAATTTTCAAGTTAAGTATTATGCATCAGGTAAATGATTGTGCATATAAATGGTCATTTTAGATTGTGCATTAACAGGTAGAAATGGACAATCTCTTTCAATAAATATTCGACTTATTTTTTCCCTACAGTTAACTGCTTCAAGTAAGAGTGCAGATCATGCTGTGATGTTGTACAAGAAATCAGATTAAAAAAAATAAATAAAGGTCTTCAGACTGTTAGCTCTTCCAAGAAAAGGCTCGGTACTGTTTCCTTTTTTTCTGCTGTACAGCCCCATGTATGTTTATGATGTCATTTGAGTAATGCTAATAAAAAACACCAATCGCCATATGCCATTTAGAACTTGTGGCTTTTCCTCATGACAGGCATTGTTTTAAAGTCCAGACACCTAGATATAATGATAGCCTGTCTCTCCCTCTAACAAAAGTGCTGTGCTGTTTCCTTCGTTAGGTTCCGGAAGGCATTGATTCAATTTTACTTAAATCTCAGTGAGTTGCAAACAGTAGGTTAAAATGAAGAATGAATGAATAGAATTTATGGGGGAATAGTTGCATTTCATTTATACATTAGGCTCAAAGGCCATCTTTTAACTCAAATCTTTTCACCAAGGATGTTTACAGACGTGCTGTTTTCCTGCAGTGGCGATTTAAGCATGCTGTTGGCAGGAGTAGAGTACTGTAAGATAACAAATTTATGACATACAGAGAATCCAATTCCCTCACAAGGTAACCTTCAAAATTGAAGATGATTTCCCGGAAACAGAATCTGCATCATTCCACACAAGCAGTGGCTCACTCATTCCGTAGTTCTATCCTAAGACTTCTCATATGCAATTAAAATGGCCACTCTTCCTGTTGGTCCCTTTCCTCAGAAGGTAGATTCCTTGAAGACAGAGCAGCTGTATCTTATCACCTGTAGGCCTGCCAGCTCTTATCGAATGATTGGTACCTATCTATCTACTAGGCACTAAGAAGTCCAAGATTCTTTGATGGACTAAAGACGCTGCCCAAGCCCTGCCCTCAAGGAACTTACCGGCTGGTGTTGAGACAGCAGAGAATTGTAAAGGTTGAGTTTCAAAAAAGATGAGACCCTTTAATGGATTTCTGTGCAGAGTGTGTAAAACGGGGCAAACTGGTGTCATGCTGGTGGTTTGAGGTTTGTGCCTGCACCCCCACTTGTTGACCTTTCTGTTTAGGCTCTGCCTCCTTGTCCCCAGTCCGACCTCCCATGTGACTGTCTGAGCTGGTATTATTATTATTATTATTATTATTATTCTGGGGTTATGCTTCTCTGTGGGAGTTGTAAGTGAAGAATATTATGAGACTCTGGCTAAGAAGAGATAGCTCTTCCCCATGTCCCATGCCTGGCACAAGGCTTTTCACACTCCAGGGCTCCAGGAAACATATTTTTCAATGAATAGATTCTATCTTCTGTTTCTGGCTGTTTTTTAGTTCCTTACTATCCCTCTCTATTGTCATTTTCACGGCCCTCTTCTGCCTTTGAAGATCTCCTGGCTCTCCTTTACCCCACTTCACATTCCAGGATGATTCTTGTGTCACGCCCTCCATTCCTCCTCCCATTATACCTTTTTTGTTGTGTGGCAAGACTATGGGTCAGCATGGAGGGTCAACAAGTAAAAGCCATGTAATGAATCAGTTGAGGTATGTTGCAAAATGAAAAATAAAACACCCCACAAGCTAAAAAGGAAATTCTCTTCGGGGGCAGCACTGTTCTAAATGCTGGAGACAAAGCAGTGAATGATAGCAACTGAGTTATAGAATGCTAGAGCCAGAGGAAGAGATCTTTATGCAACACGAGTTTATTGCATATCCTCAGAATGCCAGGAGCTGTAGTAGGTCCTGGGGATTTAACCATACTCTGGTCTAAAGGCTCTGAGAAGTGGCTCTTTCTGGGAGAGAGGTAACCCAGCCCAATGATCCTTGAGACTTGAGCTAGAATGAAGATTAAGTCCTTGTTATTCATTGTGTTTCTACTTGGAATCCCCAGAGGGTTTGCACTTGAGGATGGGTCAGTTGACTCTGTGCTCAGGGCTGCTAAGCTTCCAAAGGGCCTGTGAGGTGAGAGGATGCCATGTGCTGCCCGTGGGAATGGTCATGATAGCCCTAGAGAAATAAACGAGATTCTGGAGGATTTCACGTTCTTTTCTGATTAGTAAAGCTAAGAGTGGGATTAAGATTTTTTTTTTTTTTTTTTGAGACGGAGTCTCGCTCTGTCGCCCAGGCTGGAGTGCAGTGGCCGGATCTCAGCTCACTGCAAGCTCCGCCTCCTGGGTTCACACCATTCTCCTGCCTCAGCCTCCCGAGTAGCTGGGACTACAGGCGCCCGCCACCTCGCCCGGCTAGTTTTTTGTATTTTTTTAGTAGAGACGGGGTTTCACCGTGTTAGCCAGGATGGTCTCGATCTCCTGACCTCGTGATCCACCCGTCTCGGCCTCCCAAAGTGCTGGGATTACAGGCTTGAGCCACCGCGCCCGGCCGGATTAACATATTTTTAAAAAATATTTTATTATTTGTGGTTACCTTGGAGCTATCAGCTATGTACAAAATAAAAAAAGAAGCAACAAAAGGATAAACAACAAAAAAATCGACTGGGTGCAGTGGCTCACGCCTATAATCCCAGCACTTTGGGAGGCCAAGGCGGGCAGATCACCTGAGGTCAGGAGTTTGAGACCAGCCTGGTCATCGTGGCAAAACCCCATCTCTACTAAAAACACAGAAAAAAATAGCTGGGTGTGGTGGTAGGCACCTGTAATCCCAGCTACTTGGGAGGCCGAGGCAGGAGAATCGCTTGAACCCAGGAGTCAGAGGTTGCAGTGAGCCGGGATTGCGCCACTGCACTCCAGCCTGGGCGACAGAGTGGGACTCTGTCTCAAACAAAACAACAAAACGAAACAAAATAAAACAAAACACCCACCAGAAATTAGTGTAAACTCAACGGTTGTTATCACAAAATGGGATCATCTCTTTATCACTGATAACAGGATGGGCCTTCATGCCTCCCAGGGCGGCATTCCATTTTCTCCAGTAAATAATACGAGGTTTCCCCCATAATTACCTGATAGACTGGAATAGCTCCTTGGGGTCCCTTTTAGTCTATTGGGTAAATGATATGTTTTCTAATGGCATTCTTACCCAACAGTGAAGCTCGTGAACTAATGATATATATAGCGAGGCCTCTGTAGGGGACTGTGTGGAGGCAGTAGTTACTTTTATAAAGTTATACACTAGGCCCCAAGCTACAAGATTCCTGGGAGACAACATTTGTATTTAGTATTACCAGATAAAATAAACACTTTGCGAGAGCATTCTTAGGGCATTTTCACAGGATATCTAAAGAGGCCCTGCGTTGGGCAGGGCACCATTTCCAGCCAGTGACATTCCATTGGAAATGCAGCTGCTCTTTGTTGCTGTGAAAGACATGTTCAAATTAGTCTGGGACATTCCCATGACTAGTCTCACATGGCTGCCTGGATCATCGGCTGTGGAGCTGTTGATAGAGGAGTGATTTAGATGACAAAGGTAACCATGAGATCATGGAAAAATGCCCCGAGCAGCAGTACTAAGACATGGGTTGGAACCCAGCTCTGACATTTAGGGATAAGTCACTTACCTCGCTGAGCTTTAGGTCTGTCTTTCAAATGGGGACAACCATGACCACATAGCACGGGGATTGGAAGGATTAAGAGGGATGCTTCATGTGAATTACTGTGGGAAGGTTCCTAGCATGTACCAGGTCCTCAGTGAGTGCTTATTAAGAAACCAAACCTTTAGTAAATCCTTTGGCCACTGAGACAAGTGTTCTGCAAACTTGCCTGCTCCCATAAATCACCTGGGATGCTTGTAAAAATACAGATGATCAGGCCTCCTAACTGACTTCTTAACTCAGATGTTTCGGAAGAGATGCCTGAGACTCATTCTTAAATCTCTGGGTGTTTAATAAGCATCTCAGGTGATTCTTGTGGTCAGGTTAGGGTGGAACACAGTGGTGATGACACAGAACCTGCAAAGGGTTTACTTGATGGCTTTCTGTCACCTAGAATGCTGAATCCGGATTGATTCTGTTATTTGTCCCATTTACAGGGCCCTTGATTTCTGCAATTAGCAATACAACTGAGCCATCATGGACAATTACATGTTGATTCAGGTGTGAGGTGCAGATGTGTCCTGTGCCTTTATATCAAGACCATCTCAGCGTGGCTCAGCTGCCTTTCTTGGACAGACTGAATTTTTTGTTGTTGTTGTTGTTGCAACTTCAAATTCCAAGGCCCTCAAATGTATTCTAAGCTTAAAACAAATGTCAGTTGAAGAATCATGGTTCCCCAAAAAGAGAGAAATTAAAGTGACAAAGTCCACTCTAGTATCAGTGCTGGTCATCAGATGGTGTGGAGTTATCATTAAAATAGTCTCCCTGTAGTGGCAATGATGGGCGATAACTCTTCAAATGTTATGCCATTGAATCTTCATAACAACTCTGAGTTATTATTCCCATTTTACAGATGAGGAAGCTGATGCTTGGAGACTGGCTATGTAACTTGCTCAAGATTGCTGAGCTGCTATAGGGAATGGCAGAAATGTTACTAGAACTCAGTTCCAACCGTTGTGCTGTAGTATGTTCCTCACGACATATCCTAATGTTTCAGACTTTTCCAGCTGCTGGGTTCAGATGTGGTCTCATTGATAACTAATGCTCCCAGGCTCCTTGACTTCAGTTTGTCTGATTTTGTTGTTGTTGTTGTTGTCGTTGTTGCGACAGAGTCTGCTTACGTTGCCCAGGCTGGGTTCCAACTTTTGGGCTCAAGTGATTCTCCTACCTCAGTGTCCCGAGTAGCTGGAATTACAGTTGTGCACCTCCATGCCTGGCTGTAGTTCATCAGAGTTTTGACAACTTGCCTTCTCTAAACGTTTTGGAATTTTTTTTTTTTTTTTTTTTTTTGTGGAGAAAGGACTTATTTGTCCAGTCCAAAACTAGCCACTGCTATTTTGCTTTCATAATGCGGATATTTCACCTCCATTTTGAATAACAGAATCTCAGAATTAGAAGTGGCTTTAATGATCATTTAGACCAACCCTTAAACATTGTCAGAATTTCAACTCCGCACTGACACATCATTAGCCCTCTGTCTGGGTACCTCCAAGGACAGAGAGCATGCCCTGTCACAGGCTGCCTGTAACAACTTTGGAAAGCATCACAACCTGTTCACATTTACTTCCATATATGATCTTCTGTGCTCTGATGGCAAAGATTAGAGGTACTAAAAGACAATGTTCCAAAAGTAATGGTTGGTTGAATCCAGGACATAGAATCCCTGGGTTTTGGAGAAATTGTCTTCCTTGGATAAATGCCACAGCAACTTCACATTGCAGCCAAGCAGAATGGTAAGATGGCAAAACTGAAGAGGCTTTTAGGTAGCCAAGAGGGCTGATGTAAAGGAAACACGGCGGTGTTTTTAGGATTGAAGGGAGAGAGACTAAACCAGCAAAGGTAAAGTGCTGTGTTTGCATTTTATTGATTTCTTACCTATTGATTTCAACGGATGAACTGTCTGCCTGAGAGAAAAGAGACTGACAGTGAAGGCGAAACCCAGGCCCTTCAAGGGAGGGAGGGAATTACATCTAAAACACCCCAGGCATTCACTTTCACATTCAGCCCATGAGCACATTCTAGGGCTTTAATCCTCCTCTTGGAATCCTGGAGGGAGACAGATTTGTGGGCAAGCCCTCTACTCTCTTCCCTGGAAATCTCCACTGTGGAGATAGGAGTGGCAGCTCTCATTTTGATCTTACTGAGCCCCAGGGTGACACTACCAAAACTATTCCCAGCTTCATTGTGTCTGATGCATCTATGTGTTCCTGAGCTAGCCAGTGCTCATGCAAAGTAGATGCTCAATAAATGTTTTTTAAAAAATGAATGAATGAATGAATGCCTTGATGAATTGTTCTCTTTGGCTGGGGGTTGGAGGGCACATGGGGTTCAGGCATTAAAACATTACTGACTTGGAAGTGTATCTGAACATCTCATTTTCTTCCAGGTGGGAAATACCCAGAGTGACAGGGACTACCCTCCGACTTCTCTTTCAGTAACCTGCTGTGATACTGTGCCATATCTTGGGAGCCTTGAGGCTTGGCCCCAGCCTTTTTCTCTTTGGTAAATACTAGATGGTGGTTTTTGCCATAGTAGAGGACTGCTGTTGGAGGCTGTTCTCCTGCCTCCATCTTCTGTATTGACTCAGAACACAATGGTAAGATAGTGCCTGGCTAGATCCTGAACACTTACATTATGGAAAGTCATGTGCTAGGCTTGCCACAGAAAAGAGGGGGACAGAGATGAATAAGAAGTGACCTTTCCATGTATTTGTGAATTTCCCATGCAGTACCTAAATAAGAAATAAAAGAAACCCATGACATGATTGTCACTTTCAACACGTAAGGTGACTGTGTTTTCCACAACAATAGTCAATCTTCCAAAGATATATGGATAAACATCTTTCTAATACTGTAAAATGGAATGCCATAAGTACATCTATCATGAATTAATGTTTTTATAGGGATGGGATGTGTGCTTCCTGTAAATATGACTGCTTATCACATAGAAAGTTTGCTTGAGAGTTAAGAATTCATTCATCTGTGAATTTATATTTAGTGACACGTGCCAGCCATGTTTCTGAGTGATGGGGAACAGTAGTGAACCAAGAGTCCTGATCTCATGGAGCCTGTTCTCTAGAGGGGACAGGAAGACAATTTAAAAAAATCAGGAACATATATGGTATGTTAGGTGGTGATAATTCCTGTAGAGAAAAATTAAGCAGTTAAAGAAGATAGAGTGTTGTAAATGAAGATGAGCATGGGACACTTTTTTCTTTTTTTTTTTTTTGAGATGGAGTCTCGCTCTGTCACTGGGCTGGAGTGCAGTGGTGTGATCTCTGCTCACGGTAACCTCTGCCTCCTGGGTTCAAGTGATTCTTCTGCCTCAGCCTCCCAAGTAGCTGGGAGTACAGGCACGCGCCAGCACACCCAGCTACTTTTTATATTTTTAGTAGAGATGGGGTTTCACCGTGTTGGCCAGAGTGGTCACAATCCCTTGACCTCATGATCCGCCTGCCTTAGCATCCCAAAGTGCTGGGATTACAGGCATGAGCCACCGTGCCTGGCTGGGACACTTTTTTTTCTTTTGAGACGGAGTCTCGCTCTGTTGCCCAGGCTGGAGTGTAGTGGCGTGATCTCGGCTCACTGCAAGCTCTGCCTCCCGGGTTCACGCCATTCTCCTGCCTCAGCCTCCTGAGTAGCTGGGACTACAGGCACCCACCACCACGCCCGGCTAATTTTTTGTATTTTTAGTAGAGACGGGGTTTCACCATGTTAGCCAGGATGGTCTCGATCTCCTGACCTCGTGATCCACCCGCCTCTGCCTCCCAAAGTGCTGGGATTACAGGCGTGAGCCACCAGGCCTGGCCCTGGCTGGGACACTTTTAAATAAGGTGGTCACGGAAAACTTGACTGAGAAGGTAACATTTGGACAGAGGCATGAAGATTGCAAGGGAGAAAGCTATGTGAGTAAATGAGGGAAGAGCATTCCAGGCAGAAGAAAAAGCAAGTGCAAAGGCCCTGAGTCAGGAGCGTGCATGACATGCACAAGAATCAGTCAGGAGGTCAGCTGGCTGGAGCAGAAGCAGAGAGAGTAAGAGAGGATGTCAGAGAAAGGGGATACAGTAGGGGTAATGATGCCTTTGGAATATGCCTTGCCAAGATACTGAGGTTCTTGTCCCAAGGAGAGGCTGAAGAACTCTTGGCAGGGATCTTATAATGATGGATCAGGTGTTAAATGCTCAGCTGGATATGACAGCTTTTCAGGTCCCTTGCAAAACTGCGATGGCACCATGATTCTGTGAGATAGAAAATGGTTGTTCCGTACCAAATGGATGGAATGTCTGAGTGAATGAGATTTGAGCCAGAGGGCCTCCACTCTATCAACGAGCTGATTGAATATCACCCTGGCATTTGCTGTAGGTGGGTGATGGGAAGTGAGCAGGGCTCTGAGAAGCTCAGCACAACATTTCATTTCACCAACTAAAGTCTTAGTTAGGCCCCCTCCCTGCCATGGCATTGCAATTTAGCTCAGTTTAAAAAATCAAGAATTCTTTTTTTCCCTTCAGTAGATTATACCCTCTTGGTATATAGGTAGGAGGGAAAATAATTTAGTTTGTGAGGCTCCAACAGGTACTTTATAGTACATTAATGTCCACTTAGCTGCCACATGGATTGCTCTGTCAATACCCAAGACATTTAAGGTTGCAATTTTAGGATCTCTTTCACACTGGATATAGACACACTTGAGCTGAAGTTGTTGCCTCTTACACCCCCAACTGTGAGTGACTAACTGATTTTTTACCCTTCACCACCACTCAGTCGCGGATTGTTGGGTAGAAGCAGATAGCACAGGTGGCACCACCTGCTATGCTTTCTTTTATTTTTAAAGCTTTCCTTTTATCTCTAGAAGCTGTTGCCTCTGCTCTTTTGCCAGTTTGCTCAATGGTGAGGAAGGATGGGCCACCTATTATGGATGATCTTATGAGTTTTAAAATGTTCATTGTCAAATATTTGGGTGACTAAGCACTGGGATTGCCATGATGACCAGTGTATAGAAATCATGGTTAAATTGCCTTGTTTACCCTGGATTAACGCTCATTTGTATGATCATGTAAAATAGTTTATGTGTCATGTGGATGGCTTTGGTGCAGAGAGGTTATTATTATTATTATTATTATTATTATTTTTGAGACAGAATGTCGCTCTGTCACCCAGGCTGGATTATAGTGGTGCCATCTCTACTCACTGCAACCTCCTCCTCCCAGGTAACTGGGATTACAGGCACCTGCCACAGTGTTCCCTAATTTTTAAATTTTTAGTAGAGACAGGGTTTCGCCATGTTGCCAGGCTGGTCTTGAACTCCTGACCTCAGGTGATCCACCCACCTCGGCATCCCAAAGTGCTGGGATTACAGGTGTGAGCCACCATGTTTGGCTGAGATTATCCCCCCCTTTTTTTTTTTTTTTAATAAACTTTTAATTTTAAAACACTTTTAGATTTATAGAAAAACCACAAAGATAGCATAGGGTTTCCACCTGCCCTGCACTCCGTCTCCCCTGTTACTAACATCTTACACAAGTAGGGTGCATTTGTTACAATTAGTGAACCAATAGTTATATGTTACTATTAGCTAAAGTTCATACTTGATTCAAATTTCTGGTTTTTATACCTCGCATCCTTTTTCTGTTCTGGGATCCCATCCAGGACCCCATATTACATTTATTTCCCAGGTCTCCTGAGGCTCCTCTTGTCTGTGACAGCTTCTCAGACTTTCTTTGTTTTTCACGGACTTGAGAGTTTTGAGGAGGACTGGTCCGGCATTTTGTAGAATGTCCCTCACCTGGGGTTAGTCTGTTGTTCTTTTCATGATTAGATGGGCTCATGGGTGTTTAGGAGGAAGCCTACAGAAGTAAAGTGCCATTTTTGTCACATCCTATCAAGGTCACAAACATACTATCAACCCAACTTATCGCTGTTGATGTTGAACTGGATCATGTGGCTGAAGTAGTGTTTGACAGATTTCTTCACTGCACAGTTATTCTCTTATCTTCCCTTTTTTAACACAAGACTTTTTGTAAGAAAGTCACTATGCACAGGTCTCCTGTAAAAAAACTCTACTGCCTCAAAGACGGCAAAGTTAGATAAATTCTGTGCAATTTTGCTGAATGGGTGATTTGTTCCTTTTTCCTAATTGACTTATTTATTCAATGATGTATTTATATCAGTATGGACTCATGGATATTTATTTCATACTTTGAGTTGTAATTCAACACCGTGTTATTTTTCTTGTTTTACTTTGGCCATTGGGAAAATTAATCCAGGTGGTGGCTAGGTCCCTTTGGTATACTATCATCGTTTTGTGTGTGTGTGTGTGTGTGTGTGTGTGTCTGTGTGTGTGTGTGTTTGTATATATGTGTGTGTGAGCTCCTCCTTACCTTCTGGCACTACAAGGTGCTCCAGAGTCATTTTTGTATATTTGCTGCTCCAGTCTAAGAATCAGCCATTTTTGTACAGAGTCCTGATTCCTTTTATTGGAGAATGATGTGAGAAACCAAGAACTGAGTGTTAGGAGTGCTCGTGGTTACTAGGTATTAGTTTTAGGCTTCGAGGAGTTATCTTATCTTTAACACAAACATTTATTGAGGAGACAAAGTTGTGATGCGGTAGAAGGGGCTCTGAACTTGTTGATATTTGGGGTGCTAGCCCACCTTTGTTCATGTAAACGTGCCTGTGAACATGCGCAAGACACTTCACCCGTGAGCCTCCATTTCCTCTGCAATATGGAAGCATTTCTTGGAGATGTTGCAGATTCGGTCTCAGACCATCACAGTAAAGCAAGTATGGCAATAAAGCACGTTACCTGAATTCTTGATTTTTCTGTGCATATAAAAGTTATTTTTATACTATACTGTAGTTTATGAAGTGTGTGGTAGCATTATGTATAAACATTTACATACCTTAATTTAAAAATACTTTCTTGGCTGAGTGTGGTGGCTCATGCCTGTAATCTCAGCACCTTGGGAGGCCAAGGCAGGCAGACTGCTTGAGCAGGAGTTCAAGACCAGTTTGGGCAACGTGGTGAGAACCCTATCTCTATCAAAAATA
Source organism: Macaca fascicularis (assembly GCF_037993035.2). Taxonomy (NCBI): domain Eukaryota; kingdom Metazoa; phylum Chordata; class Mammalia; order Primates; family Cercopithecidae; genus Macaca; species Macaca fascicularis. Next base: position 23,293,329 of record NC_088379.1, on the reverse strand, counting down.
TAAAAAAGTAGCCAGGCGTGGTGGTGCATGCCTGTGGTCCCAGCTACTTAGGAGGCTGAGATGAGAGTATCACTTGATCCCAGGGGGCAGAGGTTGCAGTGAGCTGAGATTGCACCACTGCACTCCAGCCTGGGTGACAGAGTGAGACTCTGTCTCAAAACAAAAACAAAAACAAAAACAAAAATGCAAAAAACAGCAAACAAAAAAATTCTTTCTTGCTAAAAATGCTAATCATCATCTGAGCCTTCAGCAAGTTGTACTCTTTTTGCTGGTGGAAGGTTTTGCCTGGATGTTGATATTTGCTGACTGATCAGAGTGGTGGTTGCTGAGGGTTGGGTGGCTGTGGCAATTTCTTAAAATAAGACGGCAAAGAAGTTTGCCTCATGGATTGATTCTTCCTTGCACAAAAGAGTTCTCTGTGGCATGTGATGCCTTCTGATAACATTTTACACACAATAGAACATCTTTCAAAATCTCAGTCAGTCCTTTCAAACTCTGCTGCTGCTGCTTTATCAACTAAGTTTATGTAATATTCTAAATCTTTTGTAGTCATTTCAACAATGTCCACAACATCTTCACCAGGAGTAGATTCCATCTCAAGAAACCACTTTTTTTGTTCATTCAGAAGAAGCAACTCTTCATCCATGAAAGTTTGATCAAGAGATTGTAGCAATTCAGTCATATCTTCAGGTTCCACTTCTAAACCTAGTTCTCTTGCTATTTCTACCACATCTATAATTTCTTCCTCCACAGAAACCTTGGACCCCTCAAAGTCATCTATGAGGACTGGAATCAACTCCTTCCAACCTCCTGTTAATGCAGATATTTTGATTTCCTCGCTTGAATTGTAAATGTTCTTAATGTCATCTAGAATGGTGAATCCTTTGCAGAAGGTTTTCAATTTACTTTGCCCAGATCCATCAGCAGAATTGCTATGTATGGCAACTATAGCTTTATGAAATGTATTTCTTAAATAATAAGACTTGAAAATGGAAATTACTCCTTGATCCATGAGCTGCAGAGTGGATGCTGTGTTAGTAGACATGAAAAGAACATTCTATGAAAAGGACTGTATATTTCTATCAGGGCTCTTGGGTGACCAGGTGTATTGTCAATGAGAACTAGTAACATTTTTGAAAGGAACCTTTGTTTTCTAAGCAGTAAGTCTCAACACTGGGCTTAAAATATCCAGTAAACCATACTATAAACAGATATGAAGTCATCCAGGCTTTGTTGTTCCATTTATAGAGCAGAGACAGGATATATTTAGCATGATTCTTAAGGACCCTCATTATCTGGGTTGCTTACCTCATTATTGCTTACTTCATCATCTGAGTTTCAACAAAGATCCAGGATTTCTGAAATGGTAAATGAGCATTGGCTTCAACTTAAAGTCACCAACTGCACTAACCTCTAACAAGAGAATCAGGCTGTCCTTCTCAGCTTTGAAGCCAAGCATTGACTCCTCCTTTCTAGCTATGAAAGTCCTAGATGGCACCTTCTTCCAGTGCAGGGCTATTTTGTCTGCATTGAAGATCTGTTGCTTAGTGTAGCCTCTGTCACCAATGATCTTGGCTGGATCCTTTGGGTGACTTGCTGCACCTTTGACATCAGCACTTGCTGCTTCACTTTGCACTTGCATTATGGAGATGACTTCTTTCTTTCTTTTTTTTTAAAATTATACTTTAAGTTCTAGGGTACATGTGCACAACGTGCAGGTTTGTTACATATGTATACATGTGCCATGTTGGTGTGCTGCACCCATTAACTTGTCATTTACATTAGGTATATTTCCTAATGCTATCCCTCCCCCCACCCCTTCCCCACAACAGGACCCAGTGTGTGATGCTCCCCTTCCTGCGTCCAAGTGATCTCATTGTTCAATTCCCACCTATGAGTGAGAACATGCAGTATTTGGTTTTCTGTTCTTGCGATAGTTTGCTGAGAATGATGGTTTCCAACTGCATCCATGTTCCTACAAAGGACACAAACTCATCCTTTTTTTATGGCTGCATAGTATTCCATGGTGTATATGTGCCACATTTTCTTAATCCAGTCTGTCACTGATGGACATTTGGGTTGACTCCAAGTCTTTGCTATTGTGAATAGTGCCGCAATAAACATATGTATGCATGTGTCTTTATAGCAGCATGACTTATAATCCTTTGGGTATATCCCCAGTAATAGGATGGCTAGGTCAAATGGTATTTCCAGTTCTAGATCCTTGAGGAATTGCCACACTGTTTTCCACAATGGTTGAACTACTTTACAGTCCCACCAACAGTGTAAAAGTGTTCCTATTTCTCCACATCCTCTCCAGCACCTGTTGTTTCCTGACTTTTTAATGATTGCCATTCTAACTGGTGTGAGATGGTATCTCATTGTGGTTTTGATTTGCATTTCTCTCATGGCGAGTGATGATGAGCATTTTTTCATGTGTCTGTTGGCTGTATGAATGTCTTCTTTTGAGAAGTGTCTGTTCATATCCTTTGCCCACTTTTTGATGGGGTTGTTTGTTTTTTTCTTGTAAATCTGATTGAGTTCTTTACAGGTTCTGGATATTAGCCCTTTGTCAGACGAGTAGATTGCAAAAATTTTCTCCCATTCTGTAGGTTGCCTGTTCACTCTGATGGTAGTTTCCGACTTCTTTTTGTAAACCTCGCGAACCAACCTCTGCCAGCTTCAGACTTTTCTTCTGCAGCTTCCTCTCCTTTCTCTGCCTTTTGAATTGAAGAGAGTTAGTTAGGGCTTTTCTCTGCATTAGACTTTGACTTAAGGGAATGTTGTGGCTGGTTTAATCTTTCATCTAGGCCACTCAGACTTTCTCCATGTCGGCAATAAGGCTGTTTTGCTCTCTTATCATTGGTATGTTCACTAGAGTAGCACTTTTAATTTCCGCCAACAACTTTTCCTTGGCATTCACAACTTGCCTAGTTGTTTGGCACACAGGGCCTACTTTTCAGCCTGTTTCAGCTTTCGACATGCCTTTCTCACTAAGCTTCATCATTTCTAGTTTTTTATTTAAAGTGAGAGATGTTCATCTCTTTCTTTCACTTGAATACTTAGTAGGAGTTACAAATTAGTTTAACGTTGTTATGTCTCAGGGAATAGGGAGGTCTGAGGAGAAATAGGGAGAGAGAGAGGAGAATCATTGGTCAGCGGAGCAGTCAGAACACACACGTTTATCAAGTTCAGTGTCTTATATGGTAATGGTTCATGGCACCCTGAAACAAATACAATAGTAACATTAAAGTTCACTGATCACAGATCACCTTAACAGATATAATAATAATGAAAAAGCTTGAGATATCATGAGACGTACCAAAATGTGGCACAGAGATGTGAAAGAAGCACGTGCTATTGGAAAAATGGTGCTGACAGACTTGCTCATCGCAGTGTTGCCACAAACTTTCAATTTCTAAAAAATTGCATTGTCTGGGAAGTGTGATAAAGCAAAGCACAATAAAACAATGTATTCCTGTATAAAATGAGATCATTGGTATCTTGCTTATGTCATTATCAATCAGGATTGCAACAACAATCCAGAGAGTTTTTACCATTTGAAAAACGTTTGCAAATTGAAAAAGTTCTATACAAAGATTAGTTTTATTTTCGTTGTCCTAATATTTTTGCATATAGTGTGCTTGTCACAATTTTAATTTCAGTTTGATCAAATTTCATGCACTTGCAAGCACAGGATCCCAAATACCAGCATTCAGTTATTTTTTTAAATAAAAAAAATTCTAAGTTTTTAATTTTTGGAATTTAATTGTTAATATGTCCATTAGAAATTTCCATTATGGAAAAAGGGTCCTAATATTTTTATTTAAATTATTTCACTTTCCTCAAATGCTTCCATCTTTTGAGAGAGTCATAAAGGAGTCAGATAGGTCATATACTGACCAAAAGATGATTGTAGCTACCCCTTTTAGTCGTGTCAGCAAATCTTGGAGGGACTTTGAATCGACCCCCTCAACAGGCTCCCCTCCCACACCAAATAAATGTGCTAAGTCAAAATAGTGCGCTAGCTCTGCAAAATGTCACATTGAAACAACCTCCTTACCCCCATCTCAATCTGCTTGCCTGCCCTCCCCTCCCTTATAGAAATTCTAGGTCTGCCAATGTGTGTAGCCAGAAGGTTTATATACCCTTCAATCTGTGCACCAGGAACAAAGCAAAGACTCAATCATACTTTTCCCATGCGCTGCAAGCTATGATAGCTGTGCATTGTATGTAATGTGGCAGTGCTTTCAGTAATTTTAAAAGAGAGTCTCTAAGGCAACTAATTTGAAAGGACAAAACAAAATCAAATCAACCCCTTTCTGTTTGATGTCCCTGTGTAAACCAACAAGATGGCATATGTATATCTGTGTGTCTAGATACATGTATATGTGGCACCATGGAGATACAGTCAGAGATTATGGACAGGAGGTTCAGCTCGAAGCTGTCAGTCTCTGGGCATTGCTTCCCCGGCCTGGGCAACCCGGTGGAATAACTTCCAGCTGTGGGCTACAAATGATATAGGAGAGGCAGCGAACCTTCTCAGCATGAGGAGAGACACATTTTGCCAGTGCTGCTGTGTTTGTGCTGCTTATTGGAATTTGAAAATGTGGTCTCATCCAGGAAAAGGCTCCCCTGCTCTGTCCCAGCAACTGATGACTCTGAGGGTTTGCTTCTGCACCGGGTGCCAGCTCCACTCTGCTACTGACTCATTCAACTTCCTTTCTTTCTGCATGGAGCTCAGCTCACTCATAACACCTGTTTAAATCAGTTTATTTGCCTTTCCTTTTCATTAAGAGCTCATATCAGAGAAGAAAAATAAGCATGCAAGGAAGATAGTTGCCTGTTTTTATTATGGGACACGATGCAGAGATGCTCATTTTGAAAATGAGAAATATTCTATTCAAACAGGATTTTCTTTTGCTGTAAATAAACCCGCCTGTGGTCAAATGACTAAGGAAAGAGAAAGCAGGGCAGTGGAAGTTCAGACTGCTTCAAAGTGTGTTTATTTAAATTAACACTCACGGAATTTCAAGTTTGAGATGGGCAGGATGCCTTCTCATTGGTTTGGAAAAAGCTCCCCATGGGCTGTTCATCTTAAACACAGCCTAACAGAGTGGTACTTAATGAGAGTGATGCAGATCTCAAATTCAATTTTGTTTCTAACTGGCTAAAGCATGTGTTTAGCTTTGATCTGTAAGTAGGAAGCAGAAGCATGATTGGCTAATGTTTGACTTCTAGTTGGCCTAATGAGATTTTATGAATATCAATATTGCTACAGCATCATAATGTATTTGCTAGCTTTTTGCGGCAGTGAAAAAATATTGCTGTCTATTAGTCAAATAACTGAGTTTCATAATGCCACAGTAATTATTCCGACTTCCCTTTGGTGAGTATGGGGCAACTGCTTCTTAATTTTCGGAAAGGTCAGCATATTTTTTTAAATTGGTGCTTAGTTTGACTACCTCTAATGTCAGTCAACTGTCGTTAATAGGCTCTATTATACCACAAAAGTGCTGATATTTTAAAAGTAGTTGGTGAACCCCAACAGGGCTGTGTATTCAGGACTGCTCTATGCGGTTGCATTAGACATTCAGCAGTGGTACGAAATTTATGTTGTTAAATTCAGTTCAGCCATTGAAACTTGACAACTAATTTTGGATAAGAATGATTAGAATTGATACACTCTCTTATTTTTGGAAGTGGCTGTTTTTCAAAACAAATCTTTTATCTAGTATGGCACATAATTTAGTGGAAACACACACAAATGGCATTGCTGTTGATCACAGGGCTTGGGGAGCATTCAAATCATTAGATCCTGTATTTTTGAGAAATAAATAAAGACTAGTGTATGAGAACCATGATGTGTATTCAAAACAATATGATTATGATAGTATTTTATAAAATATTAGTTTTTAGAAAAGGAGATGGACAAAAAGTACTTGGTGTTTGTTTTCCTTGAATTTTATCTTATTGTCATTAACGTAAAATGTAACAAAACAGTTGAACATTTCTGGCATGGCAGAAAATGCCAATAAGAAGGAAGTAAGGGCCGGGCATGGTGGCTCACACCTGTAATCCCAGCACTTTGGGAGGTCGAAGTGGGTGGATCACCTGAGGTCAGGGGTTTGAGACCAGACTGGCCAACATGGTGAAACTCCATCTCTACAAAAAAAAAAAAAAAATACAAAAATTAGCCGGGCATGGTGGCGGGTGCCTGTAATACCAGCTACTTGGGAGGCTGAAACAGGAGAATTGCTTGAACCTGGGAGGCAGAGGTTGCAGTGAGCTGAGATTGCACCCCTGCAGTCCAGCCTGGGGGACAAGAGTGAAATTCCATCTGCAAAAAAAAAAAAAAAAAGGAAGTAAGGAACATCTATTTCATGAGTGACTTCTCCTATAGGAAAGGCCCTTAACATATGTATCCCACTTCATCTTAGTAAGATTATTCAATATAGCCAATATTTACTCTACAGCTGAGGAGACAGCTTTGGTGAGTCTGGCCCGCTTGTCCAAGGCCCATTGTCGGAATATGGCTGAGGGGAGTACATACTCAGATCAGCCTGGCTCAAAAGCCCTTTTATTTTATTTATTTTATTTTTATTTCCATAGGTTATTGGGGAACAGGTTGTGTTTGGTTACGTAAGTTCTTCAGTAGTGATTTGTGAGATTTTGGTGCACCCACCAGCTGAGCAGTGTATTCTGAACCCTATTTCTAGTCTTTTATTCTTCACTCCCTTCCCACCCTTTCCTCCCAAGTCCCCAAAGTCGATTGTATCATTCTTATGCCTTTGCATCCTCATAGATTAACTCCCATTTATAAGTGAGAATATACCATGTTTGGTTTTCCATTCCTGAGTTACTTCACTTAGAATAATGGTCTCCAATTCCATGCAGGTTGCTGCGAATGTCATTATTTCATTCCTTTTTTTTAATGGCTGAATAGTATTCCATGGTGTGTGTGTGGATGTGTGTATACATATATATACACATATATACATATATATACATACATATATTTTGCAGTTATGAATTGTGCTGCTATAAACATGTGTGTGCCATTTCTTTTTATTAAAATGGAAGCTTCACAAGTGAAAGAGTTATATCCCCTTTGGTTACCTCTGTGTCTCCTAGTGCCTGATGCAGTGGTTAGCACTCAGTGAAGCCATAGCTCCCTGCCAACCCCTTTCCTGCTGACCTTCTCTGAATTTACCATCGGAACCTCCCTGAACTATGTAGGAAGCTTAGCTATCTCTTTATGTTTTATCTTCAATGAAATGAAAACCCTCTTATAGTGCTTATTTGCAATTTGCTGCCGGTCCAGCCTCCATTCCCCTTTCTAGTAATTCCCTCATAGTATCTCATGACAACCCCAAGAATGAGATCCTGATAGACCCATTTTCCAGGTAAGGAAAGTGGGGTTTGGGGGGGTGCAAGGAGTTAAGTGGCCTCTTATCGGCACACAGCCCCACATCCCATAGGTGACAGACTTGGTATCTGAATCCAAATCTGTCTTCCTTCAAAGCCCAGGCTCCTTCCATGTGAAACCTGAGCTGACTCTTGCTGGCAGGGGTAGAATTGCGATGAGCTGAACTTTCTAGGTGGGAGAAGGCTAGAATTCCTAAGTATGAGCAAAAGCTCAGAGGTGGGAGAGTATGTAGCTAGACTTGAGAAGAGAGACCGTTGAATAAAGTCATCGAGATTCGAGTGTTTTAGCTTTACTTGCTCAAGGGGGACCTGCATCATTTAACCATGCTATATTCTTCCTTTTGACCACTGCAATCCCAAGTCATGCTCTTCCTTATTTAGGACCAGTCAGTAGGACTTGAGAACCATTTCATTGAGGGTAGCTTTGACTCTTCGCCAGACTCCTTTTCTGATCACTCATCCTATAGTCAGCAGCTGTGAAAGATCTGAAAACTTTCATTCTAAGAATTTGCAGATCTCAGAATAAAACAGAGTGATTTTATCTTTCCAGGATCTGGATCCTGCCTCTGAAGCCTTCAGTCAACCCTGTATCACATTGGCTACCGGTAGCCATAGTTTGAGTGTTTTGTTCAGTAGGTCCCAACTTTACCCTTGAGTTCAAAGCGTATTTCTAAATTGCAGCTTGTTTCTAGAAATGGAAAGTATATCACTGATGCTCATTCTGCAAATATTGAGTGACAGAGCCTTTTCTAGGTATGAAGAACAGGAGTCCCTGAACTCAGGTGCTTATTTGTTACAAGGGGAAGGGACAATATATAAGGAAACACATTTAAAAATGAGCATTTCAGATTGTGGTGAGGTATGTGAAACAGCTGAGTTGAGATGATGGCGACATGGGGCCAGGCAGGAAGAATGAGCTAATTTAGAAAGCATTCCTCTTTGAAGAGATGACATTTGACTGAATATGGCACAATGAAGAGCCAGCCATGCAGCAGTCTTGATATCCTTCTTGGTAGAGGAGACATAGGCATGATGGAACAGCTTCATACTCTGTTCAGAATCCCTGGGCAAATTTAAACTGCACATCAGATCCAATTACAATATACGATGGTAATACTTTTACTTACTTAATAGTTTTAATAGTCTTAATAATCACCAAGTAATATGTTAGATACTCCATATGTATTAGCAGTAGTTGCTAAAATGTAAGATGAATAAGAACAAGGCTTTTTATCTGTTTTGTTCAATGATGTATCCCACATGCGCATAGAAAGTGCTCGATGAATATTTGTGAAATGAACAATTTGTTACTGCAACCCTGCAGAGGAAGCAGTACCTCTTCTAATTGAGAGATTAGAAGCCTGAAATCCAGAGAGGTTAAGTGGGTCAGGTGGTTGAGAAGGAGAGCTGGGATTTGAGTTTGAGGCTGTCAGACTTGAAAACCACTGAATTTCCCACAGTGCTCTACCTCACTTGCTTGGCATAGTAGATTTGTCCTGCCTACTTCCAAAGTCTAATCTTGTTAGTGTTCCACTAGTCAGGACTTAGGCAGAGAGTTAATTTGGCTGCTTTGCTCTCTCTTGCTCATCAGGGAGTGGCCCTTTAGCAGTGTGATCACTATATGGTCCCACTGACTTCCCAGCTAATTTGCTGCCTTTGATATGGGCTCAGATATTTTCAAAAGCCAGACCTCAAACTCTGACTGCCAAAGTTTGCCCTCTAAGAAGTTTTATATAAATCATGGAATCAGAGTACAGTTCGTGCTTGTACATTCAGGAACATGTGTCACAGAGAGGAAGGGAACCAACATGAGGTGAAAACCTACTATGTGACTTGTTTGTGATGGGCATTTGCATTTTAGGTACAAATTCTAATTTAACAATAACTATTATAGGAAAGTGGTGATGAGAATTGGTTTGGAGGTCAGATAGACCTGGATTAAATCATGGACTTTAGCATTTATAAGCTATGTGACTTTAGAAAAGTTACCTAATCTCGGCCGGGCACAGTGGCTAACGCCTGTAATCCCAGCACTTTGGGAGGCTGAGGAGGGCGGATCACAAGGTCAGGAGTTCGAGACCAGCCTGACCAACATGGTGAAACCCTGTCTCTACTAAAAATACAAACATTAGTCAGGGGTGGTGGTGCGTGCCTGTAATCCCAGCTACTCAGGATGCCAAAGCAGAAGAATTACTTGAACCTGGGAGGTGGAAGTTGCAGTGAGCCAAGATTGCACCATTGCACTCCAGCCTGGGCAACAGAGCGAGACTCCGTCTCAAAAAAAAAAAAAAAAAAAAAAAAAAGTTACTTATTCTCCCTGATCCTTAGTTTCTTATATATAAAATAGGTATGATGTGATTTATCGTATAGGCTGATTGTAAGGATTAACAAATAAGACATTTATAAATGTTTGTCCAAAGCCAGCATTCAGCAAATGTGATATCATAAATGATTATACTTCATCGAGTCTAAGATGCAATATATTAAGTACCGTTATTTTACATACCACTAAGAAAATGCTGTCAGTTCAACTATCATGCGCTATCATCAGTTGTAAGATACTTTGTGATATCAGAGGTGGTAAGATGTAGGAAAAGGTATATTTTAGAGTGACTGAAATATTGTACATATTCTAGGTTATATAATCCATTAATAATGGCAATAAATTAACAAATTACTGAAGCATCTAAGGCAAATAATTGGCTATTGTTTGCTAAGTGCTTTAGGAATCAAGTACTGACACCTTTCTTTATAGCCTTTCTCAATTATTCATGACCCTCAAAATCAAAAAGATTTTCCTTACAGCAATTCAAGCTGTCCCACAACAATTTAAGCCAGCTTCTACCTGTTTATTTCACTCCAGAGCTAAAGAGCAATTGGTCAGTGTCTTCAGAACAGCCATTCATCTGCTTGTTAACTTATAACTTAAATGCCTTTCTTTCAGACTAATTACAGTATAATTATCTAGGCCTGTAAAAGCTCACCAGTGCAATGTGGATGAATTCAGGGAAGTGAGCGATTTTTAAAGTTGGCCATTTAGTGATTCAACAAATACTACTGGAGAGCATGACATATGCCTGATCTTGTTTTAATGTTGAGATCGGGACAGTGAGCTAGACAAGCTCTCTACTCTTGTGGAGTCTGGGGGAAGACAGATAATAAGTGAGTGACAAAGAAAATAATATTTTGTTTGGCAATGAAGTCTGAGAAAAGCAAAGCAGGATAATGAGAGAGAAGTGACTGATGAAGAGGCTCTCATGGTATAACAGCAGGGAATTTGCCCTGGGGGATGTCTGTTGAGCATCCTGAATGATGGGAGGGGAGGGAGAATATTCTGGTCAGAGGCAATAACTACTGCAAAGATTTCTCGTAAGGTAGAGATGGGCTTAGAGCATTTACAAAACAAAAAGGGGTGGAGAGTGTAGTGAACATAGGAGGGAGGGGGGAAGGAAAAGTGGGGAGGTAGGCAGGGGCTAGATCATGGCGGCGTTCATAAACCTGGATAAAGAAGAGTTTATTCTAAATGTAAAAAGGAAGACAGCGTGTGTACGTTGGAGGGGTAAGGGGTTAGGGGAGTGGTTTGTTAAATTGAAAAGTGATATCTAATTTGCTTTTTAATTTTTTCTGACTTCTCTGGCTGCAGAATAGAGAGGGAGAATTGTGGGGTGGGGGATGAAGGCAACAATCAAAGCAGGGAGACCAGTTAGAAGGATGCCGCCAAGATTCAGACCAAATCAACAATGGTGAGAATAGAAATGGAAAGACGGGGTTGGATCAGGACAGGCTTTGGAAGTGGAGCTCTTGGAATATGGATTTGGGAGGGTGAAGGAAAGAGAAAAATCAAGACTGACTCCTAGGCTTTGGGCATGAACAACAGAATGGATGGGCATGCTGTTTATTGAGGTAGGAAGAAGCCAGGGAGGTGCGTATTCAGGGGGACACTTGTGGTCAAGTTCAACTACTCATCCAAGAAGAGGCAGATAGGATATGCAGGAGTTCAGAGAAAAAAATCACTCTTAGAGATATACATGTAGGATATTATTTAATGCTCAGGTGAGATTTTCTAGGAAGAGAATAAAGACGGAGTTGAGAAGATATTTAGAGGAAGAGAAAATGGAGCACACCAAGGAGATTCTGAAGGAGCCCCCCAGAGGCTGACACTATTAAAGATGAAGAGCTTTACAAATCGATTCAGAGAAGAAGAATAAACAAAGGATTAAAGATGCTGAGAGCTGAATCTTAACTGCAGAGCAGTTGACCCATGATGGACTGGGAATGTGGTCCAGGGGGACTTTTCCTGGGAACAAAATGGATGATCATCAGAGGATCCACCATCTTTAATTTTTCAGAAACAACAGAAAAGTGAAATGACTTGGCCAAGTTTATGCAGCTAAGAAGTAATAGCTGGGATTTGAACCCAGAGATTTTTGCTCCAGCATGTGGATCCTTAATCACAACCCTATACAGCTTCTATGTGGTATCCTTGAAAAATTAAATTTGAAGGAGAAAAATAAGTGTCTTGTATCAAAGGAGTGAAGGGATGGGAACTGTGGATTAGCTTAGTAAAAAGATATTTTGGTCAGCAACACCATTTGGGTAACAAAGCCATTTTGAAGGAAGCCAGAAAGAGTTACAGTGAAAATAAACATTGTTTCGAATGGAGACAGCAGGCAGAGTTCATTTTCCCTCTTTCCCTTTCAGGTAGTTCTTAATAATGGCGTGAACCCGGGAGGCGGAGCTTGCAGTGAGCCGAGATTGCGCCACTGCACTCCAGCCTGGGCGACAGAGCGAGACTCAGTCTCAAAAAAAAAAAATAAATAAATAAATAAATAAATAAATAAAAGCCACCAACCACTATTCATATCTGATTAAACAAAAGTTAAAAAAACAAACAAACAAACAAAAAAACGCACACACACACACACACACACACAGAGAAAAGATCGCAACAGCCAAGAGGCAAGCTTAATCTTTGGTATTTAGAATGATAAAGAGGAGCAATATGTGAAATCCACTTAAAATATGATTTCATGTTCTCATATACATTTTGAATTTATGGAGAACTGACTTCTGCCATTTATTCAGAGAGCAAAAAAATGCATATACTATGCAGCTGAACTTATCATACCATAATGGGACACCTAGCATTTTCCACGAGTGATTGATCTTCTCCACCCCTTAACAGTCCTTTCCTAACTGTTACCAAAAAATGGAATACATTTCAAGCTTCTCTTGAGTTGAATTGAGCAGGCACCAAAGAAGACACTAACACTTGCCAGCTATAGTAAGAAAAAAAAAAAAAAGATAGCAAACGGGGAGGGTGGGGGAGTGTCTCCTTCAGTTTACTAAAAAGGAAGAAAATTTCAACTGGGAGAAACACCCGGGGGTGGATATGTTAATTGGAATATTCCCCACTAAGGTTAAATAGAACTTAAACACTGTTTGAAGCCTGTGTTATATATCCCAAAATACATACTGAACCAGGAGGTAAAGAAACTGGGTTTTATTTCCAGCTGTGTCGTTGATTTGAACAAGTTGTTTAACCTGTCTTTGGTGCTCAGTTTATCCATCTCCAAAATGAGAAAAACAGAAAGCCAGGGTTCGTATTCAAAGCTAAGGGTCCTGTTCAAATTTGAGTTTTATGATGAATGGATCTTATTTCAAAAAATATTCATAATCATAATAGGAAGAAAGAAAACAGCTGGGTGTAGGGATCTGTACTTTCTCATTTTGCATGGACGCACCCCCAGTTACAGAGATCCTAGTGCTTGCTAGTTCCTTTCTTGGATCTCTTGTGAATCTTGTAACTTGCACCTCCCCACTTGGGTGACCAACTCATTATGGTTTGCTCAGGACTTCCCTGGTTTTAGCACAGAAAATTCCATATCCAGGGAACCTGCTCAGTCTGTGTCAAACCTAGAGGATTTTTCACTCTAGTTTCCACTGAACCTTAGGTCATACTTGCCTCAGTGTTTTTGTGGTTTTGTTTGCAGCTAAACCACAAGCCTCATGAGGGCACAGAAAGTTAAACATAATGATCATAATCCTCCTGTACTTTTTTTTTTTAGACAGGGTTTTGCTCTATTGCCTGGGCTGGAGTGCAGTAGTGAGATCTTGGCTCACTGCAGCCTTGATTACCAGGGCTTAAGCAATCCTCATGCCTCAGCCTCGCGAGTAGCTGGGACTACAGGCGCATGCTACGTTTTGTAGAGAAAGGGCCTTGCCATGTTGTCCAGGCTGGTCTCCAACACTGGGCTCAAACTGTCCATCCACCTTAGCCTCCCAAAGTGCTAGGATTACAGTCACAAGTTACCGTGCCCCACCCTCTGCTTGTCTTTTTGACAGGGAGTGTTGGATACATAACATATCCCTATTATAAATACTTCACAGATTGATTTGTTTCTCAAATGCACCTTAAGATCTTAAGCATCTGCCTTCTTCAATATATTTTGCTAGACATTTAAAATACATTATCATATTTTAATTCAAGAGCCTGTTGAGGTTAGCAGTGATACTCCTACCTATAGATTAAAAAAAACGAGGTTCGAAGGAGAGAGTCACATAAGGCTAACCATCTTCTTAGTGGCTGACCTGAGATTGGAACGTAGCTCTTCCTTCAGCAAAACCCAGACTCTCACCACTACATCATGCTGGTTTTTGCTTCCTGGGACTGGAACACCCTTTCCCCTCACTTGACCAGAGGATGTCTGATACATTTCTCAGGGTGTAACTCAAGGTTTAACAACTATTCCAAAGGGCTTTCTACAATGCCCTTACCTGTTAGAATCTCTTTTGAGTCAATGACATTTGTTTTTAGATATTTAATTTTTCCTGCCTTTATAATGTTGTTTTTTTTATCTGCGTCTTGCTTTGCGTTTCCGAGTGATTGTGTACATCTTGAAGACAGAGATGAGAGCTTTCTCGTCTTTGAATTCCCAGCTCCCACATGGCTACTTATTCATTCATTTACTCATTTATTCAAGGTGTGATAACTGGGCTTAGCAGCATCTTGCCTGAGAAGGGAACGGGACATGCGCTTCACCTGACTTGAAGTCAGTGGGAAAATGTGATATGAGAAAGCAGAGAGGAAGTCTTAAATTGGGTTGACTGGCCATGTATTTTGAGTTGTAGTCAAGTGCCAGACCACCATGACTTACACAAGGCTCTTTCCATAGCATTTTTCCCTCTGTTTTCTCAACAATTTTAAAGCTCCGCCAGACAATACAAATGTTCGGATTCTCTGAATGTTAGAAGAAGCCATTTGCTTGATTAATTTATTTGACAGGCATGTTTTGAGCATGTGCTTGTGCAGGATGTCATGTCCAGATCCCGTGGGGAATTTGAAGAGAGCAAAGTTCAGCTGCTGCCCATCAGGGGCTTGGGATCTGGATGGAGAAGCAAGATGGACACTTAAGTCACTGTGGTAGAACACAGCTTATGAGCATAAGATGCAGTTGCGTGAGTTTGCAGGGCCAGGGGAAGGCATCACTCAGGTAGGTTTGGACAACTACTTAGAGGAGATGGGACTCAAATTGGGCCTTGACGTTGGAAGAAAATTAAAAATAACAGTGGTTGCCAATTTCAAGTGTCTGCATGGGAAAAGTGGGTTTGGGTTTGTGAGTTCCTTTTCTTTGTCCGTGGTCCTTTATCTTTCCTTGTGGGAAAGCCTGCTTTTCTGAGACAATTTGTCCTGTACTCTCTTCTTTCCCTCCCTTTCTCGTATTTTCTCTACCTTTTTGGTTTTTTCTCCTTATTTTTCATTTGGAGGGATCTGCTTTTGTTTGACAAGTCCAGTATTCCTTTCTGGGACTTGTGGCCCAGTTCGGTATCAATTTGGTGTTGTTTCTGACTTGCAGTAATAGAAATTCTACAGTCCAGCCAACAAAATTCAGATCACACCATCTCTATACATCAACAGAGTCACCATTAACCTTTATTAACATAGCACAGGAAATAATGTCATCAGATTTTCATGTGAATGAAGAACATGGGGAAATGTTTTCAGCATTTTATGAAATTTTTATGGACTAAGGACTGATTGGCATGTTAATAAACAGCAGAAAAATATTTCGGTTTGCTTTCTAGTTATCCTCGTATTTTCTATTGGAAATTTGTTGTCAACTGGCATGTCTTCTATGCCCAGTGTACACATGTCTGCGGATAATTGCTATTTATACTTCATTTATAAAGAAATCCTAGAGGAACATTGGAACACCAATCTACACTATTTAATTTCATTTTTGTTCGGATCAAATCTTTCTGATGCTGAAAGGAAGGGAGGTGGTTGATTTTTTTTTTTTCAAAGTATGCCATTTTTTTGAGATGTTTTCTAAATTATTTTATTTCTGAGTGCTGGGAGCCTGGCAAAAATAATTGAATTGTCAGTGTTTGGTGCAAATTCAAATGTTCATCGACGAGGCTATTTTTGGATTGCCAGTATTCCTCGTCCTCTTTCATGTAACTGTATAAACAGAGCAATTGTACAATTGGTATTTTCAGAAAACACTCCATGCTCCTCTATAGTTACCTTGTGTGAATCTGAGTTCTGCATTTTGCCTCCTGTATTCAAAGTTTCCATTTGAAATCAAATCAGTGCTATTATTACTGTTGCTAACAATAGCTCCTGTCCACAGCAGGGAAGAACAATTAACGAATTCATCAATTGTGTTTGTTTACATGTGTGAGCTCAAGGCTAATTATTTAATTAATGTCTTCTGTCTTGAACAGAAGTGTTAGCACATGAAAGTGTTGCTGAGTGGCAAACAAGGTGAGGGTTGAGAAATTCCAACTTATTTGTGACATATAAATAGACATTTATTTATTTAAGACCTAGAGTTGGGGTAGAAGTATTTTAGTCTCAGTAGTTAACTTTGGGAGTGCTTGATACCGAGTTAATTAATTAAATTAGCAAATGCGTTTTGGAGTGATTGGAATCTCAACAGTTAACTCTGGGAATGCTTGATACAGTTAATTAATTAAATTAGCGAATGCTTTTCATAGTGATTGGAAGTTACTTCATAGCTGTGACTAAATAATACTAATAATAAGTGGCAAACTATTCAAATATTTTACAAAGGTTCTGTCACATTTCATGTTGTAGTATTGGACAAATGTAGCTCCTGATTGTATGCAACCTCAAAAGCTCAACTCAATCTCTGCCTGCTCTGTGTTCTCCCATAACTCCTTATTTATGCTTTTTCTATAGGGGTGTACTTCGAATTGTGTAAAAAGGAGCACTTTCTCTCCGTGGATGTTGGCTTACATCTTGATGTCCCGTGATCATTCACCATGTTTCACACATCAAGTGTTCCATAAATGTTTGCATGAATAGAAGGCTGATTTTCAGAGTTTCGTTGATTTTAATACCATGCAAGAAAATAGCTTGCCCTGAAAACTCCTCCTTTTTAAATTTGTAAGTACAGATAGAAAAATGAGACAGTTACTAGAACTTTGTGGTTAATAAAAAGCTCCTTTCTTTAGCTATCTTCATGTTTTGTGAGGAAGTGGCTTAAATCGAAGAAAGAAAAATCTTGAGCATGTGCTTGTGCAGAATGTCATGTCCAGATCCCAGGGGGGAATTTGTATCCAGCAATTCCCTCTGTTGAGAAACAACTCTTTCCTTCTTTGGTTTGCTCTACAAAGCATCTCTCTGCCACCAGGCAATGCATTTCCCCTTCCTGTGCATTATTTGTTAAACCAAGTGAACCAGATGCTTCCTAAGACCACAAACTCTGAGTTTTATTGAGTTTGATTATTTCAACTACTATTCAATTATTTATTTGTTTCTGCCTAAGTATGAGGTACTTAGCTGGGTGCTGTTTTAGAGGCATAGACTTATTTGAGGATGCCATAGTGTTAAGTTGAGATTGTGGCCTCTGGAACCATAAGGTCTGTGTTCACTCACTCCTTCCGTCATGGATGGTCTGTGTTACTAACCTCTCTGTGCCTTCTTGTCCCCATCTGTAGGATAGGGTTAGTAATAGTACCTACTCGTCATCGTGAACAGATTGTTGTGGTGAAAAAAATGAATTAATATATTTAATCAATATAAAGAACTTAGAACAGTACTTGGCACAAAAGTATGTTTTCTCAATTGGTAATAGCTAGGTGCTACAGACTGAATGTGTTCCCTTCAAAATCCATATGCTGAAGCCCTAACCTCCAGTGTGATGGTAAATGGAGGTGGACCTTTGGGAGGTGATTAGGTTTAGATGAACTTGTGAGAGAAGGGCCCTCAGGACAAGATGCCCTTAAAAGAAAAGGAAGAGAACAGGGCCCTTTCTCTCTTTACTGTGCAATGACACATCAAGAAGGCAGCTGCCTGCAAGCCAGGAATAGAGCCCTCACCAGGAACCAAATCTGCCAACACCCTTTTCTTGGACTTCATAGGCTCCAGAACTGTGATAAATAAATTTCTGTTGTTTAGGCCACCCAGCCTGCTAAGACTGTGTACACTAAGACACTAGCTACCCAGTTTTTGTCTTCAGGTGACATATAATTTGTGGAAGGGGAGCAAGGTCAACAAATGCAAAAGGTGCTGGCTGGCAGCACCAAGAGGTAATAAGAATTTAGAGGCAACAATGTTTTCACAACAGGTGGGATTATAGCAGAACCTTGAGGGAATGGTAGACTTTCAAACATGGAGAAGATCCCGGAACTGGGGAATCACACATGGGAAACTGCAATTGGAACAGCATAGGCATATTTGGGACATGAAAGAAATGCGTGGAAATAGAGAAGAGAGGGTGTGTAGGGAGGCAGCAGAATATTAGTATGGGCAAATTATGGAGGTCGTTGGGGGCAGTACTCAGCTATGGTATAATGCATAAGAGAATGGGCTTTGGAACGAGACTGACTTAGATGTGGCCCCATTTTGCTTCTTTTGTTGTACAACCTTGGGTATGTCAGTATACTTTTCTTGGCATCAGAGTCCTCATCTGCAAAAGGAGCATAATTTTACATGTGTCCTGATGCCCATAGCACTCAAAAGATTGCTAGTAGTAGTGTGTGTCTCCTGTGTGCAGTATGCGGAGTTTTGGAATTCAAGAGTTATGCTCTAGCAACATTATTTTAGAGTTAACTGGCACAAGAAAAGAAAGGACCTCTTGGTTGTAATATTTCAAAGGAGTTGGGCTAATTGGGGTGGGTCAAACCCTCTAGTTTTAATGTGAAGGTTTAATCTATGTTGATGAGTTTTTTTCTGAACGTTGTTTAATCAAAAGCTAAAGCAAGAGGTCTCATTCTTGCTCCCACGAGAAGAACAGAGGCTTCAAAGCCACCAAAATACTTGTTAAAAGAAGTTTGTTGAAGAATAATACATTAATTGACATTTATGTAGAGTGCCCTTTTATGTTACACCTACTTGTCCTTTCTGCATTGCAAATCCCACAGTGAGTTGGTCTCTACTGACCTTCTTACTCAATAGTTCGCTAGTACACCAGCCTGGGAGCAATTTTTAACCACAAAACACTGCCCGGTGTGTCTCTTCAGTTCGTGACTGAGGATGAAATAAGATTCTCTCATCTTGTTTGCACTACTGATTTGTTAGCTTTTTATCGATTAAAGATCTCAATGCACAATTTGTTTTTCATCTTAAGTAAGGATATTCTGTATCTGTCATACTGTCTATGAGTTATTGATTTACTATGATTTGTAAAAACTCTTTTGTCCTAAAAGTTGGGGGCACTCCACCTTCCTGAGGGTTTTGGAAAGATGGTTGTTTATCCTATTCCAGATCAATGAATTTCAACTTCTCCCATAAGGTTTGCTGTAAATCAATGAAAAATTAGATTTACATTTAGATGAAAACAGTTAAGGCCAGGAAGGCCCCTCTTAATTTCTATTATTTCATGACTAGCTGAATACAGGAGGAACTAAAAACATATATAACTGCTAAACAAAGCTTCCATACTGCTCAGGATTTGTTCTAGAATGGCAGGCACAGTGGCGTTTCCATTCTATTTGCAAGTCCATTTTAAGAACATCTGCATCTATTGGACCATTAGAAGAGAGTTTGTCTGAGCTCTTACAAATTGCACAGCTCACTCACATCAGGAAATGTGTGTAAATTATAAAATATATGAAACCCAAGCCTTTAATGGCAGCAAATTGATTCCCTAAATGAACAAAGTAAATTAGTAATAAAAACGGCAATCCAACAGACCTTTCTGCTGTAACCTCAGCCTAATTCTGTGGGTACAGGTTGTGTCTTTTCACTGCCAACTTATTTATTTTTTTTAATTAGAAGATTGTCATAGAAGATGCTAGATATTAAAATCTTTTTGAAATTTCCAAATCCAACAACTCATTAATACTGCTTGCTTTGGTTTTGTCTTTGAGAAATATTGGCTTTAGGAGCAAATAATGAATTATGGAAATATATACAGGTGGCATATCTTCATTATTCTTGATTCACCATGCAAGATAGATAACGCTAATAGAAACTGTACTCATATAGAAAATTCTTCTTCAGAGTGATTTTATTCTTTATTCCCATACATTTTTCAGGATTCTGTTTGTATTTTGCCAATGTTATTTTTGTCATTCATTTAAACATGTCCCCCCCAATTTACAAATAAGTACAGTAATAATTTTAATGGGCATAGTGAAAGAGAAGACTACACAGAGATGAACATTTGGATGCAGTATGATTTGAATGCAGCCTTTGATGCTAGTGAGCATGTTGGAGTTTTGACAGATAAATCAAACACATGTGTTTACATTGCATTTAGAGAGGCATTTAGTCTTATGTCAGTAATGAGTTGTCTCAGCTACTGTTTGTGAATGTCCTTACTTGTGGAGAAGAGGTATTTTTCATCTGCCTTGACAAACATGTATCATGTCCACGTCTACATGATAGAAGCCTTTCTAAGTACATTTCTTTTCTGTGTCTTACACATACCTTTAGCTTTGATATATATGGTGAGCAAGTAATCAGTTCACCTGACTTAGCCTGTTTGAACTTAGGATGCGTCACAGACACATAGGCACCAGTTCTGACCCTGAACCTACCCAGGAGATCTCAGGGTTCTCAGCCCATTTGTTGTTTTGCTTAGTTCACAACGTTTTGTTCTATGGCTCATGTTGATGTGCTAGTTTCGTTTCATCTTGCTAGGAGCTCCTTGAGGTCGGAGGCTATGCTGCTTACATCTTATAATATCCGGAACTTGACAGATCACATAGTAGCTGCTCCACAAATAGGGAAAGGTGGGAAGGTGGGAGGGAATTTCAGTAGGTGTTACATGGAGTTAGAGATTATGACTGAGTTCATAAGAGGGAGTGATCATTCTACTGGGACTCAAAGATGTTGAAGAACAGGCAGGATTACAGCAGGACCATGAAGGAAGGGTGGAAAACAGAATTTGTGTAAATAGCCCTTAGGAACCTAAGATACAGGGACAAGATTTCAAGGATCTGAATGCTAGTGCATCTTAGATCCAAAGCAGGTGTTCTAGCGAGGAATATATTTGGTTGTGAGATCAGGAAAGCCACATGGTCTAGTTAAAGTAATGTGTGTTTGTTGGGGGAGAAATGGTGTAGAATATGGGAAATGCAAGCTGATCAGATGTTAGGTGATCTGGATTTAGGCATCCTATTGCAGTGGAAAGCATCTCTCTCTGTCTCTAAGAAATTGGGGACTGGATTTTCAAAGTTTTCCAGTTGCAGAAGCCATACTGTACCTCATTTCTGCTTTATCCAGCTTCTCTGTTTTTTTTTGGTTTTTTTGGTTTTTTGTTTTTTTTGAGATGGAGTCTCACTCTGTAGCCCAAGCTGGAATGCAGTGGCTTCATCTCAGCTCACTGCAACCTCTGCCTCCCGGGCTCAAGTGATTCTCGTGCCTCAGCCTCCCGTGTAGCTGGGATTACAGGCACACTCCACACCCGGCTATTTTTTTGTATTTTAGTAGAGATGGGTTTCACCATTTCCTTCTGCTCATTCATTGACCAATGTGACTGCATATCCTAAATAAGACCTCACTGTTCCATTGCTTAGGACTCACAGAGATGATGGTCTCTGTGGTTCCTTCCTAGATGTTCTCTCAGAAGAATTTGAGCTGATTGGCCGCTAGTCAGTCTATGGGTTGACTGGCTCTGACCTTGTGGTCATTTTCAGTTCAGTTTGCCAAGATGGGTAGAGGGGTGGGCAGACCTGTTCAGGGTGACTGAATGATTCAGGTTCTTCAGAAGGGGCTGTGGGCAGGACAGACAATAAGCCATGCCCAGTACAGCCAAGTGGGAAAACCAGAAAGGACACAGAGAGGAGCCCTCTCAAGTGCTTCAAGGCTTTGAAATGTAGCCTGTATCAGAAGGCTGATGCTAAACTTTGGCATTGTCTCTTCTGATTCAGAAAGCTGGGAAGCAACCCCTAGCTCATGGATCCCCTGTCTCACTGAACCCTTCTTGATCAACCCGACTTTGTGGTTCAAGCATGAGTCCAAGGGCCTATGTGACAATTTGCCTCTGCAGCAGAGCTCTGCCCGGTTTACTCTGGCCTTCCTGATTTCTTTGCCTCTCTTGCCCTGGGTTAGAATAAGGCCAGTGTAAATGTGAGGAGGACTGACAATTGGTGTCAATGAAAACCCAAGACTGTCACTCCTAAGGCTAGATACCTGTTCGCCTGAATCTGAGTTCCCTAAAAGCAGAGCATCCCTTAATACTGAACAAGTCTCTATGGGGTTGTTACTTGGTGGCAAGCACTGTTCCAGGCACGGGGGCTACAGTGATGAATGTGACAGTTACATTCCTGACCTCATGAAACTTGCATTCTACAGAGAGGAGGCAGGAAATACAAATAATAAAATAATATTAGATAATAAGTGGTGTGGAAAAGAATATCAAGGAAGTGGGCCGGAGAGCCACTAGGGTGCTTCCTCAAATAAGGTGGTCAGGGAAGACTTCTCCGATGAGGGGACACTGTCAGAAGCTGCTAATGTTTGTTGCATGAGAATTCCCCTAGTGTCCCATTCCAACCAACTCTCTTCTGACCCGCTGTTAAGGTCTGGTGTTGGCCATCGTATTGATTTTATCTTTCAGGCCTCATTTAGGCAGCATGCAGCTTGTCTGCTAATAACAGCTCATCTTTGGGAGAAAATGCTGATGCAGACTGGATCTTTAATATATGCCTCCTATTAGGATCTAATGACGTTGTGCCTCCCTAGTCAGCAGACCGAGGTGCCCCTGGTCCCAAGTGGAGGGATACTTGAGGTTACATGAGACTTCTGGTTTACATTGATAGAGCGGTGACACTCATCCAGAGTTTTGAGGTTCTTTGTTGAAGCTTTGATTCTAACTTTACTGAGTCCTTTTAAATGAGGACTTCACGTTTGCACAAATGTGCATGCCAGTGCTGCTAGCTAGGCATGCACATTATTAATGCTATGTAATGAACTCATATGTGTTCTGTCTGTACTTTGGTTTTGCATTAAACACTGGTTTTGCTGCAGCTCTCCAATTCAACAGCCATTAAACTAGTGTTTTAATGGACTAATAGAAGAGTGACTCTTTGTCACCTTCTCAAAAGTTTCTTTGGTCCATACTTTCAGAAAACCTGACACAGTGTGTCTCATCTTGGAGGTTCAGAAGACACATTCATGTTTTCTAACTTGTTACAGATTTTGAGGTAAGACAAACCGACTTAACTCTCTTTAACGTGCATTCTCAAACTCAGTTGGCCTCAAGGCCACTCTCTGGGGCATAATACCCAATAGGTGTTCTAGGCCTATGTGTGAAAATACTCCTGGGACCTGCCTCTCCCAACATGGAAATGTAAGATTCAGAGAAAGCCACAAGTCCTTGTGGAAGTTTCATGGAACATTATCGCTCACTTACAGGCACTAATGACTTCAATAACATAGTGAAGTTTAGCATAAATAGGCTCATCATTAAAGTTGATGGCAGAAGTATAAACAAGGCCCACACTATTAAATTTGCTATTTATTTGTTATGCGTCTGGAATTATCCTGCTGTCTCTAGCTGTCTCATACTGGGTGTTTATAAACCTAAGTCGAATGTGGTATTATTTTGTTTTTTTGTCCAACCTAGAGGAATGAGGTGATTTTTAAACATTGCTTCTTCTACAAATGGGATTACCCAAGCTGGGAAGGACAGTCCTCGCATTTCCCAAGGCAGCATCTGCCATTCTGGTCACAAGGCCTTTCAGGGCACGAGGGTTTTACAGAAAACAAAAAGAAACAACTGCAATAGATGCGAGAAGCAGGTTAAGGGTCAGATGATGTGATGTTGGCAAGACACTAAGATTTGAACTGTTGTGCTGTAAGCAGAGATGGTCAAATGGCGTTATCAACTATTATCTGTTAGCAGAAATGGTCATATGGCGCTATCTACCATGAAAGGGTAGCTCAAGGCACCATGCTGTGAGGGTTACAAGTGCAGAGTGGGTTTGAAGCCAGACTGGCTGGGCTTGGGTGCTGGTATTAGCTGAGTGTTTTGGGCAAAGTGCTTCATCTCTTCATTCCTCTATAAAGTGGAGCTAATAGGAGAGTTATGAGGATGAAATATGTAAATACATGTAAAGTGCTTACCCTGTGCCTGGCATGTATATATATATATATATATATATATACACACACACACACACACACACATTCACTCAACACTAGCTTTTATATAAAACAGATGTGCTTGAAACTGCAGGAGGGTATGGAGAGTCATGCAAGATATTGATTATTGCTGGCACCCGAGATCCAGACTAAAAACGTTAGTACTTTTACTAAAAGAAAAAAAAAAAAAAAAAAAACCCGAAATGTTTATTGCCTGCACAGAGCTTGCAAAGTGAAAACACACATGTCCCTGACTGAGACACAAAATACCAAAATACCACCTCGGTGATTTTGCCAAATGTCAGCCTCAGAGGAGGGCTAACATTTATTCGAACAGACTATCTATTTTCTAGGGTTGCTCACTGTGTTCTAACCTCCAGATGAGGTGACAATAAAGGTCCAAAGGAGGACGGATAGAAAAGGGGAAAGCGGAGGGAGAAGGGCAAGGCTAGTGGGGCGAGGAGGAGAGAGGTGAGCCCTTTCTCAGTGGCTCCCTCTCTGCACTAGTCTGAAGCTCAGGTTTCCTTTCCATGCAGCTTTCTGGAGCAAGAAGCAGGGATCAGTGTCATCCCCTGGGTCTGCACACAAGGCCAGACATGGTACGGCGTAGGGTCCTGGCTGTAAATCTCAGGTTGCACATCTGAATATGAATATCTCAAGCCACTGAATAACTTCCACTTGGTTTCAAAACAGCTCCAGCATCACTTCTCCTGGGAAGTTGTCTTTAAGCCATCAAGTAGGCATTTCCCTAATTTTTAATCTCAGACCTATGTATATCTCCATCAGAGTTTTCCTTAGGTCGCTGAATGTCCTAATAAGAACGTATACCTTTCTGAAGTTTACGTTGTAAATCCTACACATTGGCACTAGCGGCAGGCATCTTGGACATTTATAATTTTAAGGTAATCAAAACAGTTACCATCTGTCCATTCTATTCACTAAAATACATGTTAATCATCACAGGACTAAACTATGCAGACACTTTTTTGGGATGCTGTCTATATTGTAATTGTTTACCTGCATATCCTGGCAAATAGGCCATAAGCCCCTTCAGGGAAATCATTCTTCCTTCATCATCCTTTTACCTTTTAGCACTGTAGCAATGCAGAGCATGTGGCCAGTAGGGGCTGGTTGAATGAATGAGTGAATAAGTGAAAAACACATGTACTTGTTGTTCAGTCAAAAGCATGCTAAAGACAACCAGTTTTGCTGCTATTTTTGCTTCAAGCTTGAAGCAAACTTGGAGTAAGACTGCCAGGTTCCTGAAATTCATCACTGGCTTGTCCCCAATTTGCTGTAATGCCAAGTGGCAGTTCTGAGATCCTGGTTTTGCCTCTGATTTGACTTAAGCCTTCCTGACAACAGGGACCGTGTCTGTGTTATTTATAACTTTATTCCTAGCTCAGTTGTTTGCATATATGTCCGATAAATGCTTATTTAATAAACAAGTGACCAAAATGCTTGGCACAGTCATGTAATTAAGACTGTGCATCTGTCTATGTATCTATCTATCCATCCATCCATCCATCTATCTGTCTAATATGTAGGCTATTTTTTGTTACAAAAGCTATTTATATTCGTATCATCATATACTTTTCCAATTCAGAAGCTCTTCCCACTATTCTTGCTTGATCAGCTCTTCTCTTTTTGATCCCTTTGGGTTCACCCCAAGTCAACTCCTCAGTGAGACCTTCCCTTACGATTTTCTCCTAAACCGGCTCTTCTCAATTGCAGCTATTGCTTGATTCTTCACAGCACATGTTACAGCTTGCAGTGGCGTTCGCCTATTTCTTGAAGTTTATATTGCCCCCTCCCCTATTGGAAGGTCATGTTAGGAGGGAGAGGCTGTCTGTCCCTACACCATTACGTCCCCAGTGCCTGGGGTACAGCAGAATCTCCATAAACGTTTTCTGAATGAACAATTAAAGGATTGAAAAAGAAGAGAATAAACATCACTCCTAATCTTCATAATTCTCCTTTACCCCAAATAACCGCTGTTAACATTTTTGGTGTGTATTCTATTTTTGAAAGATACATATATGCATGTTTTTCAATTGGTACAGTTTCACTGCATGCTGATAATTTCCTTACTTGCTTTGTTCCCCACATAATAATAACATATTTTACTCCTCTGTGTTTCTGTTACTGAGCACACTTATTATTTTATAAAAACCACGGTGGCTTCCTTACTGGTTTTTGAGCATCCAGCCTCAGATAGGCGCCAGGCTCAGGCCTAAAAGAGAGATTTTAATCTCTTTTCCTTTCCCTACACCTATAATTCTAAAACTTAGAACTCTGGTCTCAGTGCCTTGGCTCATCCCACTCCGTCTCTCTGGAAAGCTCTTCTTCTGGTGACCCACATGATCAATGCCCTAATCTCCTTGAGGTCTTGTTAAACTATCGTCTTCTCTGTGAGATCTTCCCTGACCACCTCCTCCCCGTTTGTATTTGTTTATTTTTTGAGACGGAGCCTCACTCTGTCACCCAGGCTGGAATGCAGGGATGTGATCTCGGCTCACTGCAACCTCCACCTCTGGGTTCAAGCGATCCTCCTGCCTCAGCTACCCAAGTAACTGGGATTACAGGCGCCCACCACAACACCTGACTCATTTTTGTATTTTTAGTAGAGACAGGGTTTCACCATGTTGCCCAGGCTGGTCTCAAACTCCTGAGCTCGAAGCGATCTGCCTGCCTCAGCCTTCCAAAATGCTGGGATTATAGGCACGAGCCACCGTGCCCAGCCCCTTCCCTATTTTTAAAGTCCAACCTCAGCACTCCTATTTCTCCTTTCCCCGCCTTGTTTTTCTCCACAGTTCTTATCACCCTCTGATGTAATATACATTTTGCTTATTTATTAGCGTTCCGTCTCTACTTCCTAAAATGTAAGTACCACAAGAGCAGGGAATTTTGCCATCTTTTCTTCTTTCCTGCAACTCCAGTGCTTCAAATACTTTATGGAGGCTGGTGTCAATAAATGTTTGTGGAAGGAATTACACGTCAACACTGTCATGTGAGGTGCTTGGACTGTGTGGGCCATGGTGATTTAATTTGTTTCGTGTATGTGGTACTACATGATGACTCTCTTAGAATAATATTATGAAAGCTAAATAGTTCTTTGAGTGCCTCATGAAAGGTTCATAAATTAGTTTTATGGGTGATCATTTTTAGCTTGATGCCATGGTTTTTGAGTCACTATTTGGTAGCTGACTTTGTGCCCTGATTAGAAACGTGGCTCCTTTTCCTGGCAGTTATTCTTAGAACCTATCAACCTGCAGAGATTTTTATTTTCACGGAAGGAAACTGAGTGTTTCTTTCTTTGCTTCAGATGGTCACATCTTTAGATCCTGAAGGGAGAGATGCAGCTTGTTCTCTCTGGAGTCCAAATGCAGCAACAGATTTTGCCTCCAAGCAAGTAAGATATGCTATAAAAACAAGCAACATTCCTTCACCAGCCGCTCTCATTTGAATTTTCGATGCCTCGATGGTCATTTTGAGATGACAGCTTGTAGTGAGATAGCTGTGGCATTGGAAGGAGGGAAGCGTGCACCATTTTCCCTAGGGCCTTCCTGCTTTTGCTTGATAAGCAATTCCTTGAATGGCATATTCTCCACCTCTAGCCACTTTGTTTGTGGCCCCTACTCATTAGCCTGAGACGTGCATACCTTGGCAGAGCTGGTTAATAAACCCCAGATCTGGTATTATACTCTATAATCCCAGCAAATTTTAAGCACAGAGTCAACGCTGATGATGGTGAAGACATTTCACAACCTCCACCTGTGTCCACTGTGTAGATGCTACTAGCAGTGAATTCCCTAAGGGATGGGCAAACCCTGCGTAGGCAGGGGACTGGTCATGTGAACCCTGAGGCCACTTGGCCAAGGTCTTGTTCTCTGTGACTCTTCCATGCACCTGGCATCTCGTGAGCCATAGAAGGCATCATTTGGTCAGAGTTGCATTGGAGTTCCTCTGGAGCAAGGGATTTTTTTCTGCTTTCCCCCCTCCCCCCAACCTTCTCTGCCTAACTCACAGCTCTAGGGATCCTGACTCAGCATCTTCCAGTGCCCTAATGGCTGTTCGAAGCCTGCGTTTGGTGATTAGCACTCCCTAGAGTTTCCTAACTTCTGTTAGTCCCTTGTGATCGGGAGAATTATTTGAGATGGTTTAGAGAAGGGAAAACAGATATGTCTGCATTGCCAAGAGCACTCTTGGCACCCTCCTTTTTGGATGGGACTGTCTCTATCTTTGTTCTCTTTTGGGGAGGAGCTGATTGGGATGGGGGAAATGCCTCCTCCTAGTCTGAAAGGGCAAGTGTCTCTCGATTGTTTCTGAGGATAAGCACGTTCATCAGGAACTGGGGGTTTGAACAAATCCTCCTGAGTCACGTTTCTCTCAGGTATGTGAGCACAAAGAAAGAGATTCACCTTTCTTTGTCTCCCTTTTGTCAGCAGAATTCTATTTTTAGGCCACTGTCATATAATTCAGCTTTCCTTGCGCCCAAGTCCTGGCATTCCTTTTAGGAATTTCTAGAGCCACGAATGGTGTCTAAGTTGAGGGCAGAGTGTATTATCATCATCCTCTTCTGGAGACAGGTACCTTTGAAGAGAGTGCTATTTTCAGAAAGTTTTCAATGTAGCATTGTCCAATGACCCGGTCACAAAATCACAGATCCTTGGCATTGTTGTGAACAAAAGAAATTCCTTGTTCCTGTCTTAAAGCAATGTGATTACAGGGCCTGTGATCAGATAGGTGACCCGAGACGAATGCTTTCCTGAATATAACTCAAGTTTATCTTTATCCGTCCCCACCTTTATCTCTGCCTGTGTTTTTTGCATTCAAAGATGGATTTATTTCCAGTCCTGGTCCTCCACCACACCTTGTGTTTACCCTTGGCTGTGGTGCTGAGGGCGAATGCATTCTCTTACCCACTCATGCCTTGTGGCCTAGTGTTTCACACAGACAGATGGCAAGGAGACATCAAAGGCGGGTTTTGGCTCCTGACCGAGTGACCCTCTCTCCCCAAGACCTCTGGAATGGTAGGGCTGATGGTGGGCATGGTACCTGGAGAGACCCCAGCACTTTTCCATTTGTCACAGGGAAGGAACAAACCTGTTTTCATTTGTTTGTTTGTTTTTTGGAAAGCCTTTCAGCTGGGTTTTCAGATGAACTTGTTTCAGAGATGTTGCCTTTTAGGTTTAATCCTGTGGATAATTAAGCCGTAATGGACCACAGCTTTACAGACCTCCTTTTTGGTGCACTCAGTTCCAGCATTTAAGCTCACAAATGAGCACTTCCCTTGTGAGTCATCGAGTGTGCAGTCTGCCTGATGCTTGTGCTCAAATGCTTATTAATATGTGCGAAGGAAGTAAGTGTACCCTCATACAAGGGCACGCACAGGATGCTAACACATGTAGTCAAGAATCCTTGGGTGTCCTCAGAGCCAGGAGGATGGGAAATACGTCCGGGATAATGATCTTCATGTTAAGATTCTGCGGATTTCTCACTACATGGGATCATTTGGATGATATGGCATCAATTAATAGCAACAGTCTGTTTTTCTCTTCACTTATTGTCTGTAAAAAGTGTTTTTTACTCAAACATTCTGAGTATTTTACATTTAGAGTGATTTCAAGCCGGTTGATTTTTAAAGAAATAGCTATTCAACAAAAATTTTCTGGAAATGTGTCATTAGAAGTTTCTTGGCCAAGGCGGGTGGATCATGAGGTCAGGAGATTGAGACCATCCTGGCTAACATGGTGAAACCCCGTCTCTACTAAAAATACAAAAAAATTAGCCAGGTGTGTTGGTGGGCACTTGTAGTCCCAGCTACTCTGGAGGCTGAGGCAGGAGAACAGCGTGAACCCAGGAGGTGGAGCTTGCAGTGAGCTGAGATGATGCCACTGCACTCCAGCCTGGACTACAGAGATAGACTCTGTCTCAAAAAACAAAACAAAACAAAACAAAACAAAAAAAGTTTCTGATAGTGGAGGAAAGCAACTTAGTAACTTGCTTCTGGTTGAAATAGTTTAACACACTTTGCATCCACCCTTGATTCAAAGGAAGAAAAATTGCACTGAAGAACTCCACAGAGTTTTCAAGGAGATACTGCTAATGGAAACAAGCTTCCCTTGGTGGATCACAATATCTTGCCCAAAACATAAGAAGTTAAAGGATGTGCTGGGACAGGTGCCACAGAGTGTCTTGTAGGTTAAAGGAGCCAGTCTCAAAATCAATACTCTAGTTTAATAGACAGTCTCTGTGTGTTTTCAGACAGGGTGAAATGTATTCATATACACACACTAGGATCTTTGCATTGCCATGGATTTCTGCTGTTTTTCGTTGAATTGAGTTGGTAGGCTACAGGGAGAGCTGACCATTTTAATGGCCAAAGGCCTTTGCCATTGTGAGAAGAGAAGGAGAGACAGAGTTCTTCTCTTTTGCTTCTTAACAAGAACAAGCAGGAACTAAATCCTGTTAGGCTCGCTAAGACTTCAGTGATTTGCAAAAGAAAGTGCATTTCATGTGATCAGGTTGGTTGCTTCCAGGCACTTAACTCTGGGGTTTCACCAGGAACAACCAGAGGCCCCAAAACAAACAGCCCTCAAGGATTTGTGAACAGGAAGCATACCTTCCCATGTTGACCTTAACTTATATGTTGAGTAAACAAGTGCTTGTTCTGTATGCCCTAGTGTATCTAAGGCAGCTTCTAATTTCACTGCAACTGGACTGTGTCCAATTGTTCCTTTGGTTCTGGCTCTTAAAACTGCCAAGAATTGGAGGTTGAGAGAGACCTGACTTAACTAGAGAAACTGACTTGGAACAGGCTGTGGGTGGATATGCTCTCAGGTTGTGGGTGAGTTCTCTGACCTTCGGGGGGAATTAAAAGGTGGGGGACGCATGACCAGGTGGCCCTGTCTGACTGCAGGTTAACTGCAAACCTGGCAGTGTGTTTGTTGTTCTAACTTTTAGACATATTGTAGCTGGTTTAATCTGGTGAGCACACAGACCAGGGGTGTGGGTAGTTATATGCTCTGAACTTTGGGTTCTATGCTCACGTGACCTGGCCTTCTAGTGTCCTGGTTTTCCCTCTGGCAAGGAGCTCTTCTGGGGCTTGCATGACAATCCATAAATCTGACTGAGAAAGGTTTTTATGATCATGTTAGATGGGGGTGGTGCTTAGTAACTGGGCTTGTTGTCATCATAGAATTATCAAGTTGTTTTACCTGGGTTTGAGGGGGAAAAATGGGCTAGCTCTTGTTTGATTGTTTGGATAGCATTTCAGGGAAAGGATTTTGAAAAAGCTGTTTGCTTGTACGCAATGATCTGCCACTGACCCCTTGTCGGTGGCTTAGGAACATTGAAGTTACATTGAGATGAATCTCCCCATGGCCAGAAGCCAGGAGTGGCATCTAGCCTTTTGTTTGAAGCGATTCTCTATGCCCACTGTGCTACCATTTCTTGTGGGAGGCAGTATGGACCAGTAGATCAGGCAAGGGTCTCTGAATTTTGGAAGGTGACTTTCTCTTTTCTCACTCCCTGTATCCCCTTTAGGCAATTCATCTTATGGATCTGTTTCTCTTTGTGCATCTGTAAAATGGGGTTGGGGAGAGTGGAATGGGAACTAGCATTCCTTGAGGGCCTGTGCTGTGCTGAGTACCTATTGTATCTGATTGCACTGGAGATTCCTAATGCCCTGTCTTAGTTTGCTCGGGCTACCATAACAAAGTACCATGGACTGGGTGGCTTAAGCAACAGAAATTTATGTAACCCCAGTTCTGGGGGCTGGAGGTACAAGATCAAGGTATTGGCAGGGTTGTTTTTTTCTGAGGCCCTTCTCCTTGGTTCATAGATGGCCATCTTCTCCCTGTGTCTTCCCCTGGACGTCCTTCTGTATGTCTATGTCCTAATCTCCTCTTCTTGTAAGGACACCAGGCATATGACATTAGATCCTACCCATATGACTTCATTTTACCTTAATTACTTTTTTTTTTTTTGAGACAGAGTCTTGCTTTGTTGCCCATGCTGGAGTGCAGTGGCACAATCTTGGCTCACTGCAACCTCTGTCTCCCAGGTTCAAGCGATTCTCCTGCCTTAGCCTCCTGAGTAGCTGGGATTATAGGCGCACACCACCAAACCTGGCTGATTTTTGTATTTTTAGTAGAGACGGGGTTTCACCATGTTGGTCAGGCTGGTTTCGAACTCCTGACCTCGTGATCCACCTACCTCAGCCTCCCAAAGTGCTGGGATTATGGGCGTGAGCCCAGGTCCATTTTACCTTAATTAGTTTTTAAAGGCCCTATCTCCAAATACAGTCACATGCTGAGTATTGGGAGTCAGGACTTCAACATATGGATTTCAGGGGACACAGTTCAGTTCATGACACAGCCCTCCTGAGACAGGTCTAATATTACAATTTTCAGGTGAGGAAACAGTCTGGGAAAGGCTGTTTAACATTACACAGAGCGAGGGAGAGCCAAGATGTGAGCTCTTCTCTGACTCCACATTTCATGCTCTGTTTTATTGCTGTGCTTCTGCTGAAGGGGACCTCTCTCCTGAGGACGTTTGGTAGATGACTTCCCACGTGCGGCATTTCCAAGTGCTGTTCCTGTGGCTCTTCATCTCTGATCCTGACTTTCCGGAGAGGGTTGAGTAACTTAGAGCTTGCCTATCTTAACGCTCCAGCCTCGAGATCTTACTTTGCATGTTTACAAGTTTAGTGATGCACTGTAACTCTACGTCTTTCCATGCTCCTCAGAAATCCAACTGTGGGACACGGATTGTAGAATTTAACAGATTATTCTTTGTGTAAATGGCAAATGGACTTACTACCTTTGAATGACCTCTTTATAGCCCAAGTTCACAGAATAAACGCTCATTGACCCAGTTGACTGTACCCTTCATAATCTTAAAACAGTTCAATTAAGTGCCTGTACAGCTTCTCCATATGTTGGCTGGATGCGAGGTGCCAATATTTCGACACTGCTTTCTCATTAAAATGATCAGGGCATAAGCCTGGAAGATTCCAGTGTGTGCCTCACCTGGGACCTCCCCAAGGGAACCGTGCCTGCCAAGCAAACCAGAAATAGCATCAGGGAGGAAGCATGCCCCCTCTGCTTTCTCCCCTCCTGGATCGAGTCATTAATGAGCACTTTTTACCCTTGGCAGGGCCAGGTAAGTTTGAGAAGTGTACCTCCTGTGGTGTTTAAATGCATTCCGGTTACTCCCATGATAGCGATGCATGAAGAAGCAACATATTGACCCCCCCAGAGTATATATTAAATTCTGAAGGATTAATCAAAACTGCACCATGTTGTGTGCAATTAAACCCTTGAAAGGCAAAATAAATTTGTTGGAGCAGTAGCAGCTCTTGTACCACTTCTAGCCGGAATGAGACATTTTTCAGTTCTATTACTAACAGATGAGTTTTTGCTCAGGAGCGTTTTTCAGGAGGTGGGCTGGGCTAGAAGGAGGCATCTGCAAACATTTTGCGGATGGGAGGAGAAGAGGGAGTCAAACTCTACTAGTGTTACCCTTTAGAACTGGGTAAACACGAAGAAAAATCCTTCCATCACAAGGAGCACTGAGTTGTGTCATTTTCTTATGAGAGGAGAAAATGCCAGAGTTGCCACAGGAGTAATGGAGGGAAGGGAACTTCAGCCGTCCGCCAGGGCTCTCCGTGGTGATGGGTGTGGCCTGCAAGGAGGGCCACTAGGAAGGATTACTGCTTACTTAGCCATGCTCCTACCTTAATGCAGATGAGGATTTGGTGTGCATTTCCAATTCAGGCAAACAAAATCTTGGAGAGCATTTTATTTTCTCCCCTCCCACAACTATATCTGAAGCCACTCAGGATGGCTCCTCACAGAGACACCTTTGCATTCCCATTTAAATGTTGGTGGTGCCAAATTGCACATAGGATAGCCATTTTGGTTTACTGTATTTTTAATAGAGTCAATTAGAGTCTATTGCAGAGACCTAGGAAGGTGTATATTTAGTTCACCAAGGAGGTAAAAGAGGAAAAAGTTGGTATTGGATTGCTCTGGAGTGACACACGGTAGCCAAGGGGCCACAGGAGCAGTAATTCCAGGCTAGCCCTGTGAGCAGGTGGAGAATCAAAGCAGTGCAAGGTCTGCAGGAAGGGAATTAAGCAGCTCCAAAAGTCCTAATGCAGGCACGATGAGACCAGAATTACATTTTTCTTTGTCCACTTTTGACAATAAATTTCCTGTGCCAGCCAGGTGCCAAGGCTCAAGAGAGACTTGTAAGGATGGCAAGTGTAGCGTGCTGTTAAGAGCAGAAATTCAACTCCATGTCTCCTGTTCCACTGGAAAAAAAGTGAACCAAAATGCATAAGTCATTCCTATAAATAACTCAAAATCATATTCATTGCAAGAAAAATATTATGTAGAATGATGTGAAAATTTTGAATTAATAAATTCAGAAGCCCTCCCTGTGTTAAATTTAGCAATTAGAAAAATAAGGATAATGTGCTTAATTTATACAAAGTACATTTGTTTTTTTCCTTCCCAAAGTTCAGAAATAAATTTTATTGGGAGATGCATTGAAAACTCTCATGACATCTGGAATATGGAGATCTAATTGCTGATTCAATGGCATTGCGAACACGCAAACATATTTCCTTGGTGAAATGTCAAAAAGGCAGCAATCAAAATGAAGCGTTTAAGCATTAAAATGAAGAAATGATGACTGGGTTGATTTGTAAACATTTATCTTTAAGCTTACTTTATGAAAAAGAAGGAATAAGTTTAGGAACATGACGGTAAATTTGCATATTCTAAGTCCTCAGTAACGTGAGGGCAGGGACGTCTCAAGATGCATAGTGGGATCAATCAAAATTTGAATTTCCCTTAATTCTGATAACTCTACTTGGCTTTTGATATGTGGTTTATTGCAATTTAATGAAAAGCAAAAGGGTGCAAGGGTATCGGAAGGAATGGGCTAAGACTTCTCCATCTTTGAAAGAATCACCTTTTATGTGTTTGGGAGTCATTTGCTCATGCTATGATGTTAGCCGGTAACAATATTTGCTTTCACCTGCGTTATTGAATGAGCTAGGTTAGGAGCCTCTGGTCTGGTTACCCTCCGTCTTTGGCCTGACTGTGTAACCTCAACCACTTCTTAGAACTAATTGTTGTGAGGACCAGTTTTCTTTTGCTATGATTGTATTCTGAAGAGGCAGTTTAGGATTTAAGGGTAGACCTGAAGTTTGCTCCTTATTCTGATAGAAGGAGCTCCTAGCAAATGTTCACTGGGACATTAACTACAGAACCAAAATGGGTTAAGCCACCCTACAGAGAAGGCAAATAAACCTGTTGTTGAATAATGTCCCCTGGTGCTTGCCTATACCAATCTTTACCTTCTAGAAAAGCTGTCCTGAAAGAAGTTTCCAATGAAAGGAGGAAAATTGTTAAATCAACAAAAATCCCCATCTAGGGAGGGACATACAATTATCTTGGCCACTAAATGAACAATCTTCCCAAATGAATGTATTTTCTGGGCCCCGAATTATGCCAATCATATACAATGAAACTTCTCTTCAACAAAGACATGATAACAAAACAAAATCTGCTTAAGGAGCAAAGTTGCTTTTCCCAGAGGCGGTGCATTTGTAAGGACTCTACTGTATTGTGCTTGCAAATAACGTTTATTTCTGTAGTGTAAATATGCAAGAGTTCATTTTAATAAAAAGTAAGTCCTAAAATAAGATAAAACCCATGACTAGACTTGCATTTGAAGATTTAGAGTGTATTCATCTGCTGGTTTTCGGTATAAATATTCATTGGTTTTGAGCTCTCAGGTGATGGAACTTTTAATCTGCATTCAGATGGAGGTACTTTAATCAGACAGTTCATAAAAGTCTGCAACTTCCCCCCACTACCACCCCCCAGGGGGGAAAACCACCAGAGTAACAGATAGAATAAAGGGTGCTAGGGCTTCAAAACCCACCAAGCTGAACTGCCTTGCTAGAGGGGCAAAAGAAATAAACACCAAATGCCATTTTGTACCATAATATCAATATTCTATTAAAAATAAATCTCTTGCTGTTAGACCAAAAAGTCTCAAAAACCTGTCACTTGACTGCAGTCTTCAGAGATGACTGATAATGGGTAAAAATCCCATAGCATCTGTTTACCATGAACCCACACAAACTGTTAGGAATGTTTTTAAATGTCAGCAGTAATGTATGCGTGTGTATTAGCTACCGTAGAGCAACGCCACCAGCCAGACAGCGCTAGGGACTGTTCTAAATTAGGTAGGTCAAGTGAAGAAGGTGCCAGAGGAACCCTTTGAAAGGATGTTGTTTGTCTGAAATTAAAAAAAAAAATCTGAACAGCAAATGTTAATACGTGAATACCTGGAAAACCCCCTGCACCAGGTTTTGAATCAAGCTTTAAATCACAGGAAGGTTTATCTTCAAGACCCCAATGCAAAAGGTCAGTTTTGGGAGAGCAGAGGGTAGAGGAAACACATTTTGCATTAGATGTATTTTGCATTAACGGGCTCTCAGATTTCTCTTGGTAACCTAAGCACATATCAAGAGAAGAAAGTCATTGAGGTACAATCGCTGACTAAACAATGTGACGGTGACAGTGTGGTTAGCAGCTGCTGTGTTACTCGAGAGTTCGGCACTGTGTAACTACTTAGAGGGAGACACTACACATTGTCCCAGCAAAGTCACCGGGACTCTAGGCAGCCTTCAAAATGAACTTTACAGCAGTTATCGCTTTCTTCACAAAACAGAAAGAGGGTTGATAATTGATTTTGATAATGGACTTTTTTTTTCTGATATAGAAAGCCTCATAAAGGTACTCTGGCAGATTGAGGACTGGAAGATGTGGCCTTATAAAGAATTGGGAATAAATTTGGCTCCACCACTTGCAACAGTGTAACGTTTAAGGTTTCATGTCTCTACCTCAGTCTCCTCTATTTCAAAATGGGGATAATAACAGCACCACCCTCATGGGACTGTTGAAAGGATTCAGTAAGAGAATGTATGCAAATTGTCTTCCTTGCACTCAGGAAGTGCCCGCGGCCAATTCAGAGGAAGACCAGTGTGAATTGGCACAAAGCCTGTACTAGGCCATGTTTTAACATAAATGTGGCTTCATTATTTTCAAGTGTGCATGAGCATTGTGCCATGCCATCTACAGAGAGTTCTGCCTTAACAATCTGGTGGAATGATTTGTAATTCACATATCAGAGCTGCTGACCTCTGCTTACGACACGAGAGGTATGTTTGGATGCAAAATGGTTCCTTCTAAAGTGCTTAAAAGAGTCAGCTTCCTTTCTGATCTCGTTTTCAACATTAATCGGCTTACTAAGCTCCTTTTTAAAAGAAGAGAACCAAGGTCACCTTTAGGATACCTCACATTTTTGTTTATATTTTAAACTGTCATGTTGTAGATAATGTGGTTTTATTCGGTTTGGCTAATTATATAAATTGCAGAAGGGAAAACACACAGAATCAAAGTAAGTGGTTTCTTGCTGTTTGTCCAATCTGATTAGTTGGAGAAATATTTGGAAGAGTGCTTAATCTTCCCTTTTTGTGGTCCTGTATAAGGTTTCTTATAGTATGTGCCGTCTTGCAGTGTACTGATGTGCACTGGCAAACATATGAGTTCTACCAGGACAGGGATCATATCTTACTTATTGGTGGAACAGATATTCTCAAAAGGATGCTGGCCCTTTCTAGACGCTCATTATCTTTTGTTGACTGATTAAAGTTGTAACGGTAGTGTGGTGATGGAATTAGTGAAGTCAGTTTCTAATGCTTTTGGACTAAACACTGTGTTTTGGGTGTTAGATATAACTTTGCTGCTCAGATTAATAGTGTTTTAAACACTTCTTCAAACTATATATATATATATATATATTTTTTTTTTTTTTTTTTTTTGCTCATTCAACAGTTATCAAAGAAGCACTGTGTGCCTGGCACTGTACTAGGTACTAAAGATAGACATGGCACCTAGAGTCAAGCCAGCAGTTCAGTAGAAAGAGAAAGACATATCAATAAAGAAGTGCTGTAAAGTTGCAGTGTGTGAAGGGGCC
The DNA here is from genome assembly GCF_037993035.2 of Macaca fascicularis. Taxonomy (NCBI): domain Eukaryota; kingdom Metazoa; phylum Chordata; class Mammalia; order Primates; family Cercopithecidae; genus Macaca; species Macaca fascicularis. The sequence goes on along the minus strand of NC_088379.1, from coordinate 23,255,276 downwards.
ATTGGTGAGGAAGGGGTCAGTTCTATCTGGAAGGAACAAGAAATATTTCCTGAAGGAAGAGGGTAGGAGAATCTCAGCAGGCTTTGCTGGGCACGGAGTGGTGAGAGCATTCTAGGATGAGGGGACAGTGCAGACCATGGGGCTCAGCATGGCTGGAATGGAGTGAGATCAGCCTGGAGTGGAGGGTGGGGCTGGTACCCTGTACTAAGGAGCCTGGGTATCTTGTGGGTGGTGAGTGGCTGCTGATGGGTCTTCAGCAGCTTGTGGCATGAGTTAATTTCTATTTATAGAAGCATCAAATGTTAGAACTTTATACTTCCTCATTTGGCAGATGAGGACATTCAGATCTGGAGATGTGAAGTGATGTGGAGATGATGGTGCATAATGGGAAGCTTGGTGGGGCAATTTCTAGGAGGACAGTTTGTGGTGAAAAATGAATTAGGCCTTCTTATAAGTTGCATTTCATCAGACAAGTTACGTAATCTCTCTGAACCCCAGTTTCTTCATCTTTAAAACGGAGATAGGAATTCAATGTGTTGTGTAAGTGGGTAGACAGGTATCGTTGTAAGGCTCAGATGAGGCAATGCATGTGAAGGTCTTTGAGAGCATGATGGGCTGGAGAAATGGGAACATTTTTTGTTAAAAACCAGGTTTTCAGTCTCAGATTGCCCGGGTTTGAACTTGACTTCTCCACTTTCTAACTGAATATTCTGGGCAAGCAGCTTAACCTCTTTGCCCTTCATTTTCTGGGGTATAAATGGAGATATAAAAACAGTACCTACCTCAGTGGCTGTTGTGAGCATTAGATCACAATGCACATAAAATCCAGTCCCCTGAGCATTGCAAGCTGTGAATAAATGCTGTCCACCATTATTATTTTTATTGTTATTGACCTAGTATTCTTTCCAATGTACTATGCTGCTTTTCTTTGACCCTCCCCAAAACAGCTGCAAAGCCATCACAGTCTTATAATTGACCAAATGTACATTCTAGACGTTAGAATAATGAGCCATTTGCTAGGTGACAACATGTAGATTTTGGCATTTAATCCTAACCCTATGGAACATTTGGTACAATCTGTAGATCTCTACTAAGTATTTCATGGAGGCCTTTGGCTCTAACTGTAGGGATAGCTAAGGCAAGTCTCATAACCTATGTACTCTTTGGTCTCAGTGGATGGATGAAGCATTGAAATCTGGAAGATGAAATATTCTGCCTTCCACCACTCCTTCCCCCTGTGACCATTACTGTTTATTAGATGCAGTCTTGTCATATACATGCATGCTTCAGATGATAAGAACACCCAGAAAGTTCATTTTAACCTCAGTACAAATATGATTCCTTAAAATATGGCATCATCTTTAATTTTTTGCTATACTTACATGATACATTTCTGCCATTTGATGTGCTATGACTCCTCCTTGAAGTATTCTGCTCTTTCTGGTGAAGTTTGTGGGTTGCACACCTACTCAGAGAGTGGAGGGTGTTTTGTTACGTTCTGTGTCATTCTTTTGGTGAGGCCTTGTTGATTGTTAGAGGGGGCTCTACTTCATTTTACCCCAAACTTCAGATCCTTTCCTCAAATTGTGGATGAGAAGTCGAATCCTATTTAGGGGATTAGGGAAGTTATCAAGGCTCTCACCTCACTAGACTGAAGCCGCTTTTAAAAGAGGATGGGGAGAGAATTGATTTTGTGTTTCTAATTGTTATGAATCTAATCTGATAATACCATGGAACATTTTAAGAAATAAAGGTAGAAATCACCTATAATCCCACACCCACACATATACTGAATTTGGTTTAATATGCGTCCATATCATTGTACACAGATGCACACACACACACACACGCACCACGCACACATACACAAGTGATGGGCTTGAATGTTGATTTCAGCCCTGGGAGCTAACATCAGCTTTAGTTCTTTCTGTTACTGACATGCAGCTTCTCAGGATTGGAGGCATGAGTCACTCTTTCAACCAAATCATAATAATTTAAAATGTCACGTATTTAATACTTAGAATTTATGAGGCACTGTTCCAAGGTTTCTATAGATATACATCAATTCATTTGCTTTTACACAACACTCAGTATGAGATATATGCTAGTATTAATGTCTCCATTATAAAAAAAGGAAAAACTGAGTCACAGGGAAGCTAAGTAATTGGCCCAGAGCCTGGTGAGTGGTAAACCGGAACGAGTGTACAATGCACAAACTCTCTGGCACCACGCTAGAAAGCAGGGGGTGCCGATCAGAGCATGCTCCACCGAAGCAGCGACCCTGGTCCTTTTTCCTCCGTCCTTCCTTTCCGCAGATATGTATGTAGGATGCTAAGGGGAATGGGAGGTCACTCCCATATGGTGTGCAGATGCAATGACTTGGGTGAGAGGAAGTTCAACAGAAGCATTTGGGATTTGTATTTGGCATAAACACTAGCTATTACAGGAAAAAAAACAAAAACAAAAATGGAAACAAAAATGGAAACAATAGTCTTTGTCTGATTCTATTCTCTGGGACTCAGTCAGGCTTTGAGCTTCTTATTGGTCCTTTAAGGCTGGATTCTGATGCATTTTCCTGACTATTTTTTTTTCTATAATGGCACCTTTCTTGAATTGCTGTTGTACTAAGGTACTAGCCGTGTTTGTGTAAGTCTTCCACATGTACCTGTGAGCTCCTATTCATTGATGCTTATGAAACAAGATATGATGAAGAAGGAGGTAAACTGTCCTCCAGGCCCAAGTTAGTATCCTTGATTGTGGAAATTTACTCTCGGGAGAAAAGGAAAGCTGTGATGGAACTTAGGGGGTTAAATTTTTATGAAGTTCAATCTCTATCTCTATATATGATACAGTGTCTGTATGTATCCACATGCGTGTGTATATGTATATACATATATAAAATTAATCATATGATTCTTGATAATTGTACTGAAATTCTAATAACAAAAAGATGATCCACCCTCATCTCATCCTCACCCCCACCAGATAAACATATTTCTAAAAAATACTTTGAAGTGATAGAAAACCTTCAGATTTGGAAGAAAACTTGATACTATGGCTTATGGTATGAAAAGGCTATGGTTCCCCCCACCCCTGCCATACCAGTTTTTATTAGTTGAACTTTCTAAGTGCGGGCAGTTGGAAACTTTTTAAATACTCTGGCCTTGGCAGCTAATGGTCGCTGGTGCCATGGTTAAGAAGTTTCTCAAGGCTAATCATTTTTCAAAGGGGGAAAAATAAAAACAAAAAACCAAGTAGATTGATAAAAAGGGCACGGTGTTCTTGATGAGGCAGACAAAATCTCACGGCATGGCTCATCCCCTCTTTTAATTATCCAGTTCATTTAGTCAGCTGTGACCCAGGACTTTGGGAGGTCACCTGCAGTACAAAAGGAAGGCATAGCGGCTGCTGGACCCACGGCTTGGCTCAGGGATAGGAAATGGCCACCCAGACCGACGTGTCCTTTTACAAATGGAAGCTGGAGAAAAGGGCTGAGTGTGATGTGTGGGTCCGAGAAGTCCTCGTGATGCCCTGAGCTTCCTTGAACCTCATCATAAAAAAGTAATTGTATCTGAGAAATTGGCCAGCTAGCCAGCTTCTCTGATGGCTCACTCACTGGAGCAGAGAGAGCTGAGGCTCTGCAATTGCAAGTTACAGGTAATGGCTGCTGGCTTGCAGCCCTTGGGAACTCATAATTAACATCAGTGATGGTGTCAGACCCCTGGGTGCACCCCACCTTTTTCCACCTTTGCTGACCATTTGATACACGTGGCGTAACCTTTGGGGCATCCTGCCATTATGTCTGGACAGCCTCTGGGACATCATCTTTAGGCAGAGGGAAAAGGTCAGGAAAACTCACCTAGTTCCTGCCTCCCTCTCTCTGAGACTCATATGTCCTAGGGGGATTATCTCATCCTGCTACAGGCTTCTACTCGGTCCTCCTGAGGTCACACATCCCAATTAAACTACTCAGTGTCACATAGCTCTTTCAAAGCCAATGATCTAGAGGAATGATTTTGTCCGCTTGTGTAACTTTAGACTGCAAAGGGCGTTACTGATTAGTTAACTTAGAAGACCTTTTGAATCAATTTACCCATGTAAAAAATGATTGAGTGTGTGTGTGTGTGTGTGTGGGTGGGTGGGTGTGTGTGTGGGTGTGTGTGTGTGTGGTGAGAAGCCAGGGCCAATGATTTAAATTACGATTTCAGCACTCACCAAGGTGGGGAGAAATTAGTTATTGTCAAATAATGCACGTTTGGCATCTACACGGGATTGTAGACCCAGCAAGATTTGGATTTGAATCTGATTCTGCTACTTACAATGGGCAGTCACTACCCTGGGCAAGTCACTTTACTCTCTGATCCTCAATTTTCTTTTCCTTCTCTGTAAAGTGGTAATGATAATGACTACATCAATAGGTCATTGTGAAGATTAAAGAGCAGCCTCATTTCAAAGCCAGCCAGGAGTTTAAGAAAATTACACTTTGAGCCCATCCTCCTCTTGGTTTGGTTTTAAGTCATAGAAGCAAGGAAAGGTGTTTACTGATTTATTCAAGGAGCCCTGTGGGACTCCTCTTGGGAGGTGGGAAGGGCAGATATGTGAGCCACACTCCTTGCAGCCTCACCTCAAGAAGCTTAGGAGCTAGTTGTCCTGCTGTAGAAATAAGCCAATTTAACAAATTGGGAGTATAAGGTCTCTCTTTTTCTCTCTCTCTCAACTCTTATAGGAACCTCTAATCTTCTATACAACTTTTCAGCAACTTTGCAGATTTGATGCCATTTTTTTGTAAATTGATGATCTCTCTTGTAAAGATAATTACAAATACAGGGGATAGGAAGTAGGGAAGGAGAAAGAAACAATGCAGGAGTGGAGTTTTGCATTGGACCCTACTAACATCAATGGGAGTAGACTGGTGGTTTACTTGCAGAACTGCTTCTGGGAGAAGAGAGGATCCCTGGCTAGATATCTTTGAGACTAACAGCAGCTGCTTTGAGGTGTGGAGCTAGGGGTCTACAGCTCCAGGTTACATAATCAGGAAGGCAGTGAATACTTGCATGGAGACCACCTTGGAGAAGCAGATGGGGAGGGAGCCTCTCTGTGTACTCACTGTGACAAAAATGAATTTGTAGACATTTTGTTGGAGCTCTCATTGGGGGAGGACCTGGCAAGTTTCTGGAGAGTCCAGAATGATAAAGATAAGTGGGAGTTAATTATGTGATTCCCATCACTATTAATTTAAGATGTATAAAATACCATTGTTGGACTCTATATAACTTGGGCTCATTATTCTGCGTGAAGTTTGAATTGATCATAAAACATATTTTGAGATTTTTTCACTACTCTCAACTGCAGGCTCTCTAACCCAATATTTTCTATGAAGTCTTAAGTTTCTAACCCTGAGTTTTAGGAGTTTCCTGGATTAATTCTTATCCCATGTTTTCTTACATTCGAGGAAGGAGTGTGAAGTATTTACTCTGAGAAATTGCAAGATCCAGGGAGGTTTTCTGAAATTCCTGTGCTCTCTTGTGTTTACCATAAATCTGAGACAGTGATATGATCAGCAAGCTTATTTATGTCTGAATACAAAACACGAATAAAATGTAAGCAGAGCAGTCTCCTTTTCTAGCATCTCCCATCATAGATTGAATATGATTGTCACAGCCATGGTGGACAGTCTGCCTACTACCAGATATTGATTAGTAATTTAGTTTGCAGTAAATTGTTCTCTGTACTAACATTTGCATCTCCTTCCTAAAAAATATGCTTCTACCTTCAGCTTCCTCTCCAATGTCATTTGAAGACCGTACCTGGCCAGCAAATAGGAGCTCCCTCTCCCCTGCTTTCCAGAAAACGAGTCACTTCGGCAAAGACGCATAGCTTAGGGTTTCCACGCTGCTCTGAAATGACACCCAGATTGCAGGTCACGCCATAGACTGTCAACATAAAGTGTGTGTTGGCACCAATAGGATGACTCCTCAGGAAGTGATCACTTTAAAAATGTATGATGAGTACCACTGAATTAAGACAGATGGGCTGATTTGTGTTATTCCTAAAATAACTGGCAAGTAGGTGTTTATCTCATTTTACAACAGGACAAAATTGCTTTTGGAGTGATTCATTTGTGATCCCAGCTAAGCTGTACTATTAATTTACTTTACTTCTGACTGGTGTATTTGCCTCAGTATTTATTGTGTTTCCCATCAGTATTGTCAAACTGTGGTGCTGCTGTGACACCTCGACATTTGCATTTAGATTATGGGGTTATGGGTTAGCATTGCAAGATAGTGTATCCAGCTCTCGTTTGGTTTTTGAAGGTGGTATTCACAGCCATTTCTGACATCTTTCCTTGGGTTCTGCACGTAGAAAGAACCCTGATGATTATTATCACCCTCCAATAGGTTCTCCTGCCTCTCATCTTTCCCCGTCCTGTCACACAGTCTCAATACTCTTGCTCCAGTAAACTTTTTAACATGCAAATCTGATTCTGTCATAGCTCTTTTTTTTTTTTTTTTTGCCAACTTAGATTCCTATAGGAATCAAGCTTAGCAAAGGCATAAAACCGAAACCGCTAGGGTATGGTGCGGCCTATAGAAACAAGGAGAGCACACTCCATCTGAAAAGAGCAATGCTACTCCAGCAAATGGAAAAGTCAGCCCAGCTTCTTAGGTGAAGTCAGAGATCCACGTTTAAGCAGAATGACTTGATTTTGAAAATCTTTCACAGGCTAAAAAAATTGCGTCTGTGCCTACCTTTGACTTTGAACCACTGACTTATATTTACCCACTGGTTCCCCATTGGACCTCAGAATAATGTCCAAACTCTTTAGCATGGAATATGCAACTCTTTTTTTTTTAACCACAGTTCTGACAAGAACGATGGTGGAATATGCATCTCTTGAGAATTGGGGCTTTGTCTCTTTGCTTTTTTCTGCCTTACACTCCATCCATGCTACTATTCACAATGAATAAGGCTATAATAAAACCTTCCATGATACAATGTGTGGGTTCCAAAAAAGTCAACTGTGTAAAACAAGGGAGAGGGAGCATTAGCTGCGAGGTGCAGGACATTACGGGGGAGGCCCTCTACAGCTAAGCTCTTGGGTTTCAGGGATCTTGCTGCAGGATCCAAATCCATCCAGTCCCATCTGTAGTTTGGTACCACCTGGTGGCAGAGGTCTGTTCTGGCTTAGTTGTTGAGTTGAACAATTTTGGTTGGCCAGGACTTTCAGGATAGCTGCAGTGATTCCAGGAATCTAGCTAGTTGTCATTGATTTCATTGGCTCACTCTGGAGCAATTGGGTTGGGAGAATACTTGACAAGTGGGGACCCACTTTCAGCCTCTCTTCCATGGGCATGATCACCATGTGCGTGTGCTCGTGCACACACACACACACACACACACTCAACAGAACTTTAGCCTTCCCCATTTGAGAACTGGGGCTAAAGAGAGGACAAGAGCCAATTCTAAATTATGCCCATATTCACATGATTGCATGACATGTTATCCTGGGGTCTTCTTGTATCTGTAGTTCCTCAAATTGCCAGCACCTTTTTGCATTTAGCCTCTGGGCCTTTCTATGGGCTGTTCTCTCTAGTGGTATCACTCTGGTTCCTTCCTCTTAATCATTTAGGATTCAACTCCTATTCAGTCACCTCCTCGAAGACGTCTTTAAGCCCTTAGTTGGAGTCAGATACTTTCTTTTCAGAATTCTTAATTCATCTGAACAACTTATCACATCTCTCTAATTGGTATGTCCCATTTCCATGTCCCAGGCTAGTTCTGAGTTGCTCGGAGAGCAGGGACCCTGTTCTCCATACCCATTTCATTTTCTCAGTACCTTATGGCACTCAGTAAGTGCTCATTAAATGTGTGCTGAATGATGGGATGAGTTAAAATAAAGTGTAGCCAAATGGCTGCAGAAAAGTTTACTCAGTAAGAGTGAAGCAAAATTTATGTAGATCTCTCTCTCTCTCTCTCTACACACACACACACACACACACACACACACACACACACACACACACACAACATGCATACCCACACACAGAGGGGCTAAGAAGTTAGAGCACCTTCCTGTCTACCCTATCCACCAGTGACATTATTCTGCATTTTAGTTTTTCTCTAAACTTCCTGGCCCAGAACAAAGTGCTCCATGAGTGAGTTCTTTCTTGCTGCTTCCTGGCTTGGCCTGAAGTCAGATGCAGCAGAAAAGAGCCTCACAAATAGGTCTGCTCTCACCAGCTCGCCAGCCAAGTTGTGAAGACCTGATCTGCTCGTTGAAGTTCTAGGCACACTGTCACCCCGAACCCAAACCCTTTGCTGTCCACTTCCCCTATTCCCCTGTCTCGTGTATTTCTATTTATCCAGCTCATCCCTTTCTCTCTCAACTTTTCCACTCCCTTTGAGTCAGCATCAGTGACGTGCTCTTCCCAGTCACTTCGAGTCTTGCATCTTGCTAAAATGAGGTTCTCAGGAACAAAGGGAACTCGAGTTCAGGGTTAAGATGCTAAAATCAGATTGTTCTCCTCTGGCAGTAAATTGGTATGCCACGCTCACCACTGCCGCAGATAAAATTAACCATGCGTTGAAATCATTGCAATAGGCAGTGTCATCAAAGCTTATTTGTAATGAAAATATGATGTTTCAAACCTAAACTCAGGAGTATAATGAATGTAGGACCATATGTTCCCCTCCCACGTAGGGCTGCAGAGAGGAGATGCTATTTAAAATATATAGCTGTGTATGGAGCTCGTGGTTTCCTCTGCATTCCTCTCCCCTGGTCACCTGTGGTTGTCCAGAAAGTGTGGAGGCTGGGTCTCAGGTGCCTAGAACTGGCAGGAGTGGCTCCTGGGTTCAAGAGGGTATGGCGGGGGTCTCCGGCTTGATCAGCTTCTCTCATTCAGTGGTACTTGTTCAGTCCTTGGTAATCTTCGTGTGGTTGCTACTCTCCCCCTAGCAGTTGTGTCTGGAAACTCTTGCAACGAGGAGGAGGAGCAAAGAAAGACCAGATGGAGACCCTAGTGAGCGTGACCCTTGAGAACTGTGATCATGCTCAGAGGTTCCTGAGGGCAGGTTTGGCAGTGTTCTAACTTGTCTGAAAAACAGGAGTGGGAGAAGTCGCCATTCAAATAGCTGGGAGCCTGTATACTCCATAGCCTTTTCCTGGCCAAAGCTGGCTCTCTGAAGAGGCTGGTCACTGTCACTGGACTGTGAGCTCTGGTTACCCTAGTGGCTTGGACTTCTGCTCTGGCCCCACTGGAAGTCCCTGTGGTGTGACAGAGAATCCTCACAATAACCTTGCCAGGCTTTTATTACTACCCCTGTTTTTCAGATGAGGAAACCGAGAGGTTACGGAGCTTGCCGGAATGGCGACTAGCAAGATGAATCACTCTGTGCTTGTTGCTGTTGGAGAGAGAAAAGCAGCTGAGCAGAGAAGTCCAATTACCTTGCTTTGCCATTGTCTTAGTCCACAGGCTGTTATAATAAAATAGCATAAACTGGGCAGCTTATAAACTACAGAAATTTATTTCTCACAGTTCTGGAGGCTGGGAAGTCCAAGATTAAGGCAGACTCATTGTCTGGTGAGGGACCACTTTCTAGCTCATAAATGCTCATAGCCTTCCTGCTGGGTTCTCATGTGGTGAAAAGGGGAAGGAGTCTCCACAGCCTCTTTTATGAGGGTACTAATCCCTTTCCTGAGGTCTCTGCCCCCATGACCTTATCACCTTCCAAAGACCCCACCTCCTAATACCATTGTCTTGGGAGTTAGGGTTTCAACTTATGAATGTGGGGAGACACAAACATTCAGACCATAGCCGCCATTTAATAGCTGTAAGATCTATTGCAAGTTACTTGCTCTCCCTAGATCTTCATTTCTTCATCCATAAAATGGGAACGGTGTTTATCTACAAAGTCTGTATGGGGATTAAATGAATATTGCATGTAGAGGACAGGAATCAGTACCTAATAAGTGCATAATAAATCTTGGTTATGAATATTATGCCGTTGTCTCTGCCAGGGTTCGCAGAGTTACTGTCTTCCTGCTGTCTGTGAACCATCTCTAGCCACATCCCTGTCAGCCAGCCTGACTGGGAAGGAACCAGATGGGGGCTTCTCTCTTCATCCATCCTTCCATGATGTCCCTGGGACTTGGAGTTTGGGAAACAGACAGACCCAGGTTCAGATTCCACTTATCAACTGGTTGAACTCTGGAGCCTCAGTTTCCTCACTATAAATTAATAACACTAGTGTCTACTTTAAAAGAGATTTATGCAAAGATTACATAAGACCAAATATGTAATGTTGCTCATACATCGTAGACATTTTATTTGTGCCTGTAAGATTCTTTTTGTTTCCTCCTCTACCCTTAGCTGCCTTCCTGTACTACTTAACATTATTCTCGGGCCTTGTAGAGCATCATCTGTCCCAGGGATATTTGTAACTTAAGAAAATAATTTATGATGGCTAATAAAGCTTTTAAGACTCTAGGACTAAGTTTCAGGCAGAAGAATTTCAGGCACCTTTTATAAGTATAAGACAATGATTTTGGAGGTAGGAGTCTGCAAATAGGGAGTGGGTTTTTGGGGAGGGTGTGGGTAGAGAGTGGCTTACACCGTCACTCACATTTCAATTCATTCTGGAGTGACTGCATTCATTTATCTTCGTTTATTTTTTGCTGCCTTTTTCTATTAAAGTATGCAGCACATTTTTCAATTAAAATCCTCCAATCAGTTAATTTATAAAAATAAGAAATCTTTATAAGTTTTTTGTGCCACGTGTGTTTAGTATATTATTGTAACATTGGGCAGGCCTTCAGCTTTTCTCTAGGCTTGTTAAGGTAATGAGGTGCAAATGAGGAAGCGACCATCTCTGGTCCCACTTTGGATGCTAATTTGATATCCTGACAGTTTGTCTGCTCAGTTGCCACAGAGAAGGCCCCTTATCTTTCTCTCCCGTCCGTTTTTACAACTGAGAAATTGGAAGAACAATTCCTGCCTTCTAAAACCAGGTCTTTCGGGTCTGGGGAAACAGTTAATATTTGAGAAACATTCCAAGTGTGCTTCTGGTGACAGGATGGCACTGAGAGCCAAAGGGCCCCTGCTCTGGGCTTGATTCTTAGCGCTTAGATGGAGAGGTTTTGTGATCCAAAGGTGGGGGCAGCATTTTGGGGAAAGAGGAGGAACGTCTCCCTGTCTCATCTTCATTTTGATCAAAGGTCTTTTAGGAAGGTTTCCTGACAAAAGAGCCTCCTTCACTGTGTAAGGAAAGCAGGCTCACCATCCCACTTTATGTTGAGGCAATGCAAAACAAAGTCCCTCCCCAATGACTGCCTGATAAAGGAATAAATTGACTGTACAAGGTGATGCGTTTGATAGGTCATTCTGGCCGAGGCACTAGAAACACCTTCTATTAAGAACAAAATGAGGACAAATTTGTTATGCACCTTTTGTTATTTTTAGATTGCATTGACTTTTTTTTTTTTTCAGGTTGGAGCCTATTATTCTGAACTTCCTAATAAACAGCAGTGACTTAGAAAACGTTTCATTGTGTTGACCTCCACTTAGTTTTCTATGCAAGTGGAAAAAAACTATTTCAGAGGACCAATCAACACTTTAAATATCCCATGTGTTCAGCTTATAAATAAATATCACATCTATTCAGCTTATAAATAGATGTGGATATGGCTTTTGAGTATATTTTTATCAGCCTGTATAAGGGTAAAGGGCGTATTTAAAAAATATATATATAGTCTCTATATTTATCTCTTTCTAGAATGGAGGAAAATGGTTCATTTAAGAACCATTGTGGTTCTAGGGATCACGTGGTTGCTAAAATGTTAAAACTGAGTAGTGTTCTAAAAATAACAATATTCTACTGTGGCTTGCCTTCGGTGAGCACTCTGTGTAGGGCAATTAGACAAAAATGATATTCCATTGCTGTTTTCCTGTTTAGCAGAGGGCAGTGACCAGGAGTTGAGCTAAAAGTGTTTGCAGGGCAAGGAAAACTCCACAAGGAGATGCATAGGTTGGAGCAGCACCTTCTAACTTTTGGGTTTTTTTCTTTTAATTTTCTTCAAACGTTCAAACTGTAGAAGGGTGGGTAGCGCAGCTGTTCTTTGTAGCTCCTCCTCTGGCAGGCTGACAAGAAAATCAGAGCTGCTGGAGTCCCTGCCTTGGCCCATAAATAGTGGCAAAGTGCTTGGTTTTGAAATGCCTGTGTAGCTCATTGACCGCACGTTATGGCTGGGATGCTAATGGTTTATGTGGCCTGCAGGTGACAGGAAGATTTCTGTAGGCAGGGCTTTGTTGTAAATTCAGTCTGCCATCACCTCCTACGGATCAGAGGTGGTTTCCAAGTGATCACTGGCTTTTTGAGTTACGGCGAGAGGAGCCAAAATGAATGATGGGTTGGCCTAACACAGCTGTTGCTCTTGTCGTGTAGAATTCCAAAGGAAGCATAAAAGAAGATTGTGCTGTGGAGATCTGGGAATTAGAAATGAGGCCCAGCTTGTGTGACAAAGTAGGGACTTTTGTGAGGATGCCGTACAAGAAATGCTTAGAACTTTCAGGTTACTATTCCCAAACTGCCGTGGACATGAGGATCATCCATCCGACGCGTATTGATCTTCCTTGTTACTAATTATTATTAATAGCAATTATTTCTTGTTCCTGTAAAGAACTTTGGCTCCACAGGGTCCCTCTGTCATCTGGTGTTATCCTCATATCAAGCGGCAGATATTAATGGAAGGGGCAGCGATCTTTCCAGGGGAGTCCCTGAGCTCTTTTTGTAAGTGTCAGTGTGTGCCTGGTGCTGTTGAAAGTTAATTGGAAAGACATGGTTTTTTTTTTTTTTTTTTTTTTTTTTTTTTTTTGCCTACTAGAAGAGTATGGGCAAGAGAGGCGAAACTGCAAATGCTGAACTTTTAGTAGCTTCCACTAGAAGGCCCTTTGAAAATAAGGGAAAAAAAGAGCACAAGTTTTTTTGTTGTTGTCTGTTGCTCTCCTCTGCTCTAAAAGAAGCGATGTTGATATCAAAACAACAGCATCATCCAGCAACCGTAGTTTGTTCCTGGCCTTGTCCTAACTGGAACCTCACCTGAATTCCTTCACCGAATGGTCACAGCCACCAGACAGTGTTGGTACTCCTGTTAGCTCTGTTTCATCGAAGAAGAAACCGAGGCACAGAATGATCTCAAGGCCATGAAGCTGGTAAAGTCACCGGCAAGATGTGAATCCAGCCATTTGGGCTTCTTGGAAAAGTATAAAGCTCTCTGTTGATGGGATATTATTACTTTGGGATTTCAAAAGACTTCTGGGAATTCCCTTGCTCAGTACAAATGTAATCCTGTCAGGGGAACCTAATATATATATTTTCCAGTGATTTTTGTTTTTTTTGACCAACGTTACTGTGCATGCTTTTGGTCATTGTTTTTTTGTTGTTGTTGTTTGTTTTTAAACTTTGTGACGGTCAGGAGAGAACCCAGTTGGGGAATGCAGCACAGTTATGAGACTGGACTCCCCCAGGGTTATTAGGAACTCTGTACCAAAGGACGTAACTGAATCTTTTAACATACGACGAGCAATGCTGTGGCGTAGGAGATAGACAGGGTTAGGAATTTGAAGGTCTGGATTTGAGATGAAGTTTTCACAGAATCCAGTCTGAGCTTTAGTTTCAGCCCTTGTTACATAGAAGCCATGATGCCGTCTTGCCTGTTTCTTCGTGTTCCTTGGTTCTTTGCTGAGCATGTTCTTGCTTCTGAGCCTTTGCATGTGCTGTTCCTTCTGCCAGGAATGCTCTTCCCGATCGTTGCATTGGGTGGTTGTCTCTCATTGTGCTCACAATCAGCTTCTAGAGGTGTGTTCTGAAACCACTTTATTAAAGGAACTGTCTTCCACTCTTAAGCCTCAAGTGAATTATATGTTTTTCCATATTCTTCATAGCACCTATTGCTTTTAGAAATGATCTTCTTATTTGCTAAGTTGTTGATTATCTGTGATCCCAAACACATAGAGTGGGGGCTCCTGAAAGTGAAACCGTGACCTGAAGGTCATGTGTCTATGGTAAGCTTATCAATAGGTGTGGGTATGGCATCTGAGTATATTTTTATCAGCCCGTGTAAGGGTAAGGGGTTAACTATGTAATTCCAAGTGCCTAGAACCAGTGCCCAGACAGGGCACTCAATGGATATTTGTTGACAGAATGAGAGAGAAAATAAATTAATGAGTTATCTAGTTGGATGGTTATCCAAGATAAAATAAACAAAAATCATATATACAAATTATTGTCAAAATCAGGCACAAACACAAGGAAAACAAGGGGCTGGATTTGCTTAGGATATTTAAATGCACCAGTGTGCTCTGCCAGAACATTTGCTTAGGTGGCTGCACAAGGTCTTTTCTCTCATCTGCTTGTGTCAGTTCCAATCACTGGAATGCAAGGTAACAGCTAACTTAGAATTAAAGAGTCTCTTCCCCCATTATCCTCACCATAACGCTGGAATTGAGTAAGTAAATTTCTTGGATGAGTTCTTGATTGGAATTGAATAAAAATCAATGTAAAGTGAAGCCCAAAGCCTACCTTTAGATCTTCCTTTAGACAAAGTTTCATGTCTCTGATCTTATCAGAGAGGAAGATCAAAGGGAGGTTGTGCTGGGTCAGTCTTTGGATAAGAGAGAAATGAAGAATAGCCATTAATGGTTTTCTAATACTTTGTCAGCATTAAAATGCTATGTCATTGATATATGAAAACAGTTGCATTTCTGGCGGCCATATGGAATTCTCATTTTACTGGGAGCTGGTCAGAGAGCTTCCTAGGTACGCTGCCATCTTGCATTCGATTTTAATGGGAATAATATAAAACCTGGTTGATAATGCTCAGAATCAGAAAACCCTCCAAACATGGGATAAACTTTCAAGATAAGATTAAATTTGAGATGTCTGTTTTTGCCTATCACATGCACAGTGATGTACGCCAGGGCACTCAGTTTTTTTCCAAGTCATGGGATTTTCCTAAGCATGTAGGACTGCCTTTGCTACCTGCCCTTTGCCAGAAAAATGTTTATTTAAATATTGTACCGTCCCCACAAGCACTTTTATTATTTACCGATTTAAAAAGATGACATCATTACTTTTCTTCTGAATTTTTTAAAGCGACAATTGTGCAATTAAATTACTGAATTCATTTATATTTAATTGTGCTTTTCGTTTTAATGTGCTATTGGACGACATTTCTTTCTGAGGCTGTTAGTTTTCCATGCAACATGGAGAATCTAAGGCTATATCAAGGAAATATATTACATGGGCAAGACAAAGTCTCATTAGTGTTATTTATAGCATGCTGAAACCTCATTAGGGGAAGGTATGCTGGATTCAAAAATGCATTACCGGGAACGCTTTATTTTTTTGTACTGGAGAAATTGCTTTTATTGTGTTTCTTTGTCACAAGCATAGTGGCTACTGGACATTTTGGTTTCTTAAAGTATGAAATAAATTAAGTTAGAAGAAAAGAGTAATTAATCCACTAGCAAATGTAGCCTCATCATATTAGTAGAATGGCCTACACACGATTCTAAGGAATTTCTATTTACCCACGCACCTTACCCTCCACTAACCATTAATTTATAACGTGTTTCACCTCAGGTAAAGAGCAATATTTTTCAGGGCAGTAGTTTGCATCTTAAACAGTAATAATGTGCTTTTAGTGCATTTTGAATCAGGGATGAGTGAAACTTGAGGTGCAAAGTCACAAATTGCCCAATTTAGGAAGTTCTGTTTGTTCTAATGTGAGCCATATATTCAACCCTGCGTAAATATCGTCCAGAAGGCATGTGGGAAGGCTGTAATTTGAGGCAAATGGGAACAAAAGGATGAGTCCCTGAGTTGTCAGACTCAGGAAGGAAACTCGTTTGGAGTGTGGAGCTGTCACCACTCACTTACCACACTGTCTGGTGAGGTGGAGCAAGGAGACTTGGGGCTATAGCAGTTAAAACTCTGCTTTTTCCAGACCTTTGCCTAGCTGCAGGGTGGGATAGTGAAAGTAATTCAGACCCACTCACTGATTTCTCTGCTCCATTACCATCCTGTCTGTAGTTGTTCATTGTCATCTGTCTTTGGGTGAAAGACCACAGCAGTTGGAAATAGTTTCCACTGGAAGATCCAGAACGCCCAGCTAACAGTGGTTTACTGTATCAGGTCATTTTTTACTTAACAGGAGCTAGGTTGTCCCAGGGTTTGTTCATTAGTTCAGCAACATCATCTGGAACCCAGGTTCTTTCCATCCCTCTTTTGTGTGTGTGTGTGTGATGGAGTCTCTCTCTGTCTCCCAGACTGGAGTGCAGTGGCCCGATCTCTGCTCACTGCAACCTCCACCTCCTGGGTTCAAGAGATTCTCCTGCCTCAGCCTCCAGAGTAGCTAGGACTACAGGCGTGCACCACCATGCCCAAGTATTTTTTGTGTTTTTAGTAGAGACGGGGTTTTGCCATATTGGCCAGGGTGGTTTCGAACTCCTGACTTCAAGTGATCTGCCCTCCTAGACCTCCCAAAGTGCTGGGATTCCAGGTGTGAGCCACTGTGCCCAGCCCCTCTTCTCTATTATTCTCAGCTCTTCCTCTTCATGTTTATTGCCACATGGTCTCAAGATAGCTGCCACAGCTCCAAGTATCACATCCTCGCACTAAGTGTTACAAGCAGAAAGGGAAAAGCCTTGTAAGGCTTTATTTATTTATTTTTCCCCATAGAAGAGAAGCTCCTCTCCCAAATTCTGCAGGCTTCCTAAGTTTCACTGGCCAGAACTGGGTCACTGGAACCCTTCTTTCCCTAAACAAATTTCTAACAAAGAGCAATCAAATGATCAGGATTGGACTAAGGCATGGAGAGGGATCCCTACTCACTAAGATCAAGGGTTCTCTATGCACAGAGAAAGTGGGGCTATGACTGTCAGGCAATGAATACCCAATGTTTGTTGTCTCCCTTGTTAGCCACAAAGCAATTTATAAGATAGTTTGTGCACAGTAAATATTTCTACTAGTTGCACTTGTGATCACTCTCTCTGGGCCACAATAAAGGAGGTTGTTCTCATCTATCCTTTCTATTTCCATCCATCCATCCAGCCCTCCATCCACGCATCCCTCCACCCATCCATCCATCCATCTATCCATCCATCCGTCTCTTCATCTACCTACCCATCTACTGAACATTTGAAGCATGGCTACCACTTGCTGGGTACATATCAATTGTTTTGTAAGATAGAGAGATAGATAACTCAGACATGGATTATGCTCTAAAAGGAACTCTAATACATTTTGGAAATTATATATATGCCCAAGTCATTGTAATTAAAGAAAGAAAGTGTATACCTGGAAGTTCAGAGGTGGGGGAATCAGGGAAGATTTCTGGAATAAAATGGGATTTGAGCATTTCATATCTATCTAACATCTATATTAAACACAGTAGCCCTTTCTGCAGCTGTCTCATTGAAAGAAATTTCCGTGATTCTCTCAGGAGTTGTTTTTGACAGCTTCTCTTGCCCTGGCTTCCTGTAGCTGTCAGTGACACATCTAGCTGTAGCGTGGTCTCTGATTGAGAAAGAAGTGGTGATAGGGCAAGAGATGGGTCTTGACGTTCTTTTGCCACCCTTGATAATGAGCACATTTAAATTTGTGGATGAATTGGGTGGCTGGTTTTGATGAGATTGCTATTGGAATTATGTCACCAATGACTTCAAGTGATGCATCCAGGGCGAGATCACTACAGCAAAAAGCAGGAGAAGAAAAAGAAATCATCAACCACATTAACGGTGATTAATGATCTTGGCATTGATGTTGTCTATTTCTTTTTTCCTCTTGGAAGCAGATAGCCCTGTATTTGGCTACATTTCCAAGACAAAATGACATAAATAACTCCTAGGTGTACATCTACAAATGGCCTACTTGCCAACTTAGTCTTGATGTCAGAAACCGTTTAGGGCAGAGGGGCAAACTTGAGGCTTATGGTAAAATTCAGCCTGCTTCACATTTTTTAGGGTGTACATGGTGTTTTAAAAATAAAGAAATGTAAAAAAATATTCAGATTTCTGACTTTTCTGTAAAAAATAGAAAAATGTAGAAAGTCTGGGTCCACATTCCCACAATGCAATAACTAACTGAAGCTAAGAAGCCCCAACTTCTTTAGATAAGGCATGTCCTCTTCAGTTTGCCACAATCACTACCATACCTTACTGTCTTACATTGGCACTACTTGAGTCATTTATATTCCTTGACTGACAATGAAAACTTGGGAGTTTGTCATTCCTGACTTAGAGGTTTTAATTCATATTTAGACAAAGCAGAATGGACAAACTTTACCTATTTAGAAATCATTCTACTTCTCTAATCTTTCCTCAGAGCAAAGCCTACTATTGTCTTCCAAAGCCTTTATTCTATTGTTTGTTTATTTTGTCTAAAGTCAAGAATAACTTCATATTTGACTTGTTAATAGTTCTGTTAATAACGTGTTGACATTTCGGTTAGTTGTAAATGAAGTAAAACTATTTGGGCAGAGTTAATCTAGCTAAGTGTAAATTAATATGTTTCTTCAGAGCTATGTATGTGTGGCTATATGTGTGCACGTGCACATGTGTGTTGACTGTCCCCACCAGGAGCCATTGTAGAAGGCAATTAACTCTTTCAAGAAGTATCATTAAACAATCTCAAGTGGCTTGAAAGAGTTAACCCACCTCCTAAGCATGCAATTAGTTTCTTTGGGGCGCTACAATTTACAATCTTGGAAAATTTGGTTGAATTATTGTGGCTGTTACTACTGCTGTTAAATAGTAGTAATAATGGATTTATGTAGTACCTTGACACCACGGAGCTAAAAACAATTACATTTAAATATCAATTTAATTTAATGTGAAACCATGTTTTGTCTAATCATTGTAGCTAATTGCCATCCTTTAGAAGCAGTTTCCACAACATTTTTATTAACAATCTGGTAGCAAGTTAGTTGTTTGGAAGTTTCTTGCAGGAAGTATCATGCAGTGTGAATTTATGTGTGTCAAAAAATATCTTTTTAAATGTATTTACTAGCTATGTGTATATAATGTGTGACCTACTGAAGATTAGAAGCATCAGTAGAGAGAACATGTCTTTGAATCAAGTATGTCTGGAGAATGTTCATGAGTCTGAGATGAAGGCTTCAAATAATGAAGTCAATATACACAACAATGAAGAAAGAAAGCTGGCTCTCCCACTCATTTCATCAACTAGGAATCTCTATTAACAATCAATAGGTGTTTAATAAATACACAGAGTTCAAACAGTATTGTAATAAGTAACGTTTGCAATAACCTCCCTAGGGCAATGCAAGATGTGTGACCTCAGAGTAACAACAAAGAGAGATTAAATATCTTAAAATGCCTTCTCCGTTTAGCTGCTAAAATAAGAAATGATCAAAAAGTCAAAGTCAGTGTGAAATAAAACAGTATTTAAGTTATTTATGTAGAATGACCTACCAGAATATCTAGTACTGGGCTTAAAAGTCAGAAGGCCTGGTTTTCAGACATGTTTCTTTCATCTTTTTAACTGTAGGACCTTAAGCAAGATACTAAACATTTCTGAGCCTTTTTCAGCTTCCATTTTGAAAATGAAGATAGATATAACGTATATCTCATTGGGTTCTTGAGAAGTTTAAGATGATGAATGTGTTGAGCTTGCATAGTGCTGGGCACATTGGAGATGTTTAATGTGCTTGTCAAGTGTTAGTTCTCTCTCCTTTTACATCAAGAAAAACTTTTTTTGCACCTTGTATGTTTGGAATATTCCAAAAATGGCCATTATTGTACCAAGTTCATGAAAAGGACCTCGTTGTTTTTACTTGTGTTTCTTGCCATGTCCCCAGATGCCTATTTGGCTACCAACACCTGGGCCTTCTTTCCTTTTGATTATTTTCCTGTTGATCATTTGGTGATCCTTCTTGCAGAGCTGGGGTAGGAGTTGGTAGAGTAGGAGCTGAGACTTTTAAGTCCCACAGCACTAAATTAAGTGATTTAGACAGGTGTTTGTTTAGTATGGCAATTCAGGTATCTATCTGATTTCATCTGAGTTGCTCAGGGCAACCTCATCCTAAGAACCACAGGTTGAGATATTTGTAAGTGAAGCGTAACTTATTGAGCTCTTAAGTTAAAATCTGGTGGTGTTTTAAACTACATTTGGGTCATCTCCATACACAATGTGTCCATTGATCTTCTTACCTAAGGCTAAGTTGGGCTCGAAATGGGTAGGGTAGACCAGATGGCTAGGTGAGGGCACTGGAATTCAGGCCAAGGAGTTCAGGCTTGCTGTGGTAGACAGCTGAGCACTGGAGCAGGGCAAAGAAGTCATGTGGAAGAAAGTACAGTCTGGTCTTCACCTGTAAAAAGATGGAGAGCTCAGAGGGCAGAGTCAGAGACCCCTGCTGGAGGATGGCTGCCGGGGGTTCCTCCTCCCCTCATGGCTCACTTCCTCTCTAGGCTCCTGGGGCTTCTTCTCTACCTGCTCTGTGGGGATGCTGAGCCCATCTGCAGCAGCTGGAGGAGAGGATCTTGGCCCTGCTCCATCACTTCTAAGGAGGCAAAGGTAGACCACGGAATTCATTTTCAAGAACACATGCCTTGCCTTCCTGCCCTTCATCCTTGAACTTGTTCCTCCTTCCTAGCCCTTTGCTTACACCCGTGGGGAAGCCTAGGAAGGGAAAGTGGTGTGGGACACTCCACTACTCAGGATCTATTTTCAAGGTCGATTGTGGGGATCAATAATTGAACAGTGAGTTTTAAATATGAAGTGCCATATAAATGCTAAATAGACTTGTAATTGATGGGGACTCTAACATTTCAGATGCCATAAGTTGGGATGGGAATGAATAGATATGAAGGCTTATTCCATAAATACCATGATGAAGTAATACATTCATTTGTTCAACAAATATTTATCCAGTGCCTCCTAGGAGCCAGATATTATGGAGGATGCTAGAGATACAAAGTGAATAACCACAAAAATAATGCTGAGCCTCCTTCCCACCCACCCCCCAATCCACAGAAGTTGCATTCTGATGGAGAGAGGTGATAAGCAAATGGGTAAAAGTATATGTACATAAAATGAAATGGTGTTAAGTGCTATGGAGAGAAATAAAGTAGAGAGGGGTATAAAGAGTTGGGGAAATGTGAAATTTTAAATAAGGCAGACTTGACAAGGCCTATTGTGAGCCATATTTTAATAATTATTACCAATAAGTTTAGATTTTCCGAATGAAAATCAATTTCAGCCTAGGGTAAAGAATGCCTTTTCTGTTACCTACATATCCTTTCTAGCGATGACATTTATGGTCTCAGGTGTGTGTGTGTGTGTGATTTTTATAGCTCCCACATTAGGATTTGTTTTTACCAACATTTCCAAGGTCCAAAAGTTCACTAGTACTTTTTTCTAATTCTTTCTAGTATTTTAAACCTTCCTCTTCCCATCTTTTTCTCTCAACACATCCTTTTTTTCCCCCTAAGTTTAGCAGCATCTTCTGGCCAAAGTTACTGCTGTATGTGCTCCCAGAAATTCAAATTCAGTGAACCTTGGGAACTCATGGATGAACCCCAGGCTCCACTGGGTATTCATGAAAATGTGCACAGCTGTGACTTACTGGTCAAGAGTCCAGGCTCTGGATTCAGCACTGAGATCTTGTGCAAGTTATTTCATCTTTCTGGGCCTCAATTTCCTAATCTGCAGAATGGGGATAATGATTCCTCCTGCAAAGAGCTGTGTTGTGAATTCAATGCGTGGTCCATGGATGGACAGGATACAGCACATTGTCTAACCTATATGTAATAGGCTCAAGAGATGTCAGGTGCCCACCTCCTGATTTTCTTCTCATTCTGAGTATTGAAAGATAATTAGTATACTATTATTATCTTAGAACTAGAGTGGATTGTGGAAATTATTTGGCCTAATGGTTTTAAAATTAAGAAAATTATTTTTTAATCAATAGAAGAAACCCTAGTTTTTCCCAGTGAAATTCAGAAAAGAACACTTGTACATAAGGAAGATAATTGGGATTAAGCTTGTTGAAATGGGAGCAAGATGTCTGGATACTCTCAGCATATGTCCCTCGAGACCTCAACCATCTCTTCTCTCCCAGGCACACCCTCTAAGGTGCTAAGCTAACCAAAGCAATTTAGGCATATGGGAAAGAGACTGACTCTAATCTTCCCTCAAAGGCTGTGCTTCCTCAAATTCTCTTTGTAAACAGTCAATCACAACTGCCTTCTCCATAGAAAAATTTGAAGTAGAGAACAGTCTTATCCCACCTGCTCTATTTCCTTCACCTTTTGTGTTCTATTGAATTTTTTCCTTCCAGTGTCACCAGTGGCTGTCTACTTGGCAGACCCAATGAATTTTTCATCCTCTTTGATCTCTATGCAGCTTCTGCAATTGACAGTCTCATCCATTCTGAAACTCTATCACCCTGAGTTTCCATGATCTTATAGCAAGGCCCTGAGGCCAATCACCCTTTCTAAATGATAGCTTTGATTACTTCACTCCCTCTCTCAGAAGTTCTCCATGGCTCCCTATTGCCTGCAGAACCAACTACACATACTACAACTGATATTCAAGGCCCTTCATAATGTATCCAGTATTAAGCTTTCCTTTAAACCTTAAATTTTGTGACTCCCCTAGATTATTGTCTGAACCTGCTCTGCACCTTCCAAATTGTGTTTTTGAAGCTGAGAAGGCCTACTTATAGCTGGGGAAAAAATAAGGCTGGTAGTAAAGATGTGAAAGAGAAAAGACTATTTCATCTGGACCTGGTAAGGTGGGTCAGATTGAAAATAATAAAGTTGACAGAAAGAACCTGACGCACTCCCTGCCATTCATTAAGAGTCTTGGAGTATGTGTCTTTGTCAACCCTACTAGATGGAAGTCATTTGAAATCAGGGATCAATGTGTTATTCATCTTCAGAGCTACTATTGTACCCAACTCACAACTCGGTTCATCATAATCTTCAACAAATGAATGCACAAAAGAAGAAATGAGTGACTCAATTTGAAGTCTAGAAAACTTTAAAAAGTTACACAAGTGAGTATAGTCTATTAATTAATAGATTCAACCATTTGCAAAATGAAAAGTAATATAGGAATGTGCTTTTATTATCCAATTTCCTAATGTGTTTTTGTGTTTATAAATGATGCAATTATGCTATTACAATGTATTTGTGTTCATTAATAATTTTGTCAGAGGAAAGCCAATGCCCTTTTGGAATTATTTGTATATCTGGCCTTTCTATCATGGCTTTTCCAAAGGAAGGTATGTCAGTTATTTTTTTGCCAAATAATGCTATATCACAAAGCACTCTAAAACTTAATGGCTTGAAGCAACCACCATTTATTATTGCTCATGATCTAGGGGTTTTCTGTGCAGTTCTGTGGCTAGGCCAGGCTCTGCTTATCTCAGCTGGGCTCAGTCTTGCATCTGGGCCAGCTGGTGGGTCAACTGGGGGCTGGCAGGTCATGTGAGCAAGGATGCCCTTGGCTTTGCTTTAAGACTATTGACCGAAGCAAGGGATGAGGCACCTTTGCCACAATCTATTGGCTAAAGCAGGGGACAAGGCAGCTGAGATTCCAAGGGTGGGGAAATCAACTAAACTACCTCATATGGTGGGAGTCATTGCAGAGTCACGTGGCAAAGGAAATAGATACAAGGAGGGACAGAGAATGGGGGACTTCTTTGTAATCAGTCTGCTATAGAAGGTCTACATGCTTCTTTAGTTTCTCTTGAGATTAAGAAGGAAACTAGGGAAGATTCTTGAAAGACCCTGGGCTTCCTTTTTCTGTTGAGGCTCAAGTTGCTACTTGAAGGTGCTCAAAGTGTTGCCATTCGACCTGCCCCAAATCAGGTTCAATTCTTTAAAACCTAATTTCATATTCTGTCCTTTTCATGCCCTCTTCGTTTCTTATCTTCTAGCCCAGGCAATGATAGATCAGTTGATTTGTTGCCTTTATGTCTATAATGAGTATAGAAGAAAAAAAGACATTGGGAAGTTCATAGGAAACGATACGTGGAGAAACTTAAAGGAGGCATCTTTCAATTTGCCTCTTTCTGTGCTTGTTTTATTAAAGGCAAAATCTAGAAGAAAATAAAATCTGCGGGCATCTTTTTTGACTTGGGCAGGATCTGACTAGGTGTGTGAGGGCATCTGGGGGTGGGGAAACGAATGGAAGTGCTGAGCTGGGGTATTGGAAGGCACCAGAAAGAAGGGACTGATCAATAGCTATTTTTCAACTGCGTAGCATAATTTGTGTCAGGCTGCTGAAATGAGTTAGTGCTTCATGGTTAATGACTGTGAGCACATTCCTTTATCGCAGCACTCTCCAAAATGTTTGCCGTCAACAATTCTAAAAGGCTGTGAGTGACTCACAGCCAAAGTGAGTAATGCACTGGAACTTCGTGAGCTGGGGCCTCTTCTCCGAAAACCTTCCCCTTGGACACCATGTCTCTGTATTTACATCTCCGGCTTGGCTGCTCCTCAAATCATCTAGTCTTCTTGCCATCTTGTTTGGATATCACTCTCCTTTCAAGCTTCTTTTCCTTTATTTGGGGATTTCCTGGTTCCCCCACTCAACCCTTGCTTAGACTCTACACAAACACCATTCCTTTATTATAAAAGGATGGTCCATGGACCAGTAATAGAGGCATCACGGAGGAGCTTATGAGAATATAGAGTTCCGGGCCTCACTCCAGGCATACTGAATCAGAGTCTGCATTGAAACAAGATACCCAGAAGATCTGCGTGAACAGGAAGGTTTGAGAAACACAGGACTATTTCATAAACATTGATTTTCGCCCCTGCTATTTCCATTCCCTCACTGTTAACCTCCTCAGGCTCTTTTATCTCTTACCTTAGGTTAGAAAATACCTCCCCCTAGCTTTCCACCAAACTTGATGAGTGATCCCAAAGTGCGATGAGCTGCCCAGTCAAGGATTGAAATAAAGTCCCATTAGAAGAGTTGCTTTTTCAAGGTTGTGTATTTGCTTGTGTCATTGGAAACTGGTGGTGGCTGTTTTCTTCCTCTGTAACGTGGGATAAGCCATAAAGAAGTCTGAAAATTACACAGTTCTAAAAGCAGAGTCCACACTATCTTACCCTCACTGTGCTCTCGTGTTAATCAAGCCTTTCTGCCAGAAGAGTGGGTGCTGTATGTGACTCGAGGCATATTAGAAACATGTTCCAATGTAAATAGCTCCCACATGAGTGAGTTACATCCATTCATTGAGTGCCCACCTTGAACCTCGCGCCATACACGGGTGTTGTAGATTCACACTATGGTTTAATATGCACATCAGCTGAGTGAAGTATGATCCCCATTTTCCAGATGACGAAATTGAGGCTCAGGGAAGGGAAGTAAATTGCCCAAGGTTACACAGCTGGTGAACTGCAGTATTTGAAAGAGGCTGCATTTTTAAGTACTGTGTGATTTCTCCATCTGCAGATTCCTTTCTTTAGCTATAAAAGGCTTTTCCTCAGGGTTTACTGGGCATATATTTTTGGGGTGAGTCATTGCACCAAACTAATTGTTGACCTTCCTCCAAATCTGGACACAGGTATACAAACAGCCCCATTTCTGCTTTTGTCTTTATTGTCTGATTCACATGCTTCCTGCAGTTTGATGTTCCTTCTGATCCCTTCCAATGAGATGTCAACTCTCTCTTTGAATTGCGTTGCCCACGGTCCTCTGGAAGCTCTACTTCCTTGTGGAATTACCTGGCACCCACTCTAACAAGGACGGTCCATCCTTTGCTCCCCTCTTCTCCCTTTGCCTTGCCTGGCACTGTGCCTGGCAGATCACAAATAACACGTATTTGTTCAGTGAATTGAATCTGAGCTGATTTCTCTCTGACAGGGACCTTGGGAGCGTCAGAGCCCGAGTGGGGGAAAGGTAGATGACAGAGGAGCCTTTTTCCACACAGCCTATTTCGCACTTTTCACCAAGGACCTGCACAGATCTCTCTCAAAATACAGTCCACAAAGCACTGAAGCTGCAAGAAGGATGAATAGGAGATAGAGGATGTGATCAACCTCTATAGCCACCCGGGCCTGGCCTCCACAAAGGGGGGTGCCCACTCTACTCTTAAGGAGCTTTTGCTGCTTAAAACATCTCAACTAGGAAGAAAGCAGAAGACATGTAAAACTTCCTCTTGGAAAGCTATTCCGTCTTTGATTTTTCAGAATGTCTTCAAGTGATTTGAGTCTATTTTTAATACCTGTGAGACATGATGTTGTGAGGAGAGCTAAATATAGGGGCCACATCCCCCTTTCTTTTATTCATTGGCCTTAATCTTCCTAGGAGGAAAAGATAATGCACACGGTGTTTCACCATGGAGTGGTGACGTTTGGCCTGACGGGCCCGGCTGAAAGGAAATTCATAAATACTGTGTTGGAAATAAAGATAATGAATGGATGCTTTTTAGAGAAAACGTTAAGTGGGAGTTTATTTATGTTAAACCTCCCCTGTCTGCTGAAGACTGCGAGATAGTTCCTCTTGTTTTCCTAGGGGTCCTTTGGGGACAGCAGTCAGCCTGTGTTACTAGAGTAGGCTTCAGCACCCTACCAACAGCCTCCAGAAGAGCAGGACACTCAGCCAAAAATAACACACGGCATCAAAGCGGCAGCTATAATTCCGGTTCATTTTATACTGACGAGGCTTTTTTTTTTTTTTTTTTTTTTTTTTGGAAGAAGGCATTAAGCGCATCTTAAAAGCAAAACAACTTTGTGAGTACTCATTGGACCAGAAGGAGAGACTAGCGCTTCTTGCAGCAGCTGTGAGCCCGAGGGCTCTGTGTTGGAGGGCTCTGCTCTCTGTCCTGGGTGCTCTTTCGTGCCTGTCTGTATCCTACACACCTCCAGGCTCTATTGTTTCCATTTGTGTTGGGTAGACCTCTATATTATCAGCATCTGGGATGTGGCTTGCAGAAGTCCCTGAAGTGAGTCTTTAATCTGCTGCCAGGTGCCGATACCATCTTGAGTCTTTTGTTGAGGAGCTGATTGAGAAGGGAAGGCAGTTGAGAGTGTGGCTAATGGAGAGGGCTCTGGAACTACCCACTTGGCCAAGGCTTCCCCCTTTCAAAGCTATGAAAACTTTTGGAAGTTATTCTACTTTTCCATGCTTCGGTGTCCTCATCTGTAAAATGGGAATGATGGTGATCTCATACAGAATTGTGTAAAACATTGAAGCCCGTGGCATGGTGCAGCTGCTCAACGTTTTTGAGCCTCTGAGCTCATCCTTGTAACAAAGAGTGAGGCCAGAGCAGTTTCTGGCAAGGTGGCATGATTTCAAGCCCCTGGTTTGATATGTTTACTATGGCTTAACAACCATCTCCAGGGCAGACTTGGTTTAATTTGGTTTCTAAATCTGTTCACAGTCCTGATTTGCAGTGTAGTTTTTAGTAGGATGGCAGCCCGGCTTTCACTGGGAAGTTGTATCTACAAGTGTTGTATCTGTGCTCCATGTGGGCTGCCTTTCGGAGAAGAGGCCTCCCACTCTTTGCCTCCCTGCCGTTCCTCTATAAATAAGAGCAGCCCACAGTCCCTGCCAGGAAGATGGAACCTCAACTGGAAGTATTTGAGGATGTCTTCCAATGAGGTGGAAATCAAAAGTTCCCAGATAGCACTCTTTCTGCCCAAGTCCAAGAAATACAATCCCCACCTACTCCATAAGCCTTCTAAAAGATGTAGTTTTCCGTCTCTTTGCTGTTAAATACAATTTGGAAAGACTTAACATGTCAGCTACTCTGGGATTGTCCTACCTCCAAAGGGGACCCTGGAAGAAACAGGGCCTCAGGAGCTATTAGGTCAGAAGGACCCTTGTCGCCAAATTTCTCTGTTCATACAAATCAGTGACTGAAGTCTAGATGAGGAGAGTTTATTAACCTGTGTGGACATCAGTGTTACGTATTAGTCTGTGTGGACATAGTGTTGTGTAGGTATCCCTGGATATTTGGATTTGGAAATGAGCCTGAAAAAAAAGAAAGTAGTCTATAGGTTGGGGTACCATGAATTGTTCCCTGTCCTGTGGTCTGTATTGATGTGAAACATTTTAGAAACTATTGTATTTTAAATACTACCATGATACTCTAGTTTCAGTGGCACCCACTAAAGGTGGGACTGGGTCTCCGTGCTGCTCTTCTCCAAGGACATTGTGACAAGAGTGGTGATTTCTGGAGCTGAGCTATGTTGGGGCAGGGGGCTGGGCTGGGATGGATCCCTGGGGTCGTGCAGCCATATTCTCCTGCCCAGAGCGCTGATCTTACTTGCAGCTGCAATGGTTGTTTATCTGTCTTTCCCTCTCACAAGACCATGAGGGCATGGATATGTTTTTCTCATCTCTCAATCGTTAGTACCTAGCACCATTCTTAGCACACAGTAGGTATTTAATTTGTGCTTTTTGAATCCATGAACATATTCTGGGACAAAAAAAAAAAAAAATGATGTAAAAACATGACTTTGCATCTGTTTACCCAAGAAGAAAGACATTTATCTTGATTTCTATTACAGCACTGGGTGTACCTATGATGTCAGTTTCAGACTTGGAAACACATTTGAATTTGAATTCTGAAATCCAGTTTGGTCTGTTTATAAATTTACATTTTTCTTAAAAAATGGATACCTTATAATTTTGCATATGTATGGGGTACATGTGATATTTTGTTACATATATACAATGTGTAATGATAGGGTAATTAGGATATCTGTTACTTCAAACATTTATCATTTCTTCATGTGGAGACCATTTCTGATAGGCATACTTAAAATCTGAAATAAAGCTATATTAGTTCATTCTTGCATTGCTATAAAGAAATACCTGAGACTTGGCTATTTATACAGAAAAGAGGTTTAATTGGCTCACAGTTCCGCAGACTGTACAGGAAGCATGGCTGGTGAGACCTCAGGAAACTTAAAATCATGGCAGAAGGTGCAGGAGAAGTGCCTTTTTCACATGGCTGGAGCAGGAAGAAAGAGGGTGAAGGTGCTGCACACTTTTAAACAACCAGATCTTGTGAGAACTCTATTATAAGACAGCACTAGGGGGATGGTGCTAAACCATTAGAAACCACTTCAATAATCCGATCACCTCCCACCAGGCCCCACCTCCAACAGTGGAGATTACAATTCGACATGAGATTTGGGTGCAGATGCAGATCCAACCAAAAGTAAATTGAATAAATCATAGAATTTGTCTTCCTACTCTTACCACCTCCTCCCTAAAAGTGTTGAGCAAATGCATGCTCAGTTTTATGGATGCTAAGTTAATACAGGGTCTGCACCTGTAAATTGTAGTTTATTTGTTGTAGAACCTTAAAACATTATGACTGTTTAGACAGAAGCTAGGAAGTATGAATTCAGCTCTTATTTTGTAGTTCCTGTCATAATGGTTTCCTGGAAAAAAAAATGAACAACCATGTTACTCGCAAGTGGCCTTACCTGTAAATTACATTTTTTTGTGTGTGGTTTTATGCCAGACCCTTGATATTGCTTTAACCTGGTTTTCATAGTTTAATTTATTTTAGTTGGTAAAGATTATTCATCACTCATTTAATTCCAAGGTTATCTATTGATTCTTTTCTCCTCATTTGGTATTTTCTGACATTTTGTGGCACTCAATATTGATTTATACAAAATCAGTCATCTGAACGTCCAGAGGCGGCGTCATGCACTTGTCATCAGTTGTTTTTCTGAACTAATAAGTGGAATAGCCATGTGTGTCGAAGGTGTTGGGTGATTTAAGGGCCGGAGTCCTGCCATTTGCACCTACTGGATCATGCCTCTAAAAATCCTTGTAGAATATTGAAAAATGAGATCCCTGAGAAAGTTCTCCAGAGGTAGTAACAAGCAGTTTCTTGGTAGGGGGCTAAATTCTTCCCCAGAATGTTGACCAGTCATTCTGTTCCAAATCCACCCTAAGCCTGTGCTCTTAGTTAAAAATAAAGAAATAAAGCTTCATATGCAAATAGACCTTCAAGGTAAGTGTCCCTAGCCCATTGCTGCTTAAACTTAATGAATCAGCCTTGCTAAAATGAAAATAAAATACTGTAGGTCTGGAGTGGGGCCTGAGATTCTGCATTTCTTACAAGCTCCTAAGTGATGCTGGTCTGTACCTCTTTGAGTAATGCAGCCTTAGTTCACCTTCCAAATTGCCGTCTTAATTCTCTCCCATTTTGAAATACTTGAACCCGATCTGAGGTTCCCCTCACATTAGGATGTTGGTACTAGGAGTAAATGGAGAGGGAAGAAACATCCCATATCCCCTCCCCAATTTACATTTTACAACAGCCACAAGAACCTAGTTATGTTACAAGTACGTAAAGCAATTGGATAGTTTCTAATAATCTGCAATCAAAAGAATTTGGTCATTTCTAAAGTCTCAATTTTCCAGAACCTTTAAATTCATATTTTGTAAATCAATTTGTGCCTGGGAGAGTTTAGCAATCCCCCAGCTCCTCTCGTCTAGCCATTTTTAAGGCTCCTTTCATCCCATCCACGCTCCTTGCCTGGGTGCAGAGAGTCCTGCTTTCCAAGCTGAACTGGAAAATAACTTGTAACACAATGTCAGGAGATAAAGCTTCAGGCTACCCCTCCTAGGAGTGTTTGAATTTCATAGACAATGACAGAAAAGGTTTTAAAATCAAAAGATATGGCTGGTGGGATTTTTAGACTGCTGGGGCCTTTTTTTTTTTTTTTTTTTTCCAGGAGGGAGAGAATGAGGGGAAGAGTTTCCAGCGTCCCTCAAATATATCATATAGCCGTTTTGTTTTTCATTCAGCCTAGTCTTAAGATCTGCATTCCCACTCTACTCATTAGTTTATTGATTATTTCTGGGGGCTTATGACTTCAGATAGTCTTTAAAGGAAACTTTAAAGAAAGTATTCTGTAATTTATCTCTGCCGGGATTAACATTTGCTAAGGCAATACTCCGTGTCTCTGGGCTCTCTTGATGCCCAGCATATCACAAAGTCAGGAACAGGATATAAACATACTAGAAAGGCCAATATTATTTTTATACTGAATCGGGAAGGATGATGTATTGAATGTCTTCACCTGGTTGGACTTATATTTGATTCTTTGCAAATCAGTGACAGATTCATATGTAGAGAAAAATTGAGGTTCTCATCTATATGTTGTTTTTTATTACATTATTTTGCTTCGGGCACAAACATATCAAAGTAATTTAGACACTGTGGATGAAGTCATCTGATTTCCATTAATAAATGTCAACTAAATCCTTGTGATCATAGTCAGTTGGTATTATTCCACAGTTATAGAAAGACATAGTAATGCCATGCAATAATTAATTGGCATCTACATGGCTCAGATTCATACAAAATTTAATGTTTGGAGTGACAGCCAGGTTATTTCTCACTTAAGCGATATAAATACACTTAAGTATTGAAATGGATTCTGTTTCTTGGTTTGAATATTTGGGTCTTTTCTTTCTATCCCTGTTCGTTATGTGTAGGTTAAGAAAAAGTCCTTCCTGGTTTATTACGTTCTTTTTTGTAATAGAAGCTTTCTTATTCCATACAATTGAAAATGGTAGTTCACTGGTTAATCACATAAACTGATTAAATTGGGAAATCATAAATTATATGCAGGCAAAAAACATTTGACTTTTGCTTAAAACATATAAATGCACATTTATTTGCCACTATTTTGCTGTGGAGCCAAGGGCTTTTCTCTGAATATGGGTCCACAAAGAGAAGTTCTGAAGTTTCTCCTGTGTAAGCCATAGCCTTAAAGTAACCTCTACAAATTTCAGTTTTGGTTTCTCTAAAGTGAATCAAGAATTTAAAGACAATGTCCAACAATCTAAGTACAGAATCTGTATACGTTTTTAGGATTCCTAGCCCTCCAGTAACAACTTTTTGAAGAGTAACTTTTCTTTCCAAATCATTTGACTTGTTTCATGAAAGCGGCAACTGTTTTTTTCTATTCAAACTCAGATTTTATAGATGTAATTGTTTAATTGGATTACGTAATTATATTAACAGGCACAATTGGCAATAACAGGATTGGGACAAATGCAAATGAATCTTCGTAAGTCTACAAGTCAGTATGTGGGAGCCAAGAGACACAAGTAGACCAGAAAGTCTTCACCCCACCAGCCATGGGTGTTCCATTGGCCATAAAGCCATGGGTGTCATTGCAGTTCAGGCTACGTATTTTACAGAGAGAATGCTGAGCATCACTGTTCCAGGGCAACGGTGAGCAGGAAGCCAGTGCTCTATTTTCCCATCTTCTGAAACACAATGACTACAGTTCTGGAATTCATAGTTTTCAGATTTGTCACTCTTAGGACAGAAATTTTTTTGGATTTATTTGTTTTATTATAGAGTTAATATATAGCCACCTCTAGTAGTGTGGGTTTGATACATGATTAGAATTTGTTGGTGAAGCATATTTCTGAAGGTAAATAACTTGCTATTAGCATCTAATGAAAAAAAAAAACCCACCTAAAAACAAAAAACAGAAGTAAAAGTTTATGGGAAAACATACCCTATTCATGTCTACAAAAATTTCATTGAGGTGAAGTTAAACTGGAAATGTATAACGTGGGCAGTAGGGACTCATAAAAATTCTGTCTAGTGTTAAGTGCTGTTAAGTGCAAGTATGTACAATATCCCATGGGTAGGTGAAAGATCATCTCATTTCTTCCAAGCCTGGAGACTCCTTGGCTCTGTACTTAATTTTCTCAATATTCTCCTGCTCCCTCCACCCCAAACTTTTTTGTTTTCTCCTCTAGATTGAATATTTGCATCTAACAGATCAGGGTAAATTACCATCTTTTACCAGCATTTGGCACTGTGGCATGCATGTTTTAATTCACCTGGAAAACTATTTTTTAGTTGCTTGATTCTTACGATGACTTCTTAACCACATTTCCCCCACTTCCTCGTTGTTGAGACAGGGTCTCACTCTGCTGCCCAGGCTGGAGCACTGTGGTACCATCATAGCTTACTGTGACCTCAAATTCTTGGGCTCAAGCAATCCTCCCACCTCAGCCTCCCAAAGCACTGGGATTACAGGAGTGAGTCACTGTGCCTGGCTTGATTCTATAAGCTAAAGGAATTTATCTTAAATCATGGGAGGACTGACTGATGCATTTTGTATAGATTTTTCATATATATAACTTTTCATAAGGAAAATGTTACAAATTCTAAAACTCTATTTCTCATTAGTCAGCATATTCTTAATATGCTGCTTATCTGGAGGGAAAAAACAGTAGGTACGGAAAAGGTTTTCCATGACTTTTTGGCATCAATTTGATATTAAATTTCACATGGTACCAGCAGCTTAACTGCATGACTGCAGGCCCACATTCCTGACGTACTGAAAGTGTGTTTTTTATTCTGAGCCAAGAAGTGGTAGAGTAAAAGTTTTTATAAGGTACCTACTTTACTCTGCTTAAATACTACATTCTCGCTATGACTTTTACTTTATTTAAAAATTTATTTTATTTTTAAATTCAGAGTGTATTCGTTTGCTAGCGCTGCAGTAACAAAATACTACAAAGTGGATGGTGTTGACAACAGAAATGTATGGTCTCACAGTTCTGGAGGTTAGAAGTCGAAGATCACACTGTTTGTTGACAGAGTTGATTCCTTCTGGGGGCTATGAGAATCTGTTTCATGCCTTGTATTAGTGCATTCTCACACTGCTATAAAGAACTAACTGAGGAGTGGGTAATTTATGAAGAAAATAGATTTAATTGACTCTCAGTTCTGCAGGCTTAACAGGAAGCATTGCTGGGAGGCCCCAGGAAATTTATGATCATGGTGGAAGGCGAAGGGGAAGCAAGCGCCTTCTTCGCATGGTGGCAGACGAGAGAGAGAGAGAGAGAGAGGGCGAAGAGGGAAGCGCCACACACTTTTAAAGCATCAGATCTCGTGAGAATCACTACCCTGAGAACAGCAAGGGGAAAATCCACCTCCATGATCCAATCACCTCCTACCAGGCCCCTCCTCCAATTCAATGTGAGATTTGGGTGGGGACACAAATCCAAACCATATCATGCCTACTATGGTTTGAATAGATCCTTTCCAAAATTCAGGTGTTGTTAACATGATAATACTAAGAGGTGAGGCCTTTAAGAGGTGATGAGGCCGTGAGGGCTCCTCCCTTGTGAATGTGATTAAGTCCCTCATAGAAGTGGCTTCACACAGTTCAGTCACCTGCCCTTTTGGCAAGTGAGCACACAGTATTCCTGCCCTCCAGAGAAGCTGCCCTCACCAGACGATCGAAACTGCCGGTGCCTTGGTTTTGGATATCCCAGCCTCCAGAATGGCAAGAAATAAGTTTCTGTTCTTCATAAATTACCGAGACTGAGGTATTCTGTTACAGCAGCACACGTGGACTAGGACACTGCCTCTCTCCTAGGATCTGGTGGTTGCTGGAAATCTATGGTCTCCCTTGGCTTGTAGCTGCATCACCCTGAATCTATCCTTACCCTCATATGGCCTTTTCCCTGTCTACATCTGTCTCTGTGACCCAATTTCCCCCTTTTTATAAGGACATCAATTATATTGGATTAAAGCCCACCCTAATGACCTCATTTCAGTTTGATTCCCTTTGTAAAGACTCTATCTCTGGCCGGGTGTGGTGGCTCATGCCTGCAATCTGCAGTCTCAGCACTTTGGGAGGCTGAGGCGGGCAGATCACTTGAGGTCAGGAGTTCGAGACCTGCCTGAGCAACATGGTGAAACCCTGCCTCTACCAAAAATACAAAAATTAGCCGGCATGATGGTGTGTGCTTTTAGTCCCAGCTACTTGGGAGGCTGAGGCAGGAGAATTCCTTGAACCTGGGAGGCAGAGGTTGCGCTGAGCCAAGATCACGCCACTGCCCCAGCCTGGGCGAAAGATCGAGACTCTGTCTCAGGAAAAAAAAAAAAAAAAAAGATAAGACCCTATTCTAAATAAGGGTCACATTCTAAAGTAATGAGGGTTAGGACTCCCATTTAGTTATTAGCACTTACATTTGAAAACATTTAAAAATAAGAATCTCCCAGGGGTGTCCTAGAGGAAGCTCAAGTTTGTGTGGTGTTAAGAAGCACAAGAGCTTGAAATAAAAGACTTAGAGTTCATGAAATGTCAGTGTCGTGGTTTGGCCAGAGTCATTATCCATACTTTCCTTGATGTTTATTTTTATAGTCTCTCCTTCATTTAATTAAGACATCCAACAAAGAAGAAAAAAACCTATTCTTTTTATTTTTTTTAGTGCTTGATTTAAGCACAGTGAATAAAAGCTATGCTGTTTAATTAGCTCTTGTATTCATGTATGTTCTCATTATGTTTACAATTTGGAGACATGTACTTTGTTTTATCAGCATCAAATTCATACAGAGCTACGTTTGTTATTTGATGCTTCACTTTGCTTTCGTTAATTTCCTTGCTAAGTGATCGGTAGCATCGAAGTCATGCTGTTCTGAGTTTGGATTCTGAGACAAAGGCATACTGCATTGTTGAACGCTTTCCTCTTTCTTCTTAAAATTCATATTTCTGCATCATCTTTAGAAACTGTGACACTTAATGCTGGTATCTTATGATACCGGAAAAATCAAGACTGGAGAAGGAAGAGAAAATAGTGAAGTGTGAGAGTCTGGGAAGAACAGACTGGGGCTATAATGGAAGCTATTTAAAATAATATTGCAGGACTACCCAATGTCTGGGATCTATGTTCTAGCTAGAATTTTTTTTTTAATTTCATTTTCAGAACCACTCTGCATTGGAAAGTGTAGGCTAGCTTATGTTGTAACAAATAACACTGGAAGCTTATTTCTTATTCACATAATGCCTCTTGGTGGTCCAGGTGACTCTCCAAGGTGCCTGTTCTCCTTGAGAACAGGCTCGGCATTCCTGTCTGCCTCTATGTTAAGGCACGGCTTAGCAACACAGGCATCTGCAATCACTGCAATAGAGAAAGAGCAGGCTGAGAATCAAGTGCCTGTTATTGAAGCCTCCCCCACCCTGGGAATTAATACCCATCCTCTTACATTTCCTTGGACAAAACAAGTCATGTGATTATGCTGGATTTTAAGTGGGTTAGGGAAATGCTATCTTGCTGTGGGCTTGGAAGTAGAGGGGAACTCGATACTGGTGGACAAGAATGTGCCTGAGACGATAACGCACACTTCCCCTTTACACACATGGAAACCAGGTCTCAGAGAAGATGAGTAACCTGCCCAGGGACACAGAGTTAGAAAATAATGGAGCTGATAATCAAATCTAAGTCTATGCTTCCAACCACTCGTGTGCTGCCTCCCATAAGAACAGATATGACTACATTGCAGATGGTGCAATTCAAATGATAAAACTAATTGCTCCCAGTTGTCCTTATGGGATGCTGTTCATAAGGATTTAGGGGAAATGGGGGAAGAACCATATGACTGGTGAGGCTTCCATTGAGTCTAGTCTCTGGGGAAATTTTCTGGAACCTTGGTCCTCTTGGCCTTTCTCTCTTACACCTCAGAAGAACCTCTGAGAAGCATCTGTATATGCTCAGTAAAAGGGAGGAACTGGGCAAGTAAAGGGTTTTGCATGTGTCTGTTTTACTAGAGACGAGGTGGAAGGTATAGTCGTGTGATTACTAAAAGGATAATAATGGCAAACTAGGTTTGTATGACGGTTTACAGCCTACAAAGCGTGTTTCTTTATAATCTTCAGATAAGAACAAACTTAAGTGTCATAACTGACGGAAGTGCTGTATTAATGAGGTATGATTGTCAAAAGAGCCAATGGGATCTGAGACTGCATCGTGAAAGAGTATTGACTAGCCTCAAGTAGACCTTGGAGTTATATCTGAACTAACTCTTGGCCTCATCACCAAGGCAAATGTCCTTATCTCTTTTTGGATTCTTTTTTTTTTTTTTTTTTTTTTTTTTTTTTTTGTGGCGGAGTCTTGTTCTGTCGCCCAGGTTGGAGTGCAGTGGTGCGATTTCGGCTCACTGCAAGCTCCACCTCCTGGGTTCACACCATTCTCCTGCCTCAGCCTCCCCAGCAACTGGGACTACAAGCGCCCACCACCACGCCCGGCTAATTTTTCTGTATTTTTAGTAGAGACGGGGTTTCACCATGTTAGCCGGAATGGTCTTGATCTCCTGACCTCGTGATCCACCTGCCTCAGCCTCCCAAAGTGCTGGGATTACAGGCGTGAGTCACCACACCTGGCCTGGATTCTTTATCTGTAAATCAGGAGCATAATAATGACATAACATTGGACACCTAGGTCCATGCTCAGTAAATGTTGGTTGCTCTTATTATGATGATTATGGTTGATATTGTGGCAATTTTTCAAACAAGGCATGAGATTATTTGGCTGTGTGTGCCATGATAGATCATAGCAAGAATGTTATGATCACTTCTGCTAGCACAGGAACTTGTAGAATACATTCCGAGACTGGCAACAAGAATGGAGAAGTGACCTGAAACCATCTTGCACCATTTTCGGAGGAACCTAACAATATTTAATCTGGAAATTGGACACTTTAGTAGAAGTTTGGGAGCATGGGGTACCACTGTCTTTGCATCTCTGAAGGGTTGTTCTGTAGAATAGGCTTTAGTCTCATTCCTTCTGGAATTAAAAAGCAGTACGTCCATGGGTAGAAGTTGCAGGGAGAAGGAAATCAGTTCATTTTGGGACAAAAATTATCAGCCATGAAACAGGACTGTCTTGGTAGGTAGTGAATTTACTGTATTTAGTGGTATAGACCGGGTCACGGGGATTCAGGCATCAGATGAGTGATTACATCACAGATATCTTAAATGATACTCTGCACCAAGTTTTGTGATTCTAATCCTGGGTGCATCTGGAGAACATTAAAAAAATTCCCAATGTCTTGGGCCCTAGTTTAGACTAATTAGATAAGAATCTCTAGGGGTGAAGGGCAATTCTTAGTATCACGAGCCAACATCATTCTGCATGTGAAGTGCTAATGAAGCATTGGCTGGGTTTGAGTTCTAAAGTTTGAGGAGTTCATTCAAACCGAAGCCTCTGATCCTTTTGGATACTGATTTGGAAAAGGGGTCGAGGCCCACGGTCGGATTGAAATGCCTGCTTGCAGAACATCTTATGGGGGAAGGGGCGGGACTCTAGATGCTCAGAATTCAACTATGGGAATGAGTCTATTTTCACCCAAAGGAGCTTGCTATTATTCATGTTCACTGGCTGCTGAGTGATTCATACGCTGCTTTTTGGGGGAGATGTATTCAAATGAAATGTTGCTACTATGTAAAATAGTTTATTTCTTCTAGGATACACCAGCCCACTGATGCAACCCGGCAGAACAATGCAAATTTTGGTGTGTGTGTGAGCGTGTGTGTGTGTGTGTGTGTGTGTGTACTGGGGCAAGGAGAATACGGGAGCACACATAGAAATGCATATTTCTAAAGCATAGAGCAAGCCTGCACACTTCCCTCTTCTGACCTTTACACCAGAAGCATAAGAATGACCCATTCATTGTCCACCGGCCCTGGAGCTTGGTTGTTCCTAATCTCTGGACGCTTGATGGCTGAGCTGGCCTTCAGCTTGGCCAGTTGGCATCTGTCTGGGTAGCCCCATGTGTCCCGAATTTGTTCCCCGGTGGGTTCTTCCTGCCCGATCCCTCATCCTCTGGCATGGCATTTTCTCCACGACAGTCTGCCCCTGGACTGCCCTGGCTGCTGCTTTGGTAAAGGCTTGCAAGGAGAGAGAGTAACAGCCGCTGGCGAATCCAGTTTGTGCAAGCAGCATCAGCAATGGATGAGACCTCCCCAAGGCTGGAAGAAGACTGGAAAAAAGTACTTCAGAGAGAAGCAGGCTGGCAGGTAAGTGACGTCCTCAGCTTCACACAGGACCCAAATCTCTCTCAACTCTTTCGGCTCCAGGTCTGGGTTAATATGCATACATCAATTTGTGGAACTGTGCTATCTGCAAGCATGTCCTTTTGAAAAAGTCATCAGTAGTTTCCATGTCTTTGCAAGCCATGCAAATAAGACCCCAAATACATTTACTCTAGATTCTCAAGCAAGCTAATAGGGTTTTTACAAATCTGTAGGTGTTGCTAAATGTATACTTTCTTAATAAAGGTTCTTGAATTAACAAGTTGCAGGTGTATATCAAGGGAAACATGCAGATTTGGTTTGTGTGAGTACAAGTTCATTGTGATATAAAAATGTAATACAACACCTGTCATCAAACTTACTTTATGGTGTTATAGTAGCTTGGAATAGGGGCTTGGTTTTAACCTATTTTAATGAGGTGACCATTCTTTTAATGCAGCTTGCGTGCCTTCCTTATTTATGCTGAACTCATAATAGGTAGAAGCTCTGTGGTATGCAGAGAGTTCAAGCTAAAAGATTCATTTTGGTGTAGAAGCAGTTTTCATTAAAATATGCAAAGCAGTAATGTTTATATGTTACAATACCTATTTCAAATTAGCAAAATTATATGCTCCTGTCTCGTAAGCTGCCAGCTGAAATCCTTTCCTAAATCCTGTTGAATGGCTTTGATTACTCTTCTTCACATTACGCATTACACACCTCTAATGCATATTTTTACGCATCCACTCCATTGCCATTTAATTAGACAACAATATTGAAGACTGATGCCAGAGCTTTTTTTTTCCTGTTTCTTTTTTAATAATGCTGCTAGCGTATGGAAAAAAGAACACTTCTGTGTATGAAGCTTTTCTTAGGGATGAGGTTGGATAAAGTGAAACTCTGATTTTCCATTTTGTCTATAACAGAAACTTTCATATAAAAATGGTAATTCAGAATGAGTTGATTTTTAATGTCAATTAAAAAATTCTTTCTTCTATAAAAAGAGGGAGCCTTTTCTGAAGATTTCTTCCTCAACAGAAATTTCAGTGAAATGTAATACTGGTATTGACTGGTATGTTTTGTTGTATGCAATGTGATGTTAAGTAAGAAGCTTCAGAAAAAACACCCTCTAGCCTGCCATGAAATTGGAATCCTTTCACTTTGAGTGGGAGCATTATTCAGGAAGTAGAAAAGGATACAAAATAAATCTCTGCCTGCTACTTTCAGGATGACATGTGGTGGGTCTCCAGGGGTCCAAACAAATATTCAAATATTTTATGGTATGTTAATGTGACTTTTGGATTTTTGTCTTTTGTTTGCATGTTTTCCTTTAGAAAGTTGTCATCTTATATAGTCTTTATTTCAAAGGAGAGTGAAGGGAGGAAGAATGTGAGGAGATGACTCAGACATCTCTGTAGATAAAATATTTAAACTAGAAACATGAAGTTCAAATGTTCATGTAAAAATGCCTGTGTCATATCACTGTCAGCATCCCGTGACCCTTCAGCTTATTAATTTACCAAAAGGCTCCTAATGAAAATATTGCCTGTGTTGTTTGCCTCCAAAGATGTGATCCTGTACAGCTGGTTGACCCCTGTCATTTCCATTGTGATAGTTGGAGCTCTGCCTTCTAGCTAGTGGAGGTAGTGGTTAGAAAAAGGGTATCCTAGTCTCTGAGTTGGTTTCACTGACTCTTGGTACTGCAAGGCGTTGGGTGGAAAGTAGGTCATAGGGTGTCAGCTACAGCATCATCTGCTTCTGCACCTCTTGAACATCCCCAAGAGGTCTACCTGTTGCCCCTACTCATTTGTATTGCTAGGTTGGGTTCCCATATGCCTGGAATAACCTACTTCAGTTGACACCGAAGCTGTCCCTAAGAGAGGAAACTAAATCTGATGGCCCCAGATGCAAGGCCTTTGTGGTGAGGATGACTTCTTTTGGCCATCCATGGTAGTAATGTAGCTGGGGAAATAAAGATTATTAGAGAATGAATTGTGATGGATGCTGAAGCTTTAGTTTAGCCAAGTACTATAATTCTTACTGGAACTGATTCAGTACTTTTCCACTTACCTAGTATTTTCGCACCACAGTGCTAGGAGTTGTATGCATGTGAGAGAGTGAACACACATACACACATATTTCAATCCTTGTAAGAAGCCTAGAAGGTAGGTAGATTATCCCCATTTCACAGATGTGAAAAGCAAGCCTCAGAGAGGTTACATAACCTGCCCAAAGCCATTCAGGGTCTCAGTTCACACCTGTTTGATTCCAATGCCTATCCTATTCCCACTTTTGTTGCTATGCCATCTGAATTAAATTTTATCTCATTATTTATCTCATGGAATAATAACTTACAAGCAGCTGTGATGTGGGCAGGCAGGAAGAAAGGGAAAAAGCATGATGATCTTCTAATGAAATAATCAATCTCTGAATCATTAAGACTTTAATAAAATGTTTTTTAATAGTTTATTTTTTTAACCCTTACTCTATGCCAGACACTAAACTAAACTTATAATTCTTACAAGTACTCTGGCAGACAGATCCTATTTATTTATTTTGTACAAGTAGGGAAATGTAGGCAAAGTGGTGTTATGGAACATGCCCACAGTCATACAGCTAGTGAGATGCTGAAAAGGGGTATGGACGCATTTGGCTTGACACTGAAACCTGTACCCTGCTTACCCAAGACTGCTTCTCAGAGTATATTTTCTTTGTTTCCTCCTCATCTTCTTCTTCCTTTTTTCTTTCTTCTTTCTTCTTCTTTCTTTTCTTTTCTTTCTTTTTTATTTTTATTTTTTAGACAGCATCTCCCTCTGTCTCTCAGGGTGGAGTGCAGTGACACAATTATGGCTCACTGCAGCTTCTACCTCCTGGGCTCAAGTGATCCTCCCACTTCAGCCTCCTGAGTAGTTGGGACTACAAGTGTACACCTCACATCTGGCTAATTTTTAATATCTTTTATTTGTTGTAGAGTTGGGATCTCTCTATGTTGCCTGGACTAATCTTGAACTCCTGGGCTCAAGTGATCCTCTTGCCTCGGCCTCCCAAAATGCTGGGATTACAGGTGTGAACCACCACACCTGGCCTCAGAGTATATTTTCACATTATATTTTATCATTCGTACTTTAACTCTTTCATCTCACAATAATGTGATGGAATTCTCTTTGAGAACTTCCCCGATAGGATTTTCTTTTTTCAATAAGTCAAGAGTTGGGTAAAATGCCTTGCTCATTCACTTCTACAGAATGTATTTTAATTGGATGCTGTTTGCCTTAAGTGAACCAGCTTTTACTTACGGAGTTGGAAATGAACTAGATGCAATTTCTAGAATCAACTGTAAATCTGAAAATCCATTTAAGCATATAACCATCCTGGAAAACCAACAGCAGCTGCAGCACAGTTAATGCTCCTGTCCCCCACAGCCCACTTCAGTTCTGGGAGAGTGCTCAGGGACAGAGATGGCAGTGGCTTATGCCACCAGGGAGCTGTATGACCACAGGCAAACTTAGCCTGATCACTGGCTTCTTTACTTGTAAACTGAGGTGATTATTTTGGGTGATGACTTGGAGGGAAGATGGGATGGATCCTTGATAATACATCATTGTTTTGGCCAGTTGTTAGATGGAAGATATTATGGAGGGGCCAAGGACTCATGTCTGGATAATGTTTCATGTTGGGATAGTTTCCTTTAAAACAACCCATGTCACTGCACTGTGGCCATTTTGAACTGGTCTAGAAATATTGTCTATCTATGCCTGTCTCCCCACAAAAAGATGAATCCCTCAAGGATAAAGGTGCATCATAAAGCCTGGTGCGCAATAAGCCCTGGATGAATGTTTGCCAAAGCTAAGTGAAATTGGATATTTGATCTGGAAGGAAGCAGAGACAGGTTCCCAAGGTCTCGATTTTACATGAAGAGGGAGAATAAGAGATTGGCTCAAGTTCCAGCCCTGGCTAGTGAGGAGCAAGGGTTATCATCTTCCAGTTCAGCTTTCTACCTTTTTCCCCCTGAACTGCTTCTCCATAAACTTTCTTCTGCAACTTTCTCATCTGTAAAATTGGAACTAGAACATATTGTCTGTGTCTGTTTAGATATCTTTACTATTATGATACCCTTTTTGAACAGGTACTGTAGCACATGGGTCAAGAACCTGTTGATCTTGAGACAGACCTCTGAGTTCTAACCTTGGTGTCCTTAATTCCTAACTGTGTAGCATTGGTAAAGTTTTCAAATCTCACTTTGCTTCTGTTTTCTCGCCTATAAAATGGGGATAATTATAGTAGCGACTTTATAAGATTGTCATGGAGATTAAATGAATCACTTTCTTGAAAGTGTTTAGAAGAACACATCAGTAAGCACTGCTTGGTGACCCATCAAATGCACAGTATGTGTCATTATCTATCTATTATCTATTTAATGAGACCAGCCATTCAGTGTTTTTTGAATAGCGCCCCCCTCCGCCATGTGCAAAGCACATCCATACTTAAGGAGATGAGAAAGTGACTGAGGATGTTGCCCTAGAATGCAAGGTCATAGTGGGAGAGCACAGCAGGTCATTATAATGATAGGACAACCACCAAATGCTCCATGTATCATGGGAGCACTGTAGGTAGGCCTCCAATCTGTCTTGGGAGTTGCATGGAGCTAATTCTTAAACAAAGAAAAGGAATTAAGCCAGACAAAGAACTGGGAAGACAATTCAAGGCAAAAGAGAGCCTACGTCAGACATAGGAAAGAGAGCAGTGTTGGAAGTGTGTGTTGAGGAGCATGCAGTTGGATGTGACACCAGCCGTTCAGGGTGAGGCGGGAATGGTGGGAAATAAATCTAAAGAGGCAGGTGGAGAAAAACTTTGCACAGCCAGGCCAGCTTCAGCTGGCAGTAGATATAAGTGGGTATCAGTGCCTTCATCTGAAAAGAGATTATTGGAAGAGAAACTGAGGTCTCTGGGCTGATGATGGGGTGGATAATAACCAAATCATGGAGAAGAATTATAAAAAATATGAGTAATACATCAGGAGGATAAACAAAGCCCTGTGAAGACTCAGAGAAGGTAATAATTGCAGGAATAGTTACCAATGACAATAATTTCAGGAATAGTTAACAATGATAATTAACACACACAGAGCTTACTCTGTGCCAATAGCTGTTGGAAGCATTTTTCTGATATAAAATCATTGACTCCTTACCATCTCTGAATAAGGGGATATTAGTTGTATTCCTACTTGGTAGATGAGGCTGGTTAAGAGAGGGTAAGGTCACTTAATTAGTACATGGGACTGAGACCCAAGCAGCCTGGATCCAGAGCTTATAGGATTATGTCCCTCTACCTGGAGCAAGGGGAATAGGGACAATTTCACAGAGTAGATGGCATTTGAGCCAGGTTTTTCACAAGGAGATAATTTTGCAAGCAGGGAAAGCCTGAGTTAGAATGCAGGCTCTCACTGATAGTGGGTTTTCTGTACTCAGAACAGATAGAGCAGCTTCTCTTATCCCAGGTCTCCCAAAATTATTAGACCAGCTGAATTTCTCAAGGTTTTATAGGGCCACACCACAGCTCTCTATTAATAGAGGCAGTACATGGTAAGGTGTACTGGGTGCTCACCAGGCACCCAGCACAGGTGTACCTGAAATGGTCAGTCTAGAAGTGAGAAGGCCTGGCTGAAGGCCTATCAGGGTGACCTCAATCAAGTCCCTTATTTATCTGAGCTGTTTCTGCTTCTATAAGATGAAAAGGAAGACACTTACCTTTCAGGTACAAATTCAGTGAAATAATGTTTGTATTAAATAACTTTTATTACTGTAAAGCATTCTACAAGTATAAGGTTTTATTGCCATTAACAGAAAATAAAGGAGAATCGTGGTTTTGAAACAGTACCAAATATGGATATAGATTTGTGTACTGTCTACCTTCTCTTTCAATTCCATTACTATTTTGTGTTTCAGTTTTCATGTAGGAAAAAAAAGTAAGTAGGTTTGATGTTGTTTCCTGTTCTCGGGGAAGGATTTGTTTCTTCCTGTTTAAAGTGCTTTAGATTGGACATTGATGAA
This sequence comes from Macaca fascicularis, assembly GCF_037993035.2. Classification (NCBI taxonomy): domain Eukaryota; kingdom Metazoa; phylum Chordata; class Mammalia; order Primates; family Cercopithecidae; genus Macaca; species Macaca fascicularis. The sequence continues at coordinate 23,210,383 of NC_088379.1, read as the reverse complement.
ATAGTGGTTCATAGTTTGAGTTTACTTCATGTTTAAAGAAATATGCATCAAGATACTGTCATCTATCAAGTGAGTAAATGGTGATGATGGGCCAAAGCCAGCACCTGAGGATGTAGACTGACCTTTTCTAATTTTATGTTAAGAAGATGATGGACCTAGCAAGAGATAGTTGGATCATAGCTGCCATAGAAGAGCTTAAATAAGTTCTATTTTTCTTCTATTGTTACATCTGTAGCACAAAAGTATTCCCTAAGAAGACCCCTTTTCTTATTGCTGATTGCAATCTTTTGTTATTGCCTTTTAAATGTGGGACATGTTCATTCATCAATTCATTTTTTCATTTGTTGAATCAAAGAAGACGAAGTGTTTGATGTATTTCCTAGATTCAAATATCAGATTCATAAGGCTGGGGGAGACCTTGTATTGTTTGTTTTCATTCTACATGTTCCTCACTCTGAGCAGAAGCAAGTCCAAAAGGCTGAAGACAGATAACCTAATGGAGCCTCTCTCTATAACTCATTCCTAGCTCTAACAAATGATACTTAGGCCAAGGAAATTCTTCCTTGTGTGGATTTAAACTCTGCCCATTGCGGCTTAGGCACAGTTCTGCTCCTTTCTCCTCCCCGGAGGTGGAGAAAAACAGCTCAGTCACTGTCTTCACGAATCAGCCTTCCTTTCTTGATGATCATTATGAAACCAGCCTTCGGCTTTTGCTCTCAAGGCTAAGCAACCTAAATCCGTAGGTATAATTCTTCATTTCTATCTTCTTGAGTTTTTCTGAACCGTCTCAAAATCTGCTTATTATCCCTAACTTCTATAGCCTAGAACTTTGCAGTAGGGTCTAGCCAGAACTAACCAGTACTGATTGGTCACCTACTCAGTCATTTAATCAGCTAATATGCATTTAGTGAGCTCCACGTACTGGACCTCTGAGCCAAGCCTTGAGGGTACAAAGATAGGTAAAAGGCAGCATAAAGGAACAGGTAAGAGCCTGGTTAACAACCAGGCTGGTTACCCACTCAGCTGTATGACCGTGAGCATGTTACTTAAACTTGCTGTGTCTCAGCTCCCTCATGGGCAAAATTGGATAATGATAGTATTATATCTCATAGGGCTGTGGTAAGGACTAAATGAAGAAACACATGCAATGCACTTGGAAGAGTGATTGACGCTTAGCTATGGTCACATGACTGTTTGTTAGATAGGACAAAAATGAAATAAGATGCAGACACTGCCCTTGAGTTTTACTCATTCTACTTGGAAGGATAAACTAGTAAATGGCTAACAAACAACTATTTACAATTCAGTGCATTTAGTCCTATAGTAGCAGAAGAAGCACGTGGGATGGAAGTTCAGAGGTCTAATTATGCCTTAGGGCATCAGGAATGGCTTCATGGTTCAACGGAGGTGAACTGTTCTATGTATTTCTTTGGTTCACATATCATTGACTTAGAGGCTGGGAGAGACCTTGGAATGACGTCTCACTGAGCATTTTCTCCCTAAGGATCACTGAGTTGGGCCACAGGGGAAATAATCAGATTTCTAGGTTAGCGAAGATGGTATCAAAGTGTTCTAAGTAGAAGGAGGCTTGTGAACAAGACCTGGAAGAGTAAATGTGTGGTTATGTTTGAAGAATGCTGAGTGGTTAGTTGTGTTGTGCGGTGTAGACAGGCACTGGGGAGAGGTCCTTCCATATGGGTGGCATCAGATTGTCTGGGGACTTGGAAGACTTGCGGAGGTGTTTGCCTTATCTTTAGCCTAATCTATGCTCATGGGGCTTTATGTCTACTGTAAAAAGCTATACCTCAGTTAGGGAGACAGCCAAAGCATTTGATGGTTCTCTTCCAGTAGTTTTCTTACTATCTGGAATCAGAGCTATGTATCAATCCCTGGAGTCCAGAATCTAAATCTTACTTGTTTGCCTATTTCTCTCAGGGCCTAGCACACTTCCAGGCATAGAGCAGGCTCAAGTCATGTGTGCTGAAATCAAGTGGCCATATATAACCAGTGCCTTCATCTGCCTGTTCTAGAACAACTAGTTGTGCTCATGCGTGAATGAACAAATGCAAATAAACCAATCCAGTGATTTTACAGTTTTCAAGTTTGACTCAATTTTATGTACCTCTTGGTACAAATTTGTGTAAAACCCAAATAACCAATATAAGAAATCAATTCTCTCTGTAGTATCTTTGCCTTTTATGGTCAGCCTCCTGTACTCCTGTGTCCCACATTCATGGCTGATTGTTCTGATGGGGTCCCAATGAACCTTGAGTGGGTTTAAGACTTGAACTTTTCCCTCCTCCAACTCTTTCTTGAACATTGATTTTCATATGTCACAACTTATGCTGATGATGGCTAAGGAGTATTTGAGATGTGGAGGGAAGATTTTAAAAGAAGGTCGAGGGCAACAGGCAGCTCTTGTGTATCTAAAGAGACAAATAAGTTTGACATCAACTATGTCTGTGAAAAAAAAGTCAAAAGAAGTGAGAAATCCTCAAGCCATAGCAACTGGTTGAATGCAGCGATTCTCTCACTTATGGTGCAAAAGCCGCAATTTTCTATCTAATTCACTACTCAATCATTCCATGGCCCCTGTCTCAAGCTCGATTTAAGCTAGTCCCCAGTACATAGAGCCACTGTGCAGTGTATAAAAGAAATGACTGGCCAAAGGGACTGAGGGAAAAGGGAGCCATGTGGTGACCCAGAGCTGACGTTATCGAGTTATCCTAGGATCACGTGACGCCTCTAAAGCCTCTCATAAAGTCCATGTAAAATAGGTCATCCTTCCTTTAGCCTTTGAATTTTGATTTTCACTGCCTGATAAAAGAATATGATCTGTTTAAATGCTCACCACATATATTGGGGAAACAGACAATTTACTTGGGACTCAGGGGCAGTGCCTGGATTGAAAGTTTGCTGCCTCAAGGGCTTTGAACTGAAATGGAAACAGGCTGGCTCTCTGAAGAACTCCATTACTGCCAATGACTGTCTTTTTCAGAGGAGTTCGGGTGAGCAATAAATATGACTACTCTTCAGGGAGAGTGTCCTGGAAACTGTTGGATCTTTCCTTACACATATCAAGTGTATTTCAGTTTTCAAAAGCACTTTCCCATGTATACCCCTTTTTCAATCTCACAGAAGCCTCATCAAGGAAATGGCAGCAATGTTATTATTACCAATGGTTAAATGAATAGACCCAGAGCTGACGGGTTAAGAGCCCTGCACAAAAGGGCCAGGATTAAAACCCAGGTCAGAAGCACAATCCTGTGTGTGTTTGCTCAGATCAAACCATCTCTGTGTTCACTGGTCAAGGATAAGTGTTCCTAAAGCTTGTTAAAAAAAAATTGTTTTCTTACATGAACACCTAATTGGCGTGAATCAATTGTCCCCTTCCTATAAAAGAGTGTGGCCCTTTAAATGCTGAAAACTCTTTTAGCACTCAAAGCTAAAAACTTTTATGTAATGATTTTTAAGGAAACACTTCTCCTACCAACCCCAACAATTGAAATTGTCTGGTGGAAAAGTAAGACCTTCATATTTCCTGTGCTGATCATAATGCTTTGCGCATGATCTTCTTGCAGTGGTGGGAGTCCAGCAGGGCTATTATACAGCCACTAAGCCTGGGATGATATGCTGCAGAAATACATAATTTTGTGTAACACTTTTAAAGACTTTATTTTTTGCATTGCTGGATTCCGTTTTTCGCACTGGAAAAGGAGGCACACTGTCTCCCTCCACTCAGCTTCTTGCCAAGATGAGCCTTAAATAGCACAAATCACCTTAACCCCACCTTTTGCCTTACTATTTAGTGACTCAAAGATCTGAGTTAATGAGACCAAAATGCTCTTTGATAAATTTTGGAAACTGAAATGGGCAAGTGGTTACATCATATAGCTTTATTTGTGTTGTAATAATACTAAACTCTAAGATGCAATTTTTTGGCCTTTAAAATGTATTCTTTTCATTAGTAATTGATTTTGGTGTCCACACACAACTTGTGGAACTATGGGGAAGCATTTTTCTGTTGTACTTTTCTTGCATCATTAATGTACTCAGTATTCTCTTCATGTCTATGTTCTGCCTGCCTAGAAGCAACCTGCTCTTCTCTCTCCCATCTTCTCAGCTCAAATATTCAATCAAACCAACAAACACCAAAAGAGACAAGAAAAAATCTCAAAGCCATCCTTAAAAAATCCTATCAACAAATCATGCTTACTTGAAATACTAATATGTGACAAGCATGGGCTCTGGAGTCAAATCAATGTGGTGTTGAAATCCTGCATTGTTATTGACTAGTTGGATAACCTTGGATATATTTCTACTCTCAACCCTCAGTTTCATTGTCTTTAAAATGGGATTACAATAGTAACTTTCTCCTAAAATGATTGAAGATGGAAGGAAGTAATGTAGTTAAATCCCTTGGCAAAGTGACTGGCAAACAGAAAGCACTGAGTAAAAATTAGCAATTATTATTCTTGTTGTGAAAGTATTTTCTTTAAAACCAGGATCATGACAAGGTTGTCTGCAGTTTCACTCATGACAGCCTACTAATACCTGGTTCAAAGTGAGATATAGAAAAGAGGAGACAAAAATGATATTACCAGGTAAAATTACTGTTTATATAGTAAAACAAAGATTCTTAGAAACATTGAAAAATTATTAGAAATTATGAGTTGAGTTAGTTGACTCAATATAAAATAAATATATAAAAATTAGTAACTAACATTTTGATATAATAGTGATAATCATTTAGAAACTATGAAGATAAAAATTATTCAAAATAGTACCAACACATAAAAATATCCAGAAATAAACTGATTGAGTAATTATATAGACTCTGTACTGGAAAAACAATACAACTCCCCGAGTAGATATAAGGTAGACTCGGATGCGTGGAGATAGGCGTCATCTTCCTAGAAAGGAAGAATGGATACTCTTAGCATTTTGATTCTTCTCAAATGAATTTACATATTTAATACAATTCTAATCGAAATCATATTGCTTCTGTCATTTTCTGGAAACTTGACCACATATTCTAGAGTTCATCTTGAATAATAAATACAATGAGAGAGTTTAAAAATTTAGAAAAAGAAGAGCAGTAAGGCAGGTTTTTCTCTAGTAGACATTGCAATGTACTATAAAGTTAATGGTAACTAAAACAGGATATTCTGGAGTAAGAATCAACAGACAAATGGGGTTGAAAGAGCGAAGAAACAGACTATTAAATATAAGAGCTTAAAATGTGTTCAAAATTACATTACATATTGGTTGAGAAACTGACAAGTATGCAATCAGTGGTGTTGAGTTACCTGATTGACTGAGAGAAAATACTGCAAATTAAATTTCAGAAGGAAAAGAGTAAAATGCAAAAAATTCAAAACATATTTTAAAGAGGAGAAAATGTATGGTAACACTTATCTGATCATGGGATGAGAAACCCTCTAAGCATAAATGAGAAAAAAGTGACAATTTTGATTATGTAAAAATGTAAAAATTCTCTGTGTTTCAGAGATAAATTCTAAGACTTGTATTCGATTAAAAAAATAAAATGGAAAAATGTTTTTGAGAAATCTAGCCAAAAAAGCATGATGTTTTAACAAATGAAGAGTTCATACAAATAAGAAATAACCTCACATTTCACTAGGAAAAAAAAATGAGCTTGGTCCAGGAGCAATTAACAGAAGATATAGGTTACCAATAAATATATGAAAAAAATGTAGTCACATTTGTCAACAGGGAAATGCAAATTAAAACAATAATGGGGACATGACTGATAAAGATTTTGAGAAATGATACTGGTGGTGATGATGGGATAAATTCCATTTACTGCCTCTTCTTTGAGGAAGAGTGCTGATTTATTACTGCCTTTCTGGAAATCAATTAGGTAACATGTATCAATAGTTCAAAAATTTAGAATACTTGACTTAATATTATTCTAGAAATAGATCTTAAGGAAATTGTCAGAGACAAGACTAAACTTCATGTGAAAGGATGGCTACTTTGATGCTATTTATAATAGTGAAATTTTCATTCATTCTAAGTTTCCAGTGATAGGCTAATGGTTAGATATACTATGAGAAAGCCGTTCAAATGTGTTTTCAGTATTCTACTGAAACAAAGTGTTGTATTTACTCTATGTTTTCCGTATGGAGGAGAATGCTTTTGATATCCTATTAAGTGCAAGGAGTGGAAACTATATTTTGAGTTCAATATGGCACCTGAAATCCTACAAAACGACATTTTAAAAAGTTTAAAGCTCAAAGGACAAAGAGAATGAAAGAGGAGATGGCATCAGGGAAGAAATGCCAACTACATTTTGAAAGCTCAAAGAAGAATAAACAAATGGTAACTGACTTGGCACAGCATTAAAATAATCATGAAATTTAAGCTTGTAGGGGAAAGAATCAACAAAAAGCAGGCTGTTTTGCTCTGCCAAATTCTGGAAATGCTCATAAATTGAAGGTAGAAGGTGAGATATGGGTCAGAGTGAAAACAGGTGAATAGATTTACAGAATGACCAAATAGACCAGATCCCTTCCCCCACTGGACAAAGACATACAACAGTTTGCTTTCTAATGAAGTTGAGCCAGATATCTGGACTATGGGACACTCAGGCACAGTAGAACAGTTAATAGGGAAGAAGGAAAATAAGGAGGTTTTAAATCAAATCTGTTTACTAAAGAGTGAGATCCCAGTTTCTCTCTTCTCTTTCAAAGTGCCGACAGCTTGCCTTATACCCTGGCAGAGGGAGAGCAAATGACAGTCTTCTGGGGAAAGTGAACAATCCATAAAAGCCCTCTCATGAAAGTGCCAACTCTCCTCCATGTCACACTGCAGTAAAGTTCACCATTTGTAACCCCACCTATGCTCCTGAAACTTCTAGTCAGCCTTGGATGTGTTACTCTTGAATGAAACAGATGACCATTCTTGGAAGTCCTCTAATGTGAGAGAGAGAGATGAAGAGAAACAAAAAATAATTTGAGGAAACTGAGGCAGTGCAGGGCAGAGGAAAACATCTTTTAAAATCTCTAATTTATTTCTAGAGAGAGCATATTGCACTTATGATACAAGAACAGGCAACTGTGGAAAGGAATATTCAGAAAACCAGAATAAAATTTGGAAATTAAAAATACCAAAGTGGAAATTAAAATTAATGAATGAACTAGAAAACAGAGGAAAAAAATCTCTGAGAAGAATGGGAATGAAAAAATAAAAGCAGACATGAGAATTTGAAGATCAGCCCACGAAGTCCAACATCTAAATCCACAGGAGTTTCAGAAAGAGATAACAGATAAAATGGAGGGAAGAGAACTGTTAAGGAATTAATGAAAGAGAATTTCCTTGAACCAAGAGACAAGATTATAACAGCCACACATTATAAAGAGTCAACTCAATGTTAGCATAATGAATGAAACACACACACACACAAACACACCAGACACATCACTGAAATATTTCAGAACATTTGGAATAAAGAAAATCTACTAAAATGTTCAGGAAAAAAAACAGTTCCCATGCAAAGGATTGAGACTCACATTGAAAAAACACTACTTGGAGCTAGGAGGGAATAGAGAATTATATTGAAAAATTTAACTAACTCTTATCTAGAAGTCAATATTCTGCCACTGCCTCCCATTGCCATGGGAATAAAATAATGGGCATTCATTTAATTAAATAAAATAATGAATGTAAAGTTGATCAAATTTTGGAATGGAATAAAGTATTTTCAGATATACAAGGTCTTTATGAATTTTTCGAAAGCTACTAAATGATATGTGCCTTTAAAACAAAAGAGTAAACTAAGCAAGAGGAAGATCTGGAGTCTAGGGAATAAAAGGTCCAGACCCAAAAAGAGGCCAAAGTTATTCCTTGGGTGAAGGCAAAGGGGAGCGCTAGAATGTCAGCTGTGCAGAATGCCTGCAGGGAAGCCGCTCTGGATCAGAGCAGGAAGAAAGAAGTGGAACTGATCCATTGTCTGATTTGCTTGCATATATTGAGAAAAACTTTCTGGTTTTGGCAAAGAACTTTTTTTCGGCATTTTGCCAAAAAAAGGAGGGAAATAAGAAATAAGACAATTATTAACTTCAGGGAAAACAAAAAAGTATGTAAGAAAGAAAATTTAATGACACAATCCATAGTTCAGCGGTGAACAAAAGTTAGTTACAATAACTAAGTTAGTTACAATAACTAATAAATGTTGAATATTTACCTAACAAAAACATGAAGTAACTATATTGGGATGATGAAGAGAAAGGAAATATATTAATATGTGTGAATGGGGGTATATAATAGTTAGTTCTCGTTTCCATATTCAAACGTCACTAGGTAATACCTGATGCAACAACCTGATGGGATGGGCTATTATAATTTGCAAACAAGGAAATGAGCCTGGGGATGGAGGATTTGCTCAGGGTTTCACAGCAAGCCTACATGGTAGAGACAGATCTAGCACCTAGCTGTCCAGCCCCCCAGGCTTGGCACTAAACTATGGCAGAGAGCTTGGCCCAAATATATCCTCTGCCTTTCTCTAGTTCTTCCCACATCTCCACGTTGGATGACTCAATAGAAATTCCCCACTCAATACACTTGTATTTTAGTTAAAAATAGGTGATCAGTGATTTTTATTGTATTCTATGTGACTTTCATTCTAAGAGGCAGAAAACATGCTAAGAATAGGCAGAATGTATATATGAATTGTGATTCCTGTGGGCTGGCTTTGTTGTTGCTGTGGATCTGGGTTTGAGGGCTGACTCCTCCACAGATTAGATTAGATCTTGGAAAACTACTTTATCTATCTCAAGCTTCGGTTTTCTCATCTGTAAAATGGGACTAAAATAGCAGACATCTCACAGGATTAAGTAAGATAATGAATGTGAGAGATGAACACAGTGCCTGCTAATAGAAGAGCATAAGCCATGTAAAGGATTGTGGCAGCCCTGGAAGCATAGCTGGGGGTGGGGGTGGAAAGAAGCAGAGAGAGCAGTTGATCCCAGTAACCCCATTGCTAATATCATGCATTTGAACAAATTTGTAATGTTAAAATTACATTACCTGGCTATTGGGTACTATGATGTAAGACTATCAGAGGAACATGGAGATACGTAGAGAAACTAGTCAAGGTGGTGTAAAACTGTTTTCAGGTCTCATGGTGTCACCAAGCTCTGTCATGGGTCAAAACCTGGTCCTAGCTCTGGTGGTGGTATGTGTTAGTTCGTTCTTACACTGCTAATAAAGACATACCCAAGACTGGGTAATTTATAAAGGAAGGAGGCTTCATGGACTCACAGTTCCACATGGCTGGGAAGGCCTCACAATCATGGCAGAAGGCAAAGAGGAGCAAAGCCATGTCTTACATGGTGGCAGGCAAGGAGAGAGCATGTGCAGGGGAACTCCCTTTTATAAAACCATCAGATCTCTTGAGACTTACTCACTGTCATGAGAACAGCATGGGAAAAACCTCCCTCCATGATTCAATTACTTCCCATGGGGCACTCCCATGACACGTGGGAATTATGGGAGATGATATTTGGGTGGGGACACAATCAAACCATATCATGGTATTTCACAGTTGGAGCAGAATTAGCAGTAGCAACATATTATAACGTTTGTTATTTCTTCCAAATATCCAAAGAATAATTCCCCATGGAATATTTCTGGATATGAAAGGTTTGAGAATTACTTGAAACTTTCATGGGTGATGGTTCTGAGAAGCTGCTAACCCAACATGAGAAGCCTGGCCTTGACCTCTTACCTTTATCAAGATGACTGGTGGACACCACCACCATCTATCTATGTGTTTTCACAGGGAGGCTTGGTCCATTAGGTTGCTTGATCTATCACTTGAAACCCATGTGGCAACTTCATTGTTTTTAAAAAACACTCCACTTGTGATACAGAATATTTTAAACACATGATGACAAGCCCTATTCTCTGTTCTATGAAGTGGAGATGGGCTCATAGACACCTGAAGCTTTCTGCAAAGGGGGTAGAATTTGTCTTCTCCCGTAGGGACATCATGCACTTCTGTCTATCACTCAGTATTGCTATTTGGCTTCTGAGACTTGAAGGGAGGGCCAGAGATGCTTAGGGCTCACCTAGGTGTCTACAGAGTGAAAAGTTGGAATCTTTGGGGGGCACAAAGAGGCTCTTCCTTTGTTCTGCTTTTTTGCAAAGCACCCTCTGCCACTTAGAGTGGGTGCGAGTGTCCCATTTATTGTACTCCATTTGTACTATAGTTCCAAAAGCCTAAACATCTCTCTCTGTGCAGAATTAGGGTGTAGGGAACACTTGGTCAGGTAGATACTTAAGGGCCAAAGCACCCAAATATTGCATCCCACCACATGGGGCAAATGTTTTCAGGCACTGGGAGTTAGCACAGACAGAACGTATCATCTAGCATTTCAGAGAATTCTAGGAAGGAATGAAAGGGCAAGGCTGGCCGGGCGCGGTGGCTCAAGCCTGTAATCCCAGCACTTTGGGAGGCCGAGGCGGGCGGATCACGAGGTCAGGAGATCGAGACCATCCTGGCTGACACGGTGAAACCCCGTCTCTACTAAAAAATACAAAAAACTAGCCGGGCGAGGTGGCGGGCGCCTGTAGTCCCAGCTACTGGGGAGGCTGAGGCAGGAGAATTGCGTGAACCCGGGAGGCGGAGCCTGCAGTGAGCTGAGATCCGGCCACTGCACTCCAGCCTGGGCGGCAGAGCGAGACTCCGTCTCAAAAAAAAAAAAAAAAAAAGAAAGGGCAAGGCTGATTTTGCTGTAGAAAGACTGGGGAAAGGAAGAGAAGGAAAAGGACCATGTGAGGGAAATGACTTCCACGGGGAAAAGTGAAATAAACAAGGAAATAAAAGATTTTGTATATCAAATCATTATGTTGGACAACTTACATTATATAATTTTATTTGACCATTACATACTTCAATAAAGCTGGAAAAAAAAGGAGTTAAGCCAAAAAAAAAATGGTTCTGAATCAGGAGGAAGGCAACCTAGGTGATGAAGCGCTGATGTGTGTGTGTGGTAGTTTACATTTAATTCTCATGGCAAATTGTAAGTATAATTATATAATTATTCCCATTCACAGATGAGGAAACGGAAATTGGTAGGAATTTATAATTATTCCCATTCATAGATGAGGAAATGGAGAAATTGGTTCTCTGTAGGGTGTCCAAGCTCACACAGGTGGTAGGAGACAGTATCTTCCCTCATCTTTCTGGCTGCAAAAGCTCTCATTTTCATTCCCTCATGTGAGATCAAAGTCCATTTCTTTCTTTTCCACATATTTTCCAATGAATGGAAATCCTCTTTGCTGAGATCCTCCCTTCCCTGCATTTGCTGAGCCAATACGCTTTCCTCCAGGTAAAGATTTGCCTTTACTGAACCCTCTACGCAGGTGAGGAAGAAGACTCTGGACCCACACTCGGGGTTGTTTCTGGGTCCTGCCTTGGGAGTGTGCTGGAAACTCACCAGGAGCCATCAGGGGTCCAGAGACATCACAGTTCTGCCCTCTTTCCTGCACCACCACACGCTTACATTTCTCACATTGAGACACACAGCTGGTTAACTGTTCCTCCGGAGTGCCTGTAAAAGGGAGAGGATGGTGCAATGTTAACCTGTAGCACTAAAGGTCCAAAACCTGGTTCTACCACATAGTAGCTGTGAGAATGTGATAATTTATCAGCCTCTTTGTGTTAACTTCTATGTGTTCCCCATCTGTAAAATGGTGATAGCAGTAGTAGCTGCCTCATAGGGCTGACCAAAGGATTAAGTAGAAAAATCACATCATGATAATCATCGTCATCATTGTCACCATCATCTCGCTATCACTCCCAAAGAGTCTGCATACAGTCATTTCTCATGTTGTTGGCTTGCTTCACCTGAGGTTGGTTTCAGCTATTGAAAGTTTTAGGGGCAAGTCAAGGGGTCATTTGTTCAAGAGATGGAAAAACAGAAATAAGAACAGTGCTTGTGCACATGAAGTTGCCTGACAAAGTTTGTATGTGTGTTTCAAGAAGGTAGTTTAAAAATCTTTGATCATTGAATGCACAGGGGCTGTAGATTAACAATGAAGGGGCCGGGCGTGGTGGCTCATGCCTGTAATCCCAGCACTTTGGGAGGCCAAGGCGGGCAGGTCACGAGGATAGGAGATGGAGACCATCCTGGTCAACATGGTGAAAGCCCATCTCTACTAAAAATACAAAAAAATTAGCTGGGTGTAGTGGCACATGCCTGTAGTCCCAGCTACTTGGGAGGCTGAGGCAGGAGAATCGCTTGAACCTGGGAGGTGGAGGTAACAGTGAACCGAGATCGCGCCACTGCACTCCAGCCTGGCGACAGAGCAAGACTCCGTCTCAAAACAAAACAAAACAAAAAACAATGAAGGGATGACAGTGTATTGGGGAAAAAAGATAAGTCATTAAGAATCAAGTTTCTCTTTTTTGTGTATGTTTGAATTCCTAATACTCAGATTTATAAGAGCATGTAATTATATCACCAGCTAAATAAGAGCAAAAAAAATCTATAAAACTAAAGGAACACTATTCTTGCTGAATAATATATGCACATAAAATTAGAGCAGTTCACAAATGCAGAATTCTAATGTTATATTAGCTGGTTGCAACTGCAAAGCCTGCATTTGTATTTCCATTAAAGCTCTGTTTTCTTTCAGTTTGAGGAAATGTTTGCCTTAACAAAAGCTCTAATGCTTTATTTTAGCCTAGAGGGATAAATCTTGTGCAAGATCTGTTTTAAATGATTTTTTGAGGTTTTGAAGAAATAAAATATTTTTATTATAATATCATTAATTTTGGGGGATTGTTGCTCTTGGAGGACTCAAATATAAATGAACTTTAAAAGTTAAAACTTTCCAACTGCCTGGTTCCTAGTGAGGAGAGCTTGCTCATGAACTGAGAGTTTTCAGTGAGAAAATGAAAAAATCGAGAGGAGGCAGAAATAGGGGAATGTGGCATCAGAAGGGAAATTAGGGTCAGGTAACCCCATCTGTTCCCCTTATAATTCCCCTTGGGAAATATGTGTAAAATCAATATGGATGACAAAAATTCAATAGTATATGTAGCCTCATTAATCCAGATATGAATTGGAAGTATTCTAAATTTTCAGTGAAAATAATGTGTGCTTATATAGATGTATATAAAACCATTTGATTTAAATATATATATAAAATAAAAAATTATAAATATGTATATTTTTAAATCAAATTGTTGAAGAGGACTAATACTAGGAAACAATGGTCCTGTGGCCCACCTCTTTCCATTCTGAGCCCTATTTCTTAGAGGCTGATATCATTACTCCTTCCTGTTTTTCAGGCCATAATAAAAGTAAACTTTAAACCTACTTCGAACTGCCATTCAACATTTAACTTCTTATCAGATGCTAAATGACTAATTTGAATCGATGGCAAGTTATTTTCCTAGAATCAGGGAATGTGAGAATGGGAACACTCTCAAGATCCAGGTGAATTCACATTACATCAAAAAGAAATCAAAGTCCAGACAGGGTCTGGGACCCGTCCAAGGCTGAACAGTTAGTTTTTGACACTCTGTGGGGCAAAACTTGGGTCTGATGCCCTTTCCTTTCTACCATACTGCTTCTCAGGATTTTTTTCTGGCACAATTCAGGCACATCCTGAATAGTGCTTTGATAAGGTAGTTCTCTTCTCTAGAAAGTTAGACCATTTAAAAATGCTAGTTAACATGGATGCAATTCACCAATGTATTTGTCATTTAAAGACCAGTGCAAAGTATAATGGACCAATAAAAATTGTAATGTACTTATAAAATTGACCCAGATTGGCAGAAAAAAAACCCGTGCAATTTGAAACAGGAAAAAGAAAGCATAATTGATAAAAGGAATGGTGTAATATTTAATATTAGAAAATATTATTGGTAGCAGCTTTCTGATGTTAGTATTAAGTTATAGTAAATATCTTTCCATACTTGACAGTTTCTTTAGTTTGTCATTAGATGAGGAAACAGTATTGATGGTTTAGGGGTTATGGAAGACCGTATAATAGCAATACAGAGGAAATCTGAAAGTATAAAGACTGGGGAAATAGAAATCAGAATTTAGGGTGTGTTTGTGCAGGCATGTGGGTGTGTGTCTGTATATTATATGGAGGTGGGGATGGTAAGTTAGAGGCAAGAGTCGATAGGATGTCCTGGCCTTGTAGGAACCAGCTTTAACAGAGGCTGATACGTTTGACATCTAGTCTTAAGGTCAGAAAGGGTTTGATCAGGTAGTAGCTACGTCGTGTTAGGTCAGTTTCACATACTGAAGGAAAACACAATTGGCCTAGACAAGGGATTGGCAAAATTGCTCTGCAAAGGTCTAGGTCATAAATATTTTCACCTTTGCTGGCCATAAGGCCTCTGTTGCAACTACTCAGCTCTGTCACTGTAGCACAAAAGCAGCTATTGATAACATGTAAACCAGTGAACATGGCTGTGGGCCAATAAAACTTTATTGATGGCTGTAGAAATGTGAATTTCATGTAATTTTGATGTCACAAAATATTATCTTTTTAAATATTGTTTTCAACCATTAAAAATATAAAAATCATTCTTTGCTCACAGGCTATGCAAAAATAGGTAGGCTGCTGGATTTGGTCCATGGACCATAGTTTGCTGACAGTTGGCCTAGCTAACAAAGAGTTAGGGTCTATTATTTAACAAATGATTCTTCTGTCCCAGCAAACAGGTAGAGATGAACTGCCATTTTTCATTCTCCCTAATTTTGTGTTTCTGGAACCTAAGCACTTTCTGATTTTGCTTTGTTTTTCATAGGCCAGCAGTCTTGACCGAACACAGAGCAAGTTCTGTATGTGATCTTTTCACTCTAATACCCCATTTCCTGATCCACCAAGCACTCCAGTGGATAAGATAAAGACAGTTCTTTACTGCACTGTACAGACCAGCAGTCAAATATGTTTGCCATCATGACTAAGGTGTAGGCACTTTTAAAGACTGTTATTCTGAAGCGCATTCTGCATTCTGATATAGTGTATCATGCAGGATGTATACTGGTGGGAACTTCCTCTCACATGTCGGGGGACTCTACTTGGCTAATAAACCCCAGAAGTATGCCCAATGAAGAGAAGAATGCCCAACTACATCCCTCACTGGTCACTGATGCCCCTCATTTGCATTTAGTATAATTCCTGTATGGAATCCCTGCACTTCTGATTGGCTCCTCGCCCCTAGTATCACAGTAATCCCTTACACGAATGGCATGCTTTTGAGGTAGAAAGTATCTTTTATATAAAAATTCTGATGCAGATGGCAAAGTGACACTCAGGGAAGTCACTACGGTAGAAAGTGGTGGAACTATAGCTCAAAGCCAAATTGGACTCCAGCTGCATTGCTCTTTCTGCTCAGCCAGGCATCCTGCCTCTAGTTTAGAGTTTATAGGGCATGGGACTAAAGCCACTTGTAAACTTTGATGTGATGAGGTCAATTATTTTTAAAATTTATTGTCAGTAGAGAGTGTTTATGCCTTGTATTAATGTGTTTGCTTCCTCCCAAGCTAAAGTCATTGACTTGAGTGTAGGAGGGCATCTCATGCCTTAGAGAGTGAAAAATGAATACCCACGTTCAAATTTGTTGAGCAATTAGCTCCTCTTTCTCCCTATTGACCTGGAGATTTTTGACTTTGGACATTAAGAGAAAATACATACTGAAGGAAACAGGAAAATGTAACTAAATATTTAGAACATAACTTGAAAATCAAATTCCTTGGAATCTACTGGATGGATGAAGATACATACAAATTCCTCCTCCCTCAACTAGTTTACAAATTACTCTGTTTCCTTTGCAACATGTATTTATTCTACATGTGAACTCCTGTAGTATTTATTTATTCTTTATTCTTTGAACCTGGTTTGAAAACCCTATGCTCTTAGCAGTGGCTTCTGGAGAAGATATTTCTGGAGGGGAAGACAAGACCTGATTACTGGCCCAAGGAACATGCAATGTTGTTGGAAAAATCACGAAAGCTTGAGTAATTCAAGAACAATACAAGACAGTATGACCAGTGTCACTATTCATCTTATGCTAAACTAGAGGTGACTTCAAAGGAGGAATGTCATGTCAATGCAGACTCAATGCCTAGGAAAATCTTCATGAAATAACACATTTTAAACCTAGCTCTGGAAATGGGCAGGACTGGGAGAGACATAGGAAATTATTATTTCTAGAGTGCAAACTGTGCTGGTCACTTAAGTTACTCGCTTAATTCTCGCCAAAAATCAGTATTACCGTGTCCACTTTGAATTTGAAGAAAACAAGGCACCCAAGAGAGACAGGATCAAATTTACTGAGATTGGCTCTAGGCACTGCCATTCTATTAACCGTGTGACTATATGCAAGACCCTGAAGCTTTCTTTGCCTTGGTTTCCCTCTTTATAAAGTAGAGATCATAATGGTGCCCACCTTGTGGCTTTATTGCAAAGTTTGAATGAGTTAATGCACATAAAGTGGCACATATTAAATGCTCAATAAATGCTGTGGATGGTTATGACTGTCATTACCAAATACCTTGCCAGGAGTAGGGCTGAGATTGGAATGCAAATTTGACCCTAATTCCATGCTCATTTCACTACAGCTCAGTTGTAGAAGGTGGTATCAGTGGATCCATCACCAGCACAATGCTGGTATGCAGAATGAGGTGCCATGATGGTACCATGAGGGTCTGTGGTGAGAGTGAACCCTCATGATGAGGTAGAAGATGTGGGATGGTGAGTGATATGAGAGAAAGTTCGATGTATAGGGGGAAGTACCAGTGTCACCTTCAGGACTCATTTCATCGGTCTGGCCAGGCTATGACTAGGTAAACATTACCACATACCTTTTCCTTTGATTTCAATTTAGGCCAGGTCTGTGTGAGTCCTGTTCTGACACCAACACCTTCCACAATATAAACACATGTGCACACATATACACACACAAACCCTGAATGTGCCGTGGGCTGAGCCATACATATTTTCCCAGTCTTGGCTCTTATCCCTCATCCCCCACTATGCTCCAGTCATACAGAATGAGTTTGCAATTCCCTGAAGCCCATTGGAATGCGCATCCTGCCCTCGCTGTATTTCTACTACCTAGCATAGCACCTGGGGTATAGTAGGTGCTCGATGAATGATTGGCAAAAAAGTGAGTCCTTAAGTAAATGAGGGTTCTCTCACTCCTCTGGGCTTCTGCAGATATTGTTCTCTCTAACAGGAAAATCGTTCCTACCTTCTAGTTCTCTCCTCCAGAGGAGCTCTGCCACTTTCCTCTCCTCTCTTAAAAGCTGAGTTAGGTGTAACTAGGAGCCATCATGATTCCTTCCGTGGCATTGATTACATTACATTGCAATTTCCTCTTTATTCCTCTGTCCACCTCATTAAAGGGTGGCTTCCTGGAGGGTGAGAAAAAGGGGTTCTTCTTCTCTAAGAGGCACTAGGACCACATGCTCTGTGCCTAGCAGAGCCAGCCTCTCAGGAAGACCCAGGACCTATCTGTGAACACACGTGAATGTGCAGACCACGCACACGCACACACACACACAGACGCACACACATATGTGTGCACACACCCTTTCAGGAGCTGTTTTGCCCTGGCCCCTCTGGGGGAATGAGTCACCAAGTAAGTAACAGGTGACTCAGGACACTGGCAGATGTCTCTCTCCTCTCTGCTTTTCTGGCAGCGGGGAAGGCATGGCTCGGCCTCCACAGTTACTCTGGCAGTTGGAATTCAGAGAAATCAGCAGCTGACAGCAGAAGTGAAGTGCTCGAGACGGGAACTCCGTAATCAGCTTCGAGACTTTTAATGAGTGTTCTCCAGAGCAGAGTCGCTAACAAACCATCCTGGACCCCTTGATCAGTTTAATTGGAGGACAGACGGTCTTCAACATTTAAAAAAGCTGACAGAAGGATCTGATTCCCAAGGCTTTCCCTCTAGCTAAACCTGTGCCTCCGAAGCTCACTTCCTTGGCCACGTGCAATGCTTGCATTTTGACCTTTAGCGATTCCAGATCTCTGTGTTCTGTGCTCTGTTTCTGAGCCTGATCTTCATGTTGTCCTTTTGAGCATATGTGGAAGGATACCAGACTCGCCATTAATGCTGACGTCTTCTTACTGGAAGTATATTTGAGACAGGGGTCCCTTTGGGGACATTTTGATGTCTGTGTATCCCATGGATTTTATCTGTTTTTATAAAGCATATTTAAAGCTAACTCTGTCTACTACCTATTTCAGAATCACTGTAGCATTTTCTACTAATTGAGATGCTTCTTTGCATTAAGTGTGTTCTGTTTTTCTTAGCAAATTTAAATACTTTGAAAATTGAATTTTTATATTAATAATACGTATTATAAAAGCTGATAAATGTGAGATTAATGGCCAAGAAGAGACATTCCAGATTTAGATTTTTATCATTTATTAATCACGGAAAGTAAACCTGATGTATAAGTAATTTTAGTTTTATCAAGAAGATAAATTGTTCTGCCTAATGAATGTATAGATATTCTATGCCAAAGACATTTGGAGTAATCTGTTAATCATTTAACTGTGTCAGGGCATATGCTATGTCTTCATAAGGCAATTAAAACACATAGCTTTCTCCACTGAAATGTGTGTTGGCCTTCACCGCCTAAAGCAAATTAAAATGGCATTTGTCTTAGACTAGGTTTTAGCGGCACAATATCTAAAGGCAAAAAAAAAAAAAAAAAAAAAATAGAAGTCTATAGATGTCGTAGCTAAGATAGACTAGTTCAACCTCTAATATTTGGAGTGAGGTTGCAAATCGCTCCCCGAGTGGAACTGTACTAATGAGAAAAGACTTTCTGGTTCCCAAGTACCTATCACAGTGTATGGGTTCTCGGTGGAAAATCCCAGGGGACCTTTTCCCCTATCGGAGCCTGGGGATTTACATCTGTAGCTCCCATTAGCACTTATGGGCGCTCCCCACATACAAACTGTCCTCTCACTGATGGAGGCCCAGACTCCTAACTAATATTCTTGTGACATTGATATCTGGAGTTCAGAGACTGACAGAGCACTGCATTAACAGGCTTTGTAGTGTTATGGTACCATGATGCTAATAGAGATTTGTGTCAGCTCCTTTTTAGAGGGCCATAATTCTACTTTTAAAACTCTCTTTCAGGTGAAGCAGGTTTTTCAATATTAGTATTAACTTTTTGCCATCGTTGTTTTTTGCAAAGGAACAATAACCACCATCATAGAAAACAAATGACTATTTTAGTCGCCTGGCAACAGTTTGTGGAAGGTGATTTTACTTGCTTTTTAGAGAGCCTTCTATCTGATTTGCCCCGAGCTCAGGGCACAGTGACAATCGTTTTCCCTCATGTGGCTCTGCCAGTCATGAGTGTTAGAGGACACCGGTAGGGGGAGGTGTTCGGTGGAAAGCTTCCACCAGGGAGACTGAAGGCACCCAAGGAGACGGAAGGCAAAGAGAAGCGCGCTAGAAGCATGAGATTCTGTGGAAACTGGAGGATGCAGCCCACCTGAATCAGAAATCAGGTAGCTGATTTCCAAGGTTGGTGGGAACTTAATATCTCCCAGGCAAGTTTCCGGCCGGAGCTTCTGAGAAGGAAGTGGAGAATCATAAAGGGCCTGGGCCTAATTTCCTTCCATTGCCTTTAGAGGGCACAGCACAGGGGTTCCTCTGTAACTGTGTGATGAATGAACAGGTAGGGCTGACACTGGTTTTTGTCCATTCCTCTTACCAGCTTCCTTCATAACCTCCCCAAGCCTCATTTTCCTGCCCTCTAACCTAGGGAGAGAAATTTTCTCAGACATCACAGAGCCTTCACGAGGAGTCCAGGAGTTAAAGCACACGGAGGCTGTAGCTCATTGCCTAGCCTGGGGTAAGCTCTCAATAGGTGTTTCTTGTTGGGGGTGCTTTTCCTTCTCATACAACTTCTGCAGACAGAGGGCCATTCTCAACGGAGACACCTTTTAGCACCAAATTGGCCTACTAGCAGCCCAGCAGAAGCAAGGTGTGAATTCTATTAAAAGCACCTGTTTTTCTTAGTCACACTGGAGGCATTGCCAAATGGAGAACAAGCTGGGCTACTCTAGGGCCTTTGGTGATCACTTCTCCACCTGAGTGGATTGGGCAGGCATGGAAGGCAATCCCCTAATGATCATTCTGTCAGGGCTCCTGTTGATGAAAGCTTGAGTGAAGGACAGGATGTGGGAAAAGGGACCTGCTAATGTCTGCACAGCAGAGTTAAATGGACTCACCTAGACACTGGCCAAGCAGGCCCCCTGCTTGGAGGAGCAGATGCAGGTAGGCAGGCTCCAATGCAGGGACCTAGAAGGGACTGAGCTACCCAGATTGGGTCTTTTCTTCCAAACTTGTCAATCAGGTAGGTTCCTTCTCCAGCCATGAGATGAGGGAGGTATCAGGTGGGGGAACAGTGTTACCCTACGGTGCCTTCTCCATGGAAACAAAGAAGTGAGAGATAAGTGGTCCTCCTAAACTCGTTGCAAGGTGTTCCTGAACCCATTCTTTAGAGAGCTCGATGCAGAACTATCTTAATGTTGTCCTAGCACAAAGTCCCTGATACTTCTTGTTCTAGAGTGATAATCTTTATATTTCCTTATTTTTTGAACTCCAGCTTCCACTAACCTGGATTGTATGTGAGGCCATGAGGGGAGTGATTAGAAAGGAAAGGGGCAGAAAGTGTGGTTGTATGATGGGCGATCAGCTAGAAAGATGCACATACTGGCATTAAAAAGAAACAAACCAAACAACCCCAGAAATGACAATGTCTTCAGGTAGATGAAAAATCTCAATAAAAGGAAGGTGCAGAGGGTATTTTGAAGGTGATGACTTTTTACAAAAGGACAAGGGGGTACTAGGGGTGCTCTGGGGGAGGAGAATGTCCTGTGTATCTTCATATGAGCAGCTTGGGTAGGCTCTGTGTCTTGTTTTCCGGCAGGGACTAGCTCCGCAGCATCTTCTCCCAACCCAGATTCCTGCCCTCTTCTCCCTGTCACCTCCACTTTCTCTTCCCCGTGACCCTTTCCCCCTCGGCCTGTGGTCTGCATCCTGGGCAATGGAAATATTGCAATTAACACAATGGATTCATTGCCTCCTGAGCCCTACACTGTATCCAGTGGGCCCCACTGGTCCCCTTACCTCAACCAAGTCTCCAGAGACTTTCTGGACATGTCAGGGGTGTACAGGCACCCACTTGCTATAGAGCCAGGGTATTGCATTGTCACCAGCCCCCTCCCCTCTTCGTTATTACCATGGATTGTTCTTCATAATTGTTTTTTTCTTATTCAATTCCTCTTCTAAGTTTTTATTCTAAAACAAAACCATCTTCATTTCTGGTCACAGAGGCCTGTGCACAGCAGTCTGTGCTCCTCTTCAGAGCCTGGGGCCCTGGAAAGCCTCTTCTGGGAGGGAGATGGGGGAGGGAAGGTGCTGCTCGGGCAGTTCAGATGTCGGCGTCTGGCCAGCTCCGGAAGGCTGGCCCACTCCAGAGTCTCGAACACAGATTCCCTGCTGAGTAGCGTGTTGAAGCCAGCAGACTGGCAGGCGGGCCCCCTGATGTTTGTAATACACAGATCCATATCAGCATTATGAAGTTCCATATTAATATGATGCTAAATAGGGATTTTGACTCTGGGAAGAGGGGGATGGGGAGGCATTGAACGAGGTCACCAGTAAAAATGAAAGCCCCAGGACTGGAATAGCAGCAGACTTGCAGGTGACTGTCGAGATGCATTAGCAGTAGGGGGAAGCTCGAACAGCATCTGCCTGCATTATTCTTGGTTCCAGCCCAGTGCCCCTTCTCTCCTCTTTCTCATTGAATTTGATGCTTTATGGAAGCTGCAACGTCATAAAAATAACACTCTGCTGCATCCTTCACCCCGGGATCTCAAAGCCCTCTACGGACATTAATATTTATCGCTAGGAACCTGGGATGTCGGCTGAGAAATATTATCCCAATTTTACAGATGAGGAACTTGAGATTGGGTGCTTAAGTGACTTGGCAGAAGTCACTCCCTACCTACTGAGTGGTGGGGCCATGCCCTGGGACAGATCCCAGAAAAGTATGTGGAGCCCTTGGAAGGATGGGAGAATGCCCTTTGTTTAAACGGAAGAAAACAGAGTGTGCCCTGAACACGCTGGAGAAAGGCAAGACAAGCGGTCTCATCTTCTCCCTCTGACTTTTATTCCCCTCTTGTCAGGCTTGAGGGAGTTGACTCTCCTGGCCTGTTTAGATTTTCACTTCTCTGCCAACTTCACCAATTAAATCTGCCAGCCCAGAACTGTGGCTGGAGCATAGTGGACAGTTTCCATTACAGAACTTTCAGGAACTACGAAAGTGCCCACTTGGGAGAGGACGTCTTTAATGGTCAAGAAGAAGGGGGACTTGCCACAGAAAGACGACAAAAAGACTCTCAGGCTGGAAAAGTGGAAGCTAAGACGAGAAGATCATCCAAATCAAAGCTGTCTTGAGGATTTTAGAGAAGATGAACCATTGTTTACAAGTTAGGAATTCCAGAAGTGTGGGCATATTTTCTTTAACTTGAAATTATTCAGGAGGAATAAAGCGTAGTTCTACATTTTTCTGTGTAAACAGAAGACAATCTATGCCTAGAAAAAATTACAAGGATTAAAAACTAAGAGTTTAAATGTATTTATAGATGAGGCTTTCATTTAGTAGGTACATATCTGCCTATTTGGGTTGGTAATATAGTCAATGCTAAAGTTTCAGTTTCTAGCACTTGGTGTTCTGGCTAAGGAAGAAAACTGGACCAGGGATGGGATGGTGCTTCAGCCACCTATTCCTCATTTTTAGCCACTTGTAAAGCTCTGACGAAGGACCATGGGCTGTGTGGCACCAGGGATACAGAGCCACATAGAATGATGCTTCTGCCCCGCCAGTGGGGGCCCCCAGGCTAGTTGGAGGAGGCAGACGTGCAAATGAATAATTATGGAATTGTGAGATGAGCTGTTGCAGAGATTGGTACACCATGCTATGGGAGCACAGTGGAAGCGATGATTCATGTTAGGGAAATTCTACTTGTAGATTGTGTTCTTCCCGGACTGGCCTTGATGAGGTTGGCACATTTCACCTATTAAGAATTAGGTGGTGACCACCTGGTTCATTTTATGGGTAAACAAAATCTGTTCTAAAACATTTGACCTAGTTAAACATAGTCATATCCCATGAAATTTTCAGAGACCTCAAAAGCTGACATTCTCATGTCGAATCCTGCAGGTATTACAGTAGTGTCATTGTCACATGCAGGGCATCCTGAGTACTTTAGGGAAGGACGTCAAAGTTGCTTTCTGAGGGCCAAGTCATGCCACTTCTTTATTTCTTAGGTTTTTATCAGTAATGTCAAAATAATGTCATAGGATTGAGTTTGCAAGAGACTTTGTTTATTGTTAGGAGCACAAATAGATAATAGGGTAAGTTTTGTGGCATGGTATGTTTACTTGGGTTCTGGGTCCTATGTTTGGTCAAAGCCTTGGGCAGACCTGATGTAGCCATCACCACTTCTTCCTGAAGTTTACATAGATGGCAAAGTGAAGTGAACAACATTAAATTAAAAATTGAGACTGTGACCCTTCCAAACTCGACGGAACTCAAGATCTGGGCAGCTGGCTGAACCAAGAGAAGGTGGTTGAGGACTCCTTTACCCATACTGGGTGGAAGAAAATGGCCTCCTTTCTTCTGGCTTCTGTTTCAGTTCCAGACGTTTCCTACCGTATCAACTGTGTGTGAGCATCAATTTAGAACCATAGTTCAAAGAGAAAGGCCACAGAGACTAGGATACTTGAGAGCCTGGAGACACCTCAGCAAGCTGAGTCAACAGCTTCAAGTCTTCCTTCTTTATACCCAAAGCACACTTCCCCAGAGTTCTATTGCTTAGTGTTTGGTCTGTCTCCTAATCCTGACTCCTCTTTGAGGGAGAAGTGACTTGAGTCTGTCCACAAATATTTATTGCATTGAGAACAGTTCTTGGCACTTGGATGGATAAAGGATCTTCATCTTCCTCTGGTGGTTGGTAGGAGCCCAAAGGAAGTAGAACCAGGATGGTTGTCGCTAGGCATTTTATGTGGTTTTTAAGATGCTTGCTTAGCATTCTCCTTGGCTAGACTTGCCTTATTCAGGGTGCACAGGATGCTTTTCCTGAGTTGCCTGAATGAATGGAATGAAGTCATCAGGCCAAACCTGACTCCTAGTCAAGATGGCTGTTCTTCGGCACTGTGAATCCAACCCACATTCACCCACTCAAGGCTGAAACAGTGAAAAGTGGATCAGTTTGCAGAGGAAGTTTATGAGCTCTACCTTAGCATGGTGGTTAAGAGTATGGATTCTAGGAGGTGGCTCTAAATTGACCCCTGTGGGACATTTGATACATACTTTAACTCTTTTCTTTTAACTCTTTTTCTTTATTTTTTTAAATAACAAATAAAGATGTTTATGCCATGAGGATAATAATCAGCGTTGCAAGGATTAAAGTAAATATGTAAATATTTAACACAGTGCTTGACATGTGGTGGGTACCTTTATGTTCTCATCTGTAAAATGGGGTTAAGTATTGTATAGAGCTCCCAGGGTTTTTGTTAAGATTAAATGGTTAATTCATGTGAAACACTGGCTTATAAAGTCTGGCATGTTGTGAGCACTCATTAAAGGCTATTTTTACTAATACATGCCCAGTGTTTTTATTTTTATAAATTAAAGATTTCCAAGAAAGACCTCATGAAGCACTTCCCTTTCAGCTAGCATAGAGTTCATTTGAAACATCCAAGTGTCCAGGGCACTGTGATCAACCGACGATCCGAATGTGTAAGAAAGCACTCCCTTCAAATCCCTCCCTTTTAAAAAATTACCTCTTTCCCCAACCTTAGAAAGGCTTAAATATTAAAATAGCAAGGCTTGGGTGCTTTTGTTTTCATAGTGATTTTTGTTGTTGTTGTACAAAAGTACTTTTAAAAATAGTGCAACCCAGTATTAGACAAATGTTTATCTGATTATATAGGCACATCAACCAAAAGAACATAATAAGGTAGAGTTACTAGAAATTCTAAACATGAAAAACAGGCATATTAAAATGAATGAAAAATTATAGGTATTATTGCAGTAAGCTGCTTGTAATATTCTTTAACGGTGTATATTTCCTGAAATCGTTCTCCATAGTGGCTTCCTTGCAAAATGAAAGCTGATTTCCAGGATCTGCTTGTGTGGCAGTAAACACAACCAGCGAATACTTTCAACTTCTGTGTTTGTTTATTGTCTTTTTGGTTTGGTTTGTTTCTGCTTTTTAACTTTCTGGGCTTCAGTCAGATGAAGTTCAATCTTTATTCACATCTTCAGAGCTTGAAGCTGTGTGCTGCAGGTAAGCTCAAGAGTCTGTGAAAAATAGCTCTGTGATGATCCTTTCTGGAGGAAAGAAGCATTCATCATGCTCAGTGCTCTCTGGTGCCTGGTGCCTGCTGTGACGTCCCAGGTGTGCTTGTGCATGGTGGCAGTGGGACACAGAAAGGCGACTCCAAAACTTATTCCTTCTAGAGCAGAGACGGCGGAATCAGAGAGCCAGGTGGACTGGGATTGCTGTGGCTTTGAAGGAAATGATAATTTTAGGCCACATTGCCCTAGATTTTGTGGCTCTGGGAATAACATGGAGTGAAGAGATCTTTGTTATAGAGGTGGAAGAAAGCTGGGGACTCCATAGGGGAGGGTAGGAGAAAATTTCTCCCATAGGGTGCTAGATCCAGAATTGCGAATGTGGTAGGAAAACTGATGACATTTATTTGCTCTTCTGCATTGGGGGTTGTCTTTTCGGGGAAGTGACCCTTGTCAAGAGTGTGTGACAGCCACAGCTGTGCTCGGATGTGGGATGTGGGAGTGATGGGCACGGGTGGAGAGTCAAGTACAGCTGAAGACAGTGGCTGTTCCTCCTTTGCTATCTCACGCACGTAAGAGACTCAGGGTGCTTTCCAGTAAGATGAATTGCCAAGTATGAAGTTTGAAAAGTACTCGCTTGTTTAGAGGAATGTTTGAAAACAGCTCACTTGGACTTGTCATAGGGACAATGCATTCTGCGGTACACTTGGGTAAGCATTAGTCCTCTAACACTGCAATTCCCACCTAAATAAATGATACTTTGGGTGGATTTGCATTGATACATTGGATAAATTCTGAGAAAAGTCCTGTAATCCATGAGTCTGGTGAGGCCAGATGCTGCTCTCCTTGAAAAGGTCAGCATAGCATTGCATTAAAAAGCACAATTTTACGTTTTGCTTCTGGTAACTCATTATGAATGATATTCAGAGTTTTCCCCTTTTGATAGCCACAGTATTGGCATCTTCTCTTTGCTTAAAGTGGGGGGGCTTGATTGAAATAAACATGGAAATCAGCTTAAGGGATCTTTTGATGGGTTTCATTGGTAAAACACAACAAAATACTACCGATCCTCAGTTCTACTCCCACCACCCACATACCAAACACAGTCATTTTTTCTTATTTTCTCTGGTTAGTTTTAACATAGGAACTCAGTTCATAGCACGTGCTCTAATTTTTTTTTTTTTTTTTTTTTTTTTTTTAATGAGACGGAGTCTTGCTCTGTCACCCAGGCTGGAGTGCAATGCCATAATCTCAGCTCACTGCAACCTCTGCTTTCCAGGTTCAAGCAATTCTCCTGCCGCAGCCTCCCTAGTAGCTGGGATTACAGGCGCGTGCCACCATGCCCGGCTAATTTTGTATTTTTAGTAGAGACAAGGTTTCTCCATGTTGGCCAGGCTAGTCTCGACCTCAGGTGATCTACCCACTCGGCTTCCCAAAGTGCTGGGATTACAGGCCTGAGCCACCACGCCTGGCCACATGCTCTAATCTTTAGTTTTATCTTTGTCTCTCAGCCGCGTTTCTCACTCGTTGACCTGAACTTGTCCCTTTTGTTTCCCTTTCCAAATTTACTGTTTATCTCATAAACAAGAGGAGGGGGCCACAAATCAATGGCTGTCTGGGTATGTGGTGGGACGAGGGTCTCTAATTCGGGCTTGTTTGTGAGTGTGTAGGCGGCAGAAGTAAATTAGCTTGCAGATTTCAGGAGAGACGGTTATCCGTGTCCTCTGCCAGGGATCTTGCAGAGTGCCAAATTACAATTGATTTCTCAATAAAATTGAGTTCAACCTTCCCCAACATAATCCAAGACAGAAATGACAGAGAACTGTCTCACTTTAAAAATTTTATTCTTTTCAGTCAATTTTGTTCTTGGAGGTTTATTATTGTGATTAGCCTTGGACCATGAGATATTCACCTCCCTTGCCTTCCTAGACTTCACAAAGCAGTCAGCTGAGCAAGAGCAGGAGCGATGGGCCGGCCCCCAGGCCACCCCTCTGGGGCGGGGCTTCTCACTGGGTACCATGTGAAGATGCTATTGGCTTTTAAGGTCCAAAAGTACAAGAGTTCACTGTCTGTTTCAAATGAATCCTGTGCTCAGAGCATCAGGGGCTCTTTGCAGCAGGTTGCTTCCCTTCTCTCCAATCAATCACTCGCTTCCCTCTCTCTCATGCATGTGCACACTCAAACGCATACATGCGCTCCCCCTGCCTTCTGCTCAGAGCCCATTGCTTTGGGAACCACCAACCACCCAACCTAATTAAAACACGTTTTTCCAATTGCTGGAGCAATTCCCTGAGTGCTGTGCCTCGCCACCACCACACTGGGCCTGCTCAGCTCACTACCTGTATTGAGCTTCCAAAGAGGCTCATCTCACTGCAAAAGAAGTGAATCCATTTCATATTGCTTTGCATTCTGGGATTGAAGTCCTGCATCTTACTCTCAGGAAGCCAGCCTCTTCTAAGGAGGAGAGATGTACACACGTGGGGTTAATAGCACATCACTACCTCCTCCACCACTACCAAGGCTTTTCCTGCCATCTATGCCAATGGTTCAACATTCAATAAATGATTACAGTGGACCAGCACTATGCTAAATAATTTTGTTTCATTTTGATTTATGTCATTGCTCCCCTTTTCTTCAGCTGGCTGTCCCCATGACTTTTTTTTTTTTTTAAACCATCTTAGCCTTTTTGAAGTGTACAGTTCAGTGGTATTTAGTATATCCACGTTGCTGTATAACCATCACCACAGTCCATCTCCAGAACTCTTTTCACCTTGAAAAACAGAAACTCTATACCCATTAAATAAAAATGTTCCATCATTTCTCCCCACCACCTAGCCCCCGGCAACCACTGTTCTACTTTCTGTCTCTATGAATTGACTAGGCATTTTGTATAAGAAGAATCATATGATGTTTATCGTTTTGAGACTCATTTATTTCACTCAGCATAGTGTCTTTAGGTTTCATCCAAGCTGTAGCACATGTCAGAATGTTCTCCCTTTTTAAGGCTAAATAATATTTCATTGTATTTGTGACATTTTGCTTTTCCATTCATCAATTGATGGACGCTTGAGTTACTTCCACCTTTGGGCTCTTGTGAATAATGTTGCTGTAAACAGGTGTAAAGATATCTCGTTTTAAGACCCTGATTTCAGTTCTTTGTGGATATATACCTGGAATTGGAATTGCTGGATCATATGGAAATTCGATGTGTAATTTTTCGAGGAACCACCATGCAGTTTTTCACAGTGGTTGCATCATTTTACACTCCACCAATAGTGCACAAGGGGCCCAATTTCATCACATCCTCATCCATATTAGTCATTTTCAGGGTTTTTTGTTCACAGTTGCCATCCTAATGGTGTGAGATGGTATGATAAGTACTCTATATGCCTCACTACAACTATGCAGTAGATAGTATTATACTCCTCATTTTACAGATCAGGAAATTAAGGCTTGGAGATGTCAAATAAATCGTTCAAGCCTGCACAGCTGGTTTTATTCAAGTCTATCTGACTCTAGAGCCATTCTAGGAAAAATAAGGGCCCTATTCTGTGTGCTGGCCATATTGACAACAGATCAACAGAAAAATGAGTGCTTTTCTTTTTCCTTTTAATGGCTAAGATTGCCACATGCCTTCTCAGGGAAACAGAACTCTGCTCATTGAATATGAGCACAAAGAAGACATTCTTCCTTTATTATTCTAAGCAAAGCAAAGGAAAAATAAGCTAAGCAACAATGGGATAATTTATTCTCCATGCCATACTAACTTTCCTAATTGGGCAAGCAACGACTGACCCAGTGACTCCTCCTAGGGTTGGGGGCAGAATGGCTATTTTCTATCAGCCTAAGCGGAATATGCCTTTAAAAAGAAGAATTGATAGCCCAGAGAGTATTGTCTTAGCTCCAAGGTCAAAGGCATAAACATACACTTATGCATTTCATTCCCACCTGTGAAACTTCTGCTTAGCAATTCTAGATTGGAGTCCTAAATCTGCCACTTCTTAGCTTGGCAGACTTTAGGAAAATGTGTTCACCTATTTGAAACTCAGTTTTCTCATCTATAAAATGGGAATAAAAATACCTTGTTTATAACATCGCTCCTCTTCTTCCCAAAGAAAGAGTGAGAACAAACCAAACAAACTTCTTATGTGTGTTAGAAAATCAAGCTTGGTACCCACCACTGCTCTCTCTGGTTCAGCCTGACACAAGTGTTCCCCCATGCAGACTGACTTAATCACGAAAAGACCTTGGGAACAGAATGTCCCAGCTGAGATGTGACTTGGTGCCAGGCTACAGTGGGGAAGTAGGAGGGCACAGCAATGCTTTCCTAGCTGGAGGAGGATACAAACGAGCAGACTGGAACAGGGGAAATCCAGGGGCCTGGCCCAGTCTTGGATTTAGTCAACTTGAACTATGACGTGGGGCAGCCCACTGAAGCGCTCCCAACTGAAGTTCCTATTCACTTCTGTAAAATGAAGAGCTTACCTTTCCCAATAAGTCAATGTAGCTTTCTTAATCTTTCTACCAGGTTAACATAATTCTGTCTTTCGATCACTTTTGTGGCTCTATTTCTTATATCTGTGCTCCCATGACATGAGTTCTTATACATAAATGCTTAGCACTTTTCTTGGCATGTATAGTTGTTCGATAAATATATTTTCTTTATTTCTCCCTCCTTCCTTCCACCCCTCCTACTTGCACCCTGGAAATGAGAAAGGTTCGAAACTAAGGCTTACGGAACTGTTTCTGGCTGCATGCTCATTTCACGTTTCCTCACGATCCAGATCTAATTCACCACTACTTCTTGAATGAAGATGGGTGGTCATTATACAGTAGCCTGAACAGGTGAAATAAGTCCCCAAGGATGTGGGAGCCCGTGAAACAGAACTGTGCTTTCACAATCAGTACATTCTGGAATCACACAGATATGGGCTGGAACCCAAGTTCCCCAAGTCATGTGAGTGAGGCACATTCTAGAGCAGTGTTAAAGATCTCAGGTTCTCAAGTCTTTATCATTTTAAATTCCAGCTCTGCCGCGTAGCAGCTGCACGATCTGGGGTGATGTTTAGGCTCCTTCTTGTGTTTCAACTTCCTCATCAGTAAAAAGGGATAGTGATAGAACTGAATTCACAGGGTTGTTGGGAGGATTAAATGCAATGACACATAATGAAGCATTTAGGGCAATGCCTAATGCAATTTAGTAATATTGTGCTTATTGCTGCTGCTACTATGATGATTATTTCTACAGTAACTACTGCTGCTATGATGGAGTCCACTGCCTGCTTCAAAGCATTACTCATTTTATGACTGTTTCTTGTATTCAGATATATCCTGTGAAAAACACCTTAAAGCACAGTTCCTAGATACTATGTACTGACATCAAATTCTGAAGGGATTCTACTTCTTTTTTTTAAATAGAATTTCTCAGATTATTAATAAAGTATGTTAATATGAACTCATTTGCCAGTTGAATGAGATTATGTTTTTACCATGGGAGTTAAATATATGTGTAAAATGTAAATTACGTAAAATTTTTACTCGGCTGAAAAGATATCTTTAAACACCTACCACACTACAGTGTAACTTATTCCAGGCTACAAATAAGATTAGTGACAAAGAGAAGAAAATAGTATTTAAAACCCTAAATGGACATGCACAAGCATAAACGTTGAAAATTTCAAGTGGAATAAACATTTCCAAAATACTTTCCTTTTTTAGCAAGACATGGATAATGGGCTATCTCAGATGGGTTACTTCCTCTAACAAACATGCGTTATAAGTGCACATATAGTGTATTTTTTTTTTTTTTACAAGAAGGATATTAAGAAGGATGTGTTTCACTTCCTCCCAGACACCACCTCTCCTTAGTAGCAAATAATAAGGCACATATAAAAATGAGCATTTCTTTTCCCCTTAGGAAACCTCTTCTTAAAATCACATTCAGATTCTTATAATTCCAGTGCCCCAAACAGCTGGTTCTATCCTCTAATCCTTTTTCCATTAGAGATTTCAACACTACTTTGAGCAACACTGGTTAACTCATGACCCAAATCTCCTTAATCCAGGGAAACCATAATGTTAGATCAGTAACTAGTGTATATTTTTCTAATTTACTCCACACATTTTCTTGCTCCTTTCATATCTTCATGGTGTTCTGATGATTAAGGCAGCATTATATCCAGAGGTTTGGTTGACTGTGGTTGGTGGTAAGTTAGGAGTTGAAGGAGCAAGCCTTAGATTTGTTTTTGACTCAGTACCTGGCACCGGATAATATGTTTTAAATAACAATTGTGGTTTAATGAGAAATTTATGGAGCCCCAGTCAGATGCTAACAGCTTTAAGCATGTTATCTCATTTAATCTCACAACTAACCTGAGGCTTGATCCCCATATTACAAATGAGGAAACTGAGGCACAGAGAGATGAAGTATCTTGCATCGTGTCACACAGTAAATGGCTGAGATTCAAACCCACCTATGTCTGACTGTGAAACCTTTATTCTTATTCACCATAAATATATTTTTTGGATGGATGAGGAGAGATTCCTCTAAAATTCCATTTTAGTTGTCACAAAGAGTTAGGGTAGATGGACCCTGTCTTATTTTTTCTTTCTTATTGCTCCTCATTTTTTCCTTAGGATACTCCTAAGGCCTAAAGAAAGGTTTGGTGGTCATCAAAGCCAGTGCTTAGCCTTTTATGTATGCAACTTTCACCCATATTATCCCACTTTTTCTTGTAGTTTGCTCTTTTCACACATCTATGTTTGTTGCACAACTTAAAACTAATTCCTCAGGCTATTTGAGTAAGCCTTTGGATCTCTATTTGATTTATATTCTGAATGAGAGTTTAAAAACCTTAAATTAACTGGATAGAGGTATTGGTTGGAACTTCTTATTATCAGAGAACTTGAGAGTAAGAAAAATTGCTGGACTTAAAAAAAAATCTGTGTACACCACAGGAGAGTTTCTTTGGAATGACTTCTATAAATCGAAATGTTTGTTTACCACATTAGCTAAAATAACTCAGAGGAAGCTATTGAAAGAAGACATGAGGAAAAGAAGGCACAATCAGTGTGCCTGGCCACACAGGGGTGAATGAAAATAAAATGAGCACACTGGAAATGTAGACTTTTTCCAGGAAAGTTTTGTTTGTTTGTTTGTTTGTTTTTGAGATGGAGTCTCGCTCTGTTGCCCAGGCTGGAGTGCAGTGATGCCACCTCAGCTCACTGCAACCTCTGCCTCCTGGGTTCAAGTGATTCTCCTGCCTCAGCCTCACAAGTAGCTGGGATTACAGGTGTGCACCATCATGCCCAGCTAATTTTTGTGTTTTTAGTAAAGACGGGGTTTCACCCTGTTGGCTAGGCTGGTCTTGAAGTCCTGACCTCAGGCGATCCACCTGCCTCAGTCTCCCAAAGTGCTGGGATTACAGGCGTGAACCACCACGATTGGTCTTTCCAGGGAAAATTATACGGAGCCTGATTCTACTTGAGAAGCCATACCATCCCCATCAAGTTCAGCTTTTCTAAACACTTGCTTCACTCATTCATTTATTCGTTCTTACATTTATTCATTGTGAGAACATCTGCATGCCTACTACATAACAACTGCTTCGTCAAGCTCAAACTGACACATTTTCCTCCCTTATATGATTTTCAATAATAGCAGTAGTGGTCATCAGCCTCAGAGCCTCAGAATCATTGTTTCTACTCTCCAAATAAGTCCAATATTCAAATGTTTCCCATTGCTTTTTTTTTTTTTAAATTTTTGATGCCCCTTACCCTTTATCTTCATTCAAGTCATTATTATCCCAACCCTAGAGTAGTCATTTTCTTTCAATTGGTTTTGAGGCCTTTACTTTTTTAGTTTTTTTTTGTACAAATCACTGCTGAGAATAATTGTCCCAAGTTGACACATTCACCAAGTTTCTTCCATGCTCAAAGCCTCGGTGCCTGTTCTCCTCTCAGGTCACTCCATAATCACACCTCCCAGAATGATCTTGGCTTATCTATTCATTTTTAGCTTTCATTGTTCCTTGACTCAAACTTGTTATTTAAGCTACACTAATTTCTTCTTAGCCCCTCTTCCTACCAACAGTTATCCAGGCACTGAATATGCATGCCAGACACTTACTTACTGCATGCCAGACACTCTCATGCCAATTCTTCTACATTTTCAGTGACAAATTTAAGAAAGCAGATAATGTGGATGCGAATCCCAGCACTGCCACTTGTGGGCTATATGATTTGAGGCGAGTGCCTTAATCTTTTTAAGCTTCCACCCTCTTATCTGTAAAATGGGTATAAATAGCACTTAACTCATAGGGCTATTGTGAATGTTAATATAGAGAATGAAGATAAAGCCTTTAGTGTAGAGAGAGACTACATAGAGTAACTGAACAATAAATAACTATCATTATTGACGTCACTTATGATAGAATATAGCTTTTTAAAAATGTATTTCATTTCTCTCAAATATAAAGATATTTCCTCTGAAATCCCTTTTTCCAGAGGGCAAGAGCCATGCCTTTCATCATGCTCCCATTTCTCAGTATAGTACCTGGCATTCAATAAAAGATTTGAATAGATAATAAATAGAGCTCTATGAAGACTAGGGTTTTTTTGTTGTTGTTGTTTGTTTTGGTTTTTGTTTTTTTTTGAGACAGAATCATGCTCTGTTGCCCAGACTGGCGTGCAGTGGTGAAATCTTGGCTCACTGCAAGCTCTGCCTCCCGGGTTCACGCCATTCTCCTGCCTCAGCCTCCCAAGTAGCTGGGACTATAGGCGCCCAACACCATGCCCAGCTAATTTTTTGTATTTTTAGTAGAGACGGGGTTTCACCGTGTTAGCCAGGATTGGTCTTGATCTCTTGACTTTGTGATCCGCCTGCCTTGGCCTCCCAAAGTGCTGAAATTACAGGTATGAGCCACCGTGCCCAGCTGAAGACTAGGTTCTAAGTAAAATGTTGATTGGATTTGGTAGCAAAGCTAATAAAATTGCTTTTGAAATAAACTAGTTGTCAATTCAATGAGTAATTAAGGATCAAATTTGCCTTGTCCAATCTGCATTTTGTAGAAATAGATTCCACAGTACTGAAGAACAACCACAACAAAAATATTTCTTTGAAGCAACAGAATTAGAAAGTAAGGGAGAATGAGGGGCCGGACTGGCCACTTCATGTGAAGAAGGAAGCCAGACTGGGGAACTCTGATGTGAGGGAATTAACTAGCAATCACTTGATCTATCTCCTTAAGTAAATTAGAGGAGGAGCTTAGAGGAGCCAAGGCAGGAGGTTTTTAGTGGGAGAGTCAGTTAGAAAGTCACATAAAAACCGGGCATGGTGGCTCACACCTGTAATCCCAACACTTTGGGAGGCTGAGGGGGGAGGATCACAAGGTCAGGAGATTGAGACCATTCTGGCCAACATGGTGGAACCTCGTCTCTACTAAAAATACAAAATAGCTGGGCGTGGTGGCAGGTACCTATAATCCCAGCTACTTGGGAGGCTGAGGCAGGAGAATCGCTTGAACCTGGGAGGCGGAGCTTGCAGTGAGCCAAGATCACACCACTGCACTCCAGCCTGGGCGACAGAACGAGACTCCGTCTCAAAAAAAAAAAAAAAAAAAAAAAAAGCCACGTAAAAGACTACATGAAAGAATACTCTAGCCACCAAACTCTAGCCATATAAGTCAGCAAAATCATATTATCAATTTCAAGTGTTCTTAAAAAGCCAACAGGAAATGATTCATGAAATAATTCACAGAAAATCTTCAGAAAATCACAGAATGAACATTAGATATGTAATTCTTTACACAGTCATTCCTTGGTTAAGCAGACTAATGAAGAATACAGATAAATCAAATTTGTGAATAATCTTCAAACTATTGCTTTGTTTCTCAAGTGCTTCTGTGCTTTTCCCCTTCTCAGCAAGAGAATACACCTTCTGACTATATTTGGTAATGTCACGCTGAATTCCTAGGTGGCACTGACTACAGTTGGAAGGCAGTGTCTCAAAAGGGCATGCAGAACTTGAAGTGGGCTGTTCTGAATTTGGGGAGGTGAAATCAGCCATGGTCTTAGATAATGAAAAAGAGAATAATCTACATAAGACTTTTTCAGAGCCCAAAACCCTCATGGAACAGTCTTGGCAAGGATCAAAGTTAAAGGGAAATAGTCATTGACATTAATTTGTTTTCATTATGATCTCTCCCACAACGGCCCAGGAAGTACAGCATGTGTCATACAACCTCTTTCCTCTACTCTCACCTCGTCTTTCAGATGGACAGTTTCCATGCCCTTTAAGATTCACTGTCTTCCCCTTTTCCATGACAAATTTCACCCAAATTCACCCCCGGAATGTATTGACTTATCCCTCCATTCTATTCCTGAACTTACTATTTTTTAACCTTTTTCAGAATAAATCATCTGTCCTTGGTGCTTCTCAGGTTCTCTACTTCCCTGGTTATTCATATATATATATATATACACACACACACACAGTCACACAGTCTCTCTCTTTCTCCCTCTTACACTCACACACACACACATATGCACACACATGTACGTGTGTATAATGGCCCAGGAGCTCAGAGGAGGAGAGCATATAAATACCGGAGTTTTTCTTGATGGTGGAGGAGTTAAGGGAAGAGGCTGTAAAAATGAATGTGTTGTTCTCATGACCAGCATATGGATAACTGAGAGTTCCCTATGTAAAGATAAGTACAAAGTAGAATATAATCTCCATTTTACACGTAAAGAAACTGAGGTACAGAAATGCCATATGTTGACTAAGGATAGGAAAATATTTCTTTAATTTCCATTAGTTGGAATTAGTTTATCAACTTAGTTGACTAATAGTTGGGAAGAGGTTTGTGTCTAAGCTTGGAGTGTGGGCAAGCGAGGATTCAGGAAAATCAGGTCTGCGGACATCTTGACAGAAATTATAAAAAGGCATAAGAATAGCAAAGCAAAATTTTACCTTCTTCATAAAGTCCATAGGCTCAGGTTGGGTAGAGACAGTTGAGACATGATTCTTACAGGCACCATTTGGGATAAGATGCATTTCATCAATATTGGCAAGACTGGCTTAAATCCTGTTTGAAGCCTGATTTCATACAGTCCTGCCAGGGATAATTTATAGTTTCTTACATTCATCATTCTTGAGAATTCTTGAGTTTTAAGAAAATGGGCCATAAACTGTGTTTACTAAAGAAATGGTCTCATGTATATCATAGAATATCAAAAACTCACTGGGACCATTGAAGAAAATTGAGCAAAAACGAGAAAGAGAAGTAAAGGTTT
Source organism: Macaca fascicularis (assembly GCF_037993035.2). Classification (NCBI taxonomy): domain Eukaryota; kingdom Metazoa; phylum Chordata; class Mammalia; order Primates; family Cercopithecidae; genus Macaca; species Macaca fascicularis. The sequence continues at coordinate 23,173,691 of NC_088379.1, read as the reverse complement.
GACCAAAGAATGGAGCTGCGGAGGATGGAGGCCAAAAAATTATGTCAACTGCTGTCAGGAGAGGATCCTGATAGAAGAGTCATCCTGGAATGCCTGAAATTGCGGAGTGTGTGCCTGTGTATATGTGTGTTTATTAGAGCACCATCTTGCTTTTAAGAAAAAGATAAAAAAGGAAAGACTGCACAGCAAGGGTGACGAAAAAGATAAATGGATTAGAGGGCATGACTTACTGTACAAAGAGAGATTGAAGTAATATAGCATAGATAGCCTAGAGAAGAAAATAGCGGAGGAAAAGGGAAATTGCTAATACTTCTAAGCACCTGAGAGGTTGTAACATGAGTGACATTCATTTTGGAACTTGGGCACATCAAAAGACGTGCTTAGTATGGTCTGGAGATATATATTTGCCCATTTACCCACTAAGTTCAATGGCGCTGAACCAGAAAAGGCAGGAAGTGAAGTGTAAAGAGTTAGAAAGAAAACATTTTAAGTGTTTATGTTACCTTCAAGGAATGATATTATTAACTTCCTGCTCTGTAAGATTAAGAGTGGCATTAAGCATGGAAGATTGTATAGCTTCCCTGCGTAGGTTCATGAATAGGATTTCTGGGTGGTGTCTCAGGCTTCACTATGGCATGAGACAGGCCTGGTTTACTTGCTTGGTGGTTCTCAGATCCTGGATACTTTTCTGCTGTTGGCTGAGAAGGACTCATTACTAAGCATTTATTGCTTCATGAATAATTGAATAAATGCAAGGGGTTTGTATCTGTCTGTCTGCCTGGGTTCCAATCCTGACTCAGTTACACACCAGCTGTGCAACCTGGCAAAGAACTTAACCTCTCTAAGCCTTAGTTTCCTTTATGTAAAATGAGGATCAAGAATAGTGCTACCTTATAGGGTTCTTGTGAAGATTCAAATAGATACATGTAAAGTGCTTAGCACAGTGCCAGGCACATTGTATTAGAAATTATGAGTTGTCATTTATTCCAGAAATATTCAAGGACTACTTCAGACCAGGTTAATCTAAATGCCAGAGATATAGTAGTGAAGATGTTGAAGGTCCTAATCAAGAAGTTTAATTTCTAGTGGGAATGAGAATAAACAAATAAATCATAATATGTCAAGCAGTGATAAGTCTGAAAAAGAAAAATAAATCAGGCAAATAGGGACAGTAAACTGTTCCGAGTAGAGAGAACATCACTCTGATGGGACCAAAGTACAGAAGGAATGATTGAGTTTGGGAAACTGTAGTCATTCATTGAGGCAAAAAGATGGTACAAGATGGAAAAGGATAATGAATGAATGATGGAATAGGAGAGGTAAGTAGGGGCCAGAGAACAGAGCCTCCAATGGTTTATCAGTCAGAGTGGTCTTGCAGCTGTGATCAACAACCACCACCAGCCAGCATCTTAATACAACAGGAGTGAATTTCTCATTCACATAGCAGGTAGTCTTCAATATAAATCCAGGAACTCAGGTTCTTCCATCTTGTGGGCCCGCCGTTTCCTAGGGCCCCAGAACTCTATGATGGACCTTTGCATCATGTGGCAGATACGGGGAGAGACACAGCTTGAGAAGCAGCATGAGAGGTTTTTGTGAAACACGTTGGCAATAGTGCGTATCATTATCATTCAGATTCCATTGACTAGAAGAAACCCACTCACGTGGTCATGCTTAACTGCAATGAAGGCTAGTCAGTGAAGTCCAGCTGTGTGCCCAGGAGAAGAAGAAATGAATTTTGATGAACACATAGCCAGCAGCACATGCCACACAGGACATACTAAAGATCTTAGATTTTATCCTGAGCGCAAACGACAGTCACTAAAGCAATTTAAGCTAGTCAGTGATCAAGTTTGCATTTTAAAAGATCAGTCTGGTAGAAGAAGGATCGAAGGGGCCCCAAATTCAAGTTAACAAAGTGGCTCATTTATGATACAAAGAGGGCCTGAACCAAAGAAGTGGTAGTGGATGTGGGGAAGAAGGAGCTCGTCTGAGAGAGATGGAAGAGTTTGGAGAGGGTTGCAAATGACTGGATGGGAATGGAGAGGGCAGGAATCAATGGAGAAGGATCAACAACTACTGACTATTATTTACTATGAGAGGAAACCTGAGAAGAAACTTGTGAAGGGGAAATAATGGGCTTGATGAACAAAACACCCTCATTGCTTTTTTTGTTTTCCTGACTCCTTTTAGGGAGCCTGCTTTCCAAACCAGTATTGGGACATATGTTCTGACATGCTCAAATAAAGTTGTGGGGCTGGCATATTTATAATCAGGATTATTTTAGGATGTTCAGGGTACACTGTTACTCTATATCTTCTGTTCTATATAGTCCATGTTCATGTACTCACAAGATTTGTTCATTTGACATTTATTGAAATCTTAATATGTGGTAGGAATTGTGTTTGGCACCTGAACTAAACTGTGGCCATCATCACCAGAAACAAATAATAGCGCTGCTTGATGACTGTTGCTAATTATTTGGGGTCTTTTGGTTGACTGGGCTATGTGATGTAGCCCGTCGTTGGTAGATATATTGATTTTAGACTACGAGGTCAGGAAAGGCCTAATGTGTTTATTATGGGTTGAATTGTATGATGCAGCTTTAACTCCCCGTACCTGTGAATGTGACTTTATTTGGAAATAGTCTTTTCATAGTTAATCAAATTAGAGTAAGGTCATACTGGATTAGTGCACATCCTAATCCAATTACTGGTGTCTGTATAAGAAGAGAGAAATATGGAGACAGACACACGGGGGAGAAGTCCATGTGAAGACAGAGGCAGAGATTGAAGTGATGTATCTACAAGCCAAGTAGTGCACCAAGGATTCCTGGCAACTACCAGGAGCTAGAAGAGACCATAGAGGATTTCTCCCCCAGCGTCTTAAGAGAGAGCATAGCCCTGCTGACACCTTGATTTTGGACTTTTAGCCTCTATAACTGTGAAAGAATAAATGTTGCTTTAAGCCACTCAGTTTATGGTACTTCATAATAGCCTCCCTAGGTACCTAATTCTGTGTTGTATGTGACAGTACCAAACACAGGAAGTGTTCCAGCAAAGATCGGGTGTTATATTTTTGCTCAGAATCTAAACTGATCACTGATTTTTAAAAATATACTTATATTACAAAATTAGAAAACTATTTTACACCTATTCTCATTCTCATATCACATTTCCACAGTAGAGAAGAAACAAAGGCTTGATGAATTGAGAAACTTGCACCAGTTCACATAGCAGTGAGTGATATTGAGGGCCTCTGGCTCCCACACACATTGCTGGAGCTACAGTGATCTCTTCTGTGCAAGAATTAGGATGTAGGCTCTTGCTGAGTCATCAGGTACCACCCAGGGAAATTAGGAAGCAGTGACCCTGCAGGCTGTGTGTAGTTCCCCGGAGAGCTTCTGTGCTCAGTAGGGCTTAAAATACTTGTCTGGGTGGAAAGGCTTACCTTTCTTTCTCTATGAGCACCGCCCAGAAGTGCAAGACAACTGCAAATGAGGTTTTCTGGGCTGTCATGTGAGCTGTGTGCAAGGAGGTTTAAGGACTCTTGCCCACTTAAAATATTTCTTTGGGTGTTGCCCAAGTGGCCTGCCAGCTGCTGGAGGGTGCAGTGTGCTTCCCAGCGACCAGCCTTGCCAATTAACTGGGTGCCCTGTGCTCTGGTGGAACTTTATGTCACCCCGTGTCATTTTGAGATGCACCCAGTGCTCTTATGGCTCAGAGGTTCTGCAAGCTGAATGTATATGTCTGAAATATCGCAGAGCAGTTGAATATGCCTAAGATCACATTTTTCATGCCAAACCTGGGATTAAAGACGTCATCTTTTGACAGAATGAAACCCGTGAATGCTGGTGGGTAGTTGGGAAGCATGCATTCTTTCCTAAAACACTTTCAAAATGGCTGCTCTGACCCTACAGAGGCTTCTGTGAATCCGCCATGATTTTGACTAATGATGCCGTATTTCCTAATACTTTTGCTGTGCTTGCAGGCATCAGAACGGTTCTTTTAAGAGACTCATTACGGTACAACTCAGATTAGAATCGCACCCTCAAGGTCTTTTAAAAGACGAAGGATTTCTGAGAAACTGCGACCAGGATGACAAAGTGGCATCTCATTTGCTTTTTATGTAAGTGAATGCTCAGGAAAGTTGAAAAGGAGGCTGTGGAAAAGCCAGACTCAGTTCCTTTGGTAAAGGCAGCAGGGGTTCTTGTTAGACTCAACTGCCGTCTTCTTGAAGGAGCTTCAACCTAGGCGTTACGGTTGACATCTCTTAGAATGCAATTAGTGGTTGTGTTGTGACCCAATTTGACACTCTTTGTTAAGTGAAAGCCAGCGTACACATATGGCATTTCCAGGCCAAATTGATCTACATAGATGATATACTCAGAATCCCAAACCACTGGCTCTTTCTTAACCTCAGAATTGAGGACAGGTGGTTTCTTTCAAATGTCCTTCCTCCATTTCTTTCCACATTATTTATATTGTGGTTGGTAGAGGCAGTGGAGGACAAAAACGTAAACAAAATTCTATTCAATTTTCGAGTTTCTTACTATACAGTAACTGGTTTAAGATAAAAGCAACAACTACCACAAAAGCCATAGCTATGTTTTAAGTATGTTGTATATTTAATCCTCTTAGTTACCTAACATTATTTACCCCATTTTACAACTAGGTAAAATGAATCTAATAGTTTACAAATAGTTGAACTATTGCCAGATAAATTACTGGGGTTGGACTGGAGAGCAGTGGGTAGAAAGGTACAGAAAAGATATCATAACATGCGATCGATGAGGTAACATTTAAACTGCCCAAGGAAAGGCATTCTGTATTGGTAGAAGGAAAAGATGAGAAAAGGGGTGTTTATAATGAATATGATCCTCCAGGGAATGAGGATGTAATTCATCTGGAACTCACAGTAACACGGAGTAGAAAAAATGAAGTTAGAGTAAAGCTAGTGCCAGACTAATAAGGGTTTTGAGTCTCAGGCTGTAGAGTTCAAACAATTTCTTCTTTCAGTAGGGCATGAAGAGCCCTTGAAGAGTTTGAACAAGATGGGTTGGAAGGAGCATGATCAGGGCTGTGCTTTTAGTAAGATTAATTTGGCAGCAGTGTATTGGATGGCGTCAGGGGTAGGGGACATAGGTGAACTGGAGACAGCAAGGAAGGAACTCTCCCTTGAGCTTCTGAATTTAGTTGCCTGCTTATTCTTTCAAGATTAAACAGAAGTCATCTCCTGATTCCATAGGAGAGGACCTGTGTGGGGAAAGGAAAAAGGGAAGGCATCCCAGTTTTCTGATCTCAAATAGTTGCCTACAAAATTGGTAGCTTCCTGACAGATTAGGTCATCATGAGAAAGAAAAACCAAATTTTGAGGCACTCTCTTGGTATTGCTGATTACTGCTGTTAATGAGTTATGAAAACAATCGAGGAGATCTTTGTTAACAAAGAAAATTATGTTGGATAATAAAGAGAGGTGCTTCGTTGCTAATACTCTATGGGAATGATGCAGTTTATATATCTATACATTCTTTAAAATTATGAACACAAAAGGAATCTTTTATACCAATCTTATTTTTTTTTGGCCTAAAAAAAGAGAATAATTTATATACCCATAGGGCACATATGCATTTATATACACTATATCATGATATTTAAACAAGTTGATATATTTTAAAAAGTGACTTTTAAATATTAGGTCATTAAGATGACTGACATGAGAAGGCAGACATCACCTAAGGTTTTTATTCACCTGGTCTTCAGTTGACATTTATGTGGTCCGGTATCTATCGCATTGGCTCTTTTGTTCCCCTCTGTGTTCCCACACAGAATAGCTTAAGCTGTCAGTGGCTTAAGGAATATAAGTAGCATGTGTTTTCGGGAGTCAAGGATTATGCAGTACACTTTAAATTTTAATAGCCACTGATAGAGACCTCAGGAGATTCAAGCTCACTGGAGTGTTGGACTTCAGCTTGCTTTCTTTCTTTCATCTACAGCAAGATGCTCATTCTGGACTACAGGGAAGGCATTTAGGCAGAGAGGATGACTATTTGAAGTGGAATTTGTTTTTCATCACAATCCATGCCTGTTTTCTGTTGGGGTGACTTGGTGTATACATTTTTTAACATTATGAAGCCGCCAATATTAATAAAAAACAGCTGAATACATATTGGCATCCTTGGAGATCAGGCATGGGAATGCTGAGTGGGGCTGGTAGATAGTAGAACTTTAAGAAATCTCTTTCAGAGATTTTTGAAGACATTTACTTATCAGTTGTCCAGATGCCACTTGAAATGATTAATAATAAACTTTACAAGGAGGTAAAACCATAACTGGTGGAAAACACATTCTAAGTGTATATGTGATAAATACATAATATGAGAAATACAGAAAGAGGTAAAATTAAAGATTCCATATAGAGTCATATTTTTAGGTTGATTATTTATTCAGAGATTTCTTTTTTTTTTTTTGTGGGATGCCTTCTGATAACCTTATATCTCACAATCTGATACCTGAAAGTAGGACTCTTTAAAGAGCAACATGTTACCCATATAATTCACTTCTGAAAATAAAAACTGTTTTCTTAAAAATCACTTTTCCATAGTAGGATTCATACTTTGGGATCCACATATGTGCTTCATGGGTATGTGTCAACTCTTTGAAATTGTATCAGAAAATTCATGTTTGTGACTATGTGCATTTTCTGCAGAGAATGATCTCTATGTACTCTTTTCATTTAGGCTTTCAGAGGGGTGCGTAACCCTCAACAGGCAGAGAACCACTGGGTTAATAGAAGGTAGACGTATCTGTAGGATTCTGGCAGGTAGCAGATGGCACACACAAATGGGGTTAGAGTTTAATGAAGAGACTATTTTCGAGATATGGGAAGGGTTAAAGAAATCAGCAGGTGATGACTCCCCCAGGGCTAGCAACAGTGGGAGGCCAGGACCACCTGGACCTGAAGATGCCAGGGAGGGAGCTAGTTCCAGAACTTAGAGAGGGGAAGCTAGCACTGTTGGAGAGGGAATACTTCAGGAGTGCAGCCTTTGGTGGAGAAATGCAGCCCCTTCTAAACTGTGCCCAGCAGGGAGGAATTGGAGGGAAAACGTCCCACTTCATTTTCCTCTTGACCTTGGCTCTATTGTTAGTGCCTTCCAATATCTCAACCTAATCAGACGTGGAAGGCAAGAAAGCCCATTGTCACAATCTTTAAAGGTCAGTCTCCCAGGCACAGGTAATAGAGAAGGGTGAAGCATAGATCTGGAAGAGCAAATAGAGAACTCCCTGCACAGGGAAACCTAGCTAGCATGTTTCGCTATAATCCCAATGTCGGTTCTCCCACTGCCAACATGAACTGTAGCCAAGTTCTGCTATAATAACCTGAGCAGTTTAGAAATATTCACATCCTAGACTAATGCAGCTTTTTCTATTTGCTTTTTTTCAGTCTTCTACTTCTTAAGGATGGTTTCTAATTGAGCCTGGTGAACATGAGAGAATCAGCAGCTTAAAATGAATGTCATGTTAAGATAATTAATTTGGATGTTGGGAAAACATTTAAGGAAAGGAGATATCATATGAGCACATTTTGCTAAAATGTTAGAGAAGCAAGGAGGAAAAATAGTCATTTATTCCCTGCTATTGAAACAAAACTATAGTTGTACTATATTCAACAGAACTTGTACTTTGTTTTTATTTCAGTGAGAGACTCAGATCTGTAAGCTCCAGTGTTGCATTAACTCATTGTACAGAGTTCATTATTGTAATTAGACTGCTTTTTAAGTTTATTAGTGGACTCAGTAATGTACTCTTAAAAAGCTTTATTTGGAAGCAAGTCAATATCCGAAGCCAATAGAACCAAAGAGCTTGTGCCACACGCTCTCTTGCTGAAAATCATGTTATCAATTTTCATGTGACTGTTAATCAATTAGAGTGACAGAGAGATGATTTGAAGTCAATTTTCTGTTTATTGCTAAATTAGCATTTGATTACATCTGCGTATTTTGGGTTTCAAAGAGGCTATGGTTTCCTTTGTCAAGAGACAGAATGGAGGTCAGTGATGAGAAAAATCATTTGTGCTTTTAAAAATATTTGCACATTAAAATGCAGAGTCTACAACTCAGAGTCACAGGGCTAAGATGGAAGATGTGTGTATGTGGCTGGATTGGAACAGGTAACATAGGAAAACTGATCTGATGGTGTTGTACCTACTGCAAACATACCTAGTCAGTGTGTAGCCCAGGAAATGAATCAAGTATTGGATGTCTATTGGTTGGTTATCATGTTGTCCTCAAAATAGACAGAAATTCAGTTATTCAAACTGGAGAAGCATACTATATGGTATACTGTCTTCAGGATAGGATGTGGAGACATGCTGGCAATTGTGGAAGAGTGACTGGGCTATGTTGTGGCCAAATGGTTGGTTAGATATGGAGAGTGTCAATAGAATTTAAATGAAGACTGTGAAATAATACAGTGAAATGACACTGGACATGATGATGATGGTGATGATGATGATGTTGATGGTGGTGGTGGTGGTAGCAGCAGTGGCTGTGGCTATGTTTTTATCAAGTGCTTACATATGCTCAACACTAAGCATTTTGGAGAACGTACTTCTATAAGCAACTCTAGGAGTTGTTCTCTATTTGTGCCAAGTTGCTTTAGAAATTACCATCTTTCTTTAACAGAGGAAGAAACGAGGTTATAGAAAGATTAAGTAGCTTGTGCATCACTGAGGTTGAATTTTGTCCAATTCCAGAGATTATGAATTTGACCATCATCCTAAATGTTCTCACTTGGCATCAGAGGCCTCTTTTTGAGACCTCCCTTTGCATTTTATAAGCTGACTGATCTTTGGGCTCCATTTCCTCATACATAAAGCAAGGGATTAAGCAAGATGAGCTCTAAGATTCTTTGTAGCCTTAAATATTCATATTCTAGAACTATCCAGAAGGGAGCAATTCCTCTCAAATGTAGAATATTATGCCAATATTCCAAGTATAAATCAAATACTAGGGAATCTGGAATGCAGACATTATATTTCTCATAAGAACCTCAACTCCTTGTAATTGTGTATTTTCAATTACTCAGTGGTGTAATTGAATCACTAAAGTATAGCTTCTTAATTTATGTTGTATAGCAGGTGGACAAGTTTACTATCAGAAGTGTTGCACATTCTGACTTTTATCCTGTTAAGATATGCTTCCAATTGGAAAGCAGAATAAATTACTTGGGATCTGTCGATGATTCACAGTTATGGAGGGAACATTAAAGCTTTGGGATGACAGAATGTATTTTGTCCGTATATTTGGACAAGTGGAGTTGAGTTTAAATTACTATGGTAATATTTAATGGTGGGCCAGTAAATGCACTGTTGTCTGTTTCGTGAATGTAATTAAATTGTGTAAGACAAGACCTCACTGTGGCTCTTAGCTTGTAAATCTCTGTGGTGACGTGAGGTGAAGCTGCCAGTGTTCTGTGGGGAAATACCAAGCCCGAGAGTTAAAAGGGAGGATTTGCTAGCTTCTACCATATATCACTTGCTCTATTTGGATTCTGAATGCCCATCTCAGTGTAGTGTCTGGTGTGCACTTACAAAGTTTAAATAGAAATTAAACTGGAGCTGGGTCCATTGCTGAATATGCCCATTTGCTTTCATAAACACAACTGAAGAGGGGGTGAAAAAAAGAACTGAAAGGAAAAATCCAAGCCAGCAACCCAGATAGAATGACTCTTCTCCTACCTTGAGGATCCTGGAGAAAATATCACCCTCAGGAACAGCACTAGAAGTGGTTTCAGGGTCTGGATATAGAATGTTATTTCTCTACATTGGAAGAGAGAATTAGAATTGCAGGCTGGATTCAAATAACCTTGGAGGGTCAGACTCAGGAGAGGTAATTACTCTAGAACCTAGTCCCTGAAGTATAAATATCACTTACAGACTTTGAGTTAATTGCATTGGGTCAAGGGGTACCCAAGTTATAGAGGATAGGTACTACTGATTCTATCCATTAAAGGAAGGCTTAGGTAAACTCTAACGCATCCACATCAATTTCCCTGTTAATTGAGTACCTTCTGAGTTATAGTAATCTCACCTGGAAGTGACAAGAGACATCCAAGTCTGGTTTTGTAGAGGGGCTACAGGAACCCTGAGCGGGGGAGTTATGTGAAGCAAAGCCCTAGGCACTTTATGTTATTTTGCTCTACAAGGTCATGACATTCTCCTGGTCATCCACTTATATTTGCACAGGTTGTTTACTGCACAAGGGAAGTTGGTTTGAGAGGGCAAGTTGGGGGCTGAAATCCAGTTTATTCTGTGCTTGCTGAACTGTGTGCCATGGTGTGGGACTGATTGTGCTGGAAGAAAGTAGGTATCTTTATTGATTTTGAAAGAGTTGCCATTTAGACTACTAGCAGCCTGGATTCTAGACATTTAGGTCAACACAAAATTTTTGAGTGCCTACTTTGTGTCAGGCATCACGCTAAGCTCTGGCGGGTATGGGATGAGGAAGCTGTGGTTTCTGCTTTTTAGTATTTAGGACCTAGTGGGGATGACAACCAGGTAAATGGATAAAGGAGCTATCCTGTGATATACCCAGTGATAAAAGTATATTTACACAGCATGTCATGGATACAAAGAGGTTTGGCAAGAGGCATACACAAGTGCGAGTGCAATACACATTCACATGTGCAGATGCTTCCACTGATTTTTCTCTTTTGTTACTGGAAAATCTGTCGGTAATCAAGAGACGAATGCAAACATACAACAAGGGATGCCCTGCTTTCTCTGCTATTAATAGAGTACTTAAAAATAAAATCATAATAGACTGCTATATTGACAGGTTTTACAAGCATGGTTGTAAATAATTTGGAGTTGATCCTTCTATGTGATCTGAAAAGATCTTGTGGCCTTTCTTAGGTAGTTTCTACTTAAATATTCTGAAATGAGTCAAATGAAGGTGAGCTCGGGAAGGTAGCTAACTCAAATGTAATTAATGATTGTAAAATTCCCAGCTTTAGACTTCATCATTTTTCTCTGAGAGTTAAAGATCAAATGAATCTAATAATAGTAATAGTAGCTAACTTTTTATAATATCTCAGAAAGATCATATGAAGTAGCTTCTATTATCAGTTACATATTAAAAATAAAGAAACAGAAACTATGGATGTTAGGCAATATTGCCAAGATTAGTAAATGACAGAACAAAATCTAAGGAAGGTTTTTCTGACTTCAGAGCCTGTTTACTTGCTAGCCATGATGCTTCCAGAGAGGCGACTGGAACTGCTTAGCAGGACTCCCAAATTGCTTGTCCATTCTTCAGGATGGGAACTTTATTTGATAATGTTTGTATCATCATAACACTACTTGTCCATTCTTCAGGATGGGAACTTTATTTGATAATGTTTGTATCATCATAACACATTTAAGCTCTCGAGAAATGCTTATAAACTCTTTTAAGTATGTAGATAATTAGCAAATGTGAGTCAGTATTAATAGCGAATACTTCCATAGTGCTCAGTAAGCACCTGACATTGTTCTAAGTACTGGACATTGAAATTTGTTTTTGATTCATGCATAAAAAGTAAAGTGTGCAAAGTACATTAATCTTAGGTATACAGCTCAAAGAATATTTGTATGTGTACATAATATCTCCAACATGGCAGAAGTTTCCCTTGTTCCCCTTTCAATTCAATACCCTACCCAAGTGGTAATCACCCCCTAAGGTTAATTCTATCATTATCAATTTGTCTGTCTGATCTTGTACTTCACAGAAATGGAATCATTACTCTTGTTTCTCATCTTTTTTCACTAAAAAAAGTCTGTAAGATTTTTCTGTGTTCTTACATGTATTTGTGATTCATTATTTTTATTGCTGTGTAGCATTTTGTTGTGTTAATTTATCACATTTCATTTAGTCCCTCTCCTGTTGATGGACATTTTGTTTCTAGTTTGGAGGTCATGTAATTAAAGCTGCTATAAATATGTTCATACATGAGCTTCAGTGGATGTACATATTTAGTTATCTTGGATATAAACCCAGGAGTGCCATTTCAGGGTCGTAGGGTAGGCATGTGTTTAGCTTTAGTAAACACTGCCAGGTGGTTTTGCACAGTGGTTGAAATTATTTACATTCTCACTAGGAATATATAAGAGTTCTAGTCGCTCTACATTTATGTCAACACTTATTATTGTCAGTCTTTTAAATGTCAGCCCTGCAGATGAATATATAGTAGTATCTCTTTTTTAATTCTCTATCTAAATGCTTTACATTTAATCCTCACAATAACTCTATGAGATAGGCAATATTCCTATCCCTATTTCATAGATGAGGAAATTGAGGCACAGTAACTTGCCCAAGGTTACGCAGCTAGTCAGTGTCAAAGAGAGGATTGGAACCCACGTAGTCTGGTTCCAAAGTCCACATTCTAAAACATTTGCTACCCAAGAGGGGCAGTTATCAGAGGTAAACATGTAGCTATTCTCTGGGATAACATCATTTAAGTCCACAATTTTTCAAGCTTATGAATAGTAACTTCTAGAATTTTTGTTGTAGTTCTTTCCCAACCATGCTAGTATTTACGTAATCACGTAAAACATAAAGGATTGCAGGCTTTTCCTAAACTATTGCATCTGTATAAATGCCAGTTGCTTTTGTCTTAATAAATATTAAAAATAAATCTATAACTCCCAAAGAAAAGTTGTTTGTGAACCAGACAAAACTGCATGTGTACCATCATGCTGCTCATAATTTGGGAAACATTGGTTTAAGCTACATGAAGATCTACCTACAAAAATTACTCATTTTCTAGAGTTTTTATTTTTATTTTTTGTTTTGTTTATTATTATTATGTTTTTGAGACAGAGTCTTGCTCCATCGCCCAGGCTGGAGTGCAAAGGCACGATCTCGGCTCACTGCAACCTCCTTCTCCCAGGTTGAAATGATTCTTGTGTCTCAGCCTCCTGAGTAGCTGGGACTACAGGGGCACACCACCACACCTGGCCAATTTTTTGTATTTTTAGTAGAGACAGGGTTTAACCATGTTGGCCTGTCTGGTCTCAAACTCCTGACTTCAAGCGATCTGCCTGTCCTGGCCTCCCAAAGTGCTGGGATTAGATGCGTGAGCCACTGCGCCCAGTCCAAAGTTTTTTAAAACAATTGTTGCTATTAAATAATGATGAAGAATTAATATTTAATTTAATTTATGGGCTATAGACACATACTATTATGTGCCTGTGGACACACACACACACCCTGCCCTATTAGTTTCAACAAGTGTTTGCCACACATATACTATCTCCCAGATATCATGTATGGCTCTCCTGAAGCAGAGCAATGAGCAAAATCCAGTCCTAGTGCTGGTCTATCTTGTGGAGATTACAATCTGAAAAAAGAGGAGGAAGAATTAGCTGTGGCTGTAAGTCTCTTTACAGGAGGGCAGAATTGGCCACATGCTGCAGAGCTGTTCACAGTGCTCCATGCCATTGTCTTCAAAGCAGCTTTTCCATATTGTCCAGATGCTTCCCAACAGACTTGAGACCAGCTGTCGATGACTGTATGTGGCACTTTGGTTTCTGTATGCATCATTCCTGGATCAAAGGGAGCAAAAGCCATTTTGTCTTTATTCTCAATCACTTACTTTAAAATGTCTTTTCTTCTTGCTTTAAAAATTAATCTATCTATTCCACTCTCATCATCCAGCATATAAAAACAGAGATACACTAGTATGTTATTATAATTAATCACGATATACCTGTTACTCAGCTTCGAGAATTAACAATTCATGGCCAGTCTTGCTTCGTCAATACTGCAATCTACTTCCCTCTTCCATATTACACTGAAGCTAATTCAAAATATTATTTCGCCTGCGAATATTTTATTTGTATGTTTAGTGAATAACAATCACAATACCATTATCACATGGAGAAGTTTAACAATACATCTTATTATCATCAAATGTTCAGTTGGTGTTAACATTTCCAATTATTTTATAAATGTCATATGTTTTAATAGTTTGTTTGAATGAGGGTCTAAATAAGGCCCACGTGTTAGTATTGGGTGATATGTCTTTTGAGTTTCATTTAATCTATGCGTCCTTTTTTTGTTTTACTTTGTGATCTATTTATTGAAGACCTTTCACCTCTAACTTACTTTACATTACAAAGTAGAATATGGACATTGAACAGCTTCTTTTCTCTTTCAGTACCTTGAAAGAAAAAGGCATTAGGACTGACTTCTGAGCTACTCCTGGGGAGAAATAATGAGGCTTCTTTGTTTCGGGATATACTTTTTGCATGTCCAGCAGATACCTACGTAATTGTTTATTTATGGTGCTACCACATTGCTGACCTAGCCAAGACTCTGCTCACCCACTTGTTTAGGAAGATGAAGGCCAAACGGACCACTCAGATTCCTGAGGCTTCTGAGCCAGAACTCTGCCTTTTTAGTATGAATGCTATTTTTGAGGGGAAACTGTCTTGAAAGCAGCTTAAATGTAGCAGTAAATGAATATGAGTTGGAGTTAAGCATTCCATCAACCGGCTCCACGCTGCCCCCCTCTCTTCCAGCCATTTGAAACCATTTCTGCAGAACTTTGCCTAGTCAGTTTCACACAGGGTAGCAGCATGAGACAGGAATAACTGCTTTTGTATGCCTGCACATGTGCCTTTTTCCCTCTATCATCCACTCGCAGGCATTTTGGAATTGTGTTTTTTTCTTTTTTAACAGCATATAAAGCTAAATTGAATTCAGTGCTAGTAAAAAGGTGGCTTGTGTCAGAGACAAGGATGTGTTCTTTCGATTCTAAATGGAATAGCAAAACCCTGAATGCAAAGTGTTATTTCCTGTGGGGCAGGAAAAGATTCTTTTCCCCTGTGACACTTCACCTGTGTGCCACTCTTGATTCTCTCTTATACTGCTCTTCTGTTCTTTAATTTGTACCTGGATATGTGTGTGTGTGTTTGTGTGTGTCTACATCTGTGTATCTGTTTATCCCTTCTATCTCGTTTATTATGAAAACAGGAAGTGCTAAATAAACATAAGCTATTATACATCAGGCAATGTTTAAAGCACTTTGTGTGTATCGACTCATTTAGTTGTCACCTCAACTCTTTGAGGGAGGGACTGTTCTAATTACCTCCATTATACAGAAGAGGAAACTGAAGCAGAGAGGTGACTGGTTCTAGATCACACAGATAATCAGTGGTGGACTTGGGACACAGACCTGGGAAGCCTGACCGCTGAACCTGTGTTTTAACCAGTAGTCTGTTCAGCCTCTTTGGAATCATGTGTATATTCACTTTGGACCATATCCTCTTCTGAACCATTGCTAGGACAATTCTACATACAAGTTTTATGACTTTGAACAAATCCCTTAAAAGCCAGTGCTCCTAGGTTTTTCTCCTTAAAATAAAGATATACCTTGTGTAAGGTTTTTATGATATCAAATGAGATAATATTAAGTATCTAAGGGTGTGTGACTTAGAGCAGATGTTCCACAAATTCAAATTGATGTAACAAGCATTTGTTGAGCATGTGGCCTGCGCTGGGCTCAGAGGATACAAGAATGGCCAGTACAGACATGGTTCATGCCCTCTGAGTTTCCTGTGTAGTGTCTGGTGGGAAAGTGGACAAAATCAACAAACAATGACAAATTTTGACATGTGCTAAAAAAGAACCCATCTCCTCTTAGCATTCCTAGACATGCTGAGCATAGAGCTTGGCCCCACAGGAGAAGTTCAGCAAATACTTGTTGGATTAGATGAACCCCGTCAACTCCCATCAGCTGCTGAAGGCTGTCACCAAACATGGCTCAAAAATGCAAATGTCAGATACAAGTGTGTCTGAAAGGCCAGAAGGTGGAGCAGGCCTGGCTCAGCTGATATTGTAGCTAGTACAAGTCAGGAGGGACAGTAGGGCAGTGGTCAGCTGGGAGCTGGCCCTTGGGGAGGCAGGTGAGCTCTATGAACACCATGACAGAGTGGAAAGGCAAGAGGCACCATAAGCCACCAGGAGCCCCTGTGTGAGCTCTGCCTCTGCAGTTGGTCTGCTCTGGGACTGTGGGCAAGGTTCTTAGCCTTGGCACGCTTGTGCCCATCATTTATAAAAATAGAAGTGGTAATATGTACCTAGCAGGATTTCTGTGATTTTTCGTGTCAAAAGGTTATGAGAGAATGCAAAAAGGTTCTTAGAAAAGTGCTTGGTGCGTTGCGAATATTTAGTGAGTGTTAGTTTTTATTATTATTGTTATTCATCATTATTATTATAAGAAAGCATCTATATTGCTGCTAAATCAATGTTAGTTTTCTTTACTTTTAGAGGCCTCAAAAAAGAATGTCATACAGGATAATGGTGTGGTAGAATGCTGTTGGTATAGGAGGCAAGAGACCTGGGGCTTCTGCTACCATGGGGCATTGTGACCTGAGGACAGCCAGTTCCCCATCTCTGGGCTTCAGTTTCCTCATAGGCAAAATCTAAGTTGGTCTTGTTGATGTCCAAGGTCATTTCTAATACTGGGATACTGTGATAGTCTTCTGAGATTGTGCATCCTACCATTGAACACTCTCAGAGGGAAAGATTACCAAGGGAACTGTCATCTACCGCTAATCACAGTTTAATGAAGTGGTTCTCAGTTGGGGGTGACTTTGACTGTTTCCCACCCAGGGACATTTGGGGGTGGGGTGCTACTGTTATCTAGTGGATAGAGCCCAGGGATGATGCTAAATATCAAACAATGTGTAGGACAGGCAATGAAGAATGACTGGAGCCAGAGTGTGAATAGTGCCTGGGCTGAACAAGGCTTGCTTAATGCTTACCTTGTGTTTTCAGGTCAACTAGAGCTGAGCTGCAATTGTCCATGTATTGATGCTCAAGTCCACAGTTAATGTATCAGGTTTATTAGACAGTTTGATTATTTGAAGGGACCACATATAAATTTTGTTATTCAGAAGCCTTTGCTTCCTATTCTATCGCTTGGTGACAGGGAGTTGGGAACAAAGATGAGGTGTCATGTGACAGAAGAAATGAAATTAGGGATACCTTAGGGCAGAGAGTGTAAAGGAACTCACCTATTAAGGGGCCAGAAAGGGGATGCAAATTGTTCCGTCTGTCTTTCTAAGGGACTGATAGGCAATGAGTGATTACATTCTTGCAGGAATCCTTTTGTATCATTAATTCATTCTCTCACCACTTATGGAGGACCTGTGGTGTGCCCAGCCCTGTGCTATTGCCAGGGACATAGCAAAGAGCCAAATGGAGCAAGTCTGTGCTTGTCAGTGTGAGGTTTCCTGTGCCCATCCCTTTTTTATCACTCAGGCAAATCCCACTTAATCGTTCCAGACCCAGCTCAAAGATGCCTCCCTTTCTGCCTCCTTTTCTCCAATCATCTACTTATCTGTCTGCTTCCCTGCAGAGACTAGGTTTTAATTGCTTCCTGCATCCTGAATATCTTACTTAGTGCCTGGCACAAAAAACTGTTTGTTGGAAGAATGAGTGAATGAACAAATGAATGAGGCTGTGCTTCCAGGCCAGTCTTTGTGCAGTTTTTAAGACGTCTTTTCTCTTCCACCTTCCGTTCCAGTCCACTCTGTGTGTCTCCGATTAGAAAGAGAAATATGAGAGAGGTGAGGCAGGCAGTTTTCCAGCCGAGGTCTCACGAGGGTGTGTGGAGACAATGGTCACTGGGAGAAAGGGAGGCTGATGAGAGTTGAGGGCATTTCTAACACAAGTGAGAATCGTGGATGAGGTGGTGCTGTGGTCAGGAGCATGAAGGTGATCAAGGGAAATAATGGGACTGGTAACTGCTGTATTAGGGAGAAATATTAATGATCTCCATAAAGATGGTATATAGCTCAAAAGGTATGATTTTTAGTGGGTATCTTTGGGTTGTATGAATTAATAAGGAGCAGCTTGGGTAGTGGAACTCATTAACTTCTCAAATCTAACTTATTTACACCCAGTGTAAACCTTGCTCAGACTGTCGGCATCAGCCGTTATAAATGATGCTCCTAGTGTGAACTGTATTTTCTGGTGGCAACTGCATTTTTGTGTTAGAGCATGGGAGTGGGGATGGAGTTTTCAGATGCATTTGATATCTGTCTGTGGGTGACTTCATCTTCTGTCACCTGCAACCCTCATTGAAATCAAAAGTTCTGAGTCATTGCAAAGACACTTGCAACCAGTCACATACTGGCTGTGTTTGGTAAACACCATTGTGTAGCAGTTAATTCAGTTCTTTTAGGATCACTCAGGTTGGTCAATGGTCTGTTGTTCTCATCAATTGGTTATTAGTGTTAATTTACAGTAGAGTCTCTCTGTTTCACTTCATTTGTAAAGGTACTCTGTCTGCATGGGGGCTGATCATTGCATGGGGAGTCTCTTCCAAATATGAGTTCCCTCTTGTAAACCCCTCTACAGGCTTACATGTCCATTGTCTACAGAGAGGATGTGGCAGCCTCTGCCATCCCCCCAGATTATTTAATATAGGGCATTTTCCTCAGGTTTTCAGTCAAATGGTATTGTTCACTGGGACATTTTCTCCGGCAATGACATAAAAGTGATGTATCATATTATCATCCTGTGGTCTTACAGATGTTTTGGAGTTTTTACTTTAAATAAACAATGAGAGTGAAGGGGCCCCGTCATCAGGTTTTATCAGTTCCCTTTCCTCACCCACTTCTACCAACTACTGCACTACCTGTTTTGCAAAGGAGGATGGAGAAGGGGAATCAAGTCTGTTGGATGTTTGCACATGGTATCCCATTTCACCCTTCCTCTAAGGTAGGCATTATGATTCCAATTATTCAGATTGGGAAATCAAGGCTCCGAGATGATTTTTAACACACCCCAAATCACAGAGCCAGTTACATAGTAATCTGGGATTTCCAATCCAGATTTGCCTTTGCTCCAACCTTCTGATAAATCTCATCAGATACCATCCAGGAGAAGGAACGGACCTGGGAAAGGTTAAGGCAAAGCAAGTGAGGAGATTTATATGGAAAATAGGATAATGTTGGACATAGAATGCAGAAAAAATGTTGAGGCATTGAATTGTTTTCCACCATTTCCACTAATGGGCTTCATGGGAGCCCATTGATCTGGCTCAGCAAAACCTTCACAACTCCCTAGTTGTTTCTCCCAATAGATCATGAACCAGAGCTCCAAGAGAGTCAAACTCTGATCAGTAAACTACCAGCATCCTATGTCCTCAAATTTATCATATTGATGCTGCTTGAATTTTTGGCTTTCTTTGTAGGACATGGAGGGACAGCAAAGCAAATAATTATATAAATAACTAACATTGGCTGAGGTTATGTATAACAGGTAAGCATCTAATCTACTGCTTCTCTGACTGTTTGTGGGAAAGAATTCCCTCCCTTCCTCTTTTTTCTTAAAAATTCTAATCAGTCATAGACTGTTGCCTTATTAACAGATAATAAAATAATAGAAAAATAAAAGTAAATATGGCACAGAAAATACAAGTCTCATTGTTTGATTATTATTAGAGTCAATGGACATAAAAATAACTCTCTTAGATGTCAGTTTCATACTTATCTGGTCATGAGCTAGGGACATACAGGATACAGACCAGCTTGCATTTTGAGGCGTGCTTTTCTAAGAAACTTACTTGCAGTCATTCTCGGGAGGCTTATTTCCCCCATGTTGCAGGAGAGGGAACAGAAGCACCATAAATAACTTTCTATGGCTACAGGCAGTGAAATGAGGAGCCAGCATTGGAAGGTAGGCAGCTGGTTCCAGAACCTTCCCTGTTAACCTCTTTGTATTCTTCCTTGACTCACAGTGCACAGAGCTTGGGCGTAAAGTGGGCTGGACCCTGAGCAAGCCCTGACTCTGTCATTTCGTACCTGTATGACATTAGGATTAAATGACATCTCCTCAGAGGCTCGTAGATGGTCCCTGGCATGGCGTAGGTGCTCAACAAATGGAAGCCATTCATTTTGACAAGGACAAAATTCCAAGTGGCACTTTGATAATGATTTGGGGTGGATTATTTGATTCGATGCAGTTAATATTCCACATGTCAATGTGTCTCAACTGTCATGTTTGTCAGAAAATAGTTGTCAGTTTTCTTATTCTATGAAAGAAATTAAGTTTTATTTTATCATTTTAAATCTCTGCCCATTTATTTCCAAATGCTGTGGCAGAAATGGCCAGCAATAAGGCTTACTATGAGAATAAATTTTGTTTCTTTAGGGAGCCAGTAGCACCACAGATTTTCTTTTTCCTTGAGGAGCCTTGGGGTCCAATGCCTGGTGTTAAATTCTAGCTTTTTCCATTTTGGTTGAAGGCCTTTGACTAAGTTACTTTAATTTTCCATGCCTCAGTCTCCTCACCTATTAAATGGGGGATGATAATAATATGACCTATTTCAGAGTATAGCTGTGAGGATTCAATGCATTAATATATGAAATGCACTTAGCACAGTATCTGGAGGATAAACTCTTAGTGATTATTATGGGTGCTGATTGGTATGTTGTGAGGTGGAAAAAGGGTAGAGTTTCAAGACATCACCTACTCCCTGTAGGAGAAAACCCACAGCCTTCAACCAAAAACAATGCACCTCAATGATAATATTAATGATTAATTATTACAACTATTTTTCCTTAGCACCTGTGACGTGTTAGACATGGTACTGATCATTTCTATATATATTGTTCATTGAATTCTCTCAGCATTTCACTGATCAGTAATTAAATTTCAAGATAGTTAAGATACTTGTTCAATAACCCATAGTGAGTACATAGAAACCCCACAGGTTGAGCCCAGGGTAAACCTGGATGCATCCCACACTGTTTTCAGTCTAACCAGAAAAAAAGACTGATAATACATAATGAGTTAACGTTTACTTAGTTTTTACTATGTGTTGGGCCTTGTTCCAAGTAGTTTATATGATTTATCTCATTTTATCTTCACGTAATACTATGAGATAAACACTACCATTATTTCCACTTTTATAGAGGAAGAAAGAGAGTCAAGGGAAATATTGGGACTTGGGTAGTAAGAACTGAACCAAGGTTTGAATGCAGGCAGTCTGGTTCTATAGCCCATGCTATGCTCTAAATGGTGGAGTTGGCATTACAGGCAAAAATATGCACACACACACACACACACACACACACACACACACACACACACACACACACTAGTCTGGGGTCAGGTGTGCATGATCCTACATCTTGGGCAAAATGTTTCCCCTGCTCTGGTTCTTGGCATCCTTGGTAAAATAAGCGGACAATAGGGCCTCTTGAAAGTCCTTTCTGTTACTAAAAGCCTATGAGTCTGTAAGTAGCAGGGCAAAATACAGCTTTCCTTGTATGTCCCCACCACTTTACTGACCCGTTAGAAAATAGCCATTATGTGAATGGCTTAATTTATATTTAGGTGTTATTTATAAAATTCGGGGGAAAGAGGGCAGGATGGGAGGCCCAACAGAGCAATTTAAGGCACGTTATCAGCTTCTTACTTGAGATTTAGTCCTGCAGCGTGAGTTCTCTTCTTGAACATATACAACTGCATTGTTGCTGGAAAGATTTCTCGGGCTGTGTTTCTTATCCCACAGCTTCCCTATACACCCTGCTCCTTAGACAAACTGCAGATGATTGCCTGTTGTGCAAAGTGGACACTCCATGGTTCAGAGTGGTGGATGGACGATTATTTGGTGGAAGCATGTGTCTAAAAACTTGCCAGTTTTCTCCTACAGAGTCTTTGACTGTCTGTGTTGTTGTTGGTGGCTCCTTTATTGGTCTACAGAATTTAATTTTTTTTGAAACTGAGCTTTTCATACTTACCTCGAGTATTGATTTCGAAAGAGGTTTTGTCTTTTCACTTAAATGCAAAGGGAGAAAGGGACTTGAAATATCATTATGCATACTCTTTCTTCTACAGAAAAGGAAGCTGAAGATCAGATAGGTGACTCAGCCAAGCTCTTGGAGCTCTGGATAACAGATAATCTCTTCCAGGAGTTCCATGTACCTTTGAATTTTTACTGCGAATTTTGTGTATACAGACATTTCTCTGGAGGAAGGTCTATGGCAGGAATCAGAAATGCATGGGCCCACAGATCATGCAAATGCATGACATAGTCAGGTGGAGGGCAATTGGGACTGGTAGGAAGCAAGGCCAACTGGACACCACATATTCCACTGTGAGGAGAAGTTGCTTCTTAGCATCAACTAATTGTTAGCAGAAGTCCTGCCAATCCAGGACTGTCAGACCTTTGAAATTTTCTAAAGAAGCAAGTTTTCTTCATTTTAGGTAAAATATTTTAATTTTAAATGTTGGCAACTCTTTCAAAGATTTTAAAGGTGCAGTGCAGACAAAGCACAGCATTACTTTGGATTGAGTGTGTATCATGGACCACACGTTTACAAACACAAATTTATAACTTATAAGATTCTCAAAAAGAATCTTTGGAAAACAGGGAAACAGCAGCTTAAGGAATGATAGTTACAGCTCCAGGACACATTTTTTTTCCTCCTCCTCCCTTCCCCATTGAATTAGATGATGATTTTTAAACATCACCTACACCTGGAGTTATATTTAGGTCAGTTGAGAGCAACTCCTCCCTTACTGAACATTATGTATATTTATGACAATGTCTCTTATTCCATCTCCCTCTATCTATTGCACTTGAGGCTTTGCTGGCTTCTGTGCCATTTGTTTCAATATCCATATCTTATTTCCCGGTGACAATGTGTAGCAGCAAATACCCATCTGTGAGGGGGCGAGGCATTGGGCAGAGGTGACAGGCAGCTCTAAATAAGTTTTAGAGACATGTCAAACTCAGTTCAATAAGAGAGATTTGAAAGGGGTGGGGCAGGGAGGAGGGAACAGATCTGTGATTCTTGGGGAGGGAGGAGAGAGTACTCTTTCAAGAAAGATGAGAGAAATGAATGTGAATTGTGAGAAACTGGAGATTTTATCTCCGAAGATAAATCTCTACTGTACTCTCAAAATCCAGGGCCTTAGCTATGACATAAAGATGATGGTGTGTAGTCAAGTGTATTGAGACTCCCACCGATGTTTATCTGAAGTTCTGTGTTAATAAAATACACAGGGGCATCTCTCCTTTCTCTTTCCTCATGCTCCTAGTCTCCTTTTGTTAATTCATCCCAATGAGCACGTGAAGAAAAGACGCTGCATATCTCATTGCCCTAGGTGTACCATATTTAGAAAGTCCAGAACTATCCATTTTAAAGGACTACAGATCATTTTCATCATTAGGAAAGGAAATTTCCGGTTTAGGAACAGCACATTTTGTATTGCAACTTTGTAACAGGGTGTGTTTCTAGCTCACTTGTCGGAAGGAGTTTATTTATCAGTATTGAAAGTACTAAGTAACATGTCGTTACTTCTATAACAGTGGGAGATAATTAAATCCTACATGCTTTAAGGAATCAAGCCAGGGTCAGAGCTGTTTTGCATATAACATGCTCAGATTAGGTGAAAGTAGCCTGTTTCAACTGTCACTTGATATTATATTAGCTATTAGATAAATATTACAGAACTGCAGAGCACAGCAGCTATTTGGCAATGCTTCCCCATCCTTGCATTGTGCTATTGTGTGAACTAATACGCACTTACATGGGGATGACTTGATAAACTTAGCTAATGGGACAGCTTGACCACTGGCTGGCCTGTTTAAATTGCCATTAGATACCATGATGCTTGCTGCTTTTCATTTCCAGAGAACCGTCAAAGTCTGTTTTTGAGAAAGACCTGGATAGGATGATGTGGATCTAAATTGCTGCCCATCAGAATTTAGGGATTGTCACACTGGGTATGGGCAGCAATACGACAAGGCTGTTGAGAAAAGGCAAAACCCAAGATTGAGTCAACTAGGACAATACAGGCAGACAGTGAAGGTGGAAGGAGATGAGAGCTGCTTCCTGTGAACTAAGCCAGGGAAGAACTGGCTGCTGACGCAGTGGAAGGAACGTGGTCCATGGAATCAGATGCACATGCATTCCAAATCTGGTTTCATCATTCACCCACTGTGTGACTTGACTTAACCACTCAGCCTCAGTTTCCATGTCTGTGAGGTGTGCTCGTGGGGAGGATTACGTGAGATAAGTCATGTAAAGTGTCTGGGCAAGGAAGTGGCACATAGAGTGCACTTTGTAAATGCTAATCCTGGCAGGATCAGAAGCCTAATCCTGAACTTAGTAAGGTGTCCATCAATGAGTTACATTGGAACACAGGCTGTTTGCCAGCTCGTATTCTAGTCTTCCCGGTACATGTGGGTTGTCCATTACTTCCAGCTATTGATTCCATCCAGAGGGAAGGCAAAAACAAGTGAATCATGCCTGTGTTTGCACTATGGATATCCCAGGACAGCATTTTAGCTATAATCTGCAGCTTTAGTTGGCTACACTTTGGAATGCATTCCTCAAAGAAGGTTTCCATCTGCTTTGAAGATTTGTAACCAAACAATCTCAGCTATCAATTGTCAGGGATACCACCTTATCTGATCAGCCCCCATGTTTTCTTCACTTTTCTTATGCCACTTAGTATTTCTACCTTGTATTCCAGTGTTTGGGGGTTATTAATGCCTCTGGACAGAATACCTGTGTGATCCAGCTTTGGTGCAGCTGGAGGATCCAGGACAATCTCTGGCTAGAATAGGAGCTCAACAGATGTTTGCTTAAAGGTAAGGGGATGATTTTATTGACCTGTCTTAGTTTCTCTTGGCTAGTGATGATATTATCTCTATTTTAAGTGTTGAAGGGAAATAAAACTTAAGTCTATGGCCCCAGGAGTATATGTTTTCTGTGATATCAACTCCTATGTCCTTGTGGTATCACAGCTGGAAAACTCTGCAGTGAACAGACAGGAGTGTCCTGAACACTACAGCAGGGAGCCTATGTGTGGCACCAAGGGGCCACTGGTCTCTGTCTTTCTCTACTTATTGGTGAGGATCTCAGTTGGCCCTTAACTGCTTTTTTCTAAACCTGTCTTTTTTTTTTTCTGTTAACTTAGGCTTCTACTTCCATATATGTGAAATATTAAACTTTCTTATAGCTTAAGCCAGTTTGAGTTTTTCCTGTAACTTCCTGACAAAAGAATAAAACAGAATCAAAATTAATTTGATCTTAAATATTCATCATAACAGTGATGACTAATGCAAACCTATGGCAAGTATTTGTCAATACTCTTAGATAAGAAAAGAATAAAATCCTCCAAAGTATATCTAATATAATAACCATATAAAAATCATGAATATATACGTGTATCATAAAATAGTATTAACTAAAAATAGTTATAGTAGAGTTGAGAAATTAAGAGTAAATTATAAAAGAATTTAATCAGCATTTTAAGTGTTGCCTTCACATTTTTCTTCCTATCATGTCTCAAAATATTAAGCTCCTAGAGGTTAAGGCACTTGTCTTATTCATCCCAATTTCAAGTACAGTTGCTGGATTATTTTTAGTTTTATATGTCAGGAGGGATTAGGTTCTGATACAGTAACAAACAACCCTGAAATTTCAATCCTTAAAACAGGAAAGGTTTATTTCTTGCTTAGGCTTCATATCCATTTGGGATTGAAAGAGACACGTGGCCTGAGCCACAGCAGAACTGAGTGGTCACGTGGGCTTGGACCCAATCCCTATCCTTATTGCCCAGGGGCTCCGGCTCCTCTCTAATCTGAGGCAACTGGTGACACCCACTTCAAATCAGGGGTTCTGATTCCCGTTAAGGGAGGGAGCCCCTGCTCCCATCTCACCTTCACCTCCCTGGCTCATTGCTCACCATTACCACCAGCAGAACGAATTCTGGATTTACTCGGATGTGCCACATGCTTTGCTGGGTGCTTGGAATCTCTCAGGGAGCAGACAGGCAGAAAACCCCAGCCCCATGGCACTTACATTACAGAGGGCAAGGGAGAGGGTCCAACACGAAGTGACAGGCACAGGAAGTAATTGATATGTATGTGGGGAGGCAGTGAGCGCTGCGGGAAAAGAGAGCAGGGTGAGAGGGAGGAACTCAGGGAGGGAAAGACATAGTTGGAGAGAGAAGGGAGAGAACAGACACGTCGGCCCAGTGATATAGACCAACAAAAAAGAGACAAGGGAGGAAGGAAAGAAACTTTCAGAGGCAGCGAGAAGATGCTCAGAGAGTGAGATACAGAGAGCCAGGCAGAAAGAGCAAAAGAGAGCTTGCTGTGCCAAGGAGCAAGGATTCCTTCACCTGCACGCTCATCCGTCCATCTGTAGCTCAGCCCTGTCGCTCTCCCTTGCAGCCTGACCTGGCCTCTCTGCCAGGTACCTTCTCACACCACTGTCTTCCCTAGCACTGGCCACTCCCCGCCTCTCCCGTCTCAGTTCTTACCATCACTCCCATGCTGGCCACATTGTACTAAGTGGCCTTTCTTAGAGACAGAGCTCTTGCACCATCTATTTTGCAAGGGTTTCTCTGACCTCTCTGCTCCATTCTGCATTGGGGGCCCCTTTTAATGGTCTCACCCCCTAGTCATCCCAGCTATAGGTGAACTGAGACAGGGATGCTAATGCTAGTGACATTGAACACATCTGATGCTTACTGTCAGGCACTGTTCTGAACACTTCTCCTGTACTGCCTTGTTTAATCTTCCTAAGAATGCTTTAAGGTAGGACAGCTGTTATGAGCTTCATTTTAGAGGTGATGAACATGGCACAGAGAGATTTAGGGACTTGCCCAAGATAACCTAGCTTGTAAAGAGAGCAGCCTGTTCTTCTAATATGAATAAACAGGTACGTGTTGTACTTACTCCTAACACTAAATGTATCACAGTTTTTGTGATATTTCTATGCCCCCCCGCCCCCTGCACTTCTCACCCTCCCTACCCCACTAGATAATATGTACTGTGAGCTTCTTGAGGACTGGACAAACATCTTTGGTGGGTACTTTGTACCCGGCTGAGAATCAGCTCTAAGTACATCACTGAGGAAGGAATGAATAGACATATCACTGTTAGGACATCTGCTCAGTGAGAGGGCCAGCAAGTGACCTGTGTGCTTCTTAGCCATGGGCTTTGAAAGACCTGACTGGCCACTGCCCAGCATAAGCCTGTGTGAGACAGGATAGAATGCTGGAGGAGTGATGCTCCTGGGTGAGGAGACTCTTGGTGATGGGTGGTCCATAGTCCCCTGGAGGCAGCTGCACAGTCAGCAGAGCCTCTGCAATTTCTCCTGTGCCTGCAAGGGGCAGAGGGCCAGAGGAGGGGAACCCTGCTTGCATGCTATGGGCCAGGAACCCTGCTTCAAGGCCGACACATTTTGGTGGCACTTCAGAGGTCATGAAGGGCTTTCATGCCCAGAGGTACACAGGTCGTTGCCAAGAAGACTGGGCAGTTGACTGGAAGCCCTCATGTTTTTGCAGCCTCAGCAATGCCAGGCCAACTGCCACACTGGCCTGGGCAGAGCCACAGAGGCAGAGTTTTAACTTGTAACAGCATCCTTGGTGTTCTTGTAGGGATTCTTGACAGAATGAAGAGGAAGAGGTATTTCACAGAAGAAAAGTACAAAGCACTGATGCTCACCGTGGGGAGAAAAATGCATGTCCAGATACCCCTGGGCTCATGGAGGCTTCAGAGACAGAGGAGCTGTGAAATGACTGTCTTTTACTCACATCCCGATCTCTTTGGAAAAATAAGGGGAGCCCATTTCCTTACAAGCATTGAATTCTCTAGTAGCAGATTGCTTAAACCTGTGAAGCATTGTCTTGTGGGGATAGAGAACATTGAATTCAGGAGAAAAACATAGAATAAATAAGAGTTTCTAAGACAGTCTGTATTGATATTATACTTATAAAACCTAAAAGCCCCGGCCGACTGTGGAAAATTAATGATAGGTAAAGTCAATATTAATTGTCCCTCAAAAAAAGCAAGGGAAAAAATCCTCCAAAATGAGGATCAATATAATCCCCTTGCCAGTGCCGTATTGAGCCTTTCTTCCAAAAATAAATATATTTTTATGCCATTGACAGGATTATTTAGGAAAGCGTTTACGTAGTCCTGCTAATGGAAAACCGTGATAATGATCTTTGAACAATAGCTTTTAGAAACATCAGTGCTTGGGTGGTAGACTGGCTTGTCGGTCAATATTGCAGTTTCTCTTTGAAAGGGAAGAAGCCAAGATGAAGGAGTGGATGGAGTTTGGATACCTGATCTCCCCTGCAGAGATTTTGTTTTTCAATCTCCCATGAATTATTAAATATGAATCCAGCCATGCAAGGTAGGAGAAAGGAGATAATTTCTCTCTGAGTGTGCTGATTAGCCAGTTGCTCAGGTCAGTAAGGACTCCACGTGTTTCCAGTTTCTATATATGTCTGTAGAAATGGAGCATGATCCTTACAGCATCTCAAGTGAATGATTTTTCAATTAGCCTGTAGTTCCTTTGCAGTATTCCCTTTGCAGTCCTATGTGGGTGATGTAGAGCAAAGGTTTAAGAGGTTTTGGACAATTTATGTGGTTTGGAGAGGCTGTTTGTCAAGAAACAATATCTGCAACAACTTTTATGTTCAATTTGAGTCCCAGGTCTTTTGCTTATTTTTATAGCCCCGTTTTCTGAGGTGTTAAAGCTAACTTAAAGGCCGTGTTTAAATTGTGTTGGTGGTGTTGGTAAGATGTTTCTGGACAGTGCTGGGAAAACCCAACGCTTAGATATATGGAGACAGTGGACTTTGTTATAACTGGAGGGCTCTTTAGTGTCTCGTCAAAATACTTTAAAACGTGAATATTGTCTGAGCTGAAACTTTACCCTCAGGGTAGTAGAGGAGTGTGGATGAATTTGGAATTCAGCCAGGTCTTGGAGATCTGGAAATCGTACTTCCTAAGATAAATTACTTATCAATCATCACAGCTCAGTTTTCTAACCTGTAAAACTGGAGTTGGTTTAAAGATTAAATGAGACAATGTATGGAAGTGTTTGGTCAGAACCTGGCATAAAGTAACTCCTCAATAAATATAATTATTTCTATTATTATTGCTGGTGCTGTTTTTAGGAATCTAGCCTAAGATTAGATGTAGGAATATGTCCAAAGATTTGGTTGGAAAGATGTTCTTCACAGCATTGTTTACAATAGTGAAAAATTGAATTGCCTAAATATATTATAGCATATATGTACAAGGGCTATTGTGTAATTTGGCTATTAAGAACCATGTGGATGATATTTAATGGAAGAAGAGTGTTCACAATAATTTAAGTGAAACATGGGTTTGCAAAATAGTATCATTCTATTGTTTGTTCAAATATCATGAGCATAAATATATACTCACACATAGAAAAATGATACCTAGGTGTATCCCTGGTTTATGGGAATACAATTTTTAATGTTTTAATTGCTTTTTTTTTTGCTTCCCTACATTTTTTTACAATGCTATACTTGATTAAAATCTATTTTTGATTGGAAAAAAGAAAACTTTAAAATGAGATGAGGTCCCCCAGGTGGGGGAAATGGGGGATATCTTTAGTGGTGGAAAAAAAAAAAAAAGTCAAAGTGTCAGTAAGGCTTTATCAGAGATTTGGGATGTGAACTTGAATGTGCTGGAGGTTGTGTCATTCCATCAGAAAACATAAGCAAGAGATGAAAGATCAGGAACATTTGAAAATGAGATCATGAGGAATGAGAACTATATAGTCGCTTGGCCCCATATATTTTTTTTATTAGAAGACTTACTGACATTTGAGAAATGGAGACCTGTGCCTCCGCCTTGAGGTTGATTGGCATTTATGGGCAGGGTGAGGCATGGTTTGCCCCCCCTCACCACCCTCACCCCACATCCAAACCCTCACCCATCTACCCTCTGAATTAAATTGGATAAGCTATAAAACTTTCTAAAATGGCTATGTGCAGAAAGACTAGTTGTCATTTTCAAAATATGACTTATCTGGATAGAAATTTGAAAAAGTAACTTGTGACATTTTAAACACTTTTACTGACTCTTGTTAAAAAAGAAAAAAGAAAATTGTACCTGTTCAGGGAGAAAAAGCCAGAAGAACTGAGAGTAGTTTTATATCAAGTCTTTATTGAAATAGTTGGGTCTAAATCCCAACGGATTTTGTAAAAATTGAATTAATGTTTGGAAGGGACACATGATTGCTATAAATATCTGTTTATATTCATACCTCAGGAGTGGGCCAAGTCCCTTAATTTTCTTCATAAATGGAAAATTATTTTCACAAATGGAGATTTATCATTTTTATGATGCTATAACTTGACCCTTAGAGTTCTGGAAGTTTTAGGGCTTCCAGTTGAATATATTTCTTTCTGAGACAGGAAGCATATGTGTTCATGTATAAGACTGAGTATAAGTGAATGTGTCTATTTTCCTCCAAACGGCTAAAGCACATTTATGAATATTTTATCCTTTTAACTACAAGTTTTTTTGCAAGGGAAAAATTATATTTGTCCCAAAGCTATCATACTTTCAAAACTGTCCTTAGACACTTTTTCCATTTGTTAAGTATTTAATCCTGGGAATAATAAGTTTTTTTCTAGGGTCCCATTCATCTTTAACACACCCAAAAGTTGAACATCATAAAGTATGCTAAATGCTGTAAATAATGATGTCATTGTTGTCAGTCAAAATTGCTAAAAACTGTTTTGTTAGGAAAAATATTCTAACTACAAATTTAGATGAAGTATATTTACTTTCTGAGATGCCCATTTCTGCCTTAGTTTCTCTCTTTCCTTGTTCCTTTGTGGTTTCTCTTTCCCTCTCTCTGTATGCGCACTATCTCTCTGTTTGCTTAACCATCTTGTCTTTTTTTTTTTTTTTATATATATCTCTCTGGTGTACACTATTATGTACAAAACATTCTCCACTACCCTCAGATTCCCTCCCTTGCCATGGAGTCTTAGGTTTACCAACAAAACTCACCTTCATCATTCATTTCTTCAGAGCCCTTTTAGTTCTCAAGAATTACTATCTGAGGCTAATTTCACATACAATGTTAGGATTTGAGTGTCTTCATGTTTTCTCTTCTACTCTTGAAGTCACAACTGGTTACCTGGTTTTTTTCTTTGATCCAAATACTGCCTAAATTTTTTAAATTGGTTGCCAGTTTCAAAAATTTTACATAACGAATTGCACTGTCTTTTAAAAGATCAGAAGATTGAACCTCTCTGTGTACCTTTCACATGGCAATAGAGGGCTGACATGGAGAGGGCAGCTTCCCATGTTCTCCAATACATCGCAGCTCTGTCCTCACCCCTTGGGATCTTCATTCACTTATGTTACTACCCTAATCTCTGTAGACACTTTGCTATCTCTGTTCTCTTCCTTCCTGTTCCTACAGTTTCCTCTCCTGGAATCCCCCTTTCGTCTCCACTAAAAGGAGTGAGAACAGTGGAAATTCTAGTTCCTATGACTTTACCCAAGATGGAGAATGTTGTTACGAGAATTGCTATGAAACAACTCCTAATATCATTTGGGATCATTGATACCTGAGTCAACCATTTAGCTCTATTGGTGTAATTTGTCCTCTGATATTTCTCAGGTGTGTTATTCATGTCTTAACCTTAGGAATCATAAAATAAACAAATAAATTTTATCTCAATTTGAACAGCCACAAAAGTTGAAAGAACTTAGAAATTCTATTGGAGCCTGTCTAGTTTCCAATGATACAGTATATTCATAACTCTTGTAGGCTTCAGGAAGCACCTTCATGGGATCATGTCTGAATTTTCCTTTTCCCCACAATTGTGTGATAACTTTTCTCTGTTATTGCCCCTCTGGCTGTGGCAATCTTTCTGAATAGGCCAAGAGCACATCAATGCCTGGCCTGCCTGTGTTTACCATTTAATGGATGTTTTTTAAATGAATGAACATTTTCGTGTATGTTTATAAAACTGAAGCAGAGAGAGGAGAAAATAATTGTCTTTAGTTATACATGAAGTCACTGAAAAATGGGTTAGATTTGGCTGATTATTTCAAATATTTATTTAAGTGAAAAAGTGCTGCTTTCCTCTCATTCTATCCCAATCCCCATCACACCACATTGTGACCCAATTTCTCAGTAAATGTTCAATTTTCCTTTTCCATGAGCCCTTGAAATGGTCATATGTATTCATGATTCAAATTCTAATTCTTATTTCCAACAGAATTGCACTAAAATAATGGTTTCCAATTTTCAGAACATTTACAAACTGTTTCCTTGCTTAAACAATTGGAATTCTGACATTTTGGGTTCATATTGTTCTACTCATATTGCAATTATTGCAGCCTAAGCACCACTGTATTGGCAGTGATTTTATCAAACAAAAGCACACACAGTCACATATTTCTGCATGCTTTATCAGCTTCCAATGAACTCATGCGTTTCTGCTGTTGGGATTCTCCATGGACATCAATCTCATCTCTTTAGCAACTGTTGGCAATAAAGCAGGTATTTTCTCTTCAAGCAAATATATGGTTTCTTCTTGAAGTTCTCCCATCTTATGAAATGAACATTAGTTTACTTTAATTTTGCAATGTGTTTCTGCTTTGGACAAGGCTTTCTCTGAGAAGCTTTGTATGTCATATGTACTGTCTGTTAGATGCAACTTAACACATCTACCAGAAATGACAAGTACTTTGAAGACCTTTCCTTCTAGAGTCTCCCAAGTGCCTGTACGCAAGAGTGCATTACACTCACACACGCACACAGACACACACACACACGCCACTGTGAACTGAGAATAGCATTGTCAGCTCTGAGCTGTTGAAGATCTAGGCAGTCATAATGCTAGTTTAACTCAGAAATAAAAGCAAGATCTAGGATGAGCTTTCCCTTTTTCCTTGCTTCCTTGGGACTTCATTGTTGCTGCAAAAATGAAAGTGAAGGTGAAAAAGAGGACCTGTTAAAATGGAGAGTAAAGAGTAACTGTTTTACCCATAAAACCGCTGAAATATCAGCTTATATGGGAATATTATGAACCAAACTGGAAGAGTATTCATTGGTACCTAGCAACAGGATTTTAGAAAGACTTAAGAGACCTCGCTTTATGAAAGGAGGCTCTACCTCTATCTCTATTGCTGTCTCTATATCATCTATACCTATTCCTATCCCTAAACTATATTTGTGTATGTATATGTAGACATACAAATATATGTGTATGTGTTTCTGTGTGTATTTATTTATGACTGTATATCATCTATTTCTGTTGACCTACATATGATGAAATATTGGCAATTTCATATGGCTCAGCCCACTAACTCTATCCACAGAATGGATTCCTGCCTTCCTTCTCCACCCATTTTTCCTTGTTTCCTCCTGTGCTAGAGATGGAGCTGGAAATGTCAAGTGTGAATTGCAACATTGCTGCAGACAGAATATCATGATGGCCCCTGAGATTCCCACCTGTCTAATCCCCTCCTCTTCAGTGTGGTTAAGACATGTGAATATGATGGGATGTCACTTTTGTGATTAGGTTACACGATAAAGCAAAAGCACATGGATTTTACAGCTGAATTGTTACGAGAATTGCTATGAAACAACTCCTAATATCATTTGGGATCATTGATACCTGAGTCAACCATTTAGCTCTATTGGTGTAATTTGTCCTCTGATATTTCTCAGGTGTGTTATTCATGTCTTAACCTTAGGAATCATAAAATAAACAAATAAATTTTATCTCAATTTGAACAGCCACAAAAGTTGAAAGAACTTAGAAATTCTATTGGAGCCTGTCTAGTTTCCAATGATACAGTATATTCATAACTCTTGTAGGCTTCAGGAAGCACCTTCATGGGATCATGTCTGAATTTTCCTTTTCCCCACAATTGTGTGATAACTTTTCTCTGTTATTGCCCCTCTGGCTGTGGCAATCTTTCTGAATAGGCCAAGAGCACATCAATGCCTGGCCTGCCTGTGTTTACCATTTAATGGATGTTTTTTAAATGAATGAACATTTTCGTGTATGTTTATAAAACTGAAGCAAAAAAGGTCCCAAATCAGTTGATTTTGAATTAATCAAAAGAGAGCTAATTCTGGGTGGGTCTGAGTTAATCAGGTGAAAGCTTTTTAAAAGAAGGGGTGGGTCTTTCCTGAGGCGACAGATACTCTCCTCATGGCCATGACAAAGCAAGCAGCTATGTTTTGAGCTGCCTATGAAGAAGGATGGCCCTCTGGAGCTGAGGGCCTCAGTTTTACAACTTCAAGGAACTGAATATTGGTAACACTTTGATTGAGTTTGGAAGAGGATCCTAAGCTCCAGATGAGAACACAGACTGGCTGACATCTTGATTGTAGCCTTGCAAGGCCGTGAGAAGAGGATTCAGCTAGACTATGCTCATCTGATCCACAGAAACCATGAGATAATAAAGGTGTATTGTTTTAAATCATTTAAGTTTTGATGATTAGTAATGCAATGACAGAAAATGAATACAAACATCAAAAGATCTGTGTGTTCAGTCAGTGGCTCTGATGGCACCTGTGCCGGCTGCCACCTGCTTCCTTAGCATCATGTTCCATCTACCTCTATCGATAAGTGCATCCAAAGGGAAGATGCAAGTGAGGGTCGAGGTGCAGAGGGAGCCTCTTGTTCATTCTGGCTTCAGCTGGGGCTTTTGCAACCGTATTTGAACTCAGCTTTATTTGTATTTGCTTTATTTCATTACTGCAACAGGGAGAAGTTCTCTTTTCTTGACAAAAATATTTAGGTTGCTCTCGGTTTGGAAATACCAGGCTTTTGATGCTAAGAATGAGGTCTTGAATGTAAACTGAAGTTTCCCTTACATACGTCATCCTAAAGCATTGCGTGAGGAAGAAGGCGTGTGGCTGCTCTAATACACTTCTTTTATTTCCCTGCTTTCTTTTTTAATGCTCTTTCCTGTTCAGACTTCTGGGTTTTTCTTCCCCTTTCCCTTTGTGTGATGGCATTTGCCTTGAATGTTGATGAGGGAAACTTGGTCCTTCCCCAAGAACTTATTTGGGGGTAATTAATTCTTGGCACCCTAGCAGTGCTTCACAACTGTGACTTCCTTAGGTACGAATTGACTGACTAAATGTCCAGGCATGGGACATGTGCAATTATTGCATTTCCTTTTGCCAAAAATTTAGTTGTTTAATGAACTTACCCAAGCAGGATTGGGAATGGTCATTGTGTGTGCAGGAGAGTAAGGACGGAATTCATATGACAGCAAGGGAATATTTGAGAACGTGAATTCTACTTCCTAAGTCCCTGCTTTTGCAATGTTGTGCTCTGGAGCTCTGGAAGAAGACAGTTCGAGGAAGATAAACCATGCCCCAGGGAGGTTACAGTCTATTAGGAAAGCAAGTAGGCAAAAATGACCACTCGTGAACTTTTGATAGACTATTTAATGATGAATACAAAGAGAAGAAGGAGAGAGGACAAGGAGACAAAGCCATGCCTGGGGGAATAGGGAAGGCACTTGGGAAGTGATATTTGGACTACAGTGGGGAGGAAAAGGGGAATTGAGTAGAAGAAGAAGAAGAATATATGGTGGTGATTAACTTATTAATTTTTTAGCAGACGTTGAACTCGGATTTGAAATTGCGAAAAATTTAGTTAAAATTTTGTGCTTCTCCATGCATAGCAAAATAGAAAATTAATTCATTAATGCTCTGCTAATTTAGAATTTGTGACACGTTAGTGCTGCCAAGGTAGGAGCCACATCTGTCTTGTTCTCTGCCACATCGACAGCATCTAACCATTTTGCCCATAGTAGGTGCTAAACACAACTAGGGGCTAAATGAATGAATCTCACCCTGGAGCAACCTGTTACAGGGGTTTTCTAATAAGATTAATTGTGTGATTGCGTGTGTAAAAATGAAAATGCGGGAGAAGAAAGTGTGTGCTTGTGGCGACCTGCAGTTTACAGGGAGCAGACAGGATGATGGGGGTGGCCGCTTCTACTTGTTCTGGAAATACTTGCTCAATCACAAAACTTTGTTTCTCCTTTGTTAGCCATAGAGCTACCAAGGAATGCTGCAAATAAATCCACTGATAGTCCAGTTGGATTTACTGTACATTTTGAAAAATATACAAAAATATATCTTTTATTTCCAAACATAATATCTCTTTTATTAGTAATTAGTCTTTCTTCCCACCTGATCTGAATGAGTAAAGATTTCTTAAGGTTTTGGCAGGTTCTCCACTTCGATATTCTACCAGGTGTGGGGACAAGGAAGGGCTTTGGAGGCTGATGAGCAAGCCACAACTGAGTTCAAGATGAGCGATCTAGATCTGGAAAGTGTCATGAAGCAGGGCCTCAGAGCAGAAAAGCAGGTTGGCACGAGGTAGACCATTAAAGGTCTGCGGCAGAGGGGAGTGTACAATTCAGATGGGCTGACAATGACCATAGGATAGGCCAGTTAGAAGTCCAGGCTAGATGCTGTCTGTGGAGGGGAGGTTAAGAGTGAATAGTAGAAATCAAATGTCCAGTCTGACTAATGAATCAGGAGCATAATATGTTCAGGTCCACCGTTAGTAGAAGACTTGTACTTCTTGACAATCGGCTTCCCTAATATCACCATCCTCACCTAGAAATGACCAACTCTGTGGTCACCCTAGGAGGTCTGGTGACCCACAACGTATTTTTTCTGCCAAACAGCTCACCTCTTTGTATACAAGCAGTTGAGCATTAATTACTCTAGACACTTCATGAAAAATATTTCTTGGTGTCTAAGATTAATTGGGCTCATGATGGCAGCTACATTTTGTCAAGTCGCCCCATCACTAGTTTTTAAGTGAATATTATAGGCGCTCCTATGAGGAGGCTGGGAGTATACAAGTTATAATATAAAACCAGATTTCTATTTTAGGTAGCAAGAGATTATGTGCACAAAATGCCTTTTGCCGGGTTGCATTTTAGGTACCTCATTAACGTAAAAACAGAATTTAAATGTAAATTATAACCCTTATTATTACTCATAACTGCTGTTCATATGATAAGTTGGCAGTTTTCCCATACCTTCATAAACCAGTAACCTCCAGAATAAATTATGTATTGTACCAATAAATACCTAATTGTCCTTAAAGAGGCAATGCTTGTTCCAAAAAGGTATAGGTTGCCACAGATTTCACGTGAAGCTGCTGCCACAAACTTGTGATGAAGTTTATTCTCTTTCCACCATTTTCCTGCAGGTTCTGGGAGGACTAAATTCAGGCCTTGGGCATTAAAGAGCTGGAGCATTAGTTGTAGTGACTAAGGGTCAGGAAAGTTCAGTGAGAAGGAAAATCTAGGACATCGTGAACACAGGAGAGCAGTCTGTGGGCAGCCTTCAGATGGTCCCCAGTGACTCTCAGCAGAGGTCACAGACTGGAAAATTAAGCAACGTTAGCATGTTTCCTCTTGGGTTCAAATGGTCTTGTTTATTCTCTGAGTATAGGAGTGAAAGTTCTATAAACTCCTTGAATGAGAGTCTGTAATATGTGTTTGCATGCATGGGTGTGAGTGTGTG
This sequence comes from Macaca fascicularis, assembly GCF_037993035.2. NCBI lineage: Eukaryota > Metazoa > Chordata > Mammalia > Primates > Cercopithecidae > Macaca > Macaca fascicularis. Next base: position 23,136,293 of record NC_088379.1, on the reverse strand, counting down.
TATGTGTGAGTGCTTGTGTGGATGAGTCTGTAAATGCGTAATTGGGGCTGTCTTGTTTCCTTCAAGCCCTTAAGATGGGATGCGAAAGGCTGGATGGCTGATGGTAAAGTCCATACATGGGTACCTTTGCCCAAGAGCTCCAGAGAGAAGGGACAGAAAGTTTTGACCTGCTAAAAAAGATGACCTTACTCTAAAGTCTATTATTTTGCAGATGACTTAGTTTGCACTTAAAAGAAGAAAGAAGGGTTGGCAACCTGCAGTTTTACAGGTAGCAGACAGGATGACAGTGGTCCCTTCCATTTGTTCTGGAATCTGCAAAGGTCCTTTTTCTGCTACTAATTCTTCATACATCTCAGCACATTCCCCAGAGAAACCCACTACCCCTCATTATCATAGTTGAACAGATGGTCCCGAGCAGTTCCCTGAATTTCTGTATGATGCCAAGTGAAAATTATCACTCACGGGGACTCTCTGCCATTCTAAAACCAAGATCTCAGTTTTGGTTTTTGGAGACCCTGCCCCAACCTGGAGTGTGTCAGTAATCACAATTTACAGCATTTATGTTCCGCTTAAGCAAATATTACAGGAATGTAGTCTGCTCAGAGGAGGCTGTGTAGACAGTTTCAGGTTCTTATTGTTCTCCATGTTTTATAGTTTAGGTACGTATTTATCAAAATTACTACCCTATGATCAGAAAATGTGTTATGTATATTTTTGTAGAAGGCAGTCATAAGTAAATATACATTAAATGAATGAATTAATAATTTATATGCATGACTACTTTCTGACATGTCACATATTCTTGATGTGTTTTTTTGTCTGTCCTTCCCATTAGAACATAAGTTCTATGAGGGCAAAACTTTATTTTTATTCAGTGCTTTTTCTCAGAAGAGGAATACAGTAGGCATTTAATAAATATTTGTTAAATGAATGGATAACTCTGGGGAGTGAGTGAGGGAACAAATGGTGGCAGTAATGGGATATACTTTCTGTGTATTTCTGGGTATTTCTGAATTACTCCCTCCTTTACATACTTTCCTGCAAAAAGCCACCTTGAAAACTAAAGTTGTCTTTTGAGCTGTCTATTGTGTTCTAGGCACTGGGATAAGTAGTTTGTTGAACATATGAACAAGTCATTCCATTTATAATTCTATGAGGTATAGATTATGATTATACCAATTTTGGAAATGAGGAAACTAAAGATTAGAGAGGTTAAGGACTTGCCTAAGAACACAGTATTAATAATAGGAGTGGCCAAGATTTGACTTCAGGCCTAAAGAACTCCAGAGGCACTTTCTGAACCAATGTAGCCTCCCAATGTTTTTCTTTGATTCACTTATTCAACCAACTAATCAACTAATCGAGTCTAATCTATTGAAAGGTTTCTATGTGTGAGGTACCATGTTAGGTGTCTGGTGACAGGGTCCATGGCTTTTCTACATGCTAAGGTTAGGTAGGGGAGTATCAGGGGACGGAATTAGAAGAGGAGGTGTAGGTGGGTCTGTGTAAAATAGCAGGTTAAACTGACAGGCTTCAGCCAATTTACTTCACAGCTACTCCCAATAAAGGTGGGAATGACTAGGGAAACATCCCATTGCTGGGACCAGAGTGACAGCCTGTTTGTGGGAAGTTGCCACTGATTCCAAAGCAGACTCCAATGTTGTTGTGTTCTGAAACTCAGATCTCGTCAGTTTCCCTCCAGTCAAGCTGCACCCAAAACTGTCCCTGAAGACCTTCACCATAACTTGTGTTTTACCCACTTCACTTCTCAAAATGGAAGTTTGCAGATAATTGTTTGTAGTTACAAAAAGGAGAATGAGAAAGAAACTACCAATACATGGTCAGCCCTGAAATGCGCAGCTTCTCACTGCCTGTCATCCTAATGTGCTGATTGACTCTTTAGAGCTGCTTATTAGTTTTGATTTAGGGCTATGTTATTTTAATGTCACTCACATTGCCTCATAACCCTCATGCCATCATCAGAAGGCACCTCTAGCAAGAATAAAATCAGACCCTATTTTCGGGATGAAGCCTGCAGAAGAAACTTGACCATCTTTCTTTCTTGCCTCCTTTACTTACAGATGCAGTTTCAAAATGTTTATATTAGCTTATTAACGTAAGACTGCACAGAAGGGGCCCTGTGCTTTATAATAAAACTCTCAATTAGTTACGTAAAATTGATATAAAATAATGAATAATCATCAGGAATGTTTTGCCTTCTCTTTTTATCTTGTACTTTTTTTTTCTTTTTTTTTATAGGCTGCGGGACACATTGCAGCAAATATTTCACGCGGGAGTTTGTGCCATCATAATAATTAATGCCAGAAAGTTATGTGAAGGTCTTCCTGTATTAAGTAAACTAGCCCTTGCTGAGAATGGAAAGATAAATGGTGGGAGAGTTGAGAAGAGAGCTGCTGTAAAAATGACCTAAGATTTAAGATATATAAACTGCGGGAAAAGAACCCACATATTTTTATCTTTGCTGAGAAAGGTTACTATTTTTCTAAGACAGTAACAGAATAATAACATCTTCAGTTAGCAAATAATTGCACAACTGTGTGATCAGATGCCTATAGATGTTGCAAGGAAAAAAAAATTAACAGGGAACTGTGCTTTTCCCAGCTTTTGTTTGCTGCCCTTCTAGTGATTAGATTCTGTCAATCAAAGACTGTTTTATTCTTTTATATAAAAAGCCATTAGGAGTTAGATCTCCTGTACTTCTGAAGGGCAACCAAACCTATATGCAGTTAGAGATAGCAGTTACTCTATGGCTAACGTTATTATGGGCTGAATTATAGGTATTGGCGTTTAGCTTTGTAAACTGTGCTTACCTTGGGATTTTAATAAACCATGGATTGAAGTTTTATGTTTTCCCTTCCTAAGAACATATAGCATTTTTACACTGAGACTTTATTAGTTGTTCATATGGCTTCATCAAATCGCAATTCATAGGGTAGATGTACAAGGACTGAAAATAGATATATTCCAACCAGTGGAGTAAGATCAGTTTGTAAGTCAATATCTGCCAAGGGGGGGAAAAAAAAGCTCCTAAGGATCTTTTCTGTTCCCTTTAAATAAAGAGTTCTTTTTCTTCAGCCTTCAAATAAACTTTTATCTTCCCCAAGTTGGTTGTGAGATCTTCAGTGCATCTAATGAGGATCAAGCCAGGGGTACAATAGGTTGACTCAGTGCTGGAGAGTTCAGAGGACAGAGTCCAGGCTGGTCACATAGCTTCCCAGCTGGGCGAGATCTGGCAGACCGTGTGGGCTGTGCTCTCTTCCTCTCCTTGTGTGTTCCCAGTCTCCCTTCTCTGTCGTGCTTTGTTCATGGTTCTCTCCCATCTGCAGCAGGAACCTTTATTGAATATTCTGACCTCATTCTCTGGGTATTGCTCCCAGGATGTCACTGCAAAGTCTGTGTACAGAGCGGGAGACGATGGAATGGCTGCACTGCAGAGCTGAGAGCTGCACACTGAGCTGGTGGAGAGAGAGGGCAGTTCCGAGTTTCTATGTCCCTATCAGTTCTCAACTGGACCACTGCACTAGCCTCCTAACCTGCACCCTCCAAGGAACCCGCCTGGCATCCAGAATGCTGGTTTTGATCTGAGCATTTACCTTTCCCAAACTCCCTTTTGCCTCCAGATTGTTCTTAAGATAAAGACAGAGAGCCCTGCCATGGTCAGACTCTCTCCCTCCCTATCTCATCTCACATCTGTGCCTCCCATGTTCTTTGGGCTCCAGGGATGTGGCCTTCTCAAAGCTATGCTTACATCTGCCAAAAAACCTTTGGATCCTAAATTCGTTCTGCACAATATGCCCTGCCTTCAACCTCTGTCACTTCTTCTCATCTCTACTCATTCTTCAGTTTCTCAGGGAAATCTTCCTAACTAGGTCATTACCCTGTGCTCCTTCATAGCACCGTGCACCTCGCCACAGAGCCCTTTACTATATTTGCAGTTTGATTTTGTGCGGTTCAATCAATATATTTCTATCTCTAGTAGGCGATACGCTTAATAAGGACAGGGGCCACATCTGTTTCTGCTCATTATGTCATCTTCAGTGCTTAGAGTAGCACTTGTCATTGAGCTGGCATTTGATAAATCCTAGTTTAATTAAGGAAATAATAAAAGAATGAAAAAGTGCATGCGAGAGAGAGAGAGAGAAAGGGAAAGAGAGAGAGCTAGATGGGCAGTTCATTTTCTTGTAACCTATGGAAGATCGTGATGGAATGGCTCTTCATTTCTACTTTAAATACTATATTTCATTAAATCTAAGACTCCATAATTGTGTGATACACAATTACTTTATATATCACTAAGGAAGAAAAAACACTGACAATTAAACTATGACATACTATTGATTATAAGATGCCTCCCAATTTTAGACATCAAAACATTAGACGACAAAATGTGGAAAGATGTGCATTTTGCAATTGACACATATTAGAATTAAATTACATTAAATCTAGGAAAAATGAGCTAACTTGACAGTCAAATGGATATAGGGTGGGTTGAAGAATACAGTCTATGTGCATTGGTGCTGTTGCATACCAAATTTTAAGTTTAGACCTCAGAAGTGTTTCTGTTCGTTTGTTTTTGGTTTCATCCGATAACATAAAGTGAATTGAGGCACATCTAGCTACACATGAGATCCTTGAGTGTCTGGTGAAAAGTAACACTCAAGTTTCAAGAGATTGGGCATATGAGGGGGCAGGCTACAATAGAGCAAGAGAAAGACATCATGGCTATCAATGGTGTGTACTAATCAGAGGACCAGCAAGTTATAAACTGTATGGAACGTTTTCTAAAAAGCTGTCCAAGCCTGTCTTTCCCCTCAACATATTTGTGCATCTTTCTGAGGTTATTTCAGCAGCATGCTACTCTGAAAAGGAATGGATTAAAAATGGTTTGAGCCAATGTTTAGGGGCAAACTCATAAATTGCAAAGTCATGGCTCTTGCTCTCACCAGTGACATTCTCAGCTTCCCTTCACCACATGGGTGCTGCAGCCTTTTCTATAGGATCCAATCAACAGAACTCCCGGTGGAAAGAAAACTGGCCGGGCACGGTGGCTCATGCCTGTAATCCCAGCACTTCAGGAGGCCAAGGTTCAAGACCAGCCTGGCCAACATGGTGAAACCCTGTCTCTACCAAAAATACAAAAATTAGGCAGGCATGGTGGTCCATGCCTGTAATCCCAGCTACTTGGGAGGCTGAGGCATGGGAACTGGTTGAACCTGGGAGAGGTAGAGGTTGCAGTGAGCAGATTGAGTCACTGCCCTCCAGCTTGGGTGACAGAGTGAGACTCCATCTCAAAACAACAACAACAAGCAAAACAAACAACAACAAAACAAAACAAAACCCTAAGTGGTCAAAAATTAGGACTCTTGCATCTAGTTCTGGATCTGTAACCAGCTGAATGACCTTGTCAAGCTGTGTCACCCCATGAGACTCAGTGTATTACACGTCGCCAAGAATCTTTCAACTCCCACAATTAATCCGAGCCCCCAAACCTATATAATAATGGAATCATAAGATTTCTGGGTTTGTTCTTCCCCATATTCCTCCCTTGATTCTGCTCCTTCTTTTTTTAACCAATTAACACATGTTCAGAGCCGGTCACTATGCCCAAGTGATGTCCTCTGGCTCTTCTCCCCTTCCGTTTTATTGTTTCCTCATTCTTGGTATTTGTTCTTTTCACCTCGATCCTTTCCATTGGCCTTGATGTAGCTCCTCAAATATGGAAACCCCCAGTTGTGTCTAGAAATGAAAATCTGAATAATGTGACAGTGAACACTGCTGTCTTAGTCCCCGTGTCTTGGAGCCAGAGAAGTATAAAAATGCTGGACCTGACAGGATCTGTAGGGATTGTCTCAGCTAATTAGCTCATTTAACAGATTAGCAGACTTTCAAGGGGATGGGGTTGGGATAATTTACCAAAGGTTATCCAGCTGGTAGGGGTGGGTAGGCTACCATTCCCAAATCTCCAGAATACCATGCTGACTTTCATTCTTAACCATGCCCGGGACAATAGATTCCTAAACCCTATTTTAAGTTTCTATTTACTCTGCCTTCTGAGTTGTGCAAACCTTTTTGACTCATGTCTTTTTTTTTCTTTCAAAAGCTCTGCATTTATTTCACATATATAAAAGTATAAATATGAATTCTCTTACAAGTTTAGTGCTTATAATTTTCTTTAAGCCACTAGCTTCGAGACTCTTTATTGCCGCTTTTAAAATTTAAATCTTTTCTTAGGAAAAACCTAGGGACCTAGGGTATTTCTTCAAGGACCTGTCTCAAGGATTCCCATCTCCTTGAAGACCTCATCTCTGTTTTTATAAGCAGGTGGAGTCTTTCCAAGTCATAAATGCTTTTGGAAAGCCCTTAGGGAAAAAGGGATGAGGTAAATTGGTATGGAATGAACATTTCTTGTGTACCTACAGTGGGCCTTATACTCATAACCCTGGTTTAACCCTCTCATCAAACAGCTGTGATGATCAATAAGACTTCCATTTATAAAGATCCACAAGTCACTCAAATAGCAAGGAGGAGAGTCAGGATTCAAACCCAAATCTGTCTCCTTATGAACCCTGGCGTTCTTCAAGTAATTTGCCTTTTCAAACCCAAGGACTCCAGTTTTTCATAACGTGTGGCTCGTGTTGTTCTTCAGCTGTTGAATTATTTAGCTTTTACTGAAGACCAGTAACAAAATCAGTGATTTCTTAAAAGACATTTACAAACTGCCCCCTTCATTTTCTGTCTTATCTGAACATCCTTGGAAATTTATCAGCAGCAGCCACCTTAGAGGTGAAATCTGCTTTAGGTTAATGGTGTATGGTCACTACTGAAACTGAGTGGAGATTGGCAGAATAATATTAATCAGTTTGGATTTATCTGTGCTCCAAGACTTTACTACTTTTTCATTGCAGAAAGTCAGTAATTGGGTTTTAATCATCCCGACTGATATGGACTTTGATCTCTAAAGTCACGGAGAGTTGCCCCTTCTCAATGCAGAAGCTGTGTTTTTTCTGTTTCTCAGTTCATTCATGCCACTTCTTTTTGAAACAGGAGAATCTTTGGACTTTTCTTTTTAAAAGTATTGTTTCCTCTCTATTCAACTGGGAAAGCTTAGGTGGCAGAATTCTGAAATGGTCACAGCTTTGAGCACCAGGGACTTGCGTGTGTTCAAGTTTGGGCTTTCTTAATCTGCTATAGCAACACAGATGGCGTGAATTCCAATGATGACTCAACCCAGCGATGCCCAACACAGTTTCATCTTGTCTCTGTTTCAGGGATCTATTGCTCAGTGTTTCAGAACATGGACAAACCATATGACTTTGACTAGTGCCAAAGTTTGAGAGATTTTTTGAAAAACATCAATGCATTTATTATTATTTTTGAAGATTGCATTGCTGTTTATATAATGACAGTTATGGTTTCCATTTAGATTTTGCCTTACCATTTTTTCTTCAAAAGGACTTTCATATGTGTTATCTCAATCCTACAATCCATTCTTCACACTGCAGCCAAAGTGATCTTTTTTGAAAAAAAAAAAAAAATCAGTCTGATTCTATCATCTTTCATTAAACCCTTCATTCACTTCCTGTTGCCATCAAAACAAATTCCAAATTCCTCTTCATGGTATAAGACGTCCTACAGCAGCTGATCCCCACCTTCCTCTCTACCTTACCCACTGCTGGCTCCTTGCAGCCACTCTGGTCTTTTTCTTATTCCTGGAATTCGCTTCTACTTCGGGGGCTTTGTACTTATTGGTCTTTATGCTTAAAATGCTTTCTGGGAAGATGTCTGTGTGGTTAGCTCCTTGACACCTGAAATCAGTGTCAGCTGAGTTAATTAATCCCCGTGGCCTGGGTAATACTCCATATGTGTTTACTAACTTTCAAGCACAACATCTAACCCTCTTCCTCAAGTCAATCTTCTTCAACTGCACATTTTTTCATCCTAATTCTATATTTCATCTATTCTACATCTGTTTTTAGGCCTTATGTATTGTTAAAAATATATTCAACTAAGTTCCCAGAGGCTGAAGGAGTGTATCTTTGATTTCCTTGGTATTTTCCCTTTCAGTTCTGTTCACTCAGAGGGTAAGAAAACTTGAAGTTTGACAGCATAATGGAAAGAATATTGGACTCTGGATTAGAGGATGTGTGTTCTAGACTGGCCCTCTTGCTAATCAGCTGTGTGGGTGTAGGTAACACATCCACCTCCCTGGGTCTTAGAGTTTTCACTTCTGGAAAATGAGAGGCTTTTTCATCTTTCTTTTAAATTCGTGGCCTCAATTTTCAAACAAGGCTATGATTCCTTTTGTGATCATAAAAGTCGATTTCTCTGTGGCGACTGAGAGGAATCAGACTAAATAAATCCACAAGAATGTAATGAGCACAGTTTTAAATTTCAAATTTTTCAAATTGTCTTTGGAAAAAATTCAAAAGCCTGTGAGGTGGACCCAGTCTCATCTAATGTGGGTCTATTACAGAACTGTGTTTAGCATGTATGAGTGGAACAAATCACAGCAAACAAAAGTGGGACATTTGTGGGCATATGTGGCATGCCAAGTAGCTGAATCCAAACAGTGAAACAGTGGCATTAAATGAAGGACACTACGAGGTGCATTTTCTGGTCCTTTATCTTGAGGTTCCCATGGAGAACTTGCCAAGTCAATATTGTGTCTAGTTCTTTTTGTTTGTGTTTTTGTGGAAAGCAAAGCTAGGAAAATATTGTCATGGTTGTTTAAAAAAAAAAAAGCAGCATGCACTTTTGAGAACCATAATTAACGCTAGGATTATACCAGGATCTCTTGCTTGATTCTTCTTTTTAAATCTTTCCCATTGTTTCAATAGTACATTGCAAGGAGATCAGTAATTCCTGTTCCCTAGAAGTAATGAGTCGGGTCAAACTGAATTTTTAAAGCATAGAGAGATGTGGCTGGGTGCAGTGGTTCATGCCTGTAATCCCAGCACTTTGAGAGGCCGAGGCAGGCAGATCGCGAGGTCAGGAGATCGAGACCATCCTGGCCAACATGGTGAAACTCTGTCTCTACTAAAAATACAAAAATTAGCTGGGTGTGGTGGCACGTGCTTGTCATCCCAGCTACTCGGGAGGCTGAGGCAGGAGAATGGCTTTAACCCCAGGAGGCAGAGATTGCAGTGAGCCGAGATCGCGCCACTGCACTCCAGCCTGGTTTCCAGGCACTTCCAGAAATGTTTGTCTTCAAGTTCTCTCTCTGTCTCTTTTTTGTGTGATTTTATAATCTAATTTGTGTGAAATGGAATATCAAGTCACATTGAATGACTCTCTTCCTGATGGTCAGGATGTTTGACTGATTCTCTGTGCCCTTCCCCCATTTCTTGGTATGTTTTTGATAGGTGTATGATTTGGCTGATTATATGTCTTACTTCTTGGACTAATAGACTCATTACATCTCTCTGGGTACTTGAAGAACGTCTGTTTCGGTGCCACAGTCTAATTAAAGGCTAGTACCCAGCTGCAGGAGTTTACAGTTTTTTAACAGCTTTCCTTGTGTTGTCACATGGAGTTAGCTCTCTCTGAAGACAGGCTGAGTTTGTAAGAGTTAAAGCTCCTGAAGGAGATTACCGTAATTACCAGTGATCGATGTTTAATACCTCTCTTCCCAACCCCACCTTCATCCCTTTATAAGACAAGATGTAGGGAAAAAAAAGTCAGCGATAGCAGCTTTATAGTGAGCTTGATTTAGTTTACAAGAAAAGGGATTCTGGTTTGGCTTTTGAAATATACCTTGGCCCCAAAATACACTATTTCTGCTGGGATGTCAGTTGCTAAATTGTTGCTATGTTTTTACACAATGGATCGGGTTTTTGAAGATGTTCTCACTTAAAAAAATTACCAGGAGGAAAAAAAACCATTTGAGTTTGCTCTCTCTGTTTCTTACAAGGGCAATCTATATAGTTCGGTAGGAGAGCTTGTGATTGGTGCCAGTGTCAGCAAAGCACTCAAGGTGCTACCCAGATTCAACCTGGAAAAATAAAGGCGCATCTTGGAAACAGAAATTATTTTCCCTCCACTTCCACCAATTAATAGCATATATTGTAACAAAGAAAATCATTAAAACCTGAAGGTGAGTTTTTTCAAGTCACATTTATCAAACATGGTAAGGTAATGTTGAGCTCTGTTAGTTCCCGTGTATTTTTAACATGATATATGGATTTTCCTTTTCTATTGTTCAAACATGAAAATGTTTTAAAAAGAAAAACATGCCTTTATTGCCATTTTTTAAAATATTGAAGGGGATAAAAAGGAAAGTGTAATAAGAGCAGTATATTTTTATGTCAAAAGTAACCTTTCTATAGTGCTCTTTAGATAAAACTGAATATTGGAAAAGAAAAGGAAAGATAAGTAGCTCCCTTATTCATCTTAGTCCAAAATCTATTTTACTCACTGCTGGTAGTTGGCATTGTGTGATGATGTGACATAGTACCAGAGGATCAGATTATCAGAAAAAAAAGGAGATTCCCAATTTAATAGTTACTCACTGAAATTTTCCCCTTATCTCTATATCACAGAAAAATAAGAAGTTGTTAAATTCCAAATCCTGCAGTCTTTCTGATTTATCATCAAATTGTGGATGCACTTAGCTGCCTAGCATCAGGAAATCCAATAAGTCCTGTCACATAAGAAAGAAAGAAAAAATCCTATTGGATAATGGGTTACATTCTCCCCCACAGTGATTTATTTCTGTCACAAGACTTAATTTTATCATGAGGCAGATGCTCTGTCTGTATCAGTGCATTCATTTCTGCATTTATCTGCTTCATTAAAAAAAAGCACCTGCTGCATTTTTAAGACGTATTTGGATTTTTTTTTTATTATATGCCCCAATGACCCCATTATGTGCTATTCAAGCCCATGTTTAATTTGTACTTTTTTCTGAATTGAAAATTCCATAGCTGTTTTATAAAGTGAGACCAGTGTGAAGGGGTGCCGAGGCAAATGAAATTGCAAGGGGTAACGGTTATAGCAACAGAAGGTGTTAACATCTGAGCTCTCTGGTACCAAGTCTCCGAGATTCATGTCAGAGGGAGTAAGCAGAGCTTAGTGGGGTTATCAGGTGATACCTAGGATGAAACGGTGACAGCTTCTGTTATGAATTAATTTTGTTGGCCTGAATGTGGAAGACATTGTTGTCTTTCACAAAATCTGCAGGTAGACTTAAACATATATATGAAAGAAAAAAGAAAGGAAAATGAAAAGAATAAAGGAAGAAGGGAAGAAAGGAAGGTAGGAAAGAAGGAAGGAAAGAATTTAAAACCTATCATTTTTATTTGGTCTGAGTCACTGTGCCTCACCCGAGAGCATTTTAATGACGTGCTTGCGTCTCATCAACTCGGCCCTCCCTCCAATCTGCCACTTAATATAGATTCCGCTCTGAATAATCATCCTTGTTCTTGGGGCAGCTGAGGTCTACAGGTTGGAGTCCTTCACCAACTGTCCTCATTCCAGAGGGGCGGCTGCATCTACCCCTCCACCCTGCTTCTTTCTGTCGTCTCTCTCCATCACAGAGTGCCTTTTTCTTTCCCATGCAAGGAGGTCCCAGGAAAAGATCGTCAGATAGCTGACCGTTCGATAAGCTTAGGATATCTGCAATTCCCATTTTGACATTCAGCCCAAAGGGCTGTCCTCTAGTTACCTGCCAATGACAAGTGACAAGGCAAACTGTGACTTCTAGGAAGTTTCCAAAATCCCTTTTCCAACTCCTTTTGGCTTCGCTTCTCTCCATTCTTGTTTCTTCGTCTTATTTCCCTTGTTGTTTTACAACGACAACAACAAATCAACCCAGACCATTCACATCTTTTTTTGCATCAAACGGGGCACAGAGGTTAAGGTAGAGTCTAGTGCTGAGTTTTTGAGATTTGCATTTTAGTGGGATCGCTGCAAGAAAGCTAATAGACAGGAAAGGAGACCAAGTTAATGACAAGTCTCTAAACAGCTGTTGTACGATTCAGCTTCACTACTTCAGTTAATTAATCAGCACCTTGCTGGCAACTCTGGGGGAGAGACTCGTTAGATACTGGTAGCAAACAGACAATGCTTTCATATCAAATATGTTCAACAACATCTAATACAGCGATAACTTCCACAGAAGAGTGTAGGGAATACCGTGGCTTATAAAGGCACTCAGGAAGAGGCCCTTGGTATTCTTATAGATATGCACTTGCTAGGAGTACTACATATGCTGTTTTCTTTGTTGTCTGCAACCAGCCCAAATGAAACATGGGCAAAAGAATCTCCAGAGTTCCTTGTTACCACAGATTCCTCTTTTTATTGTAATAAATAAATATGTATTCATTAAGTTGATCTCAATGTGCATGATACATAATAAATCAAGCATCTACATTTCTGATTTTAGTCACAGTATCCCATTTGGAATTTTAATCATTGAAATAGTCCTCAAACTTGACAACAACTAAGGGAGATCAAAACATTCAAATATAGGCCACTCACCAAGCTACCATGGCATTTAGTATGAGAGCTATTGACTCTTCAAGTTTCCCCTGGCTTTTTATATTCTGAAGGGAAGCAACCTCTTATTCTCCTTAGGAAGTCAATAAAGCCATACATATTTTATGAATGATAATGCACAGAAATTTTAAACAGACAAAATCATATCTATATCTGACCCATGTACTCTAAATTTTCTGACTCTTCCAAAATTGTTGTCAGTAAATTAGGGGCTGAGTTTAGTGTAAAAGTCGTGTTGTTCTAGGTTTCCTGTTATCATCTGATCTACCATTGATTAATTAAGAAGATATCATTTTGCATAGCTCTTACTTTACTCTCTCTTTGATACTTTATCCTGACATTGTACACACAGGAAATTGTAGAAACATGATGGCTAAAAAAAGAAAAAATTGCCATGGGTTTGCCATTATATGATACATACATACTTTTCTAGTGAAATTTAAATTTTCCCTTGTTGATATAAAGAGAAAGGTAATATTGACCACAATAAACAATATATATAATTGTTACATAAATCTTAAAAAGACACATATATGTATTTTATATGTGTGTGATTCTATGTATTTAATCATTTTCCACTCTGAAGGGATAAAATTGTGAGGTAGAAATTGTCTTATGTGTATACAAATTATCATGCTTTGCAAATTGCCTTTGAATTCCCTTCTCTGATATTCTTACAATTAAAATTCAGTCCTCAGTTTTCTGTCCATCTGCCAGGGGTCATGTGGAGAACTTCATACTAAGAACTGAGGTCGTATTAGCCAATTCATTTGGACGATTTATCCAGTTGATTCATATGTACTGATGTAGACAATTATGGCCTCAGTTCCTTAATGAATCCTACATTATGGTAGAAGAATATCATAGAGTCCGTAATACTCCAGGGAACTATAAAGAGAAATGTCCCTTTTAAATTAGCTTTATGGCGCTGAAGCTTTATGTATTTACTTGCAAGTTCAATATTAACTCAAAGTACGCTTCTTGAACCATCTCTATTGCCAACTACAACATTGCTTATAGAAAGGGCTTTCGAACAGGCACAGTGGCTCACGCCTGTAATCCCAGCACTTTGGGAGGCCGAGGCAGGTGGATTGCGTGAGCTTAGGAGTTCAAGACCACCCTGGACAAACCTGTGTCTACAAAAATACAAAAGATTAGCCTGGTGTGGCGGTGGGCACCTGTAGTACCAGCTACTTGGGAGGCTGAGCAGGAGAATTGCTTTAACCCAGGAGGTGGAAGTTGCAGTGCGCTGAGATCACACCACTGCCCTCCAGCCTGGGCAACAGAGCAAGACTCCATCTGAAAAAAAAAAAAAAAAGGCTTTCTTGGCATTTATTAAGGGTGAATCTGTTTAAAAAAGAAGAAAATTCTTACCTGCTACAGTTGCTTTTGCTGCAGAGAGAACAGGATGCCTCTTAATCCTATAATCCTAGGTAATCTGACATACAAACCTTAGATTAAAAAAAAAGGATTTTTGCCTAATCCAACTTCTCAATGCATGATTTACTTTTAGATTGTCTATAGATAGACTTTTTGCCTTTCTTCTTTTCTCTAAATCATGTGTTCCTGATTTATGAACCATTTAGAATAACAAAAGACATGAAATTTACAAGGGAAAGAGACAGTGGCAGAATGGCACGTTGGTGATCGTTCAGCTTTGGTGGCTCTCAGGCTACTTGGAAACTCTATTGTTTCATGTCGTCTTTATATGTACACTCAAAACTTAACCAGAAGATGGCAAATATGGCACATATACTACCATGATTCTTCTGACACCAAGAGCAGATATCACTAATTGATCACAGCATCTTTCCTACAGAGCCCACAGCCTTTGAGTCTTCATGAACACCAAACTCCAGGAAACCAACTACTCACTGATCGAAGCTGGCACAAGAGATGAAGTTTAATTACTGTCCTTCACCTAGCCTGGGGGTTGGCAAACTAGCACTCATCGTCAAATCTGATTTGCCACCTGTTTTTGTTAATAAAGTTTTATTGGAATAAAGCCATGCATATTCATTTATGTATTGTCAATGGGGGCATTCATGCTGCAATGGCAGAGTTGAGTAGTTGTGATTGTATACCTAAAATATTGGCTCTTTGGCCTTTTACAAAAAGGGTTTGCTGACGCTTGGCCTAAATCTTTATAGGTTTCCTGTATCTAGGCTTTTCTTTTCTGTAGAAACAGACACATTAGGAAGTGTTTTCAGGAGAAACAGGGTGGGGTTGGGAGAGGAGAGAGTAGGGGAAGTACGCAGCAGAGGAGGAACTCAAAGCCTACTCCCCAGCCACGCCCTGTGAGCTGATCTTTTAAGCTTTGATCAGATCTGACTGGCCCTGGCAACAAGAAGCAGCAAACTTGCTTCATGGGTATTCTGTTCTGCAGTTCTGACTGGGAAGTCATTTTTGATTGAAAGAAGGTAAAACAAATGGATAGGGGGTCATTTCTCATCTGCAGAAGCCACTGTATTGTGTAAAGATCTTCATTTTCCCCAGCGTCATACCTGAGTTGGGATCATGACCGTTCCTCACTTTCCATGTGACTTGGGACTTTAAATTATAAATGGGGGTGCTGCTTACCTCATGAAGTTGTTAGGTGACACAACATATGAAAAGTACCAGTCAAAGTTCAGTTATAGTTAGTCTCCATCACCTCGCATTAATCAAAGGTAAGACATGCCATCACAGCTGTGGAAGTGCTTACAAACGACAATGTCTGGGCAACTAAAAATTGTCCTTGCACCACTATCCCCTGAAGATGAAAAGAGCCTATTTTCTTGTTAGCATCTCTAAGAATTTCTAGGATGACATTCTTTCTCACTGTTGAGAATCTTCTGGATTTGGCTGACTGTCAGGTGTCCTTTGGAAGGCTGGTGAGAATTTACTTTCTGTTCTAAAGCATTCTGTGTTGCTAAAAGGGATTCTTCATGGCTTTATTCAGCTAATCAATCAACATATAAAACTAAATATGGCTCATTTCCTTCCTATAGTCTACTAGAGGAACAAGCAGGTAAGTGACAATCAGGATGAGGAAGGAAGGAAAGGGTGGGTTCATGGGGAGGCTCCTGGAGAGCCTGGCCCCTTCCCTGGGAGGTCATCGAAGACTTGCCCACAGAAGGAACTCTTTAGCTGAATCTCAAGAACTTTGTGCAACGGAGGAGGGTGAAATGAGGGTTCCAGGCCTGTGTACTGTAAGGAGTTGACAGAAATGTAAGTATCAGAGTGAGAGGAGGTACCTGCAGTTGGATATCTCTGGAGAGTGATATGAGGTGTTCAGAAAGAAAATCACAAAGACCTGTATGTGCAAAGCTGAGGGAATTTCAATTCTATCTCCCATACTACTGAGGACCACTGAGGGATATTAAGCAGGACAGTGACATGATCAAATGGTGAACAAGTCTTTAGAAGAAGACAATATTTTGGAGGTCAGAGAGGAAACTGTAAACTGAAATATTACACTTGCAAGGAGAATAAGCACATGGCAAGCTGGGAAAGTCTGAACAAGTGACTCCCATGTGAGGGATATGTATGTGTGCATGTACATGTGTGTTTCTCTTTTTCAGGGAGTCAACCTGCATGCTTTCCCATGTGATTTTCTACTGTGTAGCCCAAGATATTAACAGGACCCACCAAAACCCACTAGTCCCTGTTTGGACACTCTGTTAGTCTGCAGGCTTTACCTTAACATGAGTTTTGATACAGTCAGTACCACTGGGGGTTTTTAACTAGAACTTGCCACCACAAGAGATTGATTACAGAAAACGATTTAGACTGACAATAAGTTATATTAAACTGCTGACTCAGGGAGGACGCCATCAATTTCAAACATACCTTTGTAAATGTGTTCCTTTTTGCTCAGCAATCCTTCTTCATGGAGTGAGTTGGGAAACATTTTAAGGCTGAGATGGTCTCTTTGTTACTCTGTTGATTGACTGGAATTCTTCTTTGCTTCTATTGTCATCTTCTATGTATGTTGCAATGATGAACATCATTTGGTGATGTCTGGTCACTGTCATTTCTGATAGGACTTTGGGGTCCTTCTTGTAAAGCCAGACCAATTTCCTCCCTTGCCCTACAGCCTTCTTTCTTTCTTATGATGTTTTATGCATTTGTTTTCCCTGCATGCTCTTGCGTCTTGTATCTTTCCTTCTGGTCTGTTGCTGCATCCCGGCTCTTGAGGCAGTGGGGCATATTTCAAGGAATGTGGGCTTTGAAATCTGACAGACTCTAGCTGGAAACCTGGAAGTGTTACCTATTATCTATGTGACCTTTATTAGTGCTTTATTACTTGTGTGGTCTTCTCACCGACCCCCTTCTCTGCGCAATATGCAGAAATGTTCATTTCCACCAGGAAAGCCTATTTTATTAGTGGGAAGATTGACTTCCCTACGGACCACTTTTCTCCTCAAACCCCTTGAAGACTTTCACCCCAGGAAACAAAACAGCCCCTTTCTGTAGTTCCTTCTTACTGGTATACTTTAAAGTCTCTTTGCTGAATCTTCCAGGAGGGATCAAAAGAACTCTGGGCTCCTAGAGCTTCAGAACATTTCAAATCTGCTCAGGAGCCTTTAACGGGTTACTGCCTATAACACAGGGATTACATAGACAGGGCAGGATGGGCTTGTTAAGCAGGACAGAGGCAAATGTCCAGAATATTACTACAAAGAGCCTTTGACTGGACATGAGGTGACCGGGATTCTAGTCCTCAGCTTATTACTACCTCATGGCCTGCACATCTGAGCAGGCTGGGACATTTTATTTCCAATTCACATTACCTGGAAACTTATTCTTTCTTTATTTAACCTCAGAAGGAATTGTCAAACACAAATGACAACCTTTTCACTATTGAAGTCCCTTTAGGATGGAAAAAGTGTCTGATGGATTGTTTTAAGCCCCTAGGATACCACTGAGAAAATTACTCTTAAGGGTACTGAATGGCATCCTAGTCACTCAAGAAACTATTATGCCTTTACTGTGCTGTTTAGGAAAAAAGAAAGCTTTCTTCCTTCTATCCTCTAAATTCCTGCTGACTTTCCAATAGCCCAGTGATTTCATTGGTAAGTAATAAGCAATTCCAAGAGCCTTTAAAGGTAGTCGTCAATAGCTTGAACTTGGAGTGTGGTTCAAACCCTGCGTGTAACCCTGAGGAGCTGAGCTGTGTGTCTTTGGGCAAGTTGTTTACCTTTTCCATGCCTCAGTTTCAACATCTGAAAAATGGGGCTGATGACAATGGGCCCTGGCTCATGACGTGAAACTATGAACAGAATATATTGAGCATCTACAACAAGCAGAGCATGACTAATTTCAAACACACTATTGAAAATATGTACTCATTTTTAACCGTTAATCTCACTTCATGGAGGAAGTTGGTAAACACTTTCTGACGTGGGATCATTAGATGTCAGCAATTTATTTCTCCTCTATTGCTCTAGTACACTTATTTTCTACTCTGTCTTCATTTGTCATCTTCTGTATACATTGCAGGGGTTAAATCTACTTTTCTGTTCCGTCATTGTCTGACATTATGATTCAGTGTCAAAGGAAGAGATAATCTGTGTAAGACACTTAGTGCATTACCTGGCACAGAAAGATACTCAATAATTGTTACATAACATCATTGTTCCAGTTAGTTTCTATAATGAGGTGACATAGAATATAGCTTTTAAAAAGTTTTCTTATTACTATGTGCACAGAGTTTGCCTTTTATTTGTTTTGCTTTTTTTTTGTTTGTTTGTTTTAGTGGCCTTTGATTTTTAAGGAAGGATATAGTAGGGCCAAGTTCCTTTAGATTCTAGTATTGGGATATGAAGTTAATTTATCACATAAAGGGGTCACAATTAAACATAAGCAGTATTTTAGTTACCAAGAACATCTGAGTAAAAGTACCTAAGGCTCTTTGATTTTTTCAGACAGTGCTGTGTGAATTAAATATTGTTTAATTGAATATAGAGACTGTGCTTTCATTGGCTCTTCAAATGTTGAAAGATTTGGCTAGAAGGAGCCTCTAACTTCCTTTCCATGTGTATACACAGAGGGCAAGAGCAGCAGAGGGAAGAAGAGTTTAAAGTGAAAGCAGAAAAGCTGCAAAGGGAATTGAAGAGATTTTGATACAAGTGGGTATAAAATTAATGGGCTATATCGAGCCTTTCAATCACTCTTTTAAAATGGGAACATACAGCTTGTCAAAAGGTACGATTAACAATCACAAAGCCAGGCATCCTTCATTTAGCTGTGTCTGAAAAGATGGGCCATGGTGTCAAACTGATTTGAGTTCAAATCCCAACTCGGCTGTTTTTTTTGGGGGTGCAAACTTGGTAGGCAAGTTATATAACTACTCGAGGTGACAGTTTCCTGGTTATTTTTACCTGAGAAACATAGTACCCATTTTACAGGGTGTTATGTAGGCTAAATGAGATCATGTATATAGTGCTCAGAAAAATGCTTGGCATGCAATAAAAACCGAATCGTAATAATAGTATGGAATAGTAATAATATCTGATAATAATAGTATAGACTAGTAAAAATATTATCTGATAATAATCATAATATCAATTGCAATACAATCTGGTGTGTTCCTGCCTTCTGTACTAGCGCAGAGCTATAAATGGAACAACTGAGAGTTCTATTTTCCATGGGACAGACGCAAGGAAATATGATTGAAACTTCCTAAGGACTGACCACTTGAAAAGAGGGAAAATGCAGTAATTGATGCAATAATTATTATGTTGTTCAATGAGTATCATAAAGAAAGAACCCCAGAGTAAATTTTTCCCAAATGCAGTACCTGTAAAAAGTTTTGTTCTTGCCTAAAATGAGATAGCAGGAACTTGTTAGATACTAGAAACTTAATGCAAACTGTTTCGTGCTTTGAGGTTACAGCCTTCCTCAGCTAAGATGTTTTGCTATGTTTTTGTTTTTTCTTTTCATTCTTCTTTCTTTATATCTTGACTTCTTACCTTTATCACACATTAAATTCTCATTCTAGTTGTTGAAACACCTGGAATGTAAAGGAGAGATCATGGCAATGGGTTTCGGAAGCCTGTGCTCACATTTCTGCCATGCCTCTTGTTAGTGTGATGTTTTGAGCAACTTAATTAAGCTGTCCTAGTCTCAGTGTTCTCAGTGGTCAAATGAAACTCTTAAAATTACTTTGCAGGGTTGTTGGGTGGATAAGCTGAGATGATGCAGGTCAAGTTCAAGAGTGGGCTTTGGCTCTTTGTAGGCTCTTGTATGTCACTGCCTCAGCCACCTAGCTTTTCCTTTTATGATCTCTTTGAAGCTCTTTCAAGAGGGAAAGGCAAGCTCCCTCGATGCTGTCTGAGTGGAGGAGCCCCCAGGTTTGAAGGGCTTTCCTTCTAGTAGAGATTGTGTTTGTCTGAGTGATTTTCTCAGTGTCAGGTGCTTCTCTTACCTGGTTGATTTTTGTTAATTCTAGATTAATCAATTGTTTGATCGACTTGACAAATATTTATTGAGCAGTATTGTGCTTGATACCGTAATACAAGGGTGAGAAACATTATTCCTCATTTCATGGAACTTTCATTGGAGTTTTACATCCCTTCCCCTCAAAACCACAAAGCTATCTGCCTTTCCCTCTCTCTTAATTGGCTTATCTATGGAGGAATGGCTATCATTTCCAGAAAGTGGAGTGGCTATGTCATTTATGACTGACCTCTGAGGACTGGACTTGGGAAGGGCCTTCCCACCTGTTTAATATTAGTAATATGATTCTACAGAGCTCTTTTCTTCCTCATTTTAAGTGGATATGTGAAAACTACATTTAAACATGTCTTCTACTTATGAGGATAGTTTGATTGCAGCTTCCAAACTCTTGTAAGGTGAGCTGTTTAGATACTTTTATTTTATTTTAGTGTTTTGGAGAAAGTTTTAGCCACAGATGTAAATTTCTGTATCAGAGAGAGAAGAATCTTCCTGTCTGCTACTCGACTTGGTTTTTGCTTTGTCAGTGGTCGTGCTTTACTCTCCTCCAGTTAAAAGAATTGATTACAAATGGATGTAGGTCAAATTGATTAAAAATTGTGCCTAGGTCTTGGATGCTCCTCCATTTCTGTTCATTGCCTCCGAGTTAGGGATGCTTCCAGGAATCCCACGTGTCAGGATAGCTGCATCGACCCCTGAGTGAGGAGCTAGACCTGTTCTCCAGGGATCAGGAAAAGTTGAATGTTTCTCAGCTGGAACTCAGTCTCCAGAGTGGCTGGCAGAGTTCTTATGGTGATAAAATGGGAGATGGATGTTGTTCCTTATGTTTCATGGAAGCATTTGGCAATTTTCTTGTGGATAATGTAGTGTTCCAGTAATTACGGTAAGAACACAATCTATCCTAATGTGCCTTAGTTCTGCTTACTACAGTCTAGGGTGCACTTCTACCGTGATAAGGCGATGCTGTGTAATTGCTGCATGAGTACCTAAGTATCACATGATATACTGAATGCAATAATTATATGACAAAATTTACTATTATTGATATTGTTATTCTGTGCCTTCAGAGTACCTTGTAAATTATCAACAAATAGGCTCAATTTATTGTTATTATTATCCATTATCATATATATATGATGTGACCTCTTTTTAACCAAGGATTAGAAAGTGCATTATATGTATTCATGGATTATGTACACATAATTAATAATATATAATATATAAATATATAATAATATATAAAATATATAATAATATATAAATATATAATAATATATAATTAATAATTATAATTTTTGGTAGCATAAAATACTTTTTGTATGTTGGTGTTATATTGTATACAATATTGTATATTGGTAGTATTATAATATAATTTTTGGCATTAGTGGTAGGTACAAATTATTTAAAGAAGCAGATTAAAACAATTTCAACAGTTTAAAAAATTTCAACAGTTTTGTCTTTTGGGGTGGGTATAAAATTATTAGTTATTTGTGTTGCATATATGTAATTATTTTCTTTTAAATCATTTTAAATGTTGTCAAAGAATAGCCAGAGAACAAAATATTTCATACATTAATAAGTTCATGATATGGGGAGTCAGAAAATTAGTTGAGGACCTCTTTCTACAGAAAACTTTAGTATTCATTTGCTCATTCATTTATTCGCTCATTCATTATTTAATACAGTAAATATGTATTGAGCAACAATCATGCCGGTGGTAAAGTGATGAAAAGTGAAAGCAACGTTCCTGTTCTAATGGAGCTTGTGTTCTTAGGGAAGCTATGTCATTCTTCTACACTTTGGTTTCTCTAATTCTATAAAATATATATAATAGTGTCTTCCTCTTTTCTTCTCTGTCCCTCTTCCTGTCTCCCCAATTTTCCTGCAGGATTGCTGTGCCTGTCAAAGGGGATAAGATGTAATAATGCTTAGAGCACAGGTTAAAAATGTAAAGCTCAAATGCTTCATGCCACGCTTCCCTATTCCCTTACCCACTTGCACTTAGTTATGAAGACAAAGCACACATTTAAAAAAATCTGTCAAGAAAATGATGCAGTGTTCAACTGCTACAGAAACCATTAATTATTGACGTGACCTCTTGTTAACCGAGGATTGAAATGTGCATTATTAAAAGAAAACTTCACCCCAAATTC
Organism: Macaca fascicularis; assembly: GCF_037993035.2. NCBI lineage: Eukaryota > Metazoa > Chordata > Mammalia > Primates > Cercopithecidae > Macaca > Macaca fascicularis. Next base: position 23,114,184 of record NC_088379.1, on the reverse strand, counting down.
TAAAGCCATTAATCTGAAAGTTTAGAAGGTATTAGATCTTGTAATGATGGGACATTAGAAACACTTTGATAAATATATACTTGCAGGCAACCTTTTCAGCCTTGCTTTTCTGCATAACCATGTCTGCATCTGGAAATGTCTAAATGTAAGATTTGTTCCCTAGAGGTCAAGGAAGTAGTATACTATTATATACATATGTATATTATATGTATATATTTAATACATATATTAAATATATATATTTATACGTATTTATACTTCTAGAAATCTATATTATACTATTATATGTATAAATATCATATAAAATAATATATGCTAATATATAATGCTATTTAAAATATGCATATAATAGTATGCTATTTCCTTTTTTTTTTTTTTTTTTTTTTTTTTTTGAGACGGAGTCTCGCTCTGTCACCCAGGCTGGAGTGCAGTGGCCGGATCTCAGCTCACTGCAAGCTCCGCCTCCCGGGTTCACGCCATTCTCCTGCCTCAGCCTCCCGAGTAGCTGGGACTACAGGCGCCCGCCACCTCGCCCGGCTAGTTTTTTTTTTTTTGTATTTTTTTAGTAGAGACGGGGTTTCACCGGGTTAGCCAGGATGGTCTCGATCTCCTGACCTTGTGATTCGCCCGTCTCGGCCTCCCAAAGTGCTGGGATTACAGGCTTGAGCCACTGCGCCCGGCCTAGTATGCTATTTCCTTGACCTCAAAGTGTGCATAGATTTATGTGTGCGTGTGTGTATGTATATATATATATGCACACAAATATAAACACATAAACTTACAATGCAAATTATTTTATGGTTAAAACCTTTTATGTGTTATATTTAATGCCTGTTCTATGTAAATATACATATCTATCTCTCTCTCTATATATAATTTCATGAACATACCCTATATAATTTAATTAATCTTCAGTACACTGAAATTTTAACAAATGTATCTTTCAGAGGTTTGTTTGAGGATAGTATTCGCATCTGGGTATTTCCAACAATGTTGCACACCAGAGTTCTTCAGTCTCATTCAATTAAAAAGCATCTGTATTAAAAAGTCAGGAAACAACATGCTGGGGGAATGTGGAGAAATAGGAATGCTTTTACACTGTTGATGGGAGCGTAATTAGTTCAACCATTGTGGAAGACAGTGTGGTGATTCCTCAAGGATCTAGAACCAGAAATACCATTTGACCCAGCCATTCCATTACTGGGTATATACCCAAAGGATTATAAATCATTCGATTACAAAGACACATGCACACGTATGTTCATTGCGGCACTATGCACAATAGCAAAGACTTGGAACTAACCCAAATGTCCATCAATGATAGACTGGATAAAGAAAATGTAGCACATATACACCATGGAATACTATGCAGTCATAAAAAAGGATGAGTTCATGTCCTTTGCAGGGACAAGGATGAAGCTGAAAACCATCATTCTCAGCAAACTAACACAAGAACAGAAAACCAAACACTGCATGTTCTCACTGATAAGTGGGAGTTGAACAATGAGAACACATGGACACAGGGAGGGAAACAGCATACACCGGGGCCCGCTGCAGGGTGGGAGGCTAGGAAAGGGATAGCATTAGGAGAAATACCTAATGTAGGTGATGGGTTGATGGGTGCAGCAAACCACCATGGCACGTATATACCTGTGTAACAAAACTGCACGTCCTGCACAGGTACCCCAGAGCTTAATGTATAATAATAATATTATTATTAATAATAATAATGGCATCTGTAGATAACCTATCAAGTGCTAACCTGGAGTTGGGAGCTATGGATACCATGGTGAATAAACTGAGGATCTACTCTCGTTGGTTTATAATTGAGTGGAGAAATGAGACAGGTCGGAGGTAACATAACTTAGAAGTGTATGTGCTAGAATACAGGGATGATGAGATGCTCTGGGAACGTACAGGAGAGGCACTGCTTATGGACATGGTGGGTAGGGTGGGAGTTAGGAAAGGCTTCCAGGAAGCAGCGACACAGACCCCTAAGGCAACAGAGACAGAAGTTAGGTGGATGCTGGGAGAGGAGCCTAGGGTTGTCTGAGCTGAGTGAACAGCATCTGTTAAGACTCAGAGGCAAGGACAGCATGGCGGGCTTAGAGAATCAAAAGTAATTCTTAAGGGCTGGAATATACTCTGGAGGGCACAATGGTGGAGAATGAGTGTTAATATAATTTACAATATGCATGCAAAGGTTTGGATCTGTAGTCAAAGAAATCCTGCTACAATGAAATCACCTTTTGCTGTTCTTCGGGTGCAGAGGGATTCCTCTGTGTCATCTATGTCTGAAATGCAGGGCTTCTGGAAAGCAAGTGGGTGGACAAACTCAATATTCTTAATATTGTCTTCATCAAGTGATTTTGCAGTTCGGTGCCTTTGACTTAATATTTCTGCCATATGAACTACTGTAAGGAAATTTCCATTTTGCATCCATCAAATATCTACAACGTATTCCCTAAGAGGTGTTATGGGACTTTATAATGGAAAGTAAGCCTAGATACCTGGGGATTTACTTTTACAACAAGTTCTGTGTTCATTCTCTTGGCAGTAGTATTAATAATGAAATAAACAATGTGTAATTGCCAGGTTATATAGGAGAATTTGAAGATACAAAAGAGAAATGATATTCTTGCTGATGTCTGATATGCATTTTGTGGATTTCTTTGTAATTCTCTCTTTGAACAAGTCATTATCTAACGTGGAGGCTCAATAATGCCTCATTTTTGAATAATATACTCCAGAGAGGCAAGACAGTATGTTGGAGAGAATCCACATGCCTGAGTTAGAATTTTGTTTTTGCTGGATAGTGAACTGTGTGACCTAGGGCAAATTTGACTTTTCTCAGCCTCAATTTCATTATCTGTAAAATTTAGAGGCTACTACCAACTGTTATCGTGAGACTGAAAGAATGAAGTGAGATCATGTATATAAAATGCCTCATGTAGTCTAGGTTTCTGTAAGCCTTTTCTGTAAGGGTTCACTTCTACCTCTTGCGGGAAAAAGTCTAGTTCCCTGAGCTTGCTGAGAAGTCTCACAGTGCTGACTGTGTACACTGGCTAAACACTACAGCGTTATCCTTGCAAGTAGAGACTTACTAACTCTTACTTTTAACTGAATGTTACCTGGAGTAATATACAAATCATTTTAATTTGAGAACTTGAGTCAGAATGGTAAACATTTAAGTTTAATTGATGAAGAATGCCATGAACCAAAGTACGGTGAAATCTTTCTATTTTCCCCAGCTAATCTTTATTAAGTATATGTAAATATTTTAGAGACTTTTTTTTTTTTTTTACTCTGCCTTCAGGCATTTCAATTAATACTGTGATGCATCCCAGTGAACTCTTTACTTTCCAAGTGTTTACTAGAAATACGCTAATTTTCAGTTTGATACTAAGGGAGCCTTTAATACACAGCTTACCTGTCATAACTCTTCAGGAGTGTACACTCAGAGAGTTGTGTTGATTTAGAACTGACAAAGGGCTCGGGGAGTTTCAAATCAAGTCTTCTCATCTTACAGATAAGAAACTGAGGTCTAAAGAGATGAAGGGTCAGTGTCCAAGGTCAGTGGACTTGGGGTGATGTCTCAGAACTGAGGCTGGAGGGACAGGTTTTCTGATTTTTTAACCAGCATACTTCAAGTTAATTTACCATTGTGTACCATAATTTTCTCATTAAAAATTGGTTAGGGTATGATGTATGATGTGATTTGGCATAATTGACTCTCATGAGAAATAGCCCCAATTAGAACCATTATAAAGATATGTAAATTAGTTGTTTGTTAGTTTGGTGATAAAATAGAAACATATCAATGTTCTCTTTTCTCTATAATCCCTTGAGAATTGTGATTCGTGTGTTATTTTATAGTTTGTTTGTGTTCTGTTTTGCTCCGTTCTCAAATTTGAAAACAGCTCCCTCCCATTTAGATAAGTAATTGGTCAAAATCACCATGCTTATCGATATGCCTTTATCTCTGCTTACTACATGTCTGTTTAGCTAAAATATTTTCTTCTAAAAAGAAGCTGAGAATCAATGCCCACAGTTCAAGTGTGGTCAGCAGAAAAAAATTGCAGAGATATATCTAATTATCCTGGCCTGGAAATTTCCTTATGCATCAAAGCCACCTCTGTACATTGGACAGTGTTGGTCTGCAGGAGCCAGCCTCTTCCACGGACTTTCCATCAGAATACACGCCCTGTTAGATGATCCCTTCTCACTGTTTCTTATCAGGGACTGAGATACCAGAAGTGAATTCTGCAGCCTGACAACTGCTTTACTCACCCAGTCATCTGTGTCATGAATGGAGTGTGTGTCCTTGTAGAATTTACAACAATTTCCCATTTGTTTGGTAGTCTTCGGAACTGAAGAACAGCTGGCTACCCAACCGCCATGTAATAAACATTGATGGACTTGAAGACTGTTAGTAACTCATCTCTCAGCTTTTGTCCTCCAAACTTTCACCACCGTTCTGTAATCTTTCTTGCTTTTAATTCCCAGAGCTTTAATTATTTCCATTTCTGTCTCCTGGCCACTCTGAAATGTTTGTCAACCTTAGATGGCATTGTGTACGGTGGGTTCATCTGACAGCTCTAATTCACATCTTCCTGAAGGCATCAAGAACTTCCCAACACCTGGGGAAATTGCTGTCCACATCCTGTCTGACCATTGGCTAGTGTAGGTTGGGAGTTGGGAGATGTGAGTTTCGGTTCTTGTTCTGCTACCAACTTACTGTGCGGCTTCTGGAAAATCATTCCTACTCTCTGCATTTCAGTTCCCTCATCTGTAAAATGGGGATAAAAATCCCTAATCTCATCTACTTGAAGAGATGTTGAGAGAATCTGAGACAATTACATATAGAAAAGGCTTTTTTTGAAAAATGAAGATGCCTGTGGGAAGTGATACATGATTATACACCTGGCTTTTCCTTATCAGCTACCTTCTTAATAAGACAATTTTTAAAATTTATTCCCTAAGACTTTTTTAAAGCATCCATTTCTTTTATAGAATAGTTTTATGTATTAGTATAATTACTCTTTTAGTAAGATCTACAATATGCCAAAGCACACATGATACGGAAACCTTGGTAAGTAAATCGGACACGATCTTTATCCCCACTGGAAGTTGAAATAGACATTTGAGTAGATGTTAGAATTACTGATGAGATGGGTTGGGGAAAAGAGAGAGGGAGAGACATTAATTGAATAATTTCGAACAAGCATAGAGTTTAGACTGTGAGAAGCACCATGAAGAGGAATTAAAAAGATCTATAAGAGCATAGAAGAGCAGAAATCCCCTGGTATAGGAAGGATTCCCTGAGGAAGTGACCTTCCAGATGAGACCTGGAGGAAAATGAGTTGGGAATAGAGCCTGGGGAGAAAAATTCAGGTGTGGATGTCCAGAGGATATGAGAAACTATTAATAACCGAGCTCATAATAACTTTGTAATCTAACTTTAAAATGTTTATTTTTGGCATTTTTGAAGAAAAATACACATACATAAATTGTATATATAATTTATAGATGACTAAATATTCCCATAAGAGAATGGGTGATAAGATGTTTTTACTAAAGAAAATGTACAATCGAAAATGGCAGGAGAATACCGTGTTAGCCAGGTAGAACAGGGTGCATGGAGGATGGTGAAGGAACGACGGGGCAATTTTAAGAAACTTCAAGAAGCATGGTATGGTTAGCAAGAAGAAAATGAGAGGTGCTGGTGGTGTCTGATTAGCTAAAGAGGGAGACAAGATGGGCCAGGAAGAATTTTCTTCCTTATTGTAAAAACACTGGAAAGCCATTGAAGGATCCCTCCCTCCCTCCCTTCCTCCTTCTCTTAGCTACTTCTCTTCCTCCCTCCATTATTCTCTTCATTTAATTAATATTTCTATGCATAAGACATTGTTCCATTTTCTCTATATCCTGTTATTCTTGGCTTAGATTTTACATCTTCTCATTTCAAACTTTATTTATTTTGGCCATATGTGTATAGAGAACTTATTCCTTGTGTGAAAGTGGCGGCTGTTTTTCTTGCTTGGACTTCAGGTAGTCACTAAAGGTGCACACAGCAATTCCTAGCATATCCAGTATGAGCTGTTGCTGCCTTGTGTGGTCATCACCTGTTTTAAAGGCACTGCATCTGATTTTAATATGTAAGCACATTATAATAAGATACTTGCTTCTTTCTCATGATGTCCTTCATGCATTCAGTAGTGTTCTCTTAGAAGCAATGGTGACCATACACTAAGGGAAATAAAACGGTATAAAAAGTTATAGAGTGTTTACTTCTGTGGTGCCAGTTGCTTTACATAATGTATTTCCTTCATTCTTCCAATAATAATCTGAAGTAGGTATAATGACTACATTTTGCAACTGAGGAAAAAGAACATATGTAACCTACAGAAAGGTTTGTTCAGTTTTATAGGTCAAAGGTCAGTAAACCTTTTTTTTTTCCTGTAAAGAAGCAGACAGTATACATTTGAAATTTTGCAGGCCATATTGCTTCTGTTGCAATGATCCGACGCTGCCATTGTAGTGCGAACAGAGATATTTTCAGCACTCGGGAGACACGAGATGAAAAGGTGTCATTTTCTTGATGTGCGTGAGTCAAAACATCTTGCTCTTTTTCTGGTTAATTCTGGCTCTTTATCTTGGCCTTACATTTTCCTTCTGGCCTCAGGACCCAACCTTTTCTGCTTTTCTTTTCTTCAATTCAGTTACTCTTATGTAATTCATGAGCTTTCTGTTTTCACTAAGCCCAGCATCTTGTTAGCTTCCCTATTCCTTGTGACCTCAAAGAAAAGTGTGAGGGTATCTACTAAAGATCACTCTGATCAAACTAATCAAAGCAAAGCAAAACAAAACAGCAAAATGAATGCAGAGGAGAATAATAATTTAAAAATAGTACGCACATGGAGAAATTATAAAGTTTAAAAGTATTACAGCATTTCTGCATTTAGGGGGTCCTGGTCTCTGGGTGTGGACTCCTTGTTGAAATGTTTGGACCTGGGCTCTCCCTTTCTGTACTGTGAAACTCCTTTCCTCTTCCAGACCCCTTCTCTTTGGTCAGTGATGCTGATCTCATTTTCCAGGAATGCTCCTTTTCCAGCCCACAGCTCATTTCCTTCAAGCTGCCCAATTGGCTTGAGAGACTATACAAGGAGACTATAGGGAGGATCTCTATGGCAATTGTATCCTTGGAACATTTCCTTGGAAGGTGATGTCCTATGGTTGTCTATGCTGTTTAACTTTGTTATCTAAGTTGAAAAGTAAAGAACTTTTTCTTTTGCATGTGTTGTGTTCTTCTACTTATGAAGTCAGCAATTTGGGATTTCTGCTCTCATGGTGTATTGACTGAAGATAATGTATATAGTATGTATTTAGTAGGAAGCTGGGTAAGTCACTCACTTTTACTAAAACTCCATTGCCTTCTCTATAAAAGGGGACTAGGAGAAATACTCGACTGCAAGGATATTGGGAAGATCAAAAGAGATATGTGTAGAAGTGCTTTGCAAATTATAATGTGGTTTAAATGTGTTAAATCAAGCAGAACATTTGAGATGTAGATAATGAGTTACAAGGAGTTCAGAGACAAGGGAGAAATTACATATTAGAAAACTTGAAGAAGGTCTTATGGAGGAGGTGGGGCCATAAGGCTAGCACATTTGTCAAGTTCACGGTCACCCAGGACCTTATGCATTCATACCTCCCTGAAGGCGGGAGACAGAAACTTGTTTCCCAGACTCCTTTGATTCTAAGGTGAAGACATGTGATGTAAGTTCTGCACCCATGTGAGACTTCAGTTCGGAGGCCAACTACCTGAAAATATAGGCTCCACTTCAGAACCTGCTATCAGAGGTGGTAGGGGTAGAAGATCTAGTGGAAGCTTCCATCCTATGTGGTGGAGAGTCTGTGGCCGGCGCCAAATGCCTTGGGTCCCCACTCAGCTGCCCTGAAATGACATTTGGGCATTGCTTCTGGTTGCTTAGCTTCCAGCTTGATGCTCTACTCTTCCTGGAGTTTCTGGGAGTTCTTTATATCCCTATGATTCTATTTTTTTTCTGTCTAAGCTTGCACAAATGGGTACTGTTGTTTCCAACTAAGAATCATGGCTTGTAAAGATTAGGAGATTTGTTAAGTAAAGTGACCAAAAGAACATGTATATCCTCAGAATAGTGTTAAGCAAGAAAAGTGAATTTACTTAGTGAGTTCCTTCTAGGGGAAAGCAGAAATTAAGTTTGGGTAGACAGGGTGGGACCAGACGACAAGACCCTTGAGTGCCTCACAGAGCAATGATGATTTTTAAAATGATAAAGAAAGGGAGCTACTGAAGATGTTTGAGCAGATAGAAGACATCACAGAATACAGTTTGGAAGAAAATAAAGACCAAGCCATGTATCCTTCATTTTTTTGCTGGCTGGGAGTTTGGATTCTAGCCACAGGAGTTGATGCTGTCTAAATTAATCAACACAGAAAAGAAAGGCTATGGGGTAGCTATTGAATCAGAGGAATATCTGAAGAACCAAGCTTCGGCAAAGTAGGGCCAGGGTCTTCCGAGGAGCCAACCACCGGGAAATATTAAACAGTCTTTTCAGTGGGCTAATTCCTGTACTTATTCCCTGGCTAGGAGAGAGACATCTACCCTGATTAGCAGCTCCAATAAGGCTGTTCATAGAGAGAGGGATGGTTCTCCAGAGAGATCAGGTACATTGAGCAGAGGAGAGAGGAGATGTCCACTACACCTGTCCTCTGCAATAGCACTAAAGACATTGCACACTGGGAGGGAAGAGGCACAAAGGTGCATGCTGAGGCTATCTGAATAGAGGCGAAGCAAAACCATCCAAGTGGTTATTTTCCCTCCCTGCACAATCGGGACCCATGGCACCATCCCTCAATAGGTTTACAGCAGCTTCTTGTCCCCCCTGCAGGGCTATGAATTGGGATCATTAAGTTTTAAGTTGCTCTGCTGCCTCTGTGTAAGTGATCGTGTAAGTATCAGGATGCTGGATAGGAGAAGCAAGTAATGGCATGACTCTCAAGATCTTGGATTATTGCTTATTAACTTACATTCAGGAAAACCTTCAAAATAGAACCTCCATCCCCCAAACTGTAAGCCGAGCATACTTTATGCACACTGTGTTAGAAAGGCAAAACTAATAATTGTAACCATGTAGATGCAGAAACCATTAATGTTGCTCATGCCCTGTGGTAGGAAGAAATATATTAAAAATTGATTTTTGGTCACTGCCTTTGTCTGCATAACATTTATAATAAAAGATACAGGAGAAAATATTCTCTAAAATTGATATTTCAAAGCATATTGGGCTTGCTGATGTTAAAAATAAATTTTTATTAATGGTTTTATATTGCATGGTAAAAGGTCAGGATCTGAATATGACAGTGTTATCTTCTTGGAAAAAAATGGTGCTAGTGTTCTTCAATAATTACATACAAGTCAGAAATGTCTACATTATTGGGTTAAACCATTTTTAGACATGAAGTTATCCTTTGAATGCAATGTGAGCTAAGTGTAGTAAAACATGCAGCTTATATTTCCTTCTATTTTCTGTCTTTTTTACTTCCTTCCCCTGTCTCTTTCTATATGCAATAGGGTGCAACTTGTTTCTATGTTGCATATATGGTAAGCAGTGAGCCATGTGTTCAGATTACTTCTTTGTCTCTGGGATTCTATTATCAGTTTACTCTTTTATAATCGAAGAAGCTTTTGTTCATCTGCAAAAAACACATTTCATTTTATTTTGTTCCTGCTGCAGCTTCTTGGACATGATGTGATGAACACACAATCCTGCAGGTGTTTCTCCCTCCCTGTAGTCGCTTTAAATAAAATATTCTTCTAAAAATCCTGCCCCATTTGTTGTGAATGTTTTTAGAATGTATCTTAGCTGCAATTCCCCAGAAATGAAATGGCAGGGTGCACTTTTGGAGAGGTTTTCATTAATCTGGTATAGTTTTGCTGCTGATTTGAGTTTATCAAATAGGGTTATAACCTGATAGAAATAGTGCTGTCAAATGCTTGCATTTATCATATGTTTTGTCATTCCATAGATGATGTAGGCAAGATGGATCCATATCAGAAAACAGCCTTTGATTCAGAAGAGCCACAGAGGCTCGACGCTTTAATTGCCAAACCACCTAAAGTGTATAAAGAATGACATTTTATGCTGCCTCATTCATCATATTTTTAGAAAGACTATGTGATGGATTAATAAAACATAAAAAATCTTCTATGCAAACCAAATGTTTATAATAAATGGAGCATAATCTAACTGTTCTGCTATAAAATGAATTAAAATAGTCTCCAGCCAGTAAACTCAAACAAAATAGGGAAGGATGGTGAGGTGACCTCAACAGGCAAGAATTTTACTGTTGAATACATTATTTCCTTTTAAATGGTCCTCCCCTGTCACATTGGAGTTGGTTCAGTGTAATGCTAGAGTCTTTTCTTTAGCTAGTAAGGATGCAAATTGGACACTTGGTGGCAGGGGGTAGTGAGGTGCTAACTATGGCCCTCATATTTGAATGCAGTCTTTCTATAAATGCCAACTGAAAATGGTATCATTTTGATATAATTCTCTTCCCTGTTCTACAATGTTCTAGTAGTTTTTAATATAACACTCATAGTTTCTGAAAACAGAAGACAAATTAATAAATTATAATGCAAATTTATCAGGTGGCTTATAATACAGAAATGTCTTGAAAAACATTTAGTTTTTACTTTTAAATTATTGACAGACAGGTACCATCTTAGTCGTCAAAGTAGGGGACAGAAGGACTGATGATCACGAAGTTAACTGAAAGTAAAAACATGTTTTAATTTGTCATATTTGTATCTCTCTTAGAGCTATCCATTGCTTTCTCTTTTTTATTTAACTTAATTTTGTTTGAAGTTCTGGGATACATGTGCCGGATGTGTAGGTTTGTTATATAGGTAAACGTGTGCTGTGGTGGTTTGCTGCACCTATCAACCCATCTCCTAGTTATTAAGCCCCACACACATTAACTATTTATCGTGATAGAGCTATCCATTTATTAGACAGAAATTTTTCTCTCATTGTAGCCCTATATAAGATAGACAGCTTTCCTAAGAATTTAGTATTTTGTTGTCTGTTTATTACAGTGAGATGTTTTACAGATTGCTAAGCTTCCTTTTTATTCTTCTCTTTAGCATAGAGGTAATTTTATTTAAAATATCATTTTGCTTTGGATTTAATTTCAGTGAATGCAATGGCTGGGAATGCTACTGGGTGGCAAATATGAATGGCTTTAGTGCACATGCAGAGCAAGGTGGGAACTAGGTGACACTAATCCTGAGCATGTGTGCTGGAGAGAGGTGAACTCTTCATCCTCACTGAAGGGTCATGGGAAGATTTTTCAGCAGTAATAACTATTGACAATATTGTGGTTCAAAGTAGATATCAAGGAGCAGTCCTCTCCTATTCCTCTGCCTCTCCATCTCTTTTTTTCCTTTGCAAGTTTTCTTCTTCTCCTTCTCCTTTCTTCTTTCTTCTTCTTCCTCTTCTTCTCATTTTCCTTTTCCTCCTCCTCCTCTTCTTTTTTCTTCTTCTCCTCCCCCTCCTCCTTCTCCTTCTTCCTCTTCCTCTTCTTCTTCTTCCTTTCTGTTAATCAGAAAAACCGCAAGTTCTTAGAGTTACTGTATTAGTCTTCCAGGGTTGCTAATACAAGATACCACAGACCTAGTGGCTTAAACAGCAGAAATTTATTTTCTGGTTCTGGAGGCCAGAAATCTAAGCTCAAGGTGCCAGCAGGGTGGGCTTCTCGTGAGGCCTGTCCCCTTTACTTCCAGGCTGCCACCTTCTCGCTGTCCTCACATGGTCTTTTCTCTGTGTGCACACACATTGCTGGTGTCTGTCTTTTTCTCATCTTATGGATGCGGTTGGATTAGGACTTTACCCTTATGCCCTCATTTAACCTTAATTACTTCTTTAAAGGCTCTGTCTCTACATATAGTCACATTAGGGATTAGGACTTCAACACACAAATGCTGGTGGTAGGGTGAGACATAATTCAGTCCATAACAGCTACTGGAAAGAGTGTCTAGATAAATAGTCAATTCAGGCCATCGTATGAAAAGATACCATGAAACATATTTGGAAAGCAAAAGTTCTACACTTCCAAGAGAGATCACTTTGTGAAGGTGTTAACACCCCCATCCCCACCCTCACCTTCCTTATACTATCCCACTTATCTTTTCAGTACATCTCTTTCCCCAGAGATCAGCTCTGCTCCTCTTCAGGGTCCCAAGCCTATAGAACTATTGGAATGTTTCTAGCAAAATCACTAGATTTTAGGATCCTTCTTTATTTAATGATCAAATAAATGTCCCATGATTCCTCTTTCCTGCCCCACACTATAGCTTATTCACCCTTGTGCTCATTTCTTGCACACTCTGCCCTTCATTTTTCTGAATGTCTCATATTTGCTAAACCACATTTGACTACTTGTATGGCAAGAATTTCAAACTCCAGTAGCTGGCTGATTAAGGACTATCATTATTGTCTCATTGCTATCTCCATCATTATTGCTAGCATTTATTGGGCAGCCATTGCCTTCAGTAAGTTAATTTATCTGATTCTTGCAACAACCATATCCAGTAGTTACTATGGCTATTTGTGTATTGCAGATGCTGAAACTGAGATCATTATGCAATTTGAATATTATAAATTAGAAATGAAGGTTCTTAAGCGTTTACATAATTTGCTTAAGATTGCACCATTGGTAACTGGCTGAAGAAGAATTTGAACTCAGAAAACCTGGTTCTAGCACCTGCACTATTTATTGTTATGCTCTTAAGAATGAATAGCCCAGTTTGGCTGGGCACGGTGGCTCATGCCTATAATTCCAGCACAATGGGAGGCCGAGGCGGGTGGATCACTTGAGGCCAGAAGTTCAAGACCAGCCTGACCAACATGGTGAAACCCTGTCTCTACTAAAAATACAAAAATTAGCTGGGCATGGTGGCATGTGCGTGTAATCCCAGCTACTCAGGAGGTTGAGGCACGAGAATTGCTTGAACCCAGAAGCCGGAGGTTGCAGTGACCAGAGATCACACCACTGCACTCCAGCCTGGGTGACAGAGCAAGACTCTGTCTCAGACAAAAAAAAAAAAGAAAAAAAGGCCGGGCGCGGTGGCTCAAGCCTGTAATCCCAGCACTTTGGGAGGCCGAGACGGGCGGATCACGAGGTCAGGAGATCGAGACCATCCTGGCTAACACGGTGAAACCCCATCTCTACTAAAAAATACAAAAAAAACTAGCCGGGCGAGGTGGCGGGTGCCTGTAGTCCTAGCTACTCGGGAGGCTGAGGCAGGAGAATGGCGTGAACCCGGAAGGCGGAGCTTGCAGTGAGCCGAGATCTGGCCATTGCACTCCAGCCTGGGTGACACAGCAAGACTCCGTCTCAAAAAAAAAAAAAAAAAAAAAAAAAAAAAAGAAAAAAAAAGAATGGATAGCATAGTTTAGATCAGGAAGAGACCCTAGAAACTTTCCATAGTTCAACTCATTCTTTAATAAAAAAGGAGGTCCCAAGTGGTTCTTATTTTCACATGGTGGTTTCATGAAATGCCACCCAACAAAGGCAACTGGGATTATTATTGTTATAATAGATAATAAAAATATTTACCTGTTTTGAATACATAAATACCACTTTATCTATACAATCTCAAATTTTCACAACTGAATAAGATAGATTTCAATTCCCCCATTTTACAGATAAAGAAATCAAGGGCAGCAAAGAGTTTAAAATAATCAAACAGTTAGCTAATAATGAACTCAAAGCCCCACCTTGGTGGCTTTTTGCATTATGACCACACTCTCTCCTCTCTCCTGCTTTTGTGCTGCGCCCATAGCCATGGCTCCCAATCCCAAGTCCCCACAGCTGTCCTACTTTAAACAATAGTATCTAAATAAAACAGGCACTGACCGTCCTGGGTGCAAGCCAAACTTTGCAGCTACTAATTATGTAATTTCCGAACCTTTTCAAAGCTCTTGGAGACCATTTTCTCCTATGTAAGTGAGAGTAAATGATGGTAACCACATTAAAGCAATTTTTTTTAATTCAATAAATATTTATTTAGCACCTTTTACATGACTGTGAACACGAGAGACAGGGTTTTGACCTCAAAGGTCACTGTGAGAATTAAGCGAAATAACGCATGCAAAGAATTAGTACAATTTCCTTATATATAGCAAGCACTCAGTAATTGTTATGGTCGGTATTACTGTTACTCTTACTGGTATTATTTTGGATCCATAGTAGATGTCTGCTCTGCCTGTATATGACGTTGCCACAGAGCATCTGTGGAAACAGCATCCCAACCCAATGGCACACACACACATTCTTAAGCAGGGAACAGTTTTTTGCCATGTTATTATTATCGGGTTCTCCATAAATATCGGACATGGTGCAACTAATTCTTAGCTCTCGATCTGCTAATACTTGGACCTATTCTCTATTGCTTTGTAGTTATTCATCTCCTTTTCCATCTTGGTATGCCATCAGAAGTTCCTGTCTTTGATCTCCAATAACCCTTAAAGCAGCTGGAGAAATCTTTTATTTATTTATTTATTTATTTATTTATTTATTTATTTATTTATTTTATTTTTGCCTCAAGAGCTACTCTTCCACCTCTGTAGCCCACCATATGCTGGCCCTTTCTATGACTTGGTGATGCAATACCTTAAAGGTTACCAACCCATCCTGGCACCAACACATTTGTTTTGTTTTATGGTTACTGGTGTCCTTTACCAATGATGTTCTGTGTTTTCCCCTGAGCTTTTGATTTCATTTCAGAAGTAGATTCCATATATTCAATTAGGAACACTTTAAAAAAAAAACTCAATTCTACTGGTTTATAGTCCCATCTGGAGGGAGGGAGTTACTCTGCAGAATAAATTGAGTGTGAAATTTGGCTATGCAATAAGAATTCACTTCCGTTAAGGCAAAGAGAAGAGATGCATAAAATTCAAATCATGCATAGAATAAATGCTTTATCTTTAAGAAACATATAAATAGACATCAAACACCATAGAAACATAGAGGGTTTCCTCTCTCTCTTTCTCTCTTTAAGAAACAAATTTGTGTGCAATTTCATAGCAAAAACTTTGCAAGGAAAGATTATGCATGTCCAATGCTGATAAGACTGCCCAAATATAAATTTTATGATGCATTTCCTTTAGAATTCCATCTTTCTAACCAGCACAATCAAAGAAAGGAAAATAAAATCTGAAAGCCTTTGGAGAGCCAAGAACAGGCACCTGAGGAAATCAGCAAAGAATTGAGAACCTGATATTGTAGCTAATTTATGACATTTTTTGCTAAGGCTGCTCTCCTTAAAAGAAGGCACTTGCTCTAAATTTTTTTTTTCCTTTTTCTTCCATAGGATTGCCCTTCTGCAAACACTGGCCAGTGATAAAAATGCTGGGTAAGAAGTGAGAGAGTGAAGCAATAGGAAAGTTTGCAAGCAGCATCCATCCCGAGCCCAGAAAGACCACAGAGGAAGGACTTACCTGATCCTGCAGGGATTTGTCAGTCGGTAGAATCCCTGCAATTGAATAATAATGCAGTTAATCTTTGCTTAACGAGCAGCTGAGGGATTCTCAAACTAACATCACTGGCACAGAGAGGAAGTCACAGGTCGAAGTCTGAGATGGTCCCTCTGAGAACCCTTAGGATAGGACACCTGAAGATATGCATGGAAAATGTGTATTTTAAGCATCTTCCAATAGAATAGTGTTAATACCTTACCTTTTTCTAAAGTAACGTTCACCAAATTCTGACAAATAAGAATGCTTTCTGTGCTCAGATAAATTTGGGAAATATTGATTAAAGAAAAAAAGTAATTGCATTGTAGGACTTTTCAGAGTCTTTCATATAATCATGAGTGTGGTGAATAAATAAGAGAAACACAGTATGAGACAACACAAAAGTAGTTTGATTTTTCAGTAAGTATCTCATAGGTCCTTGATTTTTTGAAACACACTTTAAGAGATACTAGTTTGGTGCTTCACGAAGCACTTTCATACATATTATGTCTGAAAAATAAGCACATGTATATTCCATCAAGGATGTGTTAAACTACGGTCTGTCCATTTAATAGAAATTTCAGTTACCTGAGGGGTTGCAGTCCCTCATCTGCAATCCCAATGAGTAACAAAAAGTCATACTTTGGCCATCTCTATCTATAGTTCTCTGAAACTTTCTGCCTTGCACATCTGTGCTTTCTATTTTTAGAAACTGCTGTTTATTTGCAGGAAATATTGAATTCATCTTCCTAGCCTAGGTTTGTTCTACTGGCAAGAGATTTCAGATTTTCATTTTTATCATTATCTCTTTAAACCTGATTGTGTTTAACTTCTTACAGTTTCATTATTCCTAAGCACCACCTCTGATGTTTTACATTTCAAATTTTACTTTATTTCTTTAAATGTCTGTGCCTTTATTCCTGTGTCATTTGGGGAAGATGAATTTCTTCTTTTCCATCGTACTTAACCAACATCATTAGAGATAAGCAACTTGGTAGCCATAACATGCTGTTTGTAAGTACAGATGATGGTCCTAATGGGATATTATATATTATGTATTTGGTTAAAAATGGCTTTCTCCAAAAAAAAAATAAATAAAAAAAAGACATATAAATTAGAGAAAGCTCAACCAATAAAGTTAGATGCCTGAAACACAGGGTCTGGGGGTCCATCTCTATCTTTTAGGGAGAGGATCTTTATTTTGAGTGGTGTGATGGTTAATACTGAGTGTCAACTTGATTGGATTGAAGGATGCAAAGTATTGATCCTGGGTGTATCTATGAGGGTGTTGTCAAAGGAGATTAACATTTGAGTCAGTGGGATGGGAAAGGCAGACACACCCTTAATCTGAGTGGGCACCATTTAATCAGCTGCCAGCACAGGCAGAATATCAAGCAGGCAGAAAAACGTGAAAAGGCTAGACTGACTTAGCCTCCCAGCCTATATCTTTCTCCCATGCTGGATACTTCCTGCCCTCAAACATTGGACTCCAAGTTCTTCAGCTTTGGGACTCAAACTGACTTCCTCGCTCCCCAGCCTGCAGATGGCCTATTGTGAGACCTTGTGATTGTGTGAGTTAATACTACTTAATAAACTCCCCATTATATATTTTTCTCTCCTATTAGTTCTGTCCCTCTAGAGAACTCTAATACAGGTGGTTTTCCTGTAAAAGTGGGTCAACCTTCAGTAAATAAATGGCAAATTAGGAAATTCTCAACACACTTTGCCTCAACCATACTGATGGTTACATCAGTAACCATGTAATACATGAATTACTATGTGAATATTACGTCAAATGTATATGGAAACTCACTTCCAAAAATCTGTAAGTACTCTTGCATTTAGTGTCCCATCTATCTAGAGATAATATTCTTACTATATACATGTGAAACCTTGGGTACAACCACTTGGGCAATGATTAATCAGAATTAACCTGGATCTAGCTCGGGAATTGGAGCTCGGAGCCCTCTGCTGTGCCATGTTAGATGTTGAAAGGTCTGGCAGATCAAGGGGTGGGCATGGGAGTACTGAGGTAGCCAGTGTGAAAGTGTTTCCATATTTTAACAAAAATGCAGCTACATCGTGCTGAATATCAGGCCCGTGTGCATCATCAGAAGGATACTAGGAAATAGACAAAAGTGAGTACTATTTTTCTTATTTTAGAAAAATAAAAAAGGAAAGCAAAAATCTGGGACATAATGGCCTTTTGACCTTTAATGAAAATCATTGTCACTGACTCCTCAGAATAGATACCGACCTCGTATTGTTTCCATTGAGGTAGGAAGAAAGGGTGTGAGTTAGTGGCCTGAAGTCCCTTAGCTGCAGGTAAAGTATTTTGTAACACAAACACTCACCAGAATAAATTGATCAAGGCAAAGAATATAGCGCATGACTCCATGAATGGAATCCACCATTCTCCAAGGGACAAATTCAAGCTTGTTAATTGTGCTAAGCCTTTACGTAGCACTCCCCCACCCCGTTACCTACCCTTTCAGTAACCACGCGTTACAATGCCAGTATCATATGTAAGCAGCCAAGCATATAAATCATGATTTGAAAAATTGGAGGGGCCAGGCTGGGACATGTGGCTAACAGCTTGTTTTTTGCTAAGTTGCAAAATAGCGGAGCTGCACTCAGAGTTGCAAGGTTCATCTGACTTCAGAGCCTGCCATTAACTCATTCGGCCTCAGCTCTAGTGGTAAGGCCCAAGAAGATTGCACCTGAATGCCTCAGCCCTTTGCAGCAGCAGGCCAAGTCTTGCTTGTGTCATTTGGTTTCATATCTTACCAAAGGGTTGCTACTATGGTGAGTTGAAATTTATGGTGATCGCATGTTTCCTCAGTCCTCTGCAGATTTACACAGGAATCCTTAGACAGAGGTAAAGGATAGCTAGTAAAATAAGAATCTGTCTAAATGTTCATAAGTCCATTACTTTCAGTCAATCAGGGATGGGGTAGTCATATTCTAAACCATCACACAGAATGCTTATGGGAATCAGCATATATTTATATCTTATGTCACCATCTTGCTGTCTCGTTTGCTTTTGGCCTGTTGGATAGAGTAGTTTCTTCGTCTCTGTGGGAAATGGAAAACAAAACAAAGGGAAGTCCTCCCCGACCCCAGGAGAAAAGATTAAGGGACATACTGGGATATTTTGAGCAAGTAGTAGGAAAAGTTGTTTCCTGTGAAGAGTGTGTAATTCATGTTTTGATGCTGCCCTTGAGGCAGGCATGTGCCTGGGAGTCCCAATGTGGGTGGGTTCAATGAGTGACCCAGTGGCGGAAAGAAATAAATCATCAGAATGTCCAGAGGTCTAGGACTGAGGCTGAATTTAAAAAGACATTAGAGAAAGTCGATTCACGGACAACTGAGATCATCATGGGAACTTTGAAAGAAAATAAACAATCCACGCCTTCCCATTTTCCAAAATACTTAATACTTCTTAGGATAGAGTAAACTGTTAAAAATATTAGTAAATATTCGCTGAGCATATTCATGTTTGGTGTGTTCTTCCCAGCACTGGAAGTATCCCAAAAAGCATAAAAGAAATTGCTACATATTTATTATGAGAATATGCATATAGAGTTGGCCTAGGCAGGTCACAACTGCATCACTTACCAGTTTAGTGATGCTGGGAAAGCCGGTTAACATGTCTGGGACTCAGTTTCCTTGTTTACAAGAAAAAACATAGCTAGTCCCGGCCTCATGGGATAATTGTGATGTTAGTGTACTTCACATATATAACATTTTTAGAACAGCATAACAGTAAGCCCTCAATAAAGTTTAGCCATTTCCTAAAGACTCTAAAAAGACATTTACCGAGACTCTACCTTTAGTGTCATGGCCATAAGGCTTAAATCTTAGATTCACATTGACCATGAAGTAGCTGTGTGGCTTCAGACAAGTCACTTAGGTATTGTGCTTTTCTGAGGCACAGAGCACTTGTCAGGAAAATTAGAATCTTAATACTCACTCAGTAGGGTGAGAGGGGTTACTCTGCAGGCCTCCTTAACACTCTCTCTGGTGAAAGCCCTTCACAAGCTATGAAGTTCTGGACAAGTGTGAAACCTCAGTAGTTCTTTGTTTTTTGAGATGGAGTTTTGCTCTTGTCGCCCAGGCTGGAGTGCAATGGTGCCATCTCGGCTCACTGCAACCTCCACTTCCCGGGTTCAAGCAATTCTGCCTCAGCCTCCCGAGTAGCTGAGATTATGGGCACCCACCACCACACCCAGCTAATTTTTCTATTTTTAGTAGAGACGTGATTTCACCATGTTGGCCAGACTGTTCTCGAACTCCTGACTTCAGGTGATCCTCCTGCCTTGGCCTCCCAAATTGCTGGGATTATAAGCATGAGCCACAGCACCCAGCCAGTAGTTCTTATTTAATAAAGTATGTATTATCAAGAATAAGTTACTGTCATCCAGTTGCAGAAATAAGGTATTTAGAAGAAAAAGATGACTGTCTTCATAAAAGTATGAGAAGAGAATGAATGGGAAATGAAAGAGTGCTAAAGATATATTAGGTGTGGAAGGGACTCCAGCATGATATGAGGGCTGGGCTGGGCTGGCTGGGTGCAGTGGGCTTAGCATTGCGCTCTGAAGGAAGGAAGGACATTAGATCAGCGGAAAGGATACCAGAGAGCAGTTTCATGAGCATGAAGATAATGATGATAGTGACAAGACTGCAAGCCCTTTGCATTTATGAAGCCCTTCGCAGATACTGTGCTGTATGCCCTACTGAACATGCCCTCCTCTAATTCTCGTAAAGATACTATCAGATTCCCATTTTACAGATGTGGAGACTGAAGCCTGGAAAGTTTAAGTCACTTGCTCGAGGACAGTGGGGCTTATGGGGCTTGGGGGCTGTTCTGCCTGATGTCTAGGATTCCAACCATGAGGGCTCCACAGCCTTTGCATGAGCAAAAGTGTCAGAGAGAGGACCTGGCCATGGGGATGCTAGTGCCAAGTGCTTCCTTACTTCCAGTTCTTCTCTTCTGTTGTTTCTAGGGCTTGAAACATTCTCTCCCTTCACCTCTTGGACTCTCTCCTCCTCCTTCTTTACTTTGCTTTTTCTGGGAAGGCTTCTTTTGATTTTCTTTTCCCCATCTCTAAGCTATATGTTCCTATGTACTTTCTTCAACACGGCCCTTGCACACCGTTTCATACATTGCTTCTGTGTCGATAACTTTCAGCAGGATTCTGAGCTCCAGGAGAGCAGAGACAGAGTCTGCCTTACTCATTACGACATTCAAGAAGAAAGGAGGATGGAGGAAAAGGCAGAGAGAGGAAAGAAAGGAAAAGAAAAAGGAGGGTTTATACCATCAAAGATAAACCTGATAATGACTTTGGAGGTTCAGATTGTGGAATAATTTTTAGAAGCTTCTTTAGGAAAGAATTCCTGTATCTCTCCCCTTCCCTATACACACTAATGGGAAATTTTTAAATTCCTTCCCTTGAACCTGACACTCTGAGGAGCCAATCAGAAGTCTGGTTCCCGAGTAGGCAGACTAATCCTGTCTGCACTGGAGCTGCTGTTTTCTGCGTGCATCTGCTTTACTTACCCAGCTGACATGTGGGCCCCATTGCTCAGAGCCATTGCAGCCAATTTGGTCGATAATCTGCAAATTAAAAATTCAATAAGTAGTTCCCAGAATCATTTTCAAAAGCTGGGACATAGAAATGAACATGTTAATAATCGGCGCACGGTGGGCTGGGTTTTCTGTGGTGGATTGTCATTGCTTTAATTTGGTATTACAAAAAGGTCACGGGATGCATTCCTTTAATTTTGCTACACAGAGTGTAGGCTTTTAGGGGTGTTCTGTAAGTATCGATGTGGGTAATGGTATTGCATATGGCTTTTGTGGCAGCTTAGGCAGGAAATAAATAGGGTGCTATAGGATTCATTAGAATTTCCTTTAATAATAAGGCATTGCATCTTAGTACTTTTACTCTGTAGCACATCCTCAAATGAGTTTTGCATATGCTGTCAACAAGACTGAGAGGTAGGCAGGGACAGACATTTCTTCCTGTACTCACACATGAAGAAATGCTTCGGGAGATGCATGGCCTCATACCAACAGCTAGTGGGCAGTATGGCATGATGAGAAGCTGGCTCTCTCCATTCCTAGACAGAAGCCCTCTCCTCTGAACGTTGAACCTGCAGTGCTAACAAATTCATACACAGGTTGCTCTAATGATTCAGTCATAATAACTTCAAGCCACAATGCCTGGTCTAAAAACTACTCTGGCAGCAACAAAGCTTTGATAGACAGATTTGGGTTCGAATCTCTGCTCCAGCACAGATTAGTCGAGAGAGTTCATATTCATTCCTTAAGCTCTCTGAGCTTCTGATACCCCTTTTAAATGATGGCGAGAATAAAAACTACTCCAGTGGGTCACTGTTAGGATAAAATAGAGGAGATGGGTGAGAAACTAATCAGTGGATACTTAATGTGATTCCTGGTATTTGAAATTGAAGATGTGTGGGACAAGATATTTGAAAGCAAACATGTATTGCACAGTCTCTACTACCCTGTCCATGTGGTAGCTGCTAGCTCTATGTGGTTATTTACATTTAAGTTGATTCAACTTATAATAAAATTAAAAATCTAGTTTCTCGGTCTCACTACCCACATGCCAAATGTTCAACAGCCACACAGGGGTGGCTAGTGGCTACCCTACTGGGCAGCGCTGACACAGAACATTTCCATGATTGCAGAAAGCTCTATTGGATGTTGCCGCCTTAGGAGAAATGACCTCTCCAAGGAAATAGGCAGGGGAGATGTCATGCAAAGTCTAGACTCTATGTTGCTGCAAGAGGAGGCCAGAATGAAGATGTGGACCAGTGTGTGCCCACTTTCCTTTGTTTAACAATACTGTTTACATTGGGGCTATGCAAATGGTGTGTGAGCAATACAGTGCAGTGCGTTTAATAGGCCCACTCCAGAACATCCTGCTGATAATTGTGTAGAGCTCTGCAAATGGTGGGTAATTTCCTCTCAGGTGCCTGTTCTACACGCTTGTTTGGCATGCTTTATTGTCGGGTGGATTTACACTCTGCATTTGCCATAAAAACTGTTTCCAAAAGAAACAAGAAGCGTGGCAAGATAAAAAGCGATATAAAAAGGGTATTTTGTGATTTATTTATGTCAAATTTATGGAAGATGACAGGAGGCATTACAGTTCCAAAATTAGTTGTCACAGTCAGGCTGTAAATCCTGTAGGACAGGAGTTAAAGGAGTGGGTTGGGAATCAGGACCCCTGGGTCTCAGAAGGGCCCATAGCAAGGCCAAAAGAAGGCAGAGGATTTCTAGAACCCTCCACACAGGAGCTTCGCCAGCCCTCCAGCTGAGGAGCTGCTGCTTAGTAGCTAACAAATATTGAGTGTTTGCTATGTTTTAAGCACTTTCTCTGTATAATATCATTTGCTTTTCACTAGCTCTTGCTATTTTAATCATTTTACAGATGTGGAAACTCTGTACTGTACCTCTGTACTGAGAGGCACAGTGAATAAGGGTGAAGCTGGAGTAACTGGTAGAGGCTGACTTGAATGTACTCATTACGCTTTCACTAGAGACTTAAATTCATTCGTGGTCTGCAAGCTTTTATTAAGCACCCCCACTGTGGGCCAGACATAGTGCCAAGCACTAGTGGTATAGAATGATAAGAGGTGAACTCTGCCATCAATAAATTTTCAGTCCAGCAATAAATTGAACTGATATACAAACATCTGTTATATTAATCAGTCCAAGAAAAGTGATGTATAGATATGGATGGATTCTCTAGGACTATAAGGAATCTCCTCTTTAATCCCAACCGGATTATACAGAAAAGCTTCATGGAGGAGATAGTCTTTGAGACGAAGAAGGAAATGGGTCCCTACTGGTCAGATATGGGGGATGGTCCATCTCTGGTTCCACTGATGGGGGAATAGAGGAAGGATGGTCCCAACGACTTCTCCTTAGCTAATGATGCGAACCTTTATTTTCCTGAGAAATGAGTGGATGGCCCCAGTCTATCTATGCTGTCTTTGAAATTCTTTGTATTTACTTTGTAAGGTGTCCTAAAGAGGCAAGTGGAGGGAGACAAGGTTTTTTCCTCAGTTAGAAAAACACAGTTTAAATCAGAGCAAGACTATTGAAACTCTCCTCTCTGTTGGCTTCCACTAAGCGTTCTCTGTTTCTCCAGCCACTCTTCATTGCACTTCTTTAAGAATTCTTTGTTCAACCCTTCAGTGTTGCTGCCCCTCCACTCCATTCTGCTCTCAAAAGGATTCTCTTCAGTCTTCTCTTTTCTCATTGCATGCACATTCCTGTATGATCTCATCCCCTCATATGACTCCCATGTGTTTTCTGGTCACCCCTAAATCTATAACACCAGGCTTAACTTCTCTTTTGAGCCCCAGATCCGTATACCACCTGCACATTAGCCATTTTTACCTGAATATTCTACAGAAACATCAGACTTGGTCAACAGGTCCTAAGCATGCTTCTCTTTCTGCATTCCGCAGTGAGAGATACCATGGACTATCAGGAAAAACCCTAGGAACCAGTCTAGGTCATCCCTTTTCTTATCATCCTTACATCATACTTGTCACCATGCCCTTAACATATTTTAAATCAATATCCATTTCTAGTCTATAATCTTCATAATTAATACTAGTTGCTATAATGAAAGGAGCACAGATTCTGAAGACAAAGTGTTGGGTTTGAATTCTGGTTCTAAAACTTATGTTACTGATTCTCTCTATACCTTAATTTTCTCATCTGTAAAAATGGAGGCAAAGTATAGTTATTTACCTCTTCGAGTTCTTGCAAAGATTTAACAGTTCCCAGCTTAGGCAGGCACCACTGAAGCATTTGCAATCATAATTGAACTTGTATTGTAAGGACTCTTGTTCTGTTTGCTTTACATTCATCTCATAGAATCTCCTCAACACTATGGAAGGTTTTTCCCTTAGCCAAAATGGTGGTGTGCCTTCACCCTGTAAAGATCTCCTAACTGGCCTCCGGATATTACCTCCATCCGCCATGTTCTCCACACTGCTGCCTGACCACATTATCACAAAGACTCATTTGAAGAAGATTAACAGAACCCTCAATATTTCCTCCCTGGCCAGTCCTTCCTCACTCTTTGCCCCACTATCACACCCTCATTTCCCATTCCCTTGGCCAGCTTTCCAGGAGCACCCAGGACCTACTACAGGACAACCAGGAAAGGGGGTTCATGAAAGCAATTATGTAGTTAGCAGGAACCTAATTTATGGCCACACATTTATGGAGAGGTAAGCTGACCAGAGGGTGCAGGGAAACATATTGACTTCTCTGTAGGGTTTGAGGTAAAACTGTGCCTCCATATAGATCTTCAGTCCTTCCGGGGTTTCTCCACCTCTACAAAGACACCATACCTCTTGTTTCAAACAAACTATGAGTCTTAACTAACAATTACAAAGGGCTTACAGGTTCTAGAAGACAAAGGCATTAAATACCCATATAACAGAAATTATACATAGGTAAAAAAAAGAGACGTGTAAATTAGATCAACCAAAAGTCCCTCATTCACTCCGCTGAGCACTCTGAAAGTTCATCCAGGATTGTCTCTTGCCAGCAGTGAATAGTTTTGAAAGTAAAGATTTTCAATGGTATTTTGCTCACAAAATGTTCTTGCAGTGGGTAAAGAATGGTATTGTTCATGGTAATAGCAATAAGAGAGGCCGGTGAGGGAGAATAATTTGCAAAATGAATATCCCTAGCTATTTTCCTTTGACGAACAATCATGAAAGATCTTCTAGGTTTAATGCTAGGTCCTCGTTTCTTCAGCCTGTATTTTAGAAACTGATTGATTGTGGTTTTTTTCACGGGGTCTCCACCACGTCAGGATCACAAAATGTCACTTTGCAGTTAGATGGCCCCCATTGGAAAGGCACCGAGAAATGGCAATTGCAATTCAATTTTCAAATATACCTTACATCTTATTCCTGGTGAGAAACACTTTCCCCTCCTCATGGGCATGCTAAGTGTTGTGCTGAGAAAAAAGGTGGCGAGCGTTCTTTTGAATGAAAGGAAATTTGCAGCTCAAGTCCCTGGAGCTTAAGAGGCCTCCCTTCTTTTAGTGGTGCTTCTTGCTGTGCAGCTTTCCTGTGGGCTCAGGTAAGAGTAGGAGACAATTGAAATGGAAGAGGTAAAAGGCACAGACTAATGGCAATTGCATTTATCACCTTCTCCACTTGGGTTTCAGTCAAGGTTATAATCTGTATGTGCAGACTCCCACCTGGCCCTGTGCTCTCAACAGACCAAATTCATGCAGTAAACCATTGGCAAACAGGAGTCTTGTATTGACTTTGGGGATTGCTCAGTCGTAGAAAAATATCTTCCCAGCTGGGAAAAGCCAGTCTGAGGTTCCAACACCTAGTTTGGATTTGGAATTAGGAAGTATTGACTGCTTCCGACTGTCTCATTGTCTTGGGCAGCCTTGGACTCAGAGATGGTAGGCTCAAGTGGTATCTTCTTAGTGGAGCAGAGGAAAGGCAAGTGGTGAGGTGCTCTTGCTAGAGAATTGTTTGGCTATGAGCTCTCTGTGGCTCTCTGAATCTTAGCTTTCTCATTGGTAGAAGGAGGGTCTTGGGCCAGATGACCCCGTGGTCCAAATGTGATCCACTTAGGTAACTATCCTAAGTTGGTCCCTTTCTGCGTTGCTTAACTTTATTTCCCCCACAATATACAATAGAATTTGACAATTGTGGTGGAGTTGATATTGAGACTTTTCTATTCCACAACTGTTTATCTAGAAAAAAAAGTGTCCCCCTGCTATTTCTACCTTCTCTTCTTGTTATTAAAAAAAATAAAAAGATGAGAAGAGGGGTGATGGAAGATGGGCCCATTTGGCTTTCTCAGCAGATTTGCTGTTTGATTTTTTCCCCCTAACCCTTTCGTACTGGCCAGAGGGTTGATTTAGTTGGAAATGGCACCTAACAGTGCAAATGCTCATTATCTTTATTGGTCATGATCTGCAAACCCATTTCTCTCTCCAGGGCCTTCAAAACAGCTTATTAGTTAGAGTATTCACTTTGACACCTTTAGGGTTGGTGTCACCTTGTGGGCTGCTGTCACCTTATGGGTAAAGGGATGATTTTAGAATTATCTGTGATGAGCATCTCATCACTGCCTAACATGCACAGGGGGGGCTTGTGGGAGGCAGAGAACATGGCCATTTAATATCTGTCCCAATTACCACAAGGAAGAGGACCAGTTCTGGCACCACGTGGTTACAATGCAGTAACAGGTGACATGGCAGTGTGGGAGATAGTGAGTCTTTGTCAGTCATCCTGGTTGTTGTGGGTTGCTCTGGGAAATCGATTCATGTTGAAATTATCCACACATGTTGTAACTGTTTATAGAAAGGATAAGGTGTGGAGGTAAGCGGGGGCGATGTCTGGTCTCCCCAATGGGTTATGAAGATACATTTTAAACATGCTGAGAACTTCCCACTATATTATGGTTTCTGTAGAAGTGTAAGGATAAATCATGTCATTTGTTTTAGCTGCATCCCTGAAATCCTCAAGAAGTAAAACTGCTATTCCCTGGGCCTCCAGTTAGGAGATTTTGACCTTCTTCTTCCAAGTGCAGTGAAATTTTGGTCAGAGGGAAATTAAACCTAAATCACTGCTCTGTCGTCAGAAGTTCTGTTATGGTGGCAGACCTTTCGTGGAAAGATAGTATTGTTAGGAGGTGAAAACAGTAAGATGGTGTTACTTCCCTCTTTCCTGACATTATTATTGCCACCTAGAAGTGTGCTGCTTTTTTAAAAGCACTTTCTAGAAAAATTACACACACACACATATACATTCTCCTAGCCATCTTTTTTACTTTTACCAACATGTAGATTTAGCTAAGTTAAAACATAGAAACATAATTAATGCAATTATTTATAGATTAGTTCCTTGATAATGCTGAGAACGCTCACTGATCAGAGGGATTAGTCTAGCTACCATGTACATATAAGCCCAACTATTCCATCAGGTTCCCAGAGAAATTGGAAAGACTTACGTTAGTAATGCTTACTTATTTTATGAATTTGGGCAGATTAAGGGGGGCCTGAGGCCTCAGGCAAAGTAACAATGTGATGGCTTTGCCTTAGGTAGAAGTAAGAGAGCTAATTGAACTTGCTTGTTAAACTCACCCATCTGCAGGACACATCACACGGTTCCAGATGATGGGGCTCTCTGCCAGGAATAATGATAATTTCTCTCATTTTCCTTGTAGTCATTTTCACAGGGTAAGTGTGTTATGCACAGCGAAACTCTATGAAGGATTTACCTGCCCAAGGCTTGCCCAAGTAGGCTCATGGGTTTTGGCCGTTCCTACCTCTCAAAATAGGAGCCAAAGATGAGCAGTTCATTGTTTTGGCCCAACTAGTTGTCATTTACCTACTTTTGTATGTTCTAGAGAAGGATTTCTTGATCATACTTCAGCATGATTGACATTTTAGGCCAGGTAGTGTTTCTGTTGTGGGAGGCTGTTCTGTGTGATGTAGAATGTTCAGTAACATCCCTGGCCTCCACCTACTCAATGCCAGTCATCTCTCCCCTCTTGCATCCCAGCAGTTGTCACGACAACAATAAAAAAAGTCCCCTGATATTGCCAGGTGTCCCTTGAGCAACAAAACTGTTACTGATCTAGAGACATTCCCGACACAAAAGAATAAACATTTAGACCTTCATATCTAAAGTAGAAGCTGAATCTATCTGGCCACCTTATCAGGGATTTCAAATCCGTTTTTAAAGGTTAGCCTAGATTGTTGCCTGATTCAACTCAGCAGGAAAAATCATACCATGTTGAGTGTGAAGTAACTATAATTTATTAGCTCATTAGTCTGGCCTTGAAATTGCCATTTTGAGCACTTGCCCAGGCTGACCAAGTTTATAGGCTGAGTTGCTTTTTTACAGACTCAAGGTTTCCCCTCTGCTTTTGGGCACTCATTGCATGAGCCTGCTGAGCTTATCATGGCCTGGTGCACTTACTGATAAGCAGCCTTGACTTGTGCATCCAACTATTCGAAATCTTCTGCCACCATTACCTTCCTGGCTGATATGAAAGTTCTGCTCTATAAATGAGAAGGACAAAGAAGCACCGATCAGGACAGCTAAGAAGGAAGAAGACAGACCTGTCATAAATACCTTTCTCCTTCCATCTTCATAGGAGGCCCCAAGAGCTCATAGCTTCTTGAGGGTTGAGAAGGGCAGCAAGACTCATCATGTTCATGTTGGCATCTTTCCAAGTAGCCAAGAGGAAGGTAGGCAAGTGATTTTCCCCAAAGCCACATCATGCTCGTATGCCCCTACTGAAGAAACAGAGTGGATGTTTTACTTCTAATTACTCTTACTCTGTTTTCTACATCTTATTATCACCTTCTGTAGAGTTAGCAATCATACTGGCCAATTGAGAAGGTTTCTCCATTCAGGAGTATGTCATACACATTCTAACGCCATAATGAGTACTGAAATATTCAAGAGGGGCACATTTCATTTTACCTTGGATTTGATGCCTGCACATAATTTGGAGACTGGGCAGCCGGTTCATGTATCCTGATGGATTTTTATCTGACCAGGTGTTCACTTTGTTCCCTGCTTAGTTCTCTGTCAGTTAAGAGCTCCTCCTCATGTTGACTCCATTGAGGAGCACCATATGGTGGTCAATGCCGCCCCTTCAATCAATATAGTCACATTTGCATTCATTCTCTGATGAGATGGTAAAGGGGAGACTCCTCTCCTATTGAGAGAACGTGTTTATGCTTGGAACAGAACTGAACATAGAATTCAGTTTTTCC
The DNA here is from genome assembly GCF_037993035.2 of Macaca fascicularis. Taxonomy (NCBI): domain Eukaryota; kingdom Metazoa; phylum Chordata; class Mammalia; order Primates; family Cercopithecidae; genus Macaca; species Macaca fascicularis. The sequence continues at coordinate 23,084,795 of NC_088379.1, read as the reverse complement.
ATGTGATGAAGATTTCTTTCTTGCTCTTTTTTTTTTTTTTTTTGGTTTGGTAAATAAATCAAGAGTATTAGCTAAAGTCATTTATTTGCATACTCAAGTTCTAGGATATGTTCCAAATTCTGCTTTTTCTGTCAATATGAATAAGCCCTTTAAGGATAAATAATACAAATAAACATATTTTTAAAGAACTAAGGCAAATAGTATTCTATTCGAATATATTGCTGCTAAGATTTTCTAGCCTTTCTTAGTAGGAAGGGCATATCAATCTATTTTTATTCCATGTCTGAGTCTATATTAAAGACAGTTCTGTTACTTGAATAAAGCTTAACACTTTCTAGAGATAATTTTACTATAAATATTGTGATTATAAATATTTTACATTAGGTATTTGAGGGTTTTAAAAAGAAAGCACAATGAGTTATGCTCATAAACGTAGGTATGTATTGATATCCATGTAAGATCACCTTTTGAAAAACTGCCTTGTATTTGAGAAAAATTGATACCATTAAGGCAAAATGAATTGCTGGAGTAGATTACACTTAATACAGATACATTTACTTAAAATAAAGCAGAGTTTTAGAAAACATATAGAAACGTTTGAGTTATAAACTTGGAAATTGGTTAGGACCCCAGGCTCAAATCTATTTTTGTTATGAATTTGTGGTACATCTGAAGTCTATTTATTGGCTATTTATAACCTCAATACACTGACTTACAAGTTTGTCTTCCTGGAGTTTTCTGAACATTTAATAAGGATTTCAAATTGTTTCATCTAGAAGTATGCTTACATTTATATTACACCTGTAATTCTACAAACAGTACAAATGACCAGTAATTAAAATAAAAAGTAAAATGATGATTATTGTTAAAATCGCCCAGTGTTTGGAATTGACTCAAACTTGAACTGAACAGAGTTATTTGTGCTTATTACATACAGACAAGCAAGTAAAAGTTTCACTCCTCCAAAAAAATACTGTTTCTTAAATTATGGGAAGCTTTTGTTTCATCTCTCTCCAGTTCTCCTATTTGCAGTATCTGTATTTAAATGCACACACAGGGATGGCTTGCTAGTGACTAACTAGATCAGTTGCAAAACTACAATTTTCAGGCCCCACATGGACTCTATAATCAACCTAAACTCAGGTCGCACCTATCTTTTGGTCAACATTCTGGGTTTTCCCCATGTTTTTTAAAGACCAGAGGGAGCTGTTTCTTAATTAAGGGTTGATTAATAAAATTATAAATATCACCTATAAATAACTATGCTTGTTATGTGTATTTGGATAGCTGTATGAAAAAGAACTCCTTTAGTGGGTTTTTCTCCCTCTGTGGCATTTATCACTACCGCCTTGTTCTCTCTCTCCCATCAGACAGTAGGTGGCATTAGAAGAGGGACTTTGTTTTCTTTACAATTGTATGCTTAGGACCTAGAATGGTGCCTGGCATGCTGTAGGCACTCAATAAATATTGGAGTGAGTGAATAGATACATGATGGCTCTTGATGAAAACTATTTAAAACATATCTGTTTCAATCTCTTCTTTATACAGATGTAGAAATTGGGCTAAGGATGGTTTGCTAAATCGATTGCTGATCCGTTCATTTATTATTCATTCCTCTTGTTCATCTATCATATATTTCTTGAATACCCTCTACTTACCAAGGGTAGTGTTAGCTAATGTCAGTACCAGAAAAAAATAAAACAGAGACCCTGCCTTAAGGGAGGTCAACATTCCTAGGGGAAACAGACACAGAAAACAGAATGACTCCGTGGGCATTTTCATGTGTTGGGAAGCGAGGGAGACAAGGGATACTCAGAGGAAGTGACATGTGAGCTGACTGCTGAGAGAGAAGGACGAGGCATCTGATGATAACGAGGGTTGTAGGCAGAGGATGAGCACTGCACAGGCTGGGTGGCAGGAAATGACATGGCCGGTCTCTGAAGCACTTCGCTGTGATGAGCATGTGAAACAACTTGGGAAAAGAGTACACTGTAGTCGTTAGAATGTGGGCTTCGCTATCAGAGTGCCTGAGTTGAAATCCTGGCCCCATCAGTTACGAGCACTGTAACTTGGTGCAACTTAAGCTATTAGTTTTGTTATCTGTAAAATGGAAATAATGTGGTAGCAAAGATGAAATGAAATACAATTTTGCCTTCTACTTAGTAAGTTAACAAAACTTTGTGACTATGGTTACAATGATTATAAGGAAATGGTGCAAGACAAAATTGGCAAGCTTGGTTTGGTGAGACCTTGAAAAGCTTAGCATTTGAATTTTATTCTGTGTGCATTGGACCACTACTTAGATGGGTATAAATCATGGAGGGAAATATTTGCATTGTATTTTAGAGAGAAAGAACTCTTAGGTCATCAAACAGAGGAAAGATTTCAAAGGGGGAGGAACTGAAAAAAAGAGGACTAGTGAGTGACCTGATTGTTTGGAGGATATGGTTTGGCAATGATCTTGGGGGTGGAGAGAGACAGAGCATCTGGAGAGAGATTTTAGTGGTAGAAAAATAAGAATGAGAGGAAGGGGCTCTAAGGCTCCCAGCTTGGACAACTCTGGTTAAATGAAGTCATTAACTCAAACCCTGGATATAGGAAAATCTGCATCTTCTGAGATTGCTTAGGATATCATTAGAGTGCCGAGCTTTGCTACTGAGATCGTGGTCCCCAGACCAGCAGCATCAATGTTACCTGGGAGCTTGTTAGAAATCTAGAATTTCCAAACTCCACCTCAGACCTATTGAATAAAATCTGCATTTTAATAAGATCCACAGGTGATGGGCATGTACATTAAAGTGAGAGGAGCAGGAGTCTGGAGCAGGTATTGACAAACTCCAGCCCTCACACTAAATCCAGCCCACTAGCTGTTTTTGTGTAGTCTGTAAGCTAATAATGGTTTTTACATTTTTAAATAGTTGAAGAAAAATCAAAGGAAGAATAATATTTTGTGTTACATAACAATTATATGAAATTCAGATTCGGTGTCTATAAATAGTTTTATTGGATAGCCACGCCTGTTCACTGACACACTGCCTATGGCTGCTTTTGATTTACATGGCAGAGTTGAGAACATATGAACCTCAAAGCTGAAAAGATTTGCAATCTGGCTCTTTACAGAATATTTCCTCACTTCAGGTCTAGAGAGAGCATTTGCGAGTTGGGAAGACTTTAGTTCTTGTTCTAACATGGCTATTTATCAATATGTAATTAGTTACTTAAATTTTCTGTGCCTTGACTTTTCATACTTGTGAAATGAAGATACAAATTCAACTTCATGAGATCAGAATGAAATAGGAATAATGCATCTATTGTGCTTATCCCAAAGCCTAGCACATACTAAGTACTCAATATAAATAATCTGTTATTCTTATTACTCAATAAAAATGTTAATAAATGACTGTGTTATAGCCTAAGTTTTTTTTTTTGCTTTAATCCTGTGTGTTTTTCACTGATGCAGGTTTCTTGTTATGCACATCCAACACTGTTGCTTTCCTGATCATTCACTATAAGTTACCTTGATTCCTGCCCTTGCCAACTAACTGATTTTAGAGGAATCATAGTAATAAAGAAAATTGCTCCTTTACATCAGTAGTTAGGTTTGTCATGAATAATGATATTAATAACTAATAACCTACAATGTGGTGTATATACTAGGGAGTAATTTATTTTGATATTTTTATGCCATCATAATGAATTTGTTATTCATTATAACTCTACTTTCAAGGCATAAATCAATGTTGTTTTATATTCTGGGCAGATGCTGTGTGTATTTCCAGAGGTTTTCTAGGGTAAGGAATTAACATTTATTTATAGAAACACAAGCATTAGATGTTTTGAACACATTTTAAAAGCAGCAATAAAGAAATCACTGCCATGGATATTTTTCCATTTTGAGAGAATGCTGCAAATAGCCATGTTGGTATTTAATACCTGGACCTTGATTTGAACTTAAATTGAATGTAGATAAACATTTTGGTTATCTCTTCAATTGAAGTATAACTTTCCTTTAAAAGAAAGATACAGTTTGAAGAAAAATTGAATGTTATTGCTTTTTACCTCTGCCTTTTCTTATTAGCTACACTCTGATATCTCTTCTACAAATACTGATACCCAAAGATGCTTAGTGGAAAGAGCAAGACAGCAGTAAAACCGGGGATTTATGTGCTGCTATTTCCTGGTTGTGAATATAATATTTGGGCTGTGGTGTTAAGTACAGGTAATTTCCTTAGATCTTCAATTACTGTAAATATCTTCTTGGTACAGCCTTTAAGAGTTAGAAAATAGAGAAATTGACTCAGATATCTAGCAAGTTATAATTACTAAAAATAAAAAGAACAGAATATCAGAATATTGCCCCTGAATATGAAACAATCCATTTCTTCACAACTTTGCAGAAACAAATACCCGTGTTTTTTATTTATATTCTTATTCTTCATCTTAGTTTGCCTTCTTAATTAAATATCAGTCAAACATCTATATTTCAGATTGGCATCTATAAGAATTATGCTTAAATTATGTTATATGATTACCGAGAACATTTCAAACTTTTACTTAAACTTCTTCAAATTAAACTTTTAAATGTGAGCTTTTTCTGGAAGACTTTGAGTTGTAACAGTGTGAAATAATTCTGTAGTTATTTTTTAATATAAGAGAGTATATATTACATTTAAATTACAAATAACAAAATTGTCCAAAGAGCCTCTAAAATGACCATTGCTTAAAATAAATATATATTTGGTCACTAACATATGCCTTGGATTAACCTATTAGTAAATGTGCAATGTATGAAAACTATATCAACACAGTTAGCATTACTAAACTGCTAGAGTAGAAAAACTTAGCATGCTTATTTTCTGTACTGCATTTAGTTTGGTGAATTTGCTGTGAAGATCTCATTCACCCATACTTTTTCTTTCATCCTAGAAACACTACTAAAAATGTGAGAATGTAAATTTCAGCTTGGTTGAGAAAGCTAGCCAGTGTCCACAAGCAATGTAAACTCTTAGTTGTGAAATTGCTATGCACAGTTAAAAAAATTACTGAGTATAAGGAGTTAGGTGAGTAAGCTATAAGGTGGAGGGAAGAAGCCTTATTTCAAAAGAAATTTAACTGAATATTTTCTAGTGGACAGTACGGTCTTATGAAAAATCTTCATAACAAGGAATGTGCTGTTCTAACTTGAAGCATTTTTATCGTATGAGGTGCCTGGAATATTATTGTTTTCCACATGTGACAATGCCACCTTGTATTTTCTTCTTGACACATATCTCTTGGAGTTTCTAACTTTGAAAGGTGAAGTTGTTTGGCAACTTGAATAAATTATAAAATGGTCACTATATCTTTGGTTCCTAAGTATTCTATCAGTGGGCATTAATAATGACATGGTTCTGAAAATTGAAAAGAATCAACAGATCATGCAATGCACTGTTGCAGGATTAATTTAAGTGAGCTTTGAATGTTCAGGGCAATGAGGCCCTGGCTACTTCCCTGGGGATATTACTCTATAAGGATTTCCTAGTCTCTAATGCATACTCCTAATATTACAGTAAAGACAAGAAGCTGATCATTCTAATATCTGACTCAAATACCTGCAGACTGTGTACTGTATGGTTAAACCAATCCAACATTGTTCCATAACAAAGTTTTTCAACTGTTTCTGTAACATAGTAATACTTTCTACTAGAATTTTTTTTTTTATTATTATACTTTAAGTTCTAGGGTACATGTGCATAATGTGCAGGTTTGTTACATATGTATACTTGTGCCATGTTGGCGTGCTGCACCCATCAACTCGTCAGCACCCATCAACTCGTCATTTACATCAGGTATCACTCCCAATGCAATCCCTCCCCCCTCCCCCCTCCCCATGATAGGCCCCGGTGTATGATGTTCCCCTTCCCGAGTCCAAGTGATCTCATTGTTCAGTTCCCACCTATGAGTGAGAATATGCGGTGTTTGGTTTTCTGTTCTTGCGATAGTTTGCTGAGAATGATGGTTTCCAGCTGCATCCATGTCCCTACAAAGGACACGAACTCACCCTTTTTTATGGTTGCATAGTATTCCATGGTGTATATGTGCCACATTTTCTTAATCCAGTCTGTCACTGATGGACATTTGGGTTGGTTCCAAGTCTTTGCTATTGTGAATAGTGCCGCAATAAACATATGTGTGCATGTGTCTTTATAGCAGCATGATTTATAATCCTTTGGGTATATACCCAGTAATGGGATGGCTGGGTCATATGGTACTTCTAGTTCTAGATCCTTGAGGAATCGCCATACTGTTTTCCATAATGGTTGAACTAGTTTACAATCCCATCAACAGTGTGGAATAATATGGAGTAATACCTTCTACTAAGAGATTTATTCAAGAGGAATAGTAAGGAGTGATTCAGAAATGCTAGATAGCTACATTGCAATTACACCTACTAAAAATCTTTGTTGACCAAGCCTGTCTTTGAAAGGGTACTATTATGTTTCTTTTACACATTTAATGAATACATATCCAATACATTTAGCTTGTGATCAGCTTGGAAAAAGCTCATGATAGAATATAGTATTTCCTTCTAGTCATGCTTAGTTTATTTATTTATTTGTTTATGTATTTATTTACTATTTTCAGAAAGAAAGGTGAGACTCAAAAGTTAGACCTAAGTAAGTTATAGCAAACTTTAATGTCTTTTCAGGTAGGTAGGCAATAGGGGAAGAAAGGAAGGTTGTAATGCATTATAGTAGTAATATAATGCATTCATGTAATGCATTATAGTAGGTTTATGGACAAGGATTTCTTCAGGACACAGAATCTATGCAGATTGTTTAAATGAGTAGACTTTAATGAAAGAACTATTGAGAGAGGTGTGTCCATTTAAAGAGAACAAATAGTCATGTAGAGGCACTAAAGGATTAGCAAAAACTGAAAGTCTTTAGCTGAGTGGAGACTTAGGGTGAAACTAATAAGGTTTTTAAGTTTCAGGGTTCCTCACATTGTACAAGCCCTTCAAAGGCCCTGAGAGGAACCAGCAATATGTTCTCATATTCATATTCTTTTTACAAAATTTACAAATTTAATCGTACAAGTTTCGGGCCCCCTAAAACCTGGATATATCCCTGGTCTTAACTCTCCCAGGGCCAAAGGTAAAAAAGAGGACACAGCATTTGTTACCTGAGCCTATGAGAACTGGAGTTATGGTGGGGTAACTGTCCAGTAGGGGGTAAAGTTGTAGAACAACAGAGATGCCTCTAGAAGGGCATTCCAGGAGCAGGGAGGAAGTGAGAAAGAGATGCCTTGAGCCCTCTCCCACCCCACTTCCTGGTTTTCTGGCAGTGCTTCCCATTGGCTGAAGCCATCAGGAAGCCAGCAGGTAAAAGCACCTAGGGGAGGCTGTATATGGGCCTCCAAGATGCAGAGCAGAGAAGGAGAATGGAATGGGGAGGGAGTGGGGAGAAAAGCATAAAGGGTAAACTATCGTTGTGACCTCTTTTCTCTTTCAGATGATTTAAATGTGTAGTTTTGTGTTTTGGATTCTCTTTTAGAGACTCCTATGAGGCTACGAACCCAAGAGTTTCTTCTAGTGGTAGATTCTGAGAAGAATAAAATACAATATGGCATTTAAAGTTGTACTCCAGACTTTGATTTGTACAATAGCTTCAATCAGAACAAGGAACAGAACACATAGAGTGACCGTGGGCTGGGGTGTCCCACGCAGTAAATATGATGGGGAAGTGGGAGGGAATGAACACAAGTTACAAACAGAATCATTCAATCTACAGACACTTTCCAGATGAACAACTACCTTTCATCATGAGCTTTCATTAATAACTATTCAAATATTTACACATATCACTGATGAATGGATATGACCATTAGACTCCTGAAACATCTTGGAAGTGAAAGTGAAAGCTTTTCTGGTAGGGCAGGGGGAAGAGAACTTATTTTTCATGAATGGGTTCTAGATTGAGAGACCTCAAATTACTAAAGTCAATAAATTGAAGAGTGTAGTGGAGGGATGGTTAAGCGCTCAATGTTTCCTCTAACTTAGATGTAGGTTTTTGTGAGTTTTAGCCAAAGGCTCTCCTGAGACTCTCATCCCTGACATTCATGTATCCTGCTGTTCCTTGTTTGGGTAATGGACGTTTTCTTTGAAATATGTTATATATTTGGGTTTTACAAACTGGAACACATTTTTCTTGTATGTTTTGATCTTTAATAAAAACCATGGGATGAATTGCTGGGAAAGTAAAGAATCCTTTGGTAATGCATGGCATTATGTCTCCTATTCATGGGTGAGCTGTTCTCATACTCCCTAGCCTCATGTTCCAGACTTTGCTCTTTTATGTTTATTTTCTAGTAAAAATGACCAACGTGTAGCTCCCTGTGTAAACACTTATAGGGTTTTGTTTGTGCTGTTCCCTCTGCCTGGCATACCCTTCCCACTTCTCATCATGCATGTAACTCTTACTCACTTGGTTTGGCCCCAGCATTCTTTATAGGAAACCATCCCCCAATTCCCTGTGTACCTCTGTATTATCATTTATATATCAAAATGTGTGTGTTTGACTTAACCTACTGGACTGTGGGTCTTTCAAAGTCAGAGAGAGGGTCTCATTCTTATTAGTATCCAGAGTGTGCAGGCTCTGACATGTAGCAAATCATCAATAAGTATTTGTTGAATTGAACAGTTGTATAATTGCAAAAATTGCATTTCCCCCAAAGCAGAGAGGACTGCGTAATCCTCAAGGTAGCCTTAGTGTCCTAGTTAAAACTTAGTCCAATGTGTAAAATTTAATTATCTCTCTCTGATTAATTGGCTCCTGAGATGACTTTTGGGTTTTCCCTGTGCTTGGGGTAAAATTAGACCAGTTAAGTGTCTACTTCATCACACTAAACTACCTGAAAGTGTAAGTTGTACTTTTTGTTAAGACTAAAGGGCAGATTAGGTAATATCTTTTATATGAAGTATAAGGAAGAGAACTAACCATGATTATCACTCACACCAAGTCCACAGCAAGAAAGATGGTAATAACAATGTCCATTATCACACAGGATTCTTACATCCACTCTTGAGGTGGGATCTTAATTGTTGACTCATGGCAAGCAAAGATCAAATGATTTTCCAAAGGTAACCATTTTGGAGGAAGCTGGATTTGAACCTTGGGCTTCCTGAGTGAGGTCCAGTGTTTTCTATAAATCATTACAAGATACCTTTCAGCACTGAGTGAGGCTCCATCATGATCAGGTTTATTACTTTTACTTGCATCGACCAATGCTTGTTACCTCCTGCAGCTTTGGTGAGGTTTTGGTCTTCCTTTAAAGGCCATCTTGTGTATTGGGCAAATGATGTACCTTTTTGTCAATTTACTGGGAGTTGGTTTGGAAGACAGGGTTGGAGAGGAGGAAAGTTTATAGAAGAGGTGGGTACAGAAATGCTAGAGATTGATGAGATAATGAATATAACTTCTCTTAGGGCAAGAGAACACTCTATCAAAGATAATAAGATTCTCAGGGAAGATTTATATCAGTATTCTTGAAGATGTATGGAATATATACCTTTCTAGAAAGTGGATTTGAAATCTACTTTGGGTCTCTACCTAATGATGAGTCAATTTGCCAATGAAGTGTTTTGAGATTAGGCTATTTCCTATCTGCCTTTCTAAGTGCCCAAGTGCTTTATACCTTGCCAGGCATCATCCATTTCAGAGGAGTGCACTTTTAAAATGGGTTTCCATCTAAACTCAGCCACATTTTTAGTGCACAGTGAAATTAATTTGAATAATAGGCTTTATTTTCTATGTGCTTTCAGCAGAATTCTGAATAAGGAAAGAAAACTAGGCAGATTTGTAGGGTAGCTGCAAAGTGAAAAATATGCATTTGAATGAGTGATGGTATGGGTTTGTTTTTATTCCCCCACCACTTGTGGATACTGCCCCAGAGTTTCATAGATTGTCGGGGAAGGGGTGGCTCTTGTCCTTGAATTCACATCAGGCTGTGTCATTGAACCTTGTGACACGTCACAATATAGGTTCTAGAGGAAGAAAACATCTTGAGATTTGCAAAGTCTACAGAGGCCTGGCAAAATGGAATCCATTTGCTTAAAATGGTTGGGAGTTTATTTACTGGATTAAGTGTGAAGTATGTTGATAACAGATGGAACGAGTGATCACATGGTGTATTTAAATAGTCTAAGGATAACCTCGATGTCCTGGTCAATGTTCCTTCTCTCGATTAATGCCAGTGCTAATTAACTGGCACAAGTGTTCCTAGCCATATGGGGGATGTTGCTGAAAGCTGGCTGGCAGCTCTAGCCAGCCACTACCTGTACGTAATTTAGTGCTGTGCTTGGTGCCGTGGAACTTCCATAATGGACAGCCCAGCACAAAGAGAGTCGATGGTTGCAAGTGTCATTATGTTTCCTTCATTTCTTTTGTGCATGTTACTCTAAATGTGCTTTAAAAATTAGAAATTATATTGACATGTTTTGCAGGAAGGTAATATTGTACTTGGTCTATGTATGTAGTACATACATACTCAAACTCCTTGAGTTTCTGAGTGGTCTGTTAATTGATCTGTATTTTGATTTCCTAATAGTGGGCAGCTAACTCATAATGATCTTCATTGAATCAGTGCTGTGCTATGAAGCTACCCATTTGCCTTGTGAGTTGAAAAATGAAGAAGAAAACTAGTTTAGGCAAATAGAGAGTAACATGGTTTAAGAATCAGATTCTAAGTCTACATCCAGTTATGATTCTCATAGGTGCTAAGGGAAAGAGCACTGGATTCAGAGTCTGATAATTTGAGGAAGAATCCCATTCAGGTTGATCACTAGCCTTTTAGATCTGAGTACTCCTAAGGGCTGGCTTAGGAAACAAAGACTTTAGTTCCAACAGAGTCCATCAGGCTTCTCCATGCCACCTCAGATGAAAGTAAAATTGAAATGAAAATAGGATGATCATATAATTTATCATAAAAATGGGACATTTGAGAGTGAAAAGAGGAGTTTGTAATAATTACTCAGGGACCACAGGCATGAAGTGGAACTATTCGAAGCACACTGGGATGTGTGTTGTCCCTAGGCAAGGACAATGAGCTCTCTCTGCAAATTCAAGTTCAAGACCAAGTCTCTAAGTACTTCCTTTCCCAATGAGATTTCAGCCCAAAGGCCCTCCTAGAGAGAAACCAAAGGGTTCATTGCCTTGAGAAAACATGTTGCTGAGCCTCTCTCTACCTCAGTAGGCTATAAAATGGGGTTACAGTACTTGCCTCTCAGAACTGTAGAAAGGATGAAATATATGTCAAGCATCTATGACAGGAAGCATGACACAGGAATCTTAGTAAATGCCTTGTGTTCCTGCTTCCCTCCTGCCCCCTCCTTTCTTTCCCATGTAGACAAATAGTATTACATAGAAGAAAATTAATACACATTTTTAGAGGAAGGAACAATGGTTTTGTATTTTCTACTAAATGCTGAGCCCCTTGAGGGAAGCAACGGGGTTTTATTCATCATGTATCCCAACCATATGATTCCTGGGACCTACTCGGTAAACATTTGTTGAATAGATGAATGAATTTAAGAGTAAAAGAAGAGCAGTCATTCCAGAACAGAGGTTTGCAGTCGGAGAAGAGTGTGGCTGCATTCTTGACTGATAAGAATTCAGAAGGCGTGTGAACACAGAGCTGTCTTTCCCAAATGGAAACTTAAGCTGAGTGACACAATAAGAAAGCTCTTCCCGAGGGACTCTCATAACCGAGGAAGAACTGGGCTCTCATGTCCCCACTTGGTTCCACAGTTCCTGCTGAGCTTCTGAGATGGAGAAGAAGCAACTATGGAGCCTAGGACAGCAGGGAGGAAGAAAAACCATATAATTTCCCTGTGCCCACTCTCTGCCTCCCACACTGGCAATTATGGAGCTCCTCTCTGCAAGGCTGCTCTAACAGGCGGCCACACGCCCAGGGTGCAATGGACAAAGCCAGGAACCTGAGGATGTCGGCTCTCGTGTTGGGCGTGGAGAATCATGATCTCCATGGAGTGTAGTCTCCACATGTAATGGCTGTGAACAGAGGGGCCATGTCTTGATTTAGTGGCTGTTGGTTTTCCGTCTGCAGTAAAGGGTTGTCGGCAAGCTTTAGAGAGTAGGGCAAGAGCAGATATCCTTGAGGAGGATATGGGTATGAGGAGGATATGGGTATGCAGTTTCTGGGGTTACACTGCTCAGTTCAAATCCTAGCTTCACTTCTTACCAGCAGCGTGACATCGAGCAGACTGATCAAATTCTTTAAGTGTCCATTTTCTCCATCACTGTTTATAATATATCTCACTATATAACAGTGATTATAATTATATCTGCCTTACAGGATGGTTTTGAAGGTAAAATGAGCTAATCCATGTAAAGCACTTACTACAGTACTTGGCACACAGTAGGCACACAATATATAGTCATTGCTAGTTTTTGTATCAGTACTGGTAGAATTGTCATTGTCTTCTTCATTATTATTGGGCTTTGAACCTGACCCATCTTTATATCAAGTTCTCTCAGTGAGGTGGTTGCTCCCGGTTAGCTAGCACCAGGGAACCTCCAGTGGGGGGAAAGTAGATATTGTAAGACAGAGAATTGTCACATCAAGTATATTACATGCTTCAATAGCCAGGGGCTGATTAATACAAATCAAATTTCGCACCAACCTGCCAGAGGCAGATAGTGCACGATTGGGCTCTGTGGGTTCAGTTTGATTGTTGTAAGGAGATATTTACACTAGAGGTGCCATGAGAATATTAAAAAATACCATCTCTGTAACAGTTAATGACAACGGTTACATACGTGTATGTGTGTGTGTATGTGTGTGTATATACATATATTTTCATCTCCCCACCAAGAAAGAAATGTATGCCCCTGAAAACTACCCTCAGACTTGAAGCTTGAAGGATAAATTCCATTCCAGGGTATGAGGGGGAACAAAATAGATAAAAAATAACAATCCCCTACACTTTGGTAGCAAGATTTATTTGTGTCCTCCTTTCTTTCTTGCATGTCTGGGTTGCACTGTACCTTTGCTGTTCTTCCTACCAATATTATTCTACTGTCAAGTTCCTGGCACACCAGAGTAGGAAAGAATTTTTCTGTCCTTTGAGCTGGGCACTGGGAAATCCTCTTGTCCTGGATTTGTAGCAGCGCGAGGCCATTCTTCAAGCGGAAGCCACTCGGAATCTGTGTACGGTACTTTGGCAATTGTTAGATCCAGCCCAGCCTTGGCTAGTGAGGGGCACTGCTTGATGTTGACAAAAAGTGAATTTCTTTCTTGTGCTTCCATGTGAGGCTCTCTCTCTATGAAAATAGAACCTGCTTTAATCTTGCCGGGCCTGACGAAGAGATAGCTCCCAGACTGCAAGTCAGCATTTGCCCACGTGGTCGTTTGGCAAAATCTATTTTTAAAAGTCTATAAATTCTATTGGTAGACAAAATGGGTGCTCTGTTTTGGGGGAAAGGGAGAGAATATATACCCCGTGATGTGTTGTCAGGCTAATGAAGTGAGATTCGTTCCCTGTGCTTTGCCCCCCACTCTGTCTGGGAACGTGGTATCCTAAAGATACTCATGCAAAGTTATGATATAGAGAGAGCGGATTCTGCCGTGGGGAGGAGGGAGGGTCCGGCCTGTCGCTTTATGTCCACCTCCAGCTGTTCTGGGTTGCACCAGTTCTGAATTTCCAGCCTTTTGTGACTCACATCTGCAGGTCACGTGTGGCTGGCCATGATGACATGTGAGTCACTGGCATTGGAAATACAAACTCAGAAATCAGGTTAGGCTTCTTTTGTTCTTTTGTTCCTCTTTCCTTGCAATGGTAGCAAGTTAGCAAGGTTTGGTGAGGGCTTTATTAATCAGGAGGTTTCAAAAAACAAACTTGGGGATAATGAAAAGACCCAGGTTCATGGACAGAGCTATAAGGCAGGCATTGTGCCTATCGCACTATCTGCCCCTAGCTTCCTCAATGCTGCGCTTTTGCTCATGCCATCCCTCCTGCTACGTGCACCCTCCCCGCTTACTCAACTTCCTATTCTCTAGGCCCAGCTGTCATCTCAGAGCCTTATTCTTTCCTTTCTCTCAAATTCTGTCCTCATGATTGCTTCTTCTGGCCACTCGTCTGCTCATCAGAGGCATTTTTAAGGCATCTCTTCCATTGCTTTACTAAGTGGTTCTTCAGTTTCTCAGTGGTGGTTTTTTCCCCTTGTCTCTCAGCTGCATGGTAAATTCTATTCCTTGGGGAACAGAACAGTATCCTATGTATCTGAGTTATGTGGCTTGGGTGTATATGCATGCATGTTGATTTATTTTCTTTTTCATTAATGTTTTAAGTAGGTATAATATATTTTTGCTACCTAAAATGTAAACATAAAGATAAGCAAAAATAACTTTTAAATAATTGAAAATATAAACCTTAAAATGGCAAATATTGTTCATGTTAGGTGTATAAGTTCTGATATAGACTTTTTATTGGTCCATCTGAGTGATGGAGAGAGAGAGACAGAGAGAGACGGAGACAGAGAGACAGAGACAGAGGGATTATAATGTACCTGATACTATTCTATGGGCTTTATACCTACTAGCCCCGATGAGATAGGTACAATGACTATTTTTATTTTAAAGATCAGGAAACTGTGGCTCAGGGCTGTAAAGTTACTTGCCCAAGGTCATATAGCTAATAGGTGATAGAGCAAAGTACACAGTTTTATTAGTCCGTTCTCACACTGCTAATAAAGACATATCTGAGACTGGGTAATTTATAAAGGAAAGAGGTTTAATTGACACACAGTTCAGCATGGCTGGGGAAGCCTCAGGAAACTTACAGTCATGGCAGAAGCAGAAGCAAACACATCCTTCTTTACTTGGCAGCATCAAGGAGAAGAATGAGCGCCCAGCAAAGGGGGAAGCTCCTTCTAAAAGCATCAGATCTCATGAGAACTAACTCACTATCATGAGAACAGGAGGGGAGAAGCTGCCCCTCTGATTCAGTTACCTCCCATCAGGTCCCTCACATGACATGTGGGGACTATGGGAACTATTGTACAACTCAAGATGAAATTTGGGTAGGGAAACAGCCAAACCATACCAACAGTGTTTTGCAGTCTGATTTTATTTTCACTTGACAACATGATGATACACTCATTTATTTAACAGATGTTAAGTACCTGGTAGGTTTTATGTAGTGTTAGGAGATTTTGCACAGAATAGTATTAGCCTCTGCCCTAATGAAGCAGGAGGGAGACAAGAAGGTAAATACGTGGGATCTGTGCTCTATCACGGGAGAAGTTCAGGGTGCTTTGGAGGACAGAGTAGCAACTAACCTAATCTGAAGGGGGTCCACATATTTATTTATCATTATTGTGCATGACTGCATTCTTTCAAATAAACTTTTTATTTTAGAATCTTTTTAGATTTATGGAAAAGTTGTTAAGAAAGTACACAGAATTCCCATATGCCTTGTATTCAGTTTCACTTAATTTAATATCTTATATTACTGTGGCTTGCTTGTCACAACTAATGGACCAATATTGATACATGACTATTAACTAAACTCTACTTTTAATCAGATTTCTTTAGTTTTTCTATAATGTTCTTTTTCTACTCCAGGATCCCATCCAGGACACCACATTTCATTTAATCAGTATGTCTCCACAGGCTTCTCTGGGTGGTGACAGTTTCTCAGACTTTCCTTGTTTTTTGACGATCTTGACAGTTTTGAGGAGCACTAGTCAGGTATTTGCTAGAATATGCCCCTATTGGGATTTGTCTGATGTTTTTCTCGTGGTTAGACTGGATTTATAGTTTTTTGGGGAGCAAGGCCACAGAGGTGAAATGCTATTCTCAACATATCATGTCAAGAAGACATGCTATTAACAAGAATTATGATGATGTTAACTTTGATGACCTGAGGTCGTGGGTGCCGGAGTTCTCCACTACACAGTCCCTCCTTATCCCCCATTTCATAAGGTACTTTTAGAAATAGGTCACTAAATACAGCTCACACTTAAGGGGTGAGGAGTTACATTTCACTTTCTAGAGGGGGAAGCATGATTGCATTTCTACATTGCATGGATGTTCCACAACCGATTCACCCAATTACCTATTGATAGATCTTGCGGTT
Organism: Macaca fascicularis; assembly: GCF_037993035.2. NCBI lineage: Eukaryota > Metazoa > Chordata > Mammalia > Primates > Cercopithecidae > Macaca > Macaca fascicularis. The sequence goes on along the minus strand of NC_088379.1, from coordinate 23,068,660 downwards.
TTATCATTTTATTAACTATTACAGACAATGTTACATGAATATCCTTTACAAATATCCTTAAATTCCTCAAATTGGTTTCTTTAAAATAAACCCTTCTGGATAAATCTGAGCCAAAGAGTATGTATTTAGGGGAAAAAAAAAACAAACACAACCTTTACATTTATCTGGATAACTTACTTTCTAGAAAGGCAATACCTATTTGTACTCATGTGTGCCAGCTTTGTTAAACCAAAAACTGTTGTGCATTATTCTTTTGAATAAGGATTCAATAAGTAGAGAATTTAAGCATGTCGTGGGCATACCCTTAAAAGAAGAACACAGAGTCAAAGTCCCATTTTGACTGAGAAATCAAAATTGCACTTACTTATTTTATAATGAAACAAAATCAGGTTGACTAAAGTTAATTCAGTGGGTATTTGCTGGGCTATGAACTGAGTTCGTAAATAGTCCCAACTCCCAAAGACATTTAAGCCTCAGGACGAAGGCAACATAAAAAAAAGCTTCAATTATTCCTGCAACTCAAATTATACCTACAATTCAAATTGTACTTACATTTATTCCACTAAAAATGCACAAAACACCTTCTTAGACTGTGTCTACATGAGTTTTTGTGCTGAGAAAATGGTGAACATTGCTTGAAGTATTTCTGTAGTGCTAAAATTTATTTAACATGAAATTTAGAGACCAAACATAGATGGAGAGGTTATTGGTGCATGAAGAAACCTACACTCCAAACAGAAATTGTTTATGTAAATATTGGACTCAGAACAGATCTTTACTGAGGAAACTTGCCTTTGTGAGTTCACAGATGCCAAATGGGAGGTGATTATGAAAGAATTATGAATTCCGAGATGTAGTGTTTACGTGTGCCTAAGTTTAGATTCCCAAAGGGACCAATTTACTAATACTAAGTGTATGAGTGCTTAATGGGATATGGTGAACACAGAGCTATACAGATTCAATAAGTGTAGAAGTGAATTTTAAGTAAATAACAGTAATGGGGGTATTTCAAAGATCAGGATTTGTTCTAAACCCTATACTTATTTGGGTTGATAGTAATGTAGTATATCTAGGTAGGTTAGACAAGAGCAAAACAGACAAAAATTCTTAGAGTATTAACAGCCAAATCCACTAGTTCTGTTTAACCTGACCATGCAGAATTGACAAGAATATTGGGAATCATTTAGATATAAAATCTAAATATTGATACTAAGTCCTTTCTCAGAGGGACATTTTCAGGTGTTTTTCAGTGAATTCAATGACTGACTCCCCTTATTTCTTATGGGTTCCTGTGTATTATTCCCTGCTTAGAGGCCTGTGTGTTGATTGTTGATGGTACTGTTTTAGAACATGCTTGGATTACTGCCAAGAGGTGAAATGTGAAAATCATTCCATTAAGGTAAAAATCCAAAAATCCAGGAGAGTGTGATTCTTCTCTTTCTTCTTTTTTTTCCCCACTATCTTTCACAATGGAAAGACTGTATCTGTCCATAGTATGTAGTCTTGGGTTGTTGATTTTTAAGAGCTAAAGCCTACCCAGTTTAAAGTAGGGAGTCAAAGACTCACTCTGGCTGTTCTCTGAAATGATGGCAGATATTTTAGTCTTCAAATCTAGATAAAATCATTCTTAGTAGTAGAGGTAAGTAGGAAAAGGAATGATATTATAGTCATTCTTTAGGATGTGGTTGTAGTGGTGGTTAGTGTTGTGACTTGGGTGCATGCAGTGAGTTCCTTTAGTGACAATTCCCAACATGTATCCAGGGAAATAATACCTGAAAGGATCAATGGATCTGAAGCCCACTAAGTGGTGACATTGTGCCCTAGGACTGTTCATGACCTCTGTAAAGCTAGAACAATCTCACATCAGAATTCCTGCTCTAAAAAGCAACACTAGGTACCCTCTGACATGGAAATCCGTCACCAGAGCCATTCTCTTTTTCCAAATGAGTGTATGTGAGATGAAATAAACTATAACTCCCTTCAGGGATGAGGTTAAAAGTGGGCCATTATTTTGATTTTAGAGGGTGATTCCCAAATTCTTTGTTTATATCAGTGGCCCGTCTGATCCAGTCTGACAGATATCACAGTCAGTTCTATAAATTGAATTTTTACTTTCCCTCCCACAAAATAGTTTGGTTAATCCATTTAGACATATGACATTAAAAAAGACTTAAGGTTGGGCCCGGTGGCTCAAGCCTGTAATCCCAGCACTTTGGCAGGCCGAGACGGGCGGATCACGAAGTCAGGAGATCAAGACCATCTTGGCTAACATGGTGAAACCCCGTCTCTACTAAAAAATACAAAAAACTAGCCAGGTGAGGTGGCGGGTGCCTGTAGTCCCAGCTACTCGGGAGGCTGAGGCAGGAGAATGGCGTAAACCCAGGAGGCGGAGCTTGCAGTGAGCCGAGATCATGCCACTGCACTCCAGCCTGGGCAACAGAGCGAGACTCCGTCTCAAAAAAAAAAAAAAAAAAACAAAATTTAAAACTGGGTACAGTGGCTCACACCTGTAATCTCAGTGCTTAGGGAGGCCAAAGCAGGAGATTAGCTTGAGGCCCAGAGTTCAAAACCAGCCTTGGCAACATAGTGAACACCTCATCTCTGAAAAATAAAGATTAAAAAAATTAGCCGGATGTTGTTCTGCATGCCTGTAGGCCTAGCTACTTGGGAGGCTAAGGTGGAAGGATGGCTTGAGACAGGGGAGTTGGGAGGTTACAGTGAGCTATGACTGCACCATTGTATTCCTGCTTGGGTGACAGAGTGAGACCGTATCTCTAAAATAGTAATAATAATAATAATAAAATTAAGAAAAACTATTTTCAATGATTCAAGTTTCTGTTTTTGACAAGGTATCTGTTTAACAAACATTAATTTTATGAGACATTCTAGGAAGTCACATTTTAGCCTGTGGTTTTGGATACTTCTTACATTTGGGGTTTTAAAGTGCATTGATTTCATTTTGAGCTAAATTGTTTTTGTAGAGTCTGGAAGGGGATAATCTTAGGCTAGGATTTTTAAGTAGCAAGCAACCAAGAAAGACTCAGGCAAATTGGAATTATGTCCTACACACTGACTCTTTGTCAGGCCTGGATCTAGTTTGTCAGAAAGCCAGAGAACAAGACAGTTCCATGAGCTAACTAACTACAAACATTTCATAGAGTAATTGAAAATTCATTTTCTTCTTTGTTGATGTCATTTGGTTTCATGATGCTGCTATTACTGACCATACAATTACTGCTCATTTGATATTTTTATTAGCATGTAGAGTTAGTGAGTCAGTGAAGATGAGGTTTTTCTTTTTTGTTTGGTGATTTGTTTTTAACATGATAGCAGAATCTATAACATGTTTTCAAATAGAAATCTCAAATGTGCTTCAATCTGTCCTTCTTCCTTGGACAATTGCCTGTTGAGGTCACCTGAGAAATTCCGATTCATCTTTTAAGACTTAAATGAAATGTCACCTCCTTCTGGAGTTTCCCTGAAGCTAACGGTGGAGTTGACACTTTTTTCTCTTCCATGTTCCATGTAGTGTCTTCCACAGTTCTCTGTTGTATGACGGCTTGCTACATTGCTGCAGATATTTCTGCATGTCTCTTGAGTTTCTCAAGACCAGGGTGGTATATTTTCAACTCTGTGGATGAAACAGTACATGACAAAAGAAGGTACTTAATACATGTTTAGTAAATTAATTACTGTTTGGTAAATTAATTACTGAAGGAAGACCCAGACAGTTTTTATCGGTTCTGATAAATCATTGATTACATTTTACAAATTTAGATGAATTAGGGGAGCCTTGAGAGGTTGGAGCTATAGGGAAGATTCCAGGAACATTAAAGGAGGTGAAATATGTTTTCAAATTCATAGTTATATGCAGATTCTGAATACTTCCAAGTGAGGGAAGATAAGAAGAGATGGCTTAAAATAATGAGAGTGACCTTTTTTCCTTGTTGTTGAGAGGTAATATGCTACTTTTGAAAAAGAGACCAGACCCTGAGGTTCTTATTCTGTTCTTTTCTTACTGGTTATGTCTTTGAGCCTCGTTGTTCTTGTAGGTAAACCTAGGGTAATATCACTTTCTTCTTGAGTTGTGAGAGTTCAATTATGACACTGTATTCTGAAGTTCCCAGCATTAGTGTCTGCATAGTTAGTTTGATGGTAGCCATTATTAGTGTTGAATTGGGGATCTCTATAACTTCTAAGTTTGCGGTATTTCTTAGTTAGCTGCTCCCCAATCCTTTCTCTATCTCTAGAGAGGGAAATTTATTTTCCAGAAAATGTTCAAACATAGGCAAAGGCAGCAAAACCTCTGAGATTCCTACCACCTTAGGATCCTGTGATCATGATAATATTTCAAATGTGCTTTGGTTCTTTGGAAGGAGAATATATTGAAATAAAAGATAGTTGTTATTTTCTAAACATCCTTTGACCTAGAGGGTAATAAGGTGAAACACACATTTTTGAGGATGCTTATTGCATGTATGCATTCTTTTTTTTTTTTTTTTTTTGCCCATCTGTCAATGAATTAGTCTTTAATTTGGGCTGAACCATTTTGGTATTTCAAAACAAACAAACAAACATATTTTAAAACAGCACAGAAAAATGTCATTATGGATTTTAATATGTTTACTATGCTTTATTTGGGGGGATTTTGATATGCAGAGTTTTTATTGAAATGCACAGGAGGTTGCTACCATTGATTTGAGTACTAAAAATAAGTTGTAGTCATGTTCTTCTTCCCTTTTTCCTTCTTCTTTTCCTTATTTGAGTAATTGTATGGTAGACAGCTAAGTGACAAGAAAAACAGAATGCTAAAAAGCAACACTGGGTAAGCTGCCCAGGCTGGGCAGTCATCACCATGGACCCCATCCAGCCCAAAATAGCCTTGTTGAGCATCTGAGCAAGAACAGCTGTGGAGGCTTCTCCCTGACACCAAGGGAGCACCCACTGGGGCAGCCACATGATGCCATACAACCACCAGTGACCAACCTTTGTTGGGCAGCAGACATGCTTCCTCCTCAGCTCTTACTTCTGCTAAATGAAAGTCATGTCCTAGGGGGATGAGAGGAAGGTTTGCTTCCCTGTCATTGTCCTCCACTACTTCTCTGACCTCCTAACCTTCTTGCTTATGTGTTTCTAACTTTCTTGCTCAAACCTCCATGTTTTCTCTATGTGATCCCTGCCTAATGAAAGGGGCTATGGTGCTACCACTCCATTCGGTGTCCTTCTTTTCTTCAGTTCTCTTATACTCTCATTCATTGTTCAAGGTGCTTTACACTGTGGATCTTCAAGAAGAGCTTTCCTTGTCATCTTTAGCATTCATCATTCTCTGCTCTCAATCATTGTACATCTTGAACAGTCTTGCAGAGTCCGTTTTTCTGTCTCTACTGCATGCTCCTGGAAGGCATGTCTTGTTTGTTAGTGTATCCTATGGTGATTACCTAGAATAACATATGACATGTATTATAAGTGCAATAATTTAATGAAAGAATAAATAAATGAATGACCTAGAAAATTGTTGGACCAGAAGAAGATGTACATTTTTTTCTTCTAAATGAAGAAGTGTCCCTTGGTGCCTCTGCCTTCCAGGGAGGGACTTCTCATGGTTTCCAAGACTTTCCCTGTAACAATTCTTACTCAACATACTCAAAGATGCTAAAATTAAATACAAGGTAAGAACCAGAAGCAATACTTAGCAGAAACCGATTTTTTTACTGGTTTTCCTGTCTCTATGCAACTCTTCCACTTCCTCGGCGCACTTATTTCTTTTAGTCTCCCTAAAATCTTTACTCTGGATCTCATAGGACCCATCAAAATGGGCCCAAAATGGGCCAAAGCCTCTCCAAGGCTCTCATCTGCCACAACAGCACTAGATAGTTTCTTTTGGACCCACCTCCAAGCCCAACGGTGTTTACGCATATTATTCTGACTTTGCAAAGTCCTATTGAGATGAATGGGATGTTTGTCAAGGCACTTCCCTTTGGGACACTGTGAAAGGGAACTGATCCTAAATAATGAGAAACTGTATAATTGAATGGACTATGATGATGAGGCTGAAAAATATCACAGGAAAAGTACCTGTGAGCCACAGAATATCTCAGCTCTTCCTCCAGGGTAGAGAGGCAGAGAGATCATTTCTGTCCCTGGTAGAGATCTATTAACCCATTCAGACTTACAGTATGTATAGTGGGAGAGTAATATCCAACCAGTGAATTTATGTTCAATGATTGAAAATTGGACAATAAATTCCTACTTCTCTAGACCTGTTGAGGATAGGCAGAAATTTTGCTTATTTTAATAGGAAAAAAAAATGTTAAAAGGAGTCAACAAAATTTAATGCCCTGGGTTATTTTTATTTTATTTTATTTTCTAGTGAAAAGAAAAAGGAAGTTGTGGGCTGGGAATAGGCACTCTTGGGGTTGATCCACCGTTCTACCTCTGGCTTGGTGCCAAGTTTTACTTTGGACAGAAGTGGCAGAACTTTCTGCCCCAATTTCCTGGTACAGACGGGATCAGCAGCATTTTGGAATGCATCTGCACATTGCATGAGGATATTTTGAAGATTAATCAGCTCCCTATGTTGGTGGGAGAAAGCCAATAAATAAACGAAAGGCAGATTTCACTTGTAAAACTACCATGAAAGCAGTAGAACTAAGACAAATCGAGAAGCTACCTAGGGACTTTGGAAATATTATAATCTTATAGTATCTCCTATCCTTTCTCCCTCTCTGTTCTGGTAAAAGACGTGTATCATTCTGTGGACCATGAAATTAGTGGTTTGTTGCCTTAGCAATTGACCTTCATGGCACCCCTTCTGGTCTCTGGTCTTCTTAGTGACTTCGCACAGAAGTGCCTTCTTATTTTTGAGCATTGCCTAGAAACCTCTGCCTGTCATGTTCAGTACATGCGGGAGCTGGTGCTTTGCTCCATTCTGGGAGTCTGTGTTTATTTACTTGTTTTCACATGATTAGGCTTTTTTTTTTTTTTTTTTTTTTTTTTGAGATGGAGTTACTCTGTCACCAAGGCTGGAGTGCAGTGGTGTAATCTTGGCTCACTGCAACCTCCATCTCCCATTTCAGGTGATTCTCCTGCCTCAGCCTCCCGAGTAGCTGGGATTACAGGCATGCACCAAGATGCCTAGTTAATTTTTATATTTATAGTAGAGATGAGTTTTCCCATGTTGCCCAAGCTGGTCTTGAACTCCTGACCTCAAGTGATCCACCCGTCTTGGCCTCCCAAAGTTTTGAGATTAAAGGCACCTGCTACCATTCCTGACTGAATTTTATATTTTTAGCAGAGATGGAGTTTGTCCATGTTCCCCAGGCTGGTCTCAAACTCCTGACCTCAGGTGATCTGCCCACCTTGGCATGCCAAAGTTCTGGGATTGCACACATGAGCCACTGCGCTTGTGCTGATTAGGCTTCTCGACTCCCTCTGCTGCTTTTCATGTCCTGTGGATTGCCATACTTCAGATGTTAGAGGCTGTAGAGTAGGACCTAAAACCAGATTGCCTGGTTCATATTCTGGGTCTTTCACTTAGTAGCTATGTGATATTGGACAAGCTCCTCAATCCATCTGTGCAAAGTAGAGTTGAAAACAGTGCCTATGTTATATTCATGTTTGGGGGATTAGACATGCTAATATATGAAAATGACTTAGAATAGTACATAGTAGGTGTTCAATACATAAATAATTACTGTATTGATTCCCCAATAATTTTGGTGAATCAGTTGTATCTGAAGGCTTTGTGGTGATATTGGCTTATTTAAAATTTAACAAAATGGATTAAACTTTTTTCCTCGATGTACATAGGAATTAATATGGCATCATATCAATACTTACTATTCACTAAATTAAACATGTGCCAAAAAGTCTTACATGCTAAGAAGACAGAACACATGAACTATTTTCTTTTTGAAAAAAATACATATATAGGCTATTTGTATATAGACTCAATATTTATATGTTAACCAACTTTGCAATTTTTTTTTAAGGTTCATGTCTTACTGTTATACTAGGGCTTCAGTTAGGATAATGAAACAGTTAAGAACATGAGGTTTGGATTCAGATAGCACTGAATTTGAATCCAGATTTTGCAACTTACTAGTTATATGACCATAGGCAAGTCACTTAAACTTTCAATGCCTATTGTTTTTCTCATCTGTAAAACAGAGATACAAATGTCTACCACATGGTTTGTTATTGTAATAAAATAAGATACTGCATGTAAATAATTTTTATGCCTGGATTAAGGAAATAATTCTATAGAAAAAGCCATATTGCACACCTCTGGGGAGCACTATTTACATTGTGTTCTATGTAAGTAGTATCCCTTGGAGTTGTGTAATAGAGGGCCTGATACAAAAATTGATATCCACTAACATTATCATTATGCTGATACAGCTGGGAAAAAGTACCTGTGAGCCAGAAATCCGTGGACATTTGCTCTTTCTCTGCTAAGTGTGTAAATAGCAAGAAAATAGCCAAAATTAGTATATAATTTACTACCAGATGTTGTCTCACTTTAATTTCACCAATTTGTATCTGAGAGGTTTCCTGAAATTGTGTGTATTTATTAATGACCAAGTCTATGGCTCTTAGGAAACTTACTGGGAGAAAGAGCAGGCATAATCTTTTCTTGCTGGATGTCCTGCTTGCCAATGCTTGATCCTGCTCAGCCTACCTCCCAGGCATGCGGGCATTGTGGGCAGCTCTTTTGGGAGGTGGCACCAGGACACCAGTAGTATTTTGCAAGAAGGATCCTTGGCTTTGCCTGTGGAGCAGAGAATGTGATCCCCAGCTGGGAGCCAAACCACAAGCATGTGAGCAGAACCTCGAGCTTGGTTTCTGCCCAAGTACATGTAGGGGAGTGGAAAAGACAGGGAAGCTTTGTGAAAGGGTGCAGCTCACATGCAGAGACAATTCCACAAGGTCTGGTGGGATATTCCACCTTGGTTCCAAAGGAGAGAAAGGCAGTGGCAATTGTTTTTTGTTTAACTAAAATCCTCTCCATTGGAAAGGGAACCTGCTTATTCACTTCCTAGATGTGGGGTCTTGGGCAAGCCACTTAAAACCTAGAGGAGGGCCGGGCGCGGTGGCTCCCACCTGTAATCCCAGCACTTTGGGAGGCCAAGGTGGCTAGATCACGAGTTCAGGAGATCGAGACCATCCTGGCTAACACGGTGAAACCCCGTCTCTACTAAAAATACAAAAAAAATTAGCCGGGCATGACTGGCGCCTGTAGTCCCAGCTACTCGGAAAGCTGAGGAAGGACAATAGCGTGAACCTGGAAGGTGGAGCTTGCAGTGAGCCGAGATCACGCCACTGCAGTCCGCCTGGGTGATAAAGCGAGACTCCGTCTCAAAAATAAATAAATAAATAAATAAGATAAAAAGTAAAATAAAATAAATAAAAAATAAAAACCTAGATGAGCCTCAGTTTCTTTATCAATTGAGACTACTAATAACTTCTCTGCATATATCATAGTGCCTGGCTCAGAGGTTTTGCTCAATGTTTTTTTTTTTTTTTGCAAATGTAACCAATATGATTAGCTTCACCAGCATGGGTCATACATGTAGTTATGTCTCTTATTATTCTGATTAGTCAATAGAGAGTCTCAGACACCATTATCAGCAGGAGATCAAAATCTCCTTGGTGAAGTCTCTCCATCATTCCACAGATTACAATCCCAGTTGTTCCAAGTAACTACGGGTTGACTTAGACTGGTTAGCTCAACCTTGAAGACAAAACAAAAACCCCACCAGGCTGTGGGGGATGGTTGGGGGGGAAAGGTTGGATGCCATGCTGTCTACTAGCAGGGCTACTTCAGTCGCTGCCACACAGTGTCGCTGCTGAACACTGATCCTGCATAGCACAGTGGAGTCTGGGCCTCTGCTCTGTAGCGGCCGTTGTTAACCACAGCTCTTTACATGGATCCAGTGGCATCCCCTTGTTTTGACTTTAAGTTACTACTTTTCTTTCATCACACTCACATGCTAGGTTAGTGCTCCTCATAGCATTACACCAAGACAGGGCAGCAGGTCCTAGGCAGTTTGCAGTCTCAGCCAGATTCACCCTTCCCCATGTCACCACCCACTTACCCTTCCCACCTTTCTTGTGGGTGCTCCTTTGAAACTTTGGTTGAGACTACCCCATTCTACCAGAGGGATTCTAATAACTTTGGAGACCTTTCCAGTTTTCTTTCCCGGGATCTCCTTAGCCCCTATGCCAGTGTATTCACCTTTCCCCAGTGGACAGTTCTGCCTAGCAAAGGATGTCAGGAGACACACAGGACACATTACACCTTTTCCTGAAGTCATGGTGCCTGTGGGCCTCATATTTACATAACCAAAGACAGAGTTGCTTTGCCCACTGGGGCGGATGAGTAGCTGGCAGCTGCTGATACCCTATGGCATATGAATGATTAGGTGATGTACGTGAAAATGCCTTCTAAAGAACTCTATATAAAAGAAGGCATTATGATTATTAATAAATGGGCAGGGATGATTTATACACATGGCACAGGCAAGGCTCGCTCTTATAAACTTCAGGTGATAGCCAGAAAGCTGTCTGAAATAAAATGCTTTCTATCCTCTCAGAGGATGCTGGGCCAGTAGGCTATTTTCCTTAATATTAAATCATGTTTCCTCTCTTCTTTCCATTCTTCAGTTTCCTCTGTCACCCATTTTCACATGAGTTTCTCTTGCTTCAGCTTCACAATCCTCCAATTGGCATGAGGTGAGGTTGAGTGTTGGTCCAACAAATCAACTATTTGTGTGGTAGGGAAGAGGAAGTTGCAAACACTTACTCCTGGAAGCAAAGTGAAAATAATAGTATAACTTACCATGCATCAGATATATTTGCTTACTCTATCTCATTTATTCTTCAAAACAAACTGAGGACTTTCTTTCTACACAGGAGAAAAATTCAATGAAGGTGGTGAGCTTTAGGGAGAGGCCCATTCCACACAGCTCTTAAGTAACAAAAGAAAGAGGTAGACTTCATTCTTTGTGGTTGTTTTCTGTTCCAGCACTCCGCCTGGCTTCTGGAAAGGGAATGGCTCCTACTTAAAAAAAAATTCACAGAGCTTTCAGACGTTTTGGCACCAGAAGAACTGGGAAGAAGTTCCAGGCATTGGCTGGCCCCAATTCCTTGCTATTGCACTTCACTTTCCCTTTAGGGTTTTCTGATTTTTATACCATTAGAGTCACCACTTGTTGGGAAAACTCTGCCCAACTGGACATCACAAGTGTTCTTTCTTCTCCTTGAAGCACCTGTCTAATGTTAACAGCTTAGAACAGCAAGACTGATTCCTAAACCCCATGTGTTGGTGGCCTTCTCCTCTTCTGAGCAAATTGCTGTGGAATTTTGTCAGAGAAATCTTAGAACACGCAGTACCCTGAGGAATCAGACTTGAGTACATGAGCAGGAAAAGTCTTGCTTTCCTCCTTCCAACTGGAATTCTTCCTTCTTAAGTTCTCCGTGAAATTCTACCTTCTAAGATTTCTCTCCAATAAGATGTCTTTCTACTAAATACCATTTTTTATTTCTCATTAAAAAAAAATTCATTAAGCTGCCATTTCTTATTATTTTTTTAAAACACTAGTTCCTTTTTTCCATTTTCCCTAAAGTAAACAATAATTTTTCTCTGCTGACATTTGCTACTTTTGGTTTAGTTGCTAATGCTTCTGTATTTATATTTAATTTTGGCAATGCCTTTCCTAAAAGAGCGCAGTAGGGACACTCCTGAGCTTTGGCCCCTTTTATGCTACTTATTAGCTGTGTGATCTGGGAAAAGTCACTCGCGACGTCTGCACTTTGATCTATAGAATCGAAGGATAGCATTAGCTCCCTGGAGGCAGAAGGAGGATGGACTAGATAGTTCCCAGCCAAGGCAGGTAAGATTAGTCCCACTAAGAGCATTCTCTTGTTTTCTGTCTTCTCATGTACTTGGGTCCTTTTAGACTCTTTCAATCTTTATTGATCAGTACCTTTGGTTTTTAGTTCTCTCTTCTCTATACCTTTGTCTGATTATTACTTTTACTTGTACATCTTGCTGTTTCCATTTGTTGAATAAATGAATGGATTTGCCTTCTTTCTATTCCTAGCTACCATGACCACCACCACTACGGCAACTCCGGTCACAAATTACTGTATAACTACCATGTGCCTGATTTTGTGTTAGGTGTAAAGTATTGACAGTAACTCCTTTTAACAACCCTGACAGTGGGGTATCATTATCCCCATTTTGTACATGACTGAGGCTCTGCAAGGTGAAATAACTCACCTGAGGTCACAAGATGGTAAGTGCTGGAGTCAGACTTTGGATCTGGGTATCTCTGACTCCAAAGATCATCATAGCTTCAGTGGTTTCCCATGAGCTACTATTTATTGAGCACCTACCACTTGTTAGCCACTTAGCATATATCACCTCTTTTTTATCCCCATAGCAGTCTTGTAAATTAGGTATTATTTTTCCATTTTACTGCCGAGGATAATAAAGCTTAGAGAGAGGTGTTAGGTAAGTACGCCAGAGGCACACTGCCAATAAATGTTCTCAAATCCAATGTCAGATGACATTGGATTCTTGCTTCCTTTCTGGTCTCTGCTTTGTGAATGAATCAGTGAGTGAGTGGGTCACCTTCCTTTCTTCCTCTTTTTCACTATTCTTTGTTTCTTTATTCTCCTTTAAAAAATATGTGCCTTAACTTTTTAAATTAAAAATCTAAAATATGCTGGAGGTAAAAAAAAAAAAAAAAAAGTCAGGGCAGGGGATACAGAAAGCACAAATAAAACAGAGCTAGTCTATGGTAACCTTCTACCCAGAGGTAATCACTTTCCTTCCTTTTTTTTCCCTCCTTCCTTCCTGCCCTTGCCTTTGTGTCCTCTTAGCCAAGAGTCACATTCCTTCTCTACCTCTTCCAGCACAAACTCCCTTTGGGGGTCCGAGTTTCCCTGCTGTGGCTCTTGGCATAACGCGTGACACACACATTTGCAAAACTAATCAACTGTGGAGGGGACAGGGAGTCCCAGCACAAGCTCAGAAAAGCAGCGGACACCACAGCAGCCAATTCCTTTCCCTGGCCCCAGAGGTGGGGTGAGCAGGCAACTCCCTGTCACTGATCCCCAGCTGCCCCTCACTAGACTGTGAAGCAACAGAGGCCCTAGCAACGGAAAATGCCACCGGACACTCCACGCGGCGGCATGTGCCGGGCTGCCTCTGGGAGCCTTGCGTTCTAAGCCAAAGTTCAGCTGAAGGGCAGTAGCCAAGCCAGAAAGTCATGTGGCTCCCATGTTGGTTAGTGTGTCACTTTGAACAGCTCTTATCTGATATTATTATGACTAACTCAGTGCTGACAGCATGGGACAGATTATAGGGGACATGTGACAATTATTTAAGGCATCACTGAGTGCACTGTGCAGCTTATATTAACCCCTTCTTTCCAGGATCACTTTCCTGCATGCGTTTGTCCCTTTGAGAGTCTGGGTAGGAAAAAAGAAACAAAAAAAGTACATTGAACCCTGAAGGGTGCTACTGGTTTCCCTTTGAACAGCCTCTGGCAACAATTTATTTTTGTCCCCGTAGCTTGAATGGTATATGCTCTTTTGGCCTAAAAAGAAAAGAAATCAATGATAAGGTTGTTCATATTTCAGAACCTTTTTTTTTAATACCTTGTACTGATAAAATTCCATACCTTTGCCATCATTGTTGTTGTTAAGGTTGATCTTTAAGATATTAGAGAACTGTGTTGAAGTGCTAGCTGGAGAAATAGTCCTTCAGCGTTGTACCTAAATGTCAGTGGTCAGAAGGCGTTACTCCCCACAATATGATTGACATCTTGGATGCTGCAAAGCAAACATAAGAAATGCTATAATTCATTATTTATTTTCTGCCCTTGAGTATACATGTAATGGCACGTGAGGGCTGTTACACCAAAAATCAAGTTCAGAGTTACTCATGGTGGAGAGGGATTTTGTCCTGCTTGAAGCCATGGGTAGTAATATAAATATTCTTTCTGTGTGAGTGAAAAGGAATTTCAAACCTGATTTGGGGACTTAAAGGTAAATGAAACAGAATATCTAGGTAAAAATTCAGATGATATCATTTAAAGATGTCAAGGATGCTAAAATGTACATATGTTCAAGGTGGTACCCTGGAGTGGGGTAACAAACAAAGGGGTCTGCAAACCTATTGGAGATGTTGAACATCAGCCACGTTTTGAGGATTTCCTTGGTGAGTTTAGGCCCTGTTAACACTCAGCTGCAAAATGGAAGGATAATACCCTCCTCATAGGGTTGTTAAAAAGATGTAATGAGAAGAGCCTCACAAAGGCTTAGCCTAGGGTGCAATGAATGCTAAATAAAAGGCGGCAGGTATTATTCTAGTTATTATTCTTGTTATTTGTAGGCAAATCCTCTGCAGCAGAAGGCAGCAAAGTTTGAACATAGACTTGAAGTGTTAACACCTCCAGGATGATTTCAATCTTGGGGGCCACTTCAACCTTTTCCCACTGAGGTTTGTAAAGCCATTGCCAATCTTCCTTCCCCACTCTCCTTAATGGGTGCCGCACTTTTTCCTCTCAGTAAAGTGCCTGCCATGGTTTCTGTCATTGACATTCAACAGTGTTCACACTTTGCTACTGCAGAGGGACCTGAACCACTTCCAGCAAAGCGTGAGTGGGAGAGCCTCAGGAGGCAGCACTAGTCTTACTCCTTTTATTTTTCCAAGCAATTCAGCTCTGGCTCCAAACTTGCATGTGCTGATCAACCATATAAAAGGTCTGTGGCTAACTGGCATCCTAGGATGGTGGTTGATGGAACGTCTATTATGATGTGAGCACATCCTCAGGGGTTTTATTTTTCCACCTCTAGTAACTCATACAAATTTTCCTACTACCACGAATAGCATGCTCTGTCTCATTTTGTCTAGAGCAATACTTTAGCATCTTTTATAGACTGGTGTTCTATGTACCTCCCTGGGTTGACCTAACATTTAATCCAGTTTTGGGTGAGTTGCTTTTATTTATTTATTTATTCATTATTATTTTATTTTGATTTTGATTTTTAAATTCTAGGGTACATGTGCAGGATGTGCAGGTTTGTTACACAGGTAAACATGTGCCAGGGTGGTTTGCTGCACCTATCAACCCATCACCTAGGTATTAAGCCCAGCATGCATTAGCAATTTTTCCTAAAGCTCTCCCTCCCCCGACCCCATCCCCTGACAGGCCCCAATGTATGTTGTTCCCCTCCCTGTGTCCATGTGTTCTCATTGTTCAGCTCCCACTTATAAGCAAGAACAAGCAATGTTTGGTTTTCTGCTCTTGCATTAGTTTGCTGAGGATAATGGCTTCCAGCTCCTTCCAGCTCCGTCCATGTCTCTTATTATTCTGATTAGTCAATAGAGAGTCTCAGACACCATTATCAGCAGGAGATCAAAATTTCCTTCACAAAGGACATGACCTTTTTTTTTTTTTTTTTTTTTTTTTTTTATGGCTGCATGTGTACCATATTTCCTTTATCCAGTCTATCATTGATGGGCATTTGGGTTCATGCCATGTCTTTACTACTGTGAATAGTGCTGCAATGAACATATGTATTCATGCATCTTTGCAATAGAATGATTTATATTCCTTTAGGCATATACCCAGTAATGGGATTGCTGGGTCAAATGGTATTTCTGGTTCTAGATCTTTGAGGAATCCCCACCCTGACTTCCACAATGGTCGAACTAATTTACATTTCCACCAACAGCGTAAAAGCATTCCTGTTTCTCCACAACTTCACCAGCATCTGTTATTTCCTGACTTTATAATAATCACTATTCTGACTGGTATGAGATGGTATCTCATTGTGGTTTTGATTTGCATTTTATTCATAACAATTCTTGTTGAGTATTTATTTTGTGCCAGGTACCCTTGTAGGGCCTGTAGATACAAGAGACATAGAGGATAGAAGCCTAGGATATAATTTTGCTGCCTCCATTTTCCCACCAGAAATTGTGGATTTTCCCTCTAAGGAAACTCTGCTTAGTGGCAGCTGCATCCAAGAACAATAACCTTGAATGAACGAAGCACCAGACTCTGAAAATAGCCCAGACACTTTTTCCTGACACCTTTATTGTGATGCATCAGATCTGGGTTGATATTCGGCTGGGTTCACCATCATGGCCACACCAGTTGTAAAAATATTAAAATGCTAGCTGCTGCCCAGGCCCTCCAAGTGCCCAGACCCTGTCAGTGTGGCTCCTGCTTTTGGAACTCCTCAGTTGCTTCATGATCCAGTAACCAAAAGATTAATGCCTGCCACAGCAGGAGCCCCTAGGATGCATTCTGATTGGTTGAAGCCCATTTCCATACTCTCTTAAGCCTGCAAGTATTTTTGAGTAGTAATACAATTCTGTTCCATGATGTAAGAATCAATAACAGAAACTGAATTTCGATTGTGGACAGTGTAGTACACAATTGAGGAGCCTTGGCTGGATCAAGATTCCATCCCTTCTGATGTGGGTGGACTTGGATGAGTTATTCTCAATGCCTTAGTTTGTGTAGATGGTAAGAATGGTAATGCCTAGACAGCAGGCTGCCTAGGGCTACTGCAAGGAAAAATTAAGTCAGACATACAAAGCACCTAGAACAATGTTTCAAGATAACAGGTGCTCAGGAAAGATTACTTATTATTATTCTTATTAGAAAATTTTGTAAAACTCAAGCTTAAATTTGATTGATTTCAAGAAAGGTGAAACACATCCAATTACCCTCTCTCCTAACTGCAAAATTAAACAAAACAAAAACAAGAAAAAAACCATAAACTCTTTCTTCATGGATGTGAAGAAATAAATATAGAGGAGGCTTTTATTTTACTGGCATAATAACATATATCTTTAAAATATCTACAGGTAGGATATATAGGCAGTCCTGGACATATAATAATTTAACTTTTAATTTTTTGACTTTATGATGGTGTGAAAGTGGTATACATTCATTCAGTAGAAACCATACTTCAAGTACAGAGTACTCATAGAACCAATCTGTTTTTCACTTTCAGTACAGTATTCAATAAATTACATTGTATTATAAAATAGGCTTTGCATTAGATAATTTTGCCCAACTGTAGGCTAATGTAAATGTTCTGAACACATTTATGGTAGGCTAGACTGAGCTATGATGTTGTGGGTTAGATGTATTAAATGCATTTTAGACTTAGATATTTATGACTTACAATGGATTTATTGGACATAACCCCATTGTCAGTCAAGGCACATCTGTATGTGTAAATGTGTTTTTGTTAGATAGATCATGTATTCAGTAATTATTGTGATGTGCATAGAGGATATAGATGAATAACAGAGAGCCCCTGCTGTCAATGAGTTCATTGTCTGTGGGGGAAACAGATGCATAAGCCAGTGATTATAATGTGCTGGGTTCAGTAGTAGATGAGTACACCAGGCTCTGGAGGAGCCCTGAGCAGAAGGACCTAATTTGGCCTCAAGCAAGCAGCGAGACTCCCTGGAAGAACTGACAACTGAGCCGATTCTTAAAGAATGAAGAGAGTTAGACAAGGAAAAAGGATTTGGGAAATGATTTCAGGTAGAGCTGGAGCAAAAACATGATAAAAGGGCATTATCTTGGAAGTAGGAAGCAGGGAGGGATAAGAGGTCAGACTGGAGGCTGGGCGGGAGTCAGCTCAGAGAAGACCTGCCTGCCATGTTCAAGAGCTTTCTTTAGGTCAATGTTGAGAGGCTGAAATGATAGACACCAAGGTAGGGTGTAGCCAGAGTCAAGTTTTAGAAAGATCGCTGGCTTGAACTAGGACATTCATCATGGAATGGAAAGGAAGGAAGAGACTTAAGAATGATTAAAATTGAAGGGGATGACTATATTTTTTGTTTGGGTGGATTCGGTCACTTCCTTTCAACAGATAAAAAGAACACAGGCAGGGAAGCAGCTGAGGTTGGGAGGATGTTAAGGTCCATTTTGTGTATTTTGAGTGTTCTTGTCCTATAAGATGTTGGTGGTGAGCACCCAGCTGTCTCTGAGGCTGAGGGGACAGTCTGGGCTGGAAGCATAGATTCTGTCATGGTGGCAGTTAAAGCCTTGAGAGGCAATGAGATGAGCCAAGGAAGACTGAGAAGAGTAAGCAAAGTGGGCTGAAAACAGAGTTATAGGGAATACCAGCAGTTAAAGAATTGAAACACTGAGAAGCAGCATTCAGAGAGGCAGGCAAACCAGGAAAATGCATCATGACTAAAACCAAATTTAAGAGAGTCAGGTAGAAATACAGTCATGCCCAACTAACACCACTCTCTTACCACACTTCTCTGGTAACATTATAAGCTTGAAATTTTGTGGCAACTGCCTTGACTAGAAGTTTCTTTCTTATTTTTAAAAAATATTTCTCTCTCTCTCTCTCTCGCTCTCTCTCTCTCTCTCTCTCACTCTCTCTCTCTCTCTAGTATTAGGTTTCACTACAAGTAACTACCTAGTACTAAACTGATTTTTTCCCTTTTTGTCTGTAGACTAAAACCAAAGTATACAGTTGGACATGAAAAATGATTCTGCTATGCCTCCTCACATCTCACCCCTTCCAGTGAAAACTAGACTCATAAAACCTTTCCTGTGAGTCCTGGCCTGAGTTTAGGTCAATTCTTCTTTTTAACTGAATCCATTCCATTTTCTCTCATCATCCTCAAAATACGTCTCCTTCACTGCTTTTCACATCCTTTTATGAAATGTTTGTCCTAAATCTCTTTTATTTTGAGTGGCACTTATAAACTAGAGTCTAGCGCAGAGCAGATGTATTCATTTAATAGTTTGCTTTGATGGCTCCTTTAAGAGGCTTTATAATCTTTATATTTTACCATTGGGTTTGGAATTTTATGCTCCTTTAACAGGTGTATTACCTTCATCAGATGTTTTCATTTTAAGCTGTTGACTTATAAACACATGGCCTGCGGGGATTCGTGTGCAGACAATTTAGCCACTTACAGATTTATTCGCCTATTCATTTTTGTATTTAGTGCAGGGAACCCTAGATTGATTGATAATGACAGCTGATTGGTAAAAATGACTCTTTCAGTGACCAAAGTAATTGTTTCCTCTAGTTGACAATGGGTCAGTAAAAGATCACTCACATTGAGAAGATTTTTAGAAAAGTTAATTAAAACCAAAATGCTTTCAGACCCATATTTTGTTCTCTAAGTTTGCACTTTAGAAGAAAATTGTGCTTACACATTTCTTCTGAGGACACTTGAAGGTTTGTCTCCTAAACGCTTTAATTGTTCCAGAAGTTCATACTTTTCAAAAGATAATGTGTGTTGCTTGAGACTGACATGTTCTGATCTTATGCACCATGAATCCATCACTTTTCTATAAAAGAAAGGAGAGTGGGGGTAGGAATCCACCTTTCTTCTGTTTGGTGTGTGAAGGGGGACAGAGCAGGAGAGTCTTAAACAAAAACTGTGTGTGACCAGTGAGCTATACCAGGCAATCACATCCTGGCACACTTTGGTGATGTGGGTGAGGGTAGGAATACAATAAGCAACTATGTGAGGAAGTTGGTCATGCCTAGGCATGGTGCTGTATGGAGGTTTGTGTATGCAAAAAGTAAATTTTCTGAGATCCTTCGGCCTGGACACCTGTCAAAGAAAAGAAATGGAATGAAAGTTTTTTTGAGATGGAGTCTCGCTCTGTCACCCAGGCTGGAGTGCAATGGTGTGATCTCGGCTCATTGCAACCTCTGCCTCCTGGGTTCAAGTGATTCTCCTGCCTCAGTCTCCTAAGTAGCTAGAACTTCAGGCACTACCACGCCCAGTTAATTTTTGTGTTTGTAGTAGCGATGGGGTTTCACCGTGTTGGCCAGGATGGTCTCTATCTCTTGACCTCATGATCTGCCCGCCTTGGCCTCCCAAAGTGCTAGGATTACAGGCATGAGCCACTGAGCCTGGCCTAGACACTTGGACATCTACTGTGAACATTAATTGTTCCCTTCCTTCAAAGAGTGCTGACAGTCCCAAAAAAAAGGGAGTGGGGAATCTCATAGGAAAGGTAAGGCAAAGCATTTGTTTTCATAGAGAGGGTTGCCAAGAAGTTGAAGACTGGCCCATTTGGGGTCCTAGATGATTTTCAGCAATGTGCAATGAATTTGATGGCCAAGCCAATCTCCTGTGACTAGTTATTTTCATCACAGAACCACTGTAAGTGATTCAGCGTGGCCTGGTATCATTTCTACCTGTGCCCAGGAGAGGCCAGGGCTGAGCCAGCACGGAAATGGAATTGCCCCTGCCTCCTGGGCTCTGCAAAGGCGTCTCTCCTTAGGAAAGACTGAGCATGCAGGCCAGCCCAGAGAGGAACTGTCATGATTTCTCCTCATACTCTGGAGTGTAGTCCTCTCAAGGAAAATGACATAGCTTCCACTAGAGCAAAAAGAATGAGAATATGAAGAAGGTATTGAGGGTGGAGGGAGAACTAAGGGAAAGGAAGTTGGAAGATGATTTCAAAAGTGAACTTTTGGGGAAATATTTTATCTCAAGAAAAAGAATGAGATGGCTGTCTTCCTTTTCCATCTGAGAAGGTCAAGTTAAAATTTTGTGTCAGTACAATTGCAGCATTTTTGGAATCTATTTCTAAATATATGCCTATCAGGGTACATTCCCTTCCTTCGTATTCTGACAGCTCTTCGATGTTACTTCTTTTTAAGCAGTTATTTCATTCTTTCTTTCTTGTTTCTTTTTTTGCATTTTTTGTCGACTGAGTTGTTTCTCCACAGACTTGTGAATTCCTTGGAAGGAGCACACATATCTTATTCACTACTTTTCTGTTCTACTAGCATCCTGTCACTGGACAGTAATATTTCTCATATTAGGCACTCAATTGTTGAATGAATGAATAGGTGAATAAATAAATCAGTGATCGAGCACGTGAACAGGTTGTGAAAGGAACAAATAATGGAATTGGATTGTTTTCAAGTGGGTGAGTCAAGCGTACAGCCACGTTTCTGTTACCTCTGCTGACCTGCATATAATTTAAGGCCCTTGACACCATTCCATACCTGTCTGTCCACCTATTAAATGCCTTCAGTAATACTTTCGTCACACTCAAAACCATGGCGAGACTCAGTTGTTAGAGGTAAGGAGCCCTAATATCATTTCACCAAAAATAAAAAAATAAAAATAAAACAAGCAACAAAACCCAGTGTACTGAAGGCTCTATTATTTTTGGAAAAAAATAACCTGGGGTTGTACAGCATCAGAGAAGTTAAAAGCAGCCAACAAAATGAAAAACCAAAGCTCCTGGGGAAAAGTCAAGAACTAGAAAATGCAATAGTTAGCTGATAAAATGTCTGCTTCAGTTTCGGCCAACTTCCTTGAACCTTGCCCCATTGCAGTGGCCCCCAGTTGAAATGGCAAAGAGGTGTCAGTGATAAATCACCCTGCCGTGAAACAGCACAAACTTTAGTAAATTGCGTGTGGAAGCCAGAGTGGGTACAATAGTGGTGTAGCCCAGACGAGCCAGCAGGCCTCCAGTGGCGCGGAATATTTATCCCTCCTTAGCCACGGGATGCCTTCTGTTCATTCATAGATGGAAAATGAGTTGGGCGTTTTCATTGAAGCATTCCATTGTCTCTGTCAGGAGTAAACCAAACAAACACACAGAAGGCTAAGATGCCAGCAGAAACCTCTGCCTCAGACCCAGAAAGTTAAAGCCTTACCCTGTACTACTGAAATACAGCACTGCTCTTACTCTTTTTGTTTCTTGCATTATGAAACCAAGGGAAAGTGAACTAACTGAACTAATAAAACTAACCTTCTTAAAACATGATGGAGTTAGTCTTAGCTATTGTGTGAATGCATCTACTCCACTGCCATTTCTGGGGGAAAGAAAGGAGGAGAAACGCTCGAATGGTTATAGAAATTCAGACCACACATAGATGTGCACCTGCATATTTTGGCAAGAAAGTGAAGTTGTCCTGGAGATGTTCCTTCCTTGATGTGATGGGATGTTGAGGGCTCCTGGTCTTCTGTTGGATACCAAAGCTAAGCAATAGACTTTGCCCCAGCTGGAATCAATTTCTCTTTGAGTGCCAAGCACCCAGTCCATTAGAGGTCTGTGTCTAACATGCCTAACATTTCTGCTTTGTACGCTCTGGACAGATCTTAGGTGTTTGTGTAGCATTTCCCCTTTAAGACTGCAAATTCCATAAGGTCGAAATCCATCTCTGATTATCTGGTAATTTTTCTCTGCTCTGCTAACCTTCAAGCATGCGCAGTATTTTATGAACATTGTGCACATTCAATAAATGTTAGTGAAATGAATGAATGAATGATTGAATGAATGATATTATTCTCTGTCCCTGAGTAATAAACAAGGCTTGACCATGTAGAATGCGCTGTCTAACACTTGTAGTACCACACTATAATCTTGGGGCCAACAGACGTATTCTGTTTAGGTGAATGCCATGTCTTCTTTTAAACCACAGAATCATTATTATTTTAACTTTTAGGATTGAGCCTCCATTTGAAAACTGAGTCCAAATAATTTCCAACTCCCAACTAATCCACAAAATATGCACCCGTAAAACCACACTTGCTTTCAATAGGCTCCATGTACCTTTTCCAGTACATTCCAGAAGAGCCACACACAAAGTGCGCTTGTCTTGTTAACCCCTCCCCTCCCACCTGCCTGTGGGATGTGAGCATTTTCAGACAGTTCTATTGTCGTCAGTGAAATGTCAAACAAAATGGTGTTCAGTGTGCCTGGGGGCTTTACACGATGAGCTGCTTGGCACCCTGATGTCGGCCGTGTAGAGCATTTTTAACGTAAGGGCAGCCAAACCGAATCCCATGCCTGACTCAGGCCGAGAACTGGAGACACTGGAAGAAACATAGTTTTAAATCACAAGGTGTTTCACCCACATGCATTTCTCTTTGTGGGAGACTTTCTCTGGACCTGAAGAATCCCTTCACATTCGGTTCAATTCTTTTATACTCCCTGTCCCCACACACACACACACACACACACACACACACACACACACACACACGGTTATCTGAGGACAAGAGTTGAGTTGTTTACTGTTTTCCCAGGGTACAAAGTCTTGAAGAGTTTAATTGTGAATGTAATCTGAAGAATCAAAGTCAGCCCCATTCCTCAGAAGAACGGGGTGAGTGTGGGAGCAAGGAATTGTTCGCTTTGCACTGTGCTCCAAGTGGTGTAGCCCACTCCTTTCCTTTTGAGAAAGGTGGTAGGAGGGGGTGGGGTGTGGCACGGGAGACTCAATTGTCCCTTTTATAGAAGAACCCCCAGTCCTCTGGGTTGTGCCCTCTAGGCTCCTTGCTGTTTACTGGCTGGGCAGGCCCAGGCTGGGTCCTGCGGCTGGTATATCCTCAGCAGAGATGGAGTTCTGGCTGGAACAGGCTCCCCATGGCTGAACTGGTCTGAAGAATGGGAGGAACTTCCCTGCTACTTCCAAATAGGAACCTGAATCTGTCCTGCCTTCGTTCATTTCAATAGCAGGGCAAGCACTGACACTGTAGGAGATGGGAGATTATGTAAAAGAATTCAAGCAAAACACTGTGTAATTTCCCCTTTCCTGAGTTTAGGAGAGGGTGAGGATTATAGCTGGGAGGAAGAAAGTTGAAGTGAAGAGAAGAAAAGACAAGATGAATAATTTCAGGGTTTCTCATAGTCAACTTTAGAATTTCAGGGAAAATGAAGCTCTGATTTGTACAACTATTATGCCTGAATTAAATCACCCAGGGGTAAAAGGCATTTGCTGGTCCTGTCATGGGTTCTCTTTCCATCAATGCATCACCAAGCTGCTGGCCACATAGAGTTTTCTGCAGTCTAGTAGTTCAGTGGTAATGGATGACAAATTGAAATTTTGACCACAGTATAAACAAACTACCATTATAAGGACTAATACAGATATTAACCTTGGGTTCATTTTTTTAAAAATTAGATAGATCAAGTTGTAGCAGCCAGAGGCTCTTTTCAGGGAAAAGACCTGGTAGTTTATGTAGCTAGTTCATCACCTGCCATGGCAGAATACAGTCCCACTGGCAGAAGCTTCCCCGTACTTGATCTTAACCCATACTGTTATATTTATGATGCTCCTTTGAACATTTTATGTTTTATCTTTTTTAAATCAATAGATGGTTTCTGACAGATTGTGATGGGATTTCTTTATGCATACCTCTCTTCTTGCTGAGTTAAAAATCACAGTCTCTAAAATTATTTCATTTACATTTACTCCTACATGGACTTCAAGGGTCAAACAGAGCAAGTCAGATCTTTTGGATCTTTGCTTTTTTCATAGCCTCTCACTCACCACTGGCAATTCTGGCTTCCCTTGTCCCATTATCTTGTTGAATATGCTGGCTTCTGTTTTATCCTCTTAGTGGATCTTTGATTAGCAAGAACCTTACTGCACTGGCTTGATTCTTCTGATTTCATGCAAGTTTCAGGCACTCTTTCTTTGTCCTCCACTTGCTCTCCATCTGTAGGTTCTGCTAAGCTACTTTATCAGTGCATGAAAAAGGGAGAACATTCTGTCAATAACAATATTTTATCTAGGGCTCCTGACCAATTAGTGTAAGGGCCATCACTCAAATCCTATTTTCTATTAGTAAGGAGATGGACTTTTTTAAGGGCTGAAGCAAGAGGAGAGAATCACCATTCATTTATTGGGAACTTAGAAGACAGAGTGAGCAAAATCTGAGCTGCCTCTTAAAGGGATTCACAATTCACTTTTTTTTTTTTTTAAAGAACTACTCATTTTATTAGATGAAAAGAGATATGTCAAACTGCAAAAGTCCTCCTTGAGGCATAATACCTTCTAAAATGTGTAAAATCATAGGATGGTAGGTTGATCTAGGACTTGGAGACTTTGTGTTGCCATCTCTATATATTAGAGATGGGGAAACTGAGGCCCAATGTATTTTAATACATTGATCCAAAGTTGTGCGTGTGGTAAGTATGTGAAGCTGAATTTTCAGCGGCCTGAGACTAGTTTTTTTCTAATGCAACTGACCACAGTAGAAACAAACTACCATTATAAGGACTAATATAAACATTAACCTAAATGTATCTGTTGAACACTTTTGGCTTAGCTAGGAGTATGCTTGGTGCTATACAGGTTAAAACAATGTGGATGTAAAGTTGCTGCCCTCAGGAGTTTTAAATTTTTTTTTTTTTTTCCAAAAATAGGACATATCCAATCGATGAAATTAGAGAAGGGTGAGGCTTGATTTATAATCAGTGCTAGAAGGTGCAGTATGGATAGGAGCAGCACTCAATGTTAACCGTGTTGGGTCATGGTTTATAAAATAGATGGGTTCTAAAACAAGTCACACAGAACCAGTAGAATAGAGTTACACAGAGAGACTAGTAGAGGACAGAGGAGCAGGGTTCACTTGAAATATATGGGATAGGAATGGCAAATCCTTGACACACAGGCCGCTTGCTCCTATCTTTATTCATGTTAGACATTTCTCCATGATTGCAGTACTTTTCCAGAGCCCTAGAATGATCAAATCATTATTATTTTTTAACAATTTCTGATAGTCAGCACGAAATAGTTAGGATGGACAGGGGACCATGAACTGTCCTGGCTAACCTCCATGTTGGGTAAAAAGATCTTCCTGACTGGAGCAAAGGGTTTATATTTTAATATTAGGAGATAAAAACATACAAGCCCTAACTTTGGTAGTCATAAGTAATATTTGTCATGATGTCTCATTAAGAGACCCAAAATGTTTATGTGTAATCGATTTTGAATTTAAATTATTTTTGACTGGGTGCTGTGGCTCACACCTGTATTCCCAGCAATTTGAGAGGCCGAGGTGGGTGGATCACTTGAGGCCAGGCATTCGAGACCAGCTTGGCGAACATGGTGAAACCCCATGTCTACTACAAATACAAAAATTAGCTGGGCGTGGTGGCGGGCACCTGTAATCTCAGCTGGGCTGAGGCAGGAGAATTGCTTGAACCTGGAGGCCAAGGTTGCAGTGAAGAGAGATCATGGCTCTGCACTCCAGCCTGAGCAATAGAAGGAGACTCCATCTCAAAAAAAAAAAAAAAGAATTTAAATTATTTTTGTCGTGTCGGACCTCCCCAAATCTAGCACTTATTGCAGTACCTGGTAGATACTGGGCATGCAGTAAATATTTTTTAAGTGAATGAAACTCACAGAGGGGTTAATTGTAGCCTTTAAGAGGTGAAAGGCCAGAGTTTTATAAGCTAAATCCGTCCAGCTCATGCCGGCACCGGAGCCATAGCATAGGTATCCACAATGTAGCTCAATGAACCGACTACATTCTTCTATAAAATTGGTATCAGCAGGGCTTTCTGTTTCCTGCCATGCACATTTGCTCTAAGTCACAGCATTAATTAATAGATAAAATTTACTGTTACAAAAGAAGTAGTGATATTAATTTGCTTGTTTTCATGCATTTGGATGTCTTACCAAACCCCATCCTACGAGAAATAATATGGCAGGTTTAATTTTCAGAGAATACATTGGCACTACTAATTTTAGTTATCAATCAGTGAGATTGTAAAGTACGTAAGATCGGGGTTTCACTCGTTATTTCAACTGCTCACCCACAAATGAACAACACTGATTAAGTACCTACTCTTACGTGGTCTTTTATCAGGGAAAGATAAAAACAGAAAAGCCGGGCGTGGTGGCTCACGCCTGTAATCACAGCACTTTGGGAGGCCGAGGCCAGCGGATCACGAGGTCAGGAGATCGAGACCATCCTGGCTAACACACACGGTGAACCCCCTCTCTACCAAAAATACAAAAATTAGCCGGGCGTGGTGGCGGGAGCCTGCAGTCTCAGCTACTCCGGAGGCTGAGACAGGAGAATGGTGTGAACCCGGGAGGCGGAGCTTGCAGTGAGCCGAGATCGCGCCACTGCACTCCAGCGTGGGCGACTGAGCAAGACTCCGTCTCAAACAAACAAACAAAAAAGAAAACAGAAAAGAGTAGGATGTGGTTCCTAACAGCAAGCAGCTGAGAATCTAGGAGGGCAGTGGTGTAATATAACTGCGAAATCTGCCATTTACAGCATGGACACATTTCATGGTAGCTACTCAGTAAGTACCCATTTTATTCTTTATATCTTCAACATGGGTTTAACTAATACATTTCGTCTCTACTGCCTGTTCCAATTGCTTCATAATGACTACTTGGAGTTCATTGTCAAAAATTCTGAGTCCATGGGTAGGTTCTGGGGAAAAGGGCAGCAGTGAGTGAGTGATATCAATCTACAGGCAGAGGAGGGTGAGGTAGGATGTGCTGGGAACAAGAACACAGTGGTTGTACTGAGAAACAGCCTCGTGGGAATAGT
The DNA here is from genome assembly GCF_037993035.2 of Macaca fascicularis. Lineage (NCBI taxonomy): Eukaryota > Metazoa > Chordata > Mammalia > Primates > Cercopithecidae > Macaca > Macaca fascicularis. The sequence continues at coordinate 23,041,311 of NC_088379.1, read as the reverse complement.
CCCTAACACCTTCCCCTAGTTCTGACTCAGGAGTTCATTTGTTTTTTTGTGTGTGTGTTCAGATGTGGAATCCATAAATGTCATGTTTTAAAAATGTTGATGTTAATACAATTAGATCGAAGCACCACTTCCAGCAGGTTAAAGAACTAGTGAGAGAAGACCTTCACAGGTTTAATGATAATGTCTGGATATTTATTTTTTAAATGGTGGTGATGATAACTAACATTTGTATATTACTTTGTAGTTTACAAAACACTTTCACAAATTGGAAACAACTTAACTGTCTGTGAATGGAGTATTGGCTAAATAAATCAAGGCACTTTCATACAACGGAATAGTAGGCAGCTATTATATAGAATGATATAGATCTTTATTTACTTACATGAGATATGAGATAAAACACCCATGATATGTTTTGTTTTTTGTTTTTGTTTTTAAAAAGCAGGTTTCAGAGCAGTACATCGTGTGCGTCTAGCTCTTTAAAAATTATGTTTTCATAAACACACACATGCACATATAAATCTGCATGTGATTATAGCAGAGAAAGAAATCTGGAAATTTATACAGGAAAATGCTAATGGTGGTTCTCATTGTTTGCTAGGATGTAGGGGATTTTACTTTCTCCTTTCTATCTTTCTGCATTTTCTGAAAGCCTTGTGATGAATATATTCTTCCATGAAAATAAAAAAACAATAGTCATTTATTTAAAACACCTAAGCACATTATCACATATTAAGATTAATTGATCCTTACAGCTATGCCAAAGGTAGTTATTATCCATGTTTTACGAATGAAGGGTAAGTTCAAATTAACTGTCAGTACTTTGTTTTACTTGTGCCAGGCAATGTAATTTACTTATTGCCCTATATAGTTGATTTACTTACATAAACTCATTTAATTCCCACAGTAATTCTTTGAGGTAGGTATTATCCACATTTTATAGATGAAGTAACTGAGGCACAGAGAGGCTAAATAAATTGTTGGAGGTCACACAGCTTATAAACTTATAAATGGCAGAGCCAGGATTTAAAGCCAAGCCACTTGGCTCCGGAGCCCAGATGCTTCACAGTTATGCCACACTGCCTAATAGAAGGCACAGGGAGGGGGTGGTGGCCTTAGGAGCTGAACTTAGATCTTCTGCTCCAAATACTTTTCCCTTGTCACTACACATTTTCATGTGCCTTTTATTTTATGTCGGTCATGAATTGTCAGGCTATTGTCTCTCCCCCTCAACGTAGCCTCATAGGCTGGTATAATTTATTTATGGGACTTCATGATAAATTTCTCCTGGAATTCATATTTGGAATAAAATCTCTCTATGTGCCTATCTATATCTATATCTATCTGTATCTATATCTATCAACCTATCTATATCACATTTGCCACATGCCAGGCATTATTCTAGGGCTGAGCTAAAACAGTGAACAATAAAAAAAGACTCTTGTCTTCATAAGTCTTACATTTAGCAGGATAAATGGAAAATACATCAAAGATATAGAATTTAGAAAACTGATAAATGCTATGAATAAAAATAGAAAAGAATCAGAAATACTAATGGCTGGGGACTAGGACTAGAATGGTGTTACCATTGAATAAGGGAGGTCAGGGAAGTCCTGTTTTCTTTTGTTGGATAATGAAATTTATTTAATGCAACACACTTTAATTTTTGTCTAAACTGCAAAGAAACTCAAAGCTCAATTCAAACTCAGCTACAAAAATGGTGCGTTCCAGGTTTGTTCTAGCATTTACTTCCTTGTTCATTTTAAGTGGATTTGATATGGTGTTTTCTATTGATACGATATTTCTATTGCCTTGTTTATGTGCCTAGCTTTTAATATAACCAAAAATCCCATTTAAAAAAAATATAAATTTTAAGCATTAACAAAATAAATGGAGTCAGTCCAAAGTACAAAAGAAATGAAGACAGACCATTTTCCTTTAGCTCGAAGGAGTCTCTCCTCCTTTTTAAGGTTTCTGGAACTTCCTTGGACCTCCATGATAGTTACGGGGAGCCATGAGTGTTGATGGGTGCGGTAGGTTTCTCCAGTAATTAAAATTATTGTTATCTATAAGAATTCCTTTAGAAATTATTGCAATAGATAATTGCTGTTAATTTATGACAAATACTTGCTATTTATCAATAATGAAAATTATTATCAGCATCTTCTGTTGCCGTGTACACACTCTTAGCAATGGGATCTTGAGAAACAGTGCTTTCTGTCTGTGTCAGTGGCTGGAAGGTAATTGAAACCATCTTGATATTGATTGACATCTAAGGTAGCCATGCTAGGTTCGGGCCACACTGACTGCAGTTGGCATGGTTAGTCATGGAAAGAAAGAGTTGTTTTTAAATACAATTTTGAAGATATCTGTCATGTATGTTACAAATGTTTCTCTTTGGTTATTTTCCTTATATAGGGATGGACAAAACATTCTCAACACATTTGTGTTGGCTATGTTCAAAATCAGATTCTCAAGTTTTGGAGTAGTTTTAGAGGTAGTATATTTGTGATTATGCTCATAACAAGGCCTTTCCAGGACCGTGGGAGTCAGATAGCCTGAGATTGTAGTGATTGTGGATCTGTCTGTTTCCTCCACTAAATATAAGGACAGACACTATATGCTGATTAAATTGGTACCTCACAGTGTGTTTTACAGGGCAAATGATCAATAAGTATTTGAAAAGGCAGTATGTGAATGTATGCCTCTATGTTTGTCATATAGAAAAGGATATTAAAAAATATTAACACATACCAGATTCCCTACTATGAAGAGAATCAGTAAATAAATGTAAAGGTCTTACAACAATGTGTGAACCATAGCAATAAGCACTCAATAAAATTTAACCGTGATTAATAGTTACTTTTATATTAGGAGAATAGTCTCGTGGCGTAGCATCGTGCTTGGCACCGAGCTCACTTCAATAAAGATTCATTTAAAGGATGCATTCCTCCCAGAAGAGGTTAGGTGTCCCTTCTCTGGACTTTTCTGGCAGCTCCTGCTTAGCTTTACTCCAGTACATAATGTTAATATAAATATAACTTGCTTATTCAACTTACTACTCTGTGAGTGCTTCAAAGGCAAGCCTTTTGTCTTTTTCATCTTCACAGTCTTGAGGTGCAGCCTGTGGAATGTGGCAGGCACGCAGTGCATGTGAGGTGAATGGATGGATGCAAAGATGGATGAATGAGCACATACCTCCTCTGTGATGCTCTAGTATCAGCTCAGATGTCAAATAGTTTGGGTTAATACCAAGTAATAGGAAAAAAAAATTCCCACCTGCCTCTACTTAGCTATAGAACTCTATGATCCATTCATTCAACACGTTTACTGAGTTGTTCAGTTAGCATTTCAGGACCTGAGAACATAATCGTGAACACGACATCGTTCTTGTCTTCGTGGAGCTTATGTTGTAAATATCTTCAAGTCTCATTTCATTCACATTTCCTCTTCTCAGAGAGTGCTAGATTTGCTTTTGAAATCACATGGAAAGTTACTATCCTGGGCTTTTACACATTTCACCAGTTGTTCTACTACTGAGGAAGGGCCTCCTTTCCATATGCTCGTTTATTATGTGGGGGTGTGGTTGGAAACAGAGAGAAAAGGATTTAAGAGTTAAAGTTTTTAAAGTGCTTGATCACTGCTGCCATATAGAGAGAATTCAGTAAGTTGGAAGATATATCAGTTAGGGTTCTCCAGAGAAACAGATTTTCTCTCTCTCTCTCTCTCCATATATATATATATACACACACACACACATATATATGTCATACATATCATATATATTATGATATATATAATATCTATCAATTGAGAAATTCTCTCTATATATCATATATGATATATATATATATATATCAGTGTAGAGAGAGAGAGAGTGTATGTGTGTGTGCACATGCGTGCTAAGAAATTAGTGCATGTGACTGTGTAGGCTGCCAGGCTACAATTGGTCGGACAGGCTGGAAACTCATTTAAGAGTTAATACTGCAGTCTTGAGTTCAGAATTCACAGTGTGGGCCAGCAAACTGGGAATTCAGGCAGGTTTCATAGCTCATAGGGAATTCTTTCTCAAGGAAACTTCAGCTTTCACTCTTAAGGCCTTCAACTGATTGGATGAGGCTCACCCACATTATGGAGGGTCATCTGCTTTACCTAAATCAATTGTTTATAAATATTAATCACATCTACATAAAACCCACCCAGCAACATCTAAACTAGTGCTTTATTAGACAATTGAGCACCATAGCCGAGCCAAATTGACACACATAATTAAGAATCAGTTGTGTTGTCTCACATGATCCTGATGGGATCATCATAAGACCCTAAGATGTAGGCATGGTTTCTTCACTTTATACGTGAAGAAATTGAGACACAGAAAGCCTTGGTACCTTTCCTTAGGCCATAGAGCTGTGAACTGAGGTCACTGCCAGAAGTCAGGGGTATGAAGTTCTATTCCGCAACAAGCTGCCTCTTGGTCTGACCTAGAACCTGCTCTTGAAAATGCCATCTCTTCACTGGGAATTCTCTGTCTCTCCATTTCTAAAACATTTCCCCACTTTAAAAATTCTTTTCTCATATTGGATATCTTTTCAAACTTATCCTAATGGCCTCTTTGTGGTTCAGGCTTTCCATTTTGCAATTATTCAGTTTGAAATTGGTTATGTTTGGGGACACGCAGTTTTGGAGAAGCTCCCAGGATCACATTTTAATAAAAACGGGTGCCTTTTAGTTTCAGTTACGCAAGGTGACTAAGTTCTAGAGATCTGCTGCACAACAGTGTGCTCGTTAAAAATACTGTATTGTACATGTAAGAATATGTTAAGCAGTAGCTCTCATGTCAAGGGTTCTTACAAAAACAATGAGTGTTTTTCTTAAAGCTACCAATATGCATTTTGGTATATATATATATTTCTTGGTGAAATTCATATTGACTTGTCACAATTTCTCTAGTCCTTGATGGACACTGTCAATTTCTTGTCCAACTGGAAAGTTATTGACTAATTATAATTTAACATGTGTTTCTTGGATGAATGTATGGTTGTTTATCTCAGTTTATCAACAATTAACAGCAAATACTGTCAAACTCATGGTCCATTAGGAAAATCATCAGTTAAGTCTCGGAAGTTGATGGTGTGATTATGTTAGGACTCTAGCTGTATATTGTATCTGTCATCTCGAGATCTCAGGTCATAGCCATAAACCATGGGGACACATATTAGAAGTATTTGTATTCACATCTCTGCCCCCACAAGACTGGCAACACCTTATGGGTATAGATTCTATTTTGTTTATATTTGTAAATAAGATTAGTGGAAAATACTATCTTGATTATTCAAAGATGACAAAGGTGATTGTTTTTACTGAATGTGCCCAGTGCTATGCTATGGACAGGTAGGATGATGTCAAAGTAGGGGAGAGGGAGAAATACTGTTCTGCTAACACCTGCTTCTCCTTCTCCACTTTATTCCAGGCAGCCTGGGTTTCTCTGTTGCATTTCACTATGTCCTGTAGATTTCTCTCCAGACTCATAGATTCCGTTTTCTCTATTAGGCTGTGGGCCCCAGGGAGACCAGGAGCCAGGTCTTACTGAACTATGTTGCTTTAGTGCTTCACTCAGTTTTAAGCAGTAAAGATTTAAAACTTTGGCAGATGTTAGAGTGAGGCAGTTTGGGTCGAGGTTGAGAGGAGGGGAGGGCATGAACTCTGGAACTAGGCTGCCCAGGTTCAAGTGTCACCCTTCCTGCATATTACATGTCTAACCCTGAGTAAGTTACTTAATTCTCTGCCTCAGTTTCTCCATCTGAATAAAGAGAGATAGCAATAGTTGCCATTTCATAAGATAGTAAGTGTAAAGCACTTTAAATAGTAATGGGTATAAAATATAAAATATACGGCCGGGCGCGATGGCTCACGCCTGCAATCCCAGCACTTTGGGAGCCCGAGGCGGGCAGATTACGAGGTCAGCAGTTCAAGACCAGCATGGCCAATATGGTGAAACCCTGTCTCTACTAAAAATACATAAATTAGCCGGCATGGTGGCACCTACCTCTTATCCCAGCTACTTGGGAGACCAAGGCAGGAGAATCGCTTAAACTCAGGAGGCAGAGGTGGCAGTGAGCCGAGATTGCACCATTGCACTCCAGTCTAGGTGACAGAGTGAGACTTTGTCTGAAAAAACAAACAAACAAACAAACAGAATATATATACACACACACACACACACACACACACATATATGTGCAAAATATACATGCCTACTTTCATTGTAAACTACTCTTGGTTTTATGTCTCTGGTCTTCTAGTGACTTGCTGCTATTTTATGGATTAAAGAACAATTTTCACAATAAAATCACGTCAGCAGTTGCATTCTACCACCTGGTTGAGAGCCAAATCTTGGCTCCCACTACCTTTCATATTTCTTTGTATTTCCCTTAGCAGCTAACATTGGACCTGGTATGATTCATCATTTGTCACTAGGACTTTTTATTTTCTAGCCTCCCTAGTATTGAGAAGAACTAACATTTACCAAATGTCTACTAGGTGTCAAGCTAGGTATCTGATCCTTAGACACTGATAAGGACAGTGGTTTCATCTCTATTTTATAGAGGCCCAGGGACATTCAGGGTCTTGGCCCATTTCACAGAGTTAGGAAGTGTCACAGCCTGGTTCTGCCTCCAGATTGACCTCACGTCAAAGGGAACGCTGTCTCTCACTCATCATCCCTCTTCCTGCCTGTCACTTTCCTGGGGTCCTAGCAGGCACCCTCCAAAAGCCAGAGGAATCCATGTGTTCTTCTCCGGCCAAGTATGACTCTTGTAACCATTTGTTCTGGATCTCAGAACTTTTATTACAGGGCCTATGAATGAATAAGCAAGGTCTTGGCAAACCATATCTATTTTCCTGTATCTGTGCATTGGCATCCACGCCGGATTAGCTGGTACTATGCTAACCTTGTGATTAGGGCATCCAGCAATACACAAGCCCAATGTAGGGCACCAGTCGTCTTTCCTTAAAAGACTATTATGTTTGATCTTTTAAAGTAATAATTGTAGCTGCTATTATGACAATTATTAGAACTTTACTGAGCTTCTCTCTATATATATAATTTAGTAATGAGTCTAGTTTTTATTTCAAATTACGTATGGGTCAGGGACCTATGGAAGTCTTCACAGGGCCTGACTGGCATACTCATTCTAGGATGTTTCAGAGATTAATTAGATCTGTTTTCAAGACCCCGGCCGATGCCCACCACTTCTCCATCAATGCGTTCAACTATTGTAGTAGTCACATGTGGATATTTTGATTGATTACGCGTTGGATCTTCTATTTAGACTGTAAGCAGCTTCAGAGAAGACAGCTATAAAATCGCACACCAGTTAAGCACCTGGGATGTTGCTGAACTATCATTTGGAGTGTAGCGAATTCTGACTGAAGTTTCCACATTCATCTTGTGTTCCACACATTTGCAGATACACACATTCCCACACATGCACCCGTGTGTAGAGAGCTTTGTGATGTGTGTCTCTTGTCTTTGCCCTGGCATCATGGAGCTAAAGTAATTATTGGACCCCAGTGGAGTATTTTATCAAGGATTTTCAGTTTTAATTTTAATTTTTTAGGATCAACTTTATCTTTATAAGGTAGAAAGACTGTGAACATTTAGGATTTCATAGGCAGAGTTCACGTAGGGAAGAATAAACTCTGTTCTGCACCCTTTGACATGTCTAAAGTTACTGTCTGAGACATAGATAATCACTGTACACATGAATTGAAGAGATATATTTCTCTGGGTAATTTTCCAAGTAGGGTGGTGTTTTGTTTTTTTTTCCTGTTCCCTATTCTCCTTTTGGGTGGTGGTGCTACTTATAATATTTAGAGATATAATCTATGAATTTTATGCTTACATTTATTCTCTCCTATGTCACCAATTTATTTTACTTAATTTCAACTTTGGGTAGTTATAGAGTAGTTTTATGATACAGATATTCAAAAAAGGTTCAGTACATATAAGTACTCTAACTTACAAGTTTTCCTTTCATTCTGTGTGAGAAATTACTGCATTTCACCTATTTTTGGAATTTTCAAAATTTTAATTGTTCACATTTAATTCTTGATGATTTTGCCTAGAAATACCTAAAGAGGCACTTGAAATTGGAAGACGCAGACACTGTCGCTCGTTCTCTTAAAGAGTTACATTTGCTGGCAATGTGCACTGTACTTTTCCACAAACATGTGCCCTAGAATACCATCACGAAGCATCGGTAGTGAATTCAAATATCACTGTTCGTCCATTTCAAAGTTTTCAAGTTTTTTTTTTTTTTCACTCAAATCTTTAATCTTAAAAAATGCCTCTCTTACACATTTATTTTAGAGGCTCACTCTGTGCTCCAGTTTTCTTCTTTCTTCCCTCTCCATGTGCACAAGGCACCCACGGAGAGGAAAACATGAACCACTGCTTCCCATACATGTTTGTACATTCATAAGTCCCAGCGTCCACTTCATGGGATAAAACACGCAGAAATCTTTGTATGTGCATTTTATTTTAAAATGCCCCAAGTAAGGAGGAAGAGGAAAGGATAGGAGAACAGAAAGCTAACTGGAGCTGAGACACTCGAACAAAGTACAAAAGGGGATTTATGTAGTGGGAACTGCAGAGCAGGCACTCTAAAAGGCTCCTCATCTACAACCATTTACTTAGTCCTCTTGAATTCCTGTGTTAAGTCTGTGAGGTAGGTATTATCCCCATTTTCAAGATGGAAAAATAAAGAATCAGATAAGTTAAGCAGTTCAACTACTGGTACTGAGGTAGGGTGTACTGAAGTGGACTTCACACTCAGGTTTGTGTCTCTGGGACTCCTTACTGAATACACAGCCGTCACACAAACGTATTCTGCATGTGACTGAGTTCCAATTCTGCTCTGAGGTCTCCATTTTTAAATGCATAATTTGCAAATCAAGAAAGGCATGATGAATGCAAACTTAATGCTTTTTTGCAAAGCGAGTTTTTAAAAAATAAATCACTACCTTTGCGTCAGACCTCAAACTACTACATAATCAATGCATGCAACTTTCATTGCTACTCGGTTATAATCAGTGGTTTATGTTTTGTTCTTACTTGTTTGGTTTTTTTTTTTCAGTTGTCAAAATCTGTATTTATTTATTTATTTTATTATACTTTATGTTCTAGGGTACATGTGCACAACGTGCAGGTTTGTTACATATGTATACATGTGCCATGTCGGTATGCTGCACCCATTAACTCGTCATTTACATTAGGTATATCTCCTAATGCTATCCCTCCCCCGTGCCCCCACCCCACAACAGGCCCCGGTGTGTGATGTTCCCCTTACTGTGTCCAGGTGTTCTCATTATTCAATTCCCACTATGAGTGAGAACATGCGGTGTTTGGTTTTCTGTTCTTGTGATAGTTTGCTGAGAATGATGGTTTCCAGCTGCATCCATGTCCCTACAAAGGACATGAACTCATCCTTTTTTATGGCTGCATAGTATTCCATGGTGTATATGTGCCACATTTTCTTTATCCAGTCTGTCATTGATGGACATTTGGGTTGGTTCCAAGTCTTTGCTATTGTGAATAGTGCCGCAATAAACATACATGTGCATGTCTTTATAGCAGCATGATTTATAATCCTTTGGGTATATACCCAGTAATGGGATGGCTGGATCAAATGGTACTTCTAGTTCTCGATCCTTGAGGAATGGCCACACTGTCTTCCACAATGGTTGAACTAGTTTACACTCCCACCAACAGTGTAAAAGTGTTCCTATTTCTCCACTTACTCTCCTGCACCTGTTGTATCCTGACTTTTTAATGATTGCCATTCAAACTGGTGTGAGATGGTATCTCATTGTTGTTTTGATTTGCATTTCTCTGATGGCTAGTGATGATGAGCATTTTTTCATGTGTCTGTTGGCTGCATAAATGTCTTCTTTTGAGAAATGTCTGTTCATATCCTTTGCCCACTTTTTGATGGGGTTGTTTTTTTCTTGTAAATTTGTTTGAGTTCTTTATAGGTTCTGGATATTAGCCCTTTGTCAGATGAGTAGATTGCAAAAATTTTCTCCCATTCTGTAGGTTGCCTGTTCACTCTGATGGTAGTTTCTTTTGCTGTGCAGAAGCTCTTTAGTTTAATTAGATCTCATTTGTCAATTTTGGCTTTTGTTGCCATTGCTTTTGGTGTTTCAGACCTGAAGTCTGTGCCCATGCCTATGTCTTGGATGGTATTGCCTAGGTTTTCTTCTAGGGTTTTTATGGTTTTATGTCTAACATTTAAGTCTCTAATACATCTTGAATTAATTTTTGTATAAGGAGTAAGGAAGGGATCCAGTTTCAGCTTTCTACTTATGGCTAGCCAGTTTTCCCAGCACCATTTATTAAATAGGGAATCCTTTCCCCATTTCTTGTTTTTGTCAGGTATGTCAAAGATCAGATGGCTGTAGATGTGTGGTATTATTTCTGAGGGCTCTGTTCTGTTCCATTGGTCTATATCTCTGTTTTGGTACCAGTACCATTCTGTTTTGGTTACTGTAGCCTTGTAGTATAGTTTGAAGTCAGGTAGCGTGATGCCTCCAGCTTTGTTCTTTTGACTTAGGATTGTTTTGGCAATGCGGGTTCTTTTTTGGTTCCATATGAACTTTAAAGTAGTTTTTTCCAATTCTGTGAAGAAAGTCATCGGTAGCTTAATGGGGATGGCATTGAATCTATAAATTACCTTGGGCAATATGGCCATTTTCACAATATTGATTCTTCCTATCCATGAGCATGGAATGTTCTTCCATTTGTTTGTGTCCTCTTTTATTTCATTGAGTAGTGGTTTGTAGTTCTCCTTGAAGAGGTCCTTCATATCCCTTGTAAGTTGGATTCCTAGGTATTTTATTCTCTTGGAAACAATTGTGAATGGGAGTTCATTCATGATTTGGCTCTCTGTTTATCTGTTTTTGTTGTATAAGACTGCTTGTGATTTTTGCACATTGATTTTGTATCCTGAGACTTTGCTGAAGTTGCTTATCAGCTTGAGGAGATTTTGGGCTGAGACAGTGGGGTTTTCTAAATAGACAATCGTGTCATCTGCAAACAGGGACAATTTGACTTCTTCTTTTCCTAATTGAATACCCTTTATTTCTTTCTCCTACCTGATTGCCCTGGCCAGAACTTCCAACACTATGTTGAATAGGAGTGGTGAGAGAAGGCATCCCTGTCTTGTGCCAGTTTTCAAAGGGAATGCTTCCAGTTTTTGCCCATTCAGTATGATATTGGCTGTGGGTTTGTCATAAATAGCTCTTATTATTTTGAGATACGTTCCCTCAACGCCGAATTTATTGAGAATTTTAGCATGAAGGGCTGTTGAATTTTGTCAAAGGCCTTTTTTGCATCTGTTGAGATAATCATGTGGTTTTTGTCTTTGATTCTGTTTATATGCTGGATTACGTTTATTGATTTGCGAATGTTGAACCAGCCTTGCATCTCAGGGATGAAGCCCACTTGATCGTGGTGGATAAGCTTTTTGATGTGCTGCTGGGTTCGATTTGCCAGTATTTTATTGAGGATTTTTGCATTGATGTTCATCAGGGATATTGGTCTAAAATTCTCCTTTTTTGTTGTGTCTCTGCCAGGCTTGGTATCAGGATGATGTTGGCCTCATAAAATGAGTTAGGGAGGCTTCCCTCTTTTTCTGTTGATTGGAATAGTTTCAGAAGGAGTGTTACCAGCTCCTTCTTGTACCTCTGGTAGAATTCAGCTGTGAATCCATCTGGTCCTGGACTTTTTTTGGTTGGTAGGCTATTAATTATTGCCTCAATTTCAGAGCCTGCTATTGATCTATTCAGGGATTCAACTTCTTCCTGGTTTAGCCTTGGGAGAGTGTATGTGTCCAGGAATTTATTCATTTCTTCTAGGTTTTCTAGTTTATTTACATAGAGGTCTTTATAGTATTCTCTGATGGTAGTTTGTATTTCTGTGGGGTTGGTGGTGATATCCCCTTTATCGTTTTTTATTGCATCTATTTGATTCTTCTCTCTTTTCTTCTGTATTAGTCTTGCTAGCAGTCTATCAGTTTTGTTGATCTTTTCAAAAAACCAGCTCCTGGATTCATTGATGTTTTGAAAGGTTTTTTGTGTCTCTATCTCCTTCAGTTCTGCTCTGATCTTAGTTATTTCTTGCCTTCTGCTAGCTTTTGAATGTGTTTGCTCTTGCTTCTCTAGTTCTTTTAATTGTGATGTTAGGGTGTCAATTTTACATCTTTCCTGCTTTCTCTTGTGGGCATTTAGCGCTATAAATTTCCTTCTACACATTGCTTTAAATGTGTCCCAGAGATTCTGGTATGTTGTATCTTTGTTCTCATTGGTTTCAAAGAACATCTTTATTTCTGCCTTCATTTCGTTATGTACCCAGTAGTCATTCAGGAGCAGGTTGTTCAGTTTCCATGTAGTTGAGTGGTTTTGATTGAGTTTCTTAGTCTTGAGTTCTCGTTTGATTGCACTGTGGTCTGAGAGACCGTTTGTTATAATTTCTCTTCTTTTACATTTGCTGAGGAGTGCTTTACTTCCAACTACGTGGTCAATTTTGGAATAAGTGTGATGTGGTGCTAAGAAGAATGTATATTCTGTTGATTTGGGGTGGAGAGTTCTGTAGATGTCTATTAGGTCCGCTTGGTGCAGAGTTGAGTTCAATTCCTGGATATCCTTGTTAACTTTCTGTCTCGTTGATCTGTCTAATGTTGACAGTGGGGTGTTAAAGCCTCCCAATATTATTGTGTGGGAGTCTAAGTCTCTTTGTAAGTCTCTAAGGACTTGCTTTATGAATCTGGGTGCTCCTGTATTGGGTGCATATATATTTAGGATAGTTAGCTCTTCTTGTTGAATTGATCCCTTTACCATTATGTAATGGCCTTCTTTGTCTCTTTTAATCTTTGTTGGTTTTAAGTCTGTTTTATCAGAGACTAGGATTGCAACCCCTGCCTTTTTTTGTTTTCCATTGGCTTGGTAGATTTTCCTCCATCCCTTTATTTTGAGCCTATGTGTGTCTCTGACGTGAGATGGGTCTCCTGAATACAGCAAGCTGATGGGTCTTGACTCTTCATCCAATTCGCCAGTCTGTGTCTTTTAATTGGACCATTTAGCCCATTTACATTTAAGGTTAATATTGTTATGTGTGAACCTGATCATGTCATTATGATGTTAGCTGGTTATTTTGCTCGTTAGTTGATGCAGTTTCTTCCTAGCATTGATGGTCTTTACATTTTGGCATGTTTTTGCAATGACTGATACTGGTTGTTCCTTTCCATGTTTAGTGCTTCCTTCAGGAGCTCTTCTAGGGCAGGCCTGATGGTGACAAAATCTCTCAGCATTTGCTTGTCTGTAAAGGATTTTATTTCTCCTTCACTTACGAAGCTTAGTTTGGCTAGACATGAAATTCTGGGTTTAAAATTCTTTTCTTTAAGAATGTTGAATATTGGCCCCCACTCGCTTCTGGCTTGTAAAGTTTCTGCTGGGAGATCTGCTGTTAGTCTGATGGGCTTCCCTTTGTGGGTAGCGCGACCTTTCTCTCTGGCTGTCCTTAACATTTTTTCCTTCATTTCAACTTTGGTGAATCTGACAATTATGTGTCTTGGAGCTGCTGTTCTCAAGGAGCATCTTTGTGGTGTTCTCTGTATTTCCTGAATTTGAATGTTGGCCTGCCTTGCTAGGTTGGGGAAGTTCTCCTGGATAATATCCTGCAGAGTGTTTTCCAACTTCGTTCCATTCTCCCCGTCACTTTCAGGTGCACCAATCAGATGTAGATTTGGCCTTTTCACATACTCCCATATTTCTTGGAGGTTTTGTTCATTTCTTTTTACTCTTTTTCTCTAACTTCTCTTCTCATTTCATTTCATTCATTTGATCTTCAATCTCTGATACTCTTTCTTCCATTTGATCGAGTCAGTTACTGAAGCTTGTGCATGTGTCACGTAGTTCTCATGTCATGGTTTTCATCTCTATCAGGTTGTTTATGGACTTCTCTGCATTGGTTATTCTAATTATCCATTTGTCAAATCTTTTTTCAAGGTTTTTAGTTTATTTGCGCTGGGTTCGTAGTTCCTCCTTTAGCTCTGAGAAGTTTGACTGAATCCTTCTTCTCTCAACTCGTCAAAGTTATTCTCCGTCCAGCTTTGTTCCGTTGCTGGCGAGGAGCTGCTTTCCTTTGGAGGGGGAGAGGTGCTCTGAATTTTTTGAATTTTGAGCTTTTCTGCCCTGCTTTTTCCCCGTCTTTGTGGTTTTATCTACCTTTGGTCTTTGATAATGGTGATGTACAGATGGGGTTTTGGTGTGGATGTCCTTTCTGTTTGTTAGTTTTCCTTCTAACAGTCAGGACCCTCAACTGCATGTCTGTTGGAGTTTGCCTGAGGTCCACTCCAGTTAGGCTGCTCCCAGTTAGGCTCTCCCAGTTAGGCTACTCGGGTGTCAGGGACCCACTTGAGCAGGCAGTCTGTCCGTTCTCAGATCTCAACCTCCGTGCTGGGAGAATCGCTACTCTCTTCAAAGCTGTCAGACAAGGACATTTACATCTGCAGAGGTTTCTGCTGCTTTTTGTTTAGCTGTGTCCTGTCCACAGAGGTGGAGTCTACAGAGGCAGGCAGGCCTCCTTGAGCTGCAGTGGGCTCCACCCAGTACGAGCTTCCTGGTCGCTTTGTTTACCTACTTAAGCCTCAGCAATGGCAGGCGCCCCTCCCCCAGCCTCACTACCACCTTGCTGTTAGATCTCAGACTGCTGTGCTAGCAATGAGGGAGGCTCCATGAGCATGGGACCCTTCGAGCCAGGTGCAGGATATAATCTCCTGGTGTGCCGTTTTGCTAAGACCTTTGGTAAAGCTCAGTATTAGGGTGGGAGTGACCCAATTTTCCAGGTGTTGTGTGTCACGGTTTCCCTTGGCTAGGAAAAGGAATTCCCTTCCCCCTTGTACTTCCTGGGTAAGGCGATGCCTCGCCTTGCTTTGGCTCTCGCTCACTGGGCTGCACCCACTGTCCTGCAACGACTGTCCAACATGCCCCAGTGAGATGAACTCAGTACCTCAGTTGGAAATGCAGAAATCACCCAGCTTCTGTGTTGCTCATGCTGGGAGCTGGAGGCTGGAGCTGTTCCTATTTGGCCATCTTGGCGCCCCCTTCCTTGTTTGTTTTTTTAGGTGGGATGGTGATGGTGGCAATAGGGATTTCAGAATTAATATTCATGGTCTACTCCAAATAGCCATAGGTCATCCCTGATGGCCTTTGGTCTTCTAGCTCCAGAAAGTGTAAAGATATCCAGAGAGGCAGTCTCTTCTGGTTTTGTATTCTGGGCCGTTTACTTTTGCCCCATTGAGAGATAGCTCACCAGACTGCCAGGTGACCCAGGTACTCTGGAGCTCAGCTATGATTACTCCTAAATCAGAGCCACAAAGTTCCCAAAGCCTACATTTTTGGAAATAAATTTAGTGGAGTTTGTTTTATTAATATTTCCTAAATCAGAGGAGATTAGAAAGCCACATATTTTAGCCCCACTTTCTGAAGGCTGGCACCACAGTGAGTTTTCAGTGACCTTAATCCATGTGACCCTTTTCATATTTGACTACATTTCCAAGCAGAGGCTGTAAAATATCTGTTGGAAGTTGATTCTACTATTGATGCTAACAGGCAGTTAAAGTCTATTTGTTAAGGTCTGTTCTAGATTAGATAAGCATACTGTATATACTGTATGTACTTCATGGAAACACATTTGTAGCATGGAAAATATCTTTTTTTTTTTTTTTCTTTTTTTTTTTTTAGACAGGGTCTCACTTCAGTGCCCAGGCTGGAGTGCAGTGGCACCATCTTGGCTTACTGAAATCTCTGCCTCCTGGGTTCAAGCAATTCTCCTGCCTCAGCCTCCTGAGTAGCTGGGATTACAGGCATGCACCACCATGCCAAGCTAATTTTTGTTTTTTAGTAGATACAGGGTTTCACCATGCCGACCAGGCTGGTCTTGAACTCCTGATTTCAAGTGATCCTCTCACCTTGACTTCTCAAAGTGCTGGGATTACAGGCATGAGCCACTGCATCCGGCTGGAAAACATCTTTATAATAAGATTTTTCATGTGGTCATAATATGTGTTTTACTCTGGCCTTTGTTTGGAATTGCTATCTTCAAAAGGAGTCTTCATTTCATTTAAGGAGAAGCGTGGCATTATAATAAGTGTTTCTTCTCCTTGGGGGTGTGCTTCAATGACCTGAATCAGACACCCCAAGTTAACTGTAAAGGTTGATCTGCAAAGAAAAGTGCACTCTTTTAAATGATGTGTCAGATCAAATTTAGAGACCCTTGTTGTAAGGCTTCTTTTGATCAGAGCAGGGTGCCATGTGTTGGCTGTGCCTTTTCTTAATTTCCCTGGTGGTTTTAGCTGGATGTGTGTGGTGTTTTTATCTTCCTGCTGAACATAAAGCTGTGGTTCCCTTCTGATTTGTGAAGAGACTACTAGATGTCTAAGTTATGCGACTGTTAGGTGCAAACAAAAAATGCTATTTTTCTGCATAGCCTGATCATTAAGAACAACATTAAGAACAACAGTTTGAAGTCAAATAAGACTGTCTTGAAGTTTCTGGTCTCCCATTACAAGCTTTTTGTCTTTAGAAAACTTACTTCACCTCTCTCAACTTCAGTGATTTTATCCTTAGAATCAGATTAGTAATAATACTAATCCTACTGTTAGTGTAAGGATTCAATGAGATAATCTACAGAACTACTCAGCACAGCATTTGGCATACAGTAAGCATTCACCAAATGCTGGATGTTATTTCTGTGTTACTGTTTTTATTTTTATTCTAGCCCCCAAATCTGTGAACTATGAACTTAGAGAAGCAGAGAAGGCTGCATTCATAAAGGTGAAGAAGAATAGGGAGACTAAAGAGGACCTGACTTCATTTTCCATTCCTTAGACTTGTTTATTACCGTTGTAGGTCACCATGGAAACTTTCAGGATTAAGATGGCATTATTGAGCTAAGCATTCAATGAACACCTCAGGGAAGGAAAGCCATAACATGTATGCATGCCATAAGTAGTTTTCAAACGAAAGGGTTATCTGGGGGCGAAGAGTGGATGGCAGTTATTGACTTCCTTGTCTGACATCATTTCCAGAATCCACAGAGAATCAGGATCAAGAGTTGAAAGTGTGATCATGTCCCTGTGTTTGGCCTTTTGTGGACCATTCCATAAAGTTGTCAATAGCTATGGCCAGAATTTCAAAATGGGAAGCTGCTCTTTACATACCAGGGAGTGGGGCTTTCTGAAATAGATTCTGAAGTCGAAAAGAACTCTGAGTGTTTTCTGAGAAGGGTTGACCTCCTTTCATGCCACTTACTGTGAATTAAAGCTGCGAGGGAGAACTAGTTTGGGCATGTGGTACAGCACTTAGCGCCACTGCTGCCAGGGAACAAGATTTGTGTTTCTAAGGAGATACAACAAAAAGGAGAATGCTTTAAGAGCCAGCGGCTGTCAGAGTGTAAAAGTATCTATGTTCAGAAAGGGAAATAGAAGCTGAATTAAGTAATTTTATACACACGTTACAGGGTGCCCTTCTGTGAGTAATTCTTAAATTCAAAAGCAAATAGTTGTGACCACAAAGGGCTTAGTACATCTCAGCTGATTTTAGCTCTCAGACTCAAACTGGATATGATTGGTATTGACCTGCTCTGTGCATGTGATTTTAAGATGGTCTGACTCTTGTCTGTCATTCTGTTGGGTTGTATTAATAACAGGGGACAAAGGGTGAAATAGTCCAATAAAGTTTTGAGCAGCCACTTGACAACGTATCCCAAATAAACAAGAGGAGGAAAACCCTAGCTCTACCAACTAGGACCATAAAACTGAGTCTTCTACACCCTCTTTAATGCCAATATTAACCAGTTTGCAAATGTTTAGTCAGTTATGGATATGGATGGATGTCCTGAATGGGTTCCTGGGATAAAGTATCATCACAGAACAGAAATCACAGAGAGAGCGCACCAAGGAAAAATTACAGTACTGCTATATTTACTTAGTGCCTCTGCACTAGGGTTTTATTTTCCACAGTTGGAAAGGGAACCACCTGTCTCAACTGCTGATGTCAGAGAGCTCCCTCGAGACACAGGGCTGCTGGAAGGCACATGATACTGTACATATTTGCTCTTACGTTCGTATCTGGCTAAGATTGGGTTTCAGATTTGTACCCTATTGTGGAGTTCATTTAGCAGTGACTCTCAGGTGCCCTCCCACGTCACCATGCCCTTGTGAATTAAAAAGTGGCCTGCCGAAGCCCTTGTTGTGAGTGTTCCCTCATCTCGCGATACCAGTATTTGTACTGCAGTAAAATGAATGACACACATGTTGGGGTTATCATCTATGGATTCAGTTTTGAAAGTGAGTATCAGGAGGCATTATCATCTCTGCGTCTAGGAGGCTTTATGCTATTGGTAGGTGGGGTTTTATTTTATTTATAGTGATGAAGGCTTTTAAAGATACATATATGTGTGTATACCAGCTTTGGAGGTTTTATATGTGGATTGCTAAACAGACAAAAAAAAAACTTAAAAAGAGAGATAAGTATGTAGCATACTTCATTTTTTTTTTTTTTAAGCTGTTCGTTTGTCAGCGTGGAGAATTTGTTGTAGAGTGAATAAAATGCCTAATTTGGAAAGACTGGATATTATGACCATGCATTTCAAGTGATCTAGTGCATTCTTTTTAGTTTTTATTTTTATTTTTAAAGATTTTTAGGGTTGTGTAATCCACTGCTCCAGTTTTCTGGAGGAGAATTCGGCGTTTTAAATGTAGCTCCTTAAGGAAACGTGAGGACCATCGTGTTGCACGACTCCAGGCACTCATAGTCAAGAACTCACACTTAAACGATCCTGCTGGCTATGTGTGCAATCTCCAGAAATATGATGCCCTCAACATTACTCAAATGTTATGTAAAAGTAGAGTTGTTACCAACAATTGCAGGAGGCTTGCTGTTAGTGAAGTTGTTCATTATTTTAATAATGCCGTGCATCTCCATTTAAATATCTTCACCAACTGCAAATTATATGGTTATTACACAAAATAGGTGGAAAACAGAGTCTGAGGGTGTAAATTACATTCTTGGGCCACATCAAATCAATTTCCTTTTAGGGATAAGAACCCGAGTTCTTAATTCCCAGCCGTCCTATGATGCACACCTTCAATTAAATTTATATTGGAAATGATGCTTGATGTTTTTTTCTCAAGTCCTAAAAATAGAGTAAATAGGATGGGCTAAGACCCCTTGGTTCATCTAATCTTCCCCCCAGTGTCGGATTTTCCTATGAACCATTAAAAGTGTTATAATATATGATTGATATTAATTAGTTTTCTGTAAAGTACTGCACTCCTTAACATGAACTGAACTAGAAATAAATATATTACCATGAATTAAGATTTTATTAGTTGCAAAGAAGAATTGGATGAAGGCACCTATGTGAAATCCTAAGTACAGGCGTCAAATTGAATTAATGCCAGCACTGCCTTGAGAATAATTTGAGTACTGAATAAGAAAGAGTATACCATAACATAACTGTGTTTACTGAATCATTCTTGGCATCAGAAACTAAAGCTACATTATAAATGCAACAACAGGCTTTTCTCCCTTGGAAGAGAGAGGCGGGTGCATTTTGTAATTAAAGTGAATGTTACCCTCTGAAAAATGCCTCTCGTCCCTAGGAAGGAAACAGCCTTCTTGAGAACCCTGCATCCTTGTATGTATCTCAGACTTTGCATACTTGGTGTTGCTCTGGCCATCTTCTGCATCCTGGAGTATGGTCAGCAATATTTTCCACTCACTTTATATATTTTCATCTTATTACTCTGTATATGTTTTGCAAAAGATGTGGAGGGTGCTGAAAAGTTTTATGGGATTGCCCCAGGGATGTTCTAGAAGGGATTGCTGATTTTATAGGGAGAATGGATTGTACAGCATTCAATACAGGGCCATGCAGACTGAGGCCTGCGAAGTCCTGAGGATCACTTTTTACAGATTGTGATGGGAGTAGCGCCCCCTGGAGTTGTGCATTGCTGCGGCTCTGCTCTACTTTCCCTTAATGATTCGGAAATTTCCTGATTTTATAAATTTTATATGCATCTATGATATAGGTTACTTGCAGACCGAATGCAAAACGTTAAAGTTTAAAGTTAAATAGGAATACTAGGCACATCACACATCTAATTTTAAATTGTATAGTAACTACATTTTTAAAAAGGTAAATTTAATTTTAAAGTCTTTGACAATATATTCAAAATATTATATTAACAAATGACTCTAAGTTATTAATGAAATATTTTACATTCTATTTTTCATATTCAGATTGAAATTCCAGGTATATTTTATATCTATAGAAGTCTCAATTTTTGTGTGGACACATTTTAAGTTCTCAGCAGCCATATATGTGGCTAGTGGCTACTGCGTTGGCTGGCATAGTTTTGGACTTAGATAGCAACTTGCCAGCATTTTACTATGCAGAAAATTGCTTTAAAGAAAAAAAAAATACCTTAAATATCAAAGATAAAATATAACGTATCCTTTATGTCATTTATCAATTTAAGAAGCGATTATGTGATTGATCACAAATTTGCGAGAAGTGTGAATGCTAAGACAATTTAGTTGATAGGCCGCTGGTGGCACAATGAACTTTATATTGAATTGTATTGTTCCTGTGGCTTTGTTTTCCATTCTTCCCTCTGTGTGTATTTCAGATATCATCATTTAAAACACAATTTGATACTTTGTGGTTCCTCTCATTGTCCCAAACTCACGCTATCTTGTCAGTTTTCATGCACCATATGAATGTCTTATTTCTTTTTTGTTTGTTTGTTTGACACGGGGTTTTACTCCGTTGCCCAGGCTGGAGTGCAGTGGTACAATCTCGGCTCACTGCAAGCTCTGCCTCCCACATTCAAGCGATTCTCCTGCCTTAGCCTCCCAAGTAGCTGGGACTACAGGCGCCTGCCACCATGCCCAGCTAAGTTTTGTATTTTTAATAGAGACCAGGTTTCATCATATTGGTCAGGCTGGTCTCGAACTCCTGAGATCAGGAGATCTACCCACCTCAGTCTCCCAAACTGTTGGGATTAGAGGCGTGAGCCACCACACCCAGCTGGATTTCTTAACAGAGGAATTCTTGAAAGACTTTGGGCTCAAATAACATTGTGGCCAGCTTAATGGCAACAAAAATTGTTTTCTCCACTTGCTGCTTCTGGTCTCTTTAGAGGTAGTGCCAGCTCAGGACTGGTATGAGGCTGGTTGTTACTTTTCTTTAGGTAAACAACCACCTGGCAATCCTACAACTTGTGATAACACTGTCCCTCATAGAAAGTCAACTTACTATAGGACTTAAAGAGAATGTCTGATGTGCTTGGTTTCCAAATCTTTATTTTTCTTAGGTGAGGAAGGCAGGTGAAGAGCAAACACTTGCATCTACTCTAATGTTGCTTGATTTTACATTGAGTTTTAAGTAGTCAAACATGAATGGCAGGCATCATTACTGAGTAGCTATTATATGCCAAGCACTTGGCTTATACTCATTTTCTTTAACCTTAACATGAGCCATGTAAAATAGGCATTTATATTTCCATTTTTGTAAGTGAAGTGCTTGAG
The DNA here is from genome assembly GCF_037993035.2 of Macaca fascicularis. Taxonomy (NCBI): domain Eukaryota; kingdom Metazoa; phylum Chordata; class Mammalia; order Primates; family Cercopithecidae; genus Macaca; species Macaca fascicularis. The sequence continues at coordinate 23,019,657 of NC_088379.1, read as the reverse complement.
GTTCAGATAGTTTAGGTGACGTCTTGAGTTCCTACAGATAGATCATAAGTAACAGATCTACATTGTCTGACTCCAAAGTCCATGCTCTCAGAGAAGAGGGACACATTTTCCGAGCAAGTCGATGGCACCGTTCAATAATGAGTTTTGAACCAAGAGAAAAGACTAACATTTTAGAGGTGTAATGTTCTTTCACTTCACTTATTCAAGAAATAAATACAGAGAATATGTAATCCCATTTCATTTTTTGATAGAAGTGGAAATAGATCAAGAAAGTTAAAGTGGCTTTGTCCAAGGTCAGACAAACAAACCTAGACATCAAGTCCTTTGAGTCCTGCTCCAAGGCTGTTTGTCTGAGTGGTTGAAGGGTCCCTTTAAGGAGGTAAGTTGGACATTGGGAACTTTTTTGTGTGACAGGCTGCAAACTTCAAAAATGTGTGGTACAGAAACATTTATTTCTCTTTCTTTTCTATGCATTTTAAACTTGTTATCGAAGTATATGATATTGAAAAGTACATATACCATAAGAGTTTAGCTCAGTGAATGTTCAGTAACAATGTACCCATGTAACCAGCACAGACAGCAAGAAAGAAACCCTAACTAGTTTCCTGGAGCCTCCTCCCGCTTAACTGTGGTTCTCCCTGCCCTGCCCCAAACCACTACCCAGGACAACCTCTCACCTGATTTGCAGCCACCTAGGTTAAATATCTGTTTCTATGCTTTATAGAAATGGAATCATAACGTATGCACTTTCATGTGTGTCTGGCTTCTTTTGCTTCACATTACATTTCTGGGATTTATCTACATTTTGGTGTGTAGCAGAAGTTCATTAATTCTCATTGATATATTTGGCCATACTTTCAAGTATAAAATCCCTAACAACCATAATACTGTAAGTGGAATGAATAGGTTTATTTCACATTAATTACTATTTAAATTGCTTTTTTCCTAGAAAATTATTAGCTGTAGTTTTGTGTGATTTGGGCTAAAACAAAATAACAAAGCTGAAATATGGTGCATCAGCAGTTACAAAGCATAACACAACGCAGGATATCACCCCTGTCCCGTGGTTTTTACGTAATATGTGACATTGAATGATGTCATAGAGAAGACAAAGAGAGCACACAAGCTGAACATACCCACAAGAGAGCCCTGGGTAGGAGTTCCCACTTAGTGGCTTTGTATGGCTGTGCAAAATGTTAGGTGTGGCCCATTTTTAGGTGGCCTGCATGCAAATGGATCTACTAACATGGATAGTAGAAATTTCCACCTCAGGGGCTAGGTGCGGTGGCTCACACCTGTAATCCCAGCACTTTGGGAGGCCAAGGGGGGTGGATCATCAGGTCAGGAGTTTGAGACCAGCCTGAACAACATGGTGAAAACCCATCTCTACTAAAAATACAAAAAAAAAAAAGTTAGCCAGATGTCATGGCGCGTGCCTGTAATCCCAACTACTCAGGAGGCTGAGGTGGGAGAATAGCTTGAACCCGGGAGGCAGAGGTTGCAGTGAGTTGACATTGCGCCACTGTATTTCAGCCTGGGCAAAAAAAAAAAAAAAAAGAAAAGAAAAAGGTCCACCTCAGGAATTGTTAAAGATTTTTTTGTTTTGTTTTGAAAAGAGGTAGGGAAAGAATTTACTCTGATCATCTGCTTGGCACAAAGTACAATCTGGACCCTTTAAAGAATAATAGAGGTTTTGGCTTGTTTAAAATGAGTCTTTTGTCAACCTCTTTTTGCAGATTGTCTCACAAGCACAGAAGCAAGGTTTCTTATGTTAGTTTTCATATTATTTCTTCTTCCTGGTTGCAGGAAAATGTGAATGTAATGCCAGTGAATACTGCTAGCGAGAACCCAGCATCGTGTGAGAATAGCTGGGGGGTCTATCAAGGCATTGTCCTGACTGACGTTTATCATTTACCTGGTCATATTTTCCTTACTCCTATGTCATCAGTGCTCCCTCTCCAAATTTTCTGGTAGAGAAGTTAGTTTTCCTGTGACTGATTCACTCAACCTTAAAGGAAAACCTCCAAGCTGGTTGGTCTTAGATGGCACCAAAGCATACATCTTCTGTCTCTCACTCAACAGAGTTGTATGTACAAAGGAAACAGTTGAAAAGGAAACGCTATCCTGTGATATGGCCTTGGTTTAATACATTTGCTAATACTATTACGGTGAAATATTAGGCATATGACCTTTTTTCCTCCCTCCACACCCTACATTAATATCTCAGCTGATCCCTTCTAAATTAAAAATATGTACAATCTTTTACCAAATATAATGAGCTTTTTATTTAAGGAGGGTCTTCAGGTATTAGGCAGAAAGGATGTTACTTTAAACTCTCATTTCCTTAGCTGCTGTAGACCTTATTCTTATGTACAAAACCCTGAATATAATATCTACCCTCCTTTCTAAATCTTCTCTCTCTGGGTGACACCATTTCTAAATCACATGTAGTGACTACCACATCAGTTGTGTGGTTTTCACACTTGCTGTGCATGCAGGGACTCGGTCTTACGTATGACTCGTGCTACTTTCCAGAATTAATGATAAACAAGATGAAAGCCGGCTGTTTCTCTGGGCAGCTACCTGAACTTTGTAAGAAACACAGGTCTCTAGGAAGCTGAGCTTCTCAGAGCCAATACCCGTGGTTGAAAGTATTGTATTTCACAAGTTCTCTGGTATTCTTTTTCTAGAATGGTTGAGTGGTTAAATATCTGTATTGCAAGGAAAATGATGAAGTTGTGTGCTTTCAGCAACACTGAGCACCAGTTGCCTTTGTTGTACATCGTCTCTGATTTCCAGTGTCTTTGTGAAACGAGACACTTGGATGCACCCTGTGCAAAGAAGGCTTCCTGAGTTGTCTGTCTCTGTCAAGACAGGCACATCACTGCATTTTAGATCTGGCAAAGATCTTTGATTTAATTGAATCTGGCCATCTTTGTTGATAGATAAGGAAACCGAAGCTCAGTATCATTACATGAACCACCCAAAGTCGAATTGCTGGCAAGTGACATAGCTGAATGAGGGCCCTGTTCCTCTTATCTTGCATTTTCCTTTCATTTGGGGCTGAATCAAGAGCCTCAAAGTGACTCCACCTGTCAGGTAGACTTGAGCCTCCAGTAATCACCTTAAATCTCGTAAGGCTGGCTGACTTTGGTTTCAACCTCATTACCCCTCTTCTTACAAATATTCTTAATAGTCAAAATAATGACCACCCATGTGTAGGAAGAATGATCTGCAGAAAAGGCCAAGGAAACTGTGAGAACATGAAATCAAATTGGCTGATATAAAGCCTTCATTTCTATGAATATAGTTGACCTTCCAGGGGAAAGAAAGTGAGTTTTCCCCTCTTGTGATACTTGAGAAGCCAAAAATGAGCTTTCTGCCCAAGCACTGGGCTGCAAAATGGCAGCATTTACACAGGTTGTTTCACATTTAGGGATGGGCTGTGTTCCAGAAGTTTATTTGCATGTCACCGGGTTGAAAGTGGGGCTGCCTTTTCCTGGTCAAATCAATTTCAATCATCTCCAATGGAAGCCATGTCTCTAAACACTCTTCCCATAAGCCTTTGCTGGTGGCCCCTCCTTTTTTCCCCAGTTAGTTGGTAGACCCTCTTCTTGAGAATTATTCTTACCAGTTTATTCATACCATTCTTGAAAATATTTACTATTGTATAAATGAATGAAGTTTCTTTAACCCCACCCGGGCTAATTAAGATTTTTGAAGAGAAAATTGACTTAACAATGGATTAAATTTCAGATTGAGAAACAAAGGGAAGATGGTAGTGGTGTCTGGGGGATAGTGGTTTTGGTCTATCTCTGAGGCAAGCTAATAGGAGTTGATAGCTTCCTTCTCTCCACAATTCTGGGATTTCTAAGTATACCGGGCACTAACTTCCCTCACTATTGCTCATGAGCTTTGCATCGTAAGTGGAGCAGCTGTTGGACTTGGTATGACAGGCAGAAATGGCTTCATTTTAAATATATGATGAATATTTGAGATACAATATTGGGCGTCAGGGGCTATTTCTATCTTCTACATTCCCTGTATGTTAAGCAGGCATGGCTTTAGTACTGAATCGCTGTGTTCCTCTCAAAACTGAATAATTCTTCTTCTTCTGAATATGAAAGTCATGCATGTTTATAAGAGAAAATTTGAAAATTACAGAAAAGCACACTCACATAGAGGAATGTAAAAAGTACTTATAACATCATCAGCCACTACAAATAGCTTGTTATATTTCCTCCTCATCCTCTTCTTCTTTCTGAGGATATATTTTTACAGGTAAACTTTTCATAATTATAGTTTTTTCAAGCCTAATTTAAAACCCTAATGTATTTTGAACACTTTCCTGTTATGCTATTAAATATATTTTACAACAGATTTTAATGATAACATTATATGTATATACATACTTCTCTATAATTTATTGAACTAGATCACTTAATGTTGGACATTCACATTGCATTCAAGTTTTCAATAATGCAAATAATGTTGCATTGGGTATCCTCATATGAAAAATCTTTGTACACATTCCCTTATTATTGCCTCAGGATGAATTTCTAGAAGTAGATGTTCTAGGTCTATGAGGTTTTTAAAAGTTTTGAATATATATTGCCTGCTTGCTCTGTATAAAAATTATACCCAGTATAATCCTACCAGTAGTATCTGATGTCTGTTTTTCGATTGAGCTGCTAAATGTAGAGGTCAGTCATAGAAGTGGTCTTGGTTAAGGATGTTTTCTCAAAAATCTTGTGTCTAATTGGGCTAGCAAATATAAAGTAAGAGTTTATCTGTTGCCACAAAATTGAGCTTAGACCTCAAAGCTAATTGCTTCTTAAGATGAGAATTTATTTCCCTTCTACCTCTCTGACATGTTTGGGATATATATATACATATCAGAGCAAAATTCAAGTATCAAAGCACTGGAAAAACCCATAACAGAAACACAAGTCAAATAACCAAAAATCCTTCCAAGACTCTGCCTGGTGGTATTTAAAAAAAGGAAAAGAAAAAAAAATTGTCTATTTATTGTTACCTTTTGAGACTATTTGCAAAATATAGTTTTGTTTTGTTTTGTTTCCTTAAGATCGAGAAAAGCTAAGCTAATTAGGACTCAAGCGCTAAAAAATAAGTATCAGGGGAACAGTTTGATTACCTTTTTTTTTTTTTTTCAGTTTAACAATTTGTGTACCTCAATTTTCCCTGGCCCTTACTAACTTCAGCTAGTGCAAAGAAAAAAAAAATCTTTCTTAGTAAATGAAATGTTATATTATGTATTGAAGTTCAGTAGCACTTTAAATTTTTAAATAGTGCCAAATTTGACAATATGTAATATGCCTTATTCATTTCCAGTTAAAAAAAACATTGCTAGATAATCCTATTGAATATTTATCATCTAAATAATCAATAACTCTCTGCATTATAGATAAATTAACCTAGAATAATTAAGGTAAATGAAAATGTAGATTCACAAATACAACAGAATTGAACATGTGACAAAATCAGATTTTAACCACCCTTTTATTATCTCTTCTCTGTGTGCTTAATAAGTACAATTGTTGCTTTATGTTTAGATTAGTCCAATTGACTGCAACTCTGATTAATTTTCATATTATTTTTTGTTTCAATATGAAAAACACCAAAAGCACATTTTGAGGTCGAAATTAAAATAGAGGCTGACTCAGTTCCATGGAGCTGGTCTGCAGAAGGTTTTATTGGAGAGGAGAGTTATTTTTGCTGAGGTTGTCTATCAAAACTTGTTTATTAAAAAAAGAAAAATAAATGCTAGGAGACATTCAAGCTGTCTTGATTTTCCTCTAGTTATTTCCTCAAAGCTTCTTTGTTCACATGAACATCACTGTGACATTTTTTGTGGAAAATGAGGTTTAATTTTAAAGTATTTATAGAAGTCTTTGTTATAGCCTATCCTGCTACCAACTTTTTTGTGTTCTACACAGTCTCTGCTTCTAACCAGAGGCCCAAAGCGTGTGTTTAGAAACTGATGTGGGGTATCAGGATCAATTAGTCCCTCTAGGAATTAAAAGCAAGCAATTGAATGCCTGTTAACAATGATTAACTTTACAAATATTAGCAATTCTAGGCAGGCCCCTTTGCTTTCTGGACGAATGCTCTAGGCAGGCAGCATTCCCAGGAATATTGGTTTCCAGCTATGTAGACTGTCCCTCAGTTATAAAGTTGCCTCCGGGGTCTTTGCTATGGCTTTGATTTGAGGATGATTATTCTTCTTATGGATGAAACTTTAGTTCTTCCTAGAAAGGCTTTCAGTGATTTGCAAGCTCTTTTCAGCTGTTCTCTAAGCCTTGCTCAGCCTTATTTTTCTCCGTTGTAAAATGGGTACACAGGTCATCCTTACTGGATAGTTTGGAGGACTAAATTGATTAAGATGTGGTATATGAAGTGCTGACCTTAATGTCTAGCCCATACGTGCTCTGCTGTATATGTTTTGCTTTCCGCCTTTCTTTCTTGAGAAGTTTCTGCATACATATATTCTTATGTAGTTATTGTATAAATAGTGTGTATGGAAACATTCCCAAGATTGTATTTTCCTGTTCTTTCTTGATTTAGAAAACTAAAGCTATAGTAATTTTCTGCTGTGTGTAAGAGGGAAAATGTACCTATGAACTGTATTCAGCAAACTTAAAATGTTAAAGCTCTTGGTCAGCTTTTTATGCCCAGTGATGATAAACTGTCAATTTCCTTACGTTATTTGGGAATTTACTAGCAACTTATTGCAGATATCACAGTAGACACATCTCTTATAATATGTCTGATCTGAAAGAAGCAGCAGTCTGGTAGTTTTTGGTTTGTTTTGTTAAAATAAAAACTTATAAACTTATAAAAACAGGTGAACAAATATATTTATCCTAATGGTTCTTCTGAGTTTGCTTCTGAAATCACCTATATTCAATATAGACAACAAAACCGGTTGTTTTTGCTATTGTCTGAGGTTTTTGAGTTTGGGGGTTTGAATTTGATTCTAATTTTTAGAAATGGGCAGTTGTCTGAAATATGGAGGGGTGGGAAAAGCCTTTAATTTGGGGTAAGAGTGAGGAGGGAAACTCAAATGTTATACACTTCATTCAACATATTTATTAGAGAATTGAATTATTCTCTTGAGGGTTTTTTTTCTCTTTGTTAGCAACTCGAGATAGATTCTCCTGCCTCTACTAATATCGAAACTCTGGAAAATGTTAACAGAACTACAGAGGGGAGAAATTATCAGGATGGAATGTAGGCTCCGTGTAGATACGCAACATTAGGGGCACTCGGCAGATGTTAATAAATACCTCTTTCTATTGTTGAGATAAAATGAGTTTGATTTGGGTGTGAACTGCAGTGGTCAATGAAAGGACCTTGTACCTCACCAGGGTGTGTTTTAAGCAGTAGAAGAGGAATCTGGGTGTTGATCCAAGTGACATTGGTTTTTCATACCAAATTATTCTCCATTTTTAAGGGTTGTCATCCCCTTAAAATTGTAAGCTCTCTTGTGTCCATCTTATATGCTTTCTTAGCAGTCCTGGTGATACATGGCTGTGCACACAGTAAAGTTTCAATATATCCTTGTTGTGTGAAACCAGATATTTGGAAATTTTGGAGATAGAGTTGACGAAGGGGTGAAAGGACGGCTGTGAGTAGAGAGTGAGAGAAATAGTCAAGGCAGAGAGGGAATTAAATATAGAAATGGCCCGGGGAACCAGAAAAAACAAGGTTGGTGAGCAATGAACAATTTAAGTTCTCCCGAGCAAAGAAAAAAAACTGGACAGAAGAAAAATTTTAATCTGAAGAGTTAATTAACAAAATTATAAAACCTCTAAAACATCCCTCTCATTACAGTTGTAGTTTTAAGACAAAAAAAAAAAAAAAAAAAAAAAGTGGAAAGCACTCTAATTTGTCCTGAGAATCTATTTAATTTTGATTTGTCCAGTAATAGAAATTTGAGGGGGCAATGCAATATACTGTAGTTTATAAGTCCTTTAAATGTTGTTACTTCTGAATTACCATCCTCTTTGTGATAGTGATAGTGAAGAAAAAACAAGTGTATTTGAAATCACTTCTGGTTTCAGTGCATGTGCTGATTTGATTTTTTAGAAGTATAATTAGATGGCAAAATATAAGAAAACCCTAACAATACAATCTGGGCAGGTTAGAATATCAAAAATTATAATGAGCCTGTTCCAATGTAAAGAACATCTCTAAAAGATGTGAATAGGTTTTAAAAATATGATGAATATCTAGCATTGGATGAACACAAATAAAAGTATCAGTGAATATCACAGTGGAAGAATCACATGATAATAATTAATAAACGTTGACTCTTCTTGGCCAGGTGACCAATATTATTTCACAGTTGATTGTTAAGGGGAGAGTCAGTGACCTTTGTCCTGATTTTTAATAATTTACTGAAGTTTTACATTAAATCAGAATATAATTGGGAAGAAAATTAGTGTTTCTTTGTGGGGAGTGCAGAGTAATGCCACTAATTGCTTGTATAAAAGCATTCCCGAGGTTGTATTTTCCTGTTCTTTCATTAGAAATTAAAACTACAGTCATTTTCTCCTGTTTGTAAAAGGGAAAATGTGCCTGTGAACTGTATTCAGCAAATTTAAAATGTCAAAGCTCTTGGCCACCTTTTTATGCCCAGTAATGATACACTGTCAACTTCCTGACGTTATTTGGGAATTTACTAGCAACTTGTTGCAGCTATCACAGCACACAAATCTCTTATAATATGGATGGTCTGAAAGAAGCAGCAGTCTGGTGGTGTTTTGTTTCTTTTGTTCTTTCTTTCACTTTAATATTTGAGCAACTTCATATTTAAAATATGTGTTAGGGCAAATCACCATGTTTTTCTGTTTAAGGAGACGGACAATGAAGAATAGGGTATATTAACCTCAGTAGAAATAGTGCTTTACAAATTATGTTTAGATGACTGGGGGGTTGCTTTCAGGTAAATTATTACCAAGTAAAAGAATTGAGCTGATTCTAAAAGCGTATTGGGTTTAACATTTTATGAAAACATGTTTATTCACACAGATACATACATGTGTACATCTCCTGGGAACTTGGAAGGGTTAAGTCAGACCACTGTCATGTTACAGGAAGTGTTTTTCCACTGTATCCAGTACCTTGAGTTTGTTATGTATTCAATATGTAGTGTCATCATAAAACAGTTGCACCTGCATTAGCCCTCATTGTCTCAAGGCACAAGCTGAAAAATAATAGAAAGTAAAGCTCAGGAATTGAATATTTCTGCTAATAGTGTGTTGGTATTTTTCCCTCAGTTCACGGACATTCTTGATTTCAAAACGCAAACTACACAACCCAGGGCACTAGGGTTGGAATTCAATGTTTATTCAAAAAGGCACCCTAAGGCAGTTAGGGAGGAAATGCTACATGTATGAAAAATAGGAGCCCGGAATCTAAGCTGATCTGAGCACAGCAGCAGCGACTGTATTTACTAACACTTGTTTTCTGGGAGCCTATGAGAGAAATGGAAATAATTAGAAGGAAGCTGAAAGGATGGGGTTTTGTGGCTTGTTCTCCTTTTATGGAGCAAAGAAAACTGCAGCAGTACTTCGGGAGCTGGTATTCCCTACTGCCATGGGGGCAGCCGAATTCTGAGTGGAGGAGTTTGTTTATACCTTAACAAATACAGGCTATGTTGTTGATTAAACAAGCAAAAAAAAAAAAAAAAAAAAAAAAAAAAAGCCTCATTTGCTGCTTTCAAACACTCCCTCAATGAGAAAATGTCTCATAAAAATGCATCATGTGATAAGCTCTTGCTTTAGTCCCAAACTGAGCTTGAGTCCACTTGGAGATCTTAGAATTAAAGAGTTCTCAGGGAATACACCTTTTAGCTAAGAATATAGTGACTCTGTCATGAAACAGGGAGCTTTGCCACTTGCTTGTTTTGGAAGGAAAATAAATTAAAAAAAGATTGCAGGGGATTTTGGTTATTATATGGCCAGGGCTCCGTTTAGAGTCTGTGGCATTCAAAGCTGGCTTTAATCACAGCATGATGCTTGAAGCCTCCAAAAGTCCAAGTGTTTCCTTTCTTTCTTTCTTTTTTTCTTTTTTTTTTTTTAAAGCGTTACTTCACTGAGGCAGAGGGCTGCCTTTGAGTGACGTCACGAGTTAGAGCAGCAAGCTGCACAAGGGAAGGGAGGCCGGGTGAGTGACAGCCCAGCCTACTTTTTAATAGCTTTGTCATGTGACTGGGGACTGTAGTAAGACAGGTGCCTTCAGTTCACGCTCAGTAAGGGGCTGGTTGCCTGCATGAGTGTGTGCTCTGTGTCACTGTGGATTGGAGTTGAAAAAGCTTGACTGGCGTCATTCAGGAGCTGGATGGCGTGGGACATGTGCAACCAGGACTCTGAGTCTGTATGGAGTGACATCGAGGTGAGCTGGGGCAGGGCTCGGCGCTGCAGCCAGGACTGACGCTTCCCTCAGATGCTATTATTCCTGTAAGGGGGATGGGCTTGGGCAAAGAGAAGAGCCAGGAAAGTAGTCCAGGCAGGAGCTTTTAGAAGAGAACCTCAATCTTATCTTAACTCCAATAAGTTTGCTATTTTAAGGTGGCTCTGAGATGCCTTGAGCAAATCAAAGCTTAGCTGCTGTCATCAGTATCTGTTGCAGTTAGAAACTCTTTCCATGTGACTTTGGCACTGTTTCTACTCATATGCAATATTTATGCTCTAAGATATTGATATGAATCAGAAGCTGAATTCTTTCCAGTGGTATTTAGTGGCCTGGTTGGAAAAATGCCATTTCTATTTATAATAAGACGAAGATAAAAATATTAAAATGGATGTGTTCAAATATAGTCCGTTTTGACTGTAGTCCGGATTTTTTTTTCCCCCCTCTCTCTCTGTTCATCAGACAGAGAACTTACAAAATCCTAAATAATCCTGCTGGGCTATTTTAGATTACTTTTCCCACAGAACACAAAACAACGATGCTGCTTCCTTTAAAACTCCTATACATGGTTGAAAGATTTGGCCAGCGAATAAAAAGAAATGCCTGGCAGTGCAAGGTTTTCCGTTCGCGTCGGTGGCAGGGAAGCCAATGGTTAAATCTTCCTGTACCACGGAGAGCTGCCTGAAGCCGAGAGAGAATAGAGTTTATGCAGGACTGTGTGTGGAGCTGCTCGCTGCTTGTGTAAAAATAGACAGCAATACATCAATTCCACAGTCTCTGCTGGCTACAATTCATACAGGGGGGAGAATAACGCAAGCAGTTTCCTCGTAATCTCTGGAGTCTAGTGGGGGGACGGAGGACCTCGGCGTGTTTGCATTCAGCACAATGGAATGTTCTCGGAAGGAAAGTTTGGGCAACTTGGGAAACAAGCGAAACTTTCTGTGGACTCTGGTGAGATGGACTCGAATTGAATTGCATGGAGGATCCCAGCTGCTAACAATGAATCTGGCAAAAGACTGCGCGTGTTTCCTCTGGGTAGCTGGGGGCACGTAGGGTAAGGGGGAGGATCAAGCCCACACGTGATTTGATTAAATAAGATGTCCATGTGAGGCAGCGATACACATCTAAAGTGAACATAATTTGGCCAAGGCCGTCTGTGAATGCTTTTTTCCTATCTAGCGAGGCATGCCTGGGATTCTTAACTCTTTGCTGGGTTTGCAAATGTTGGCTCCATTTGCCCTCCCTTGCCTTGGTAGATCGTATTTGTGGATTGTAATTGTTATCTTGTTCTGATTTCTTGGTAAGGTGGAATAGATATGGATCATTCATATGCCCTGTAGCCATTATGAGTCAGGGTTATAAGTGGCTTCAAAGTCCTAATTGTCTTTGAGTAGCTGGAGTGTCCTGTGGGTGGTTGTCCGGCTGGCACTGTGGGTCTCAGCTGCTGTAGTTTCATTTTTCCATCATGTATTATTCTTGATGCTGTTAGGAGTTGATTGAGGAACTACAGCATGTGGAAATAAGGAAGATTTATTTTAATCACTGGAATTCCTGCAGTCATTTTCAAATCAGCATCAGAAGCATTTAAAACTGTGGCCTTTAAATTTTTTTCTTAAGGAGGAAAGGTCTTGGCTACTTGTCCAGCCATGGATGGAGTCGCCAGTCGGCTGAGATTGGCCAGTCACTTCTCTGTTACACTATAGGCAGCTAGATGCTAGAAGCTTTGCCTACAGGGCAGCGGCTCTGGGAATCACCTTCGCCAGTCTAAAATATTACGAGCAGCAGGTAGCGTAGGCAGTTTTCATTTTTTGAATCATTAATGTTTGCTGTCATCCTAAAACGTATTATGCCCTTTTGCACATAATGACAGGCTAGTACATTGGTTAATAAAGGCCTATATCACTATAGCTACTTGGAGTGCCCCGTGTTTCACAGTTTAATGAAGGTGATGTACAATAAGGTTACTAAGATTGATAGAGACAATTCAAATGACATACACCCTACTAAGTCTGTCATTCTTTACTGCCCCTCTCTCCACCCCTTTCCCCTATCTTGACTAATTTTTTTAAGGACCAAGTTTCTTTTTTCATTAATATAATTAATGTGACCAAATCTACTCCTTCTTCTCTCTCTCTTTAAAATTTACCATCAATGGCACAAAAAACCTCCAAAAGGTTAATGGAGAATTATACTTGATTATAATGATTCATTATCATCAATGCAGTTAAGCTAATTTATTGTCTGCTCCTTAACTAAGAGAAAAGTCTGTTGGGGTGAAATAACAGACAATAATTAGCCTTTTGTGTTTAGTGACTGCTTTATCCTCTTAAATCTTGTTATAAAATTGAGGCTACAGTTGTGAAATAGCTGTCATAGTTGCAAAGAGGCAGCAGAATGTGTCTGTGTCATTGCAATAAAGCACACCTGTTACAGATGTATAGGGAAACAGTAAATATCAGCATGTCAGATGAGGACAGTTACAGGGCTTGGACTGTTAAGTCTGGCATCGTCCAAAGGCCAAATATAAATTAATAACAGGAACACTTGCTACCACTAATGTGTTTTAGATTAGCAGGATAATGCCACATTCAGAAGCACAGATTTTATTAGCATGTCAACATCGGCAAGAGCACATGCACTTTTCTCAACCATAACGTAAAAGCAAAATGAGAGAGAGAGAGACAGACAGAGAGAGCAAGAGAGAGCAAGTGAGAGGAAGGAAAGGAATATGTAAATGACAAGATAGCACCAATATAACAAATTGACCTGGCCTGTTCCATGGTTTTCAAAAGTTATTTCAAAATACCTATTTATGGAAGGTTAAAGGGTTTTGAACAAGTCATGCCAAAGAGGGCAGTTAAAGAGAGGGATAACAAAAAGTTGTCCACAAATCAGTATGCCACTTTAGCCTTCCAAAACATGGTTGGTTCCTAAGTTTCACAACAGGAACTTAAGCCGTATGTGGAAAGCCTATATTTTCTTGACTATTTTTAATTTTGTGTTCCTATCTTTGTTGTTCATGTTTTTTAAAAGACTATGCCCCATAACATCCTAGTGTATCTAGCACCATTGAAAAAGTTCTCCCCCTATCTCTGAGTTGGTGACATTGAGGAAAAGTTAAGATAGTGTGTTTGGGCTTGGAGGATCAGCTGTATGGGCAAGAATGGAGTCTGGAAAGTGTTACACCCACAACCAAATACGAGCATTATGCCAGATTGAGATCTCTTCAGCCCAGCCTCCACTTACTTATATGCCTTGTCAAGTATACCGAGCTGTAAGTTTGGGCTAACTCAGATAATAAAAGGAAAGACCAATAAAATGATAAGGAAAGAGTTTTGATGGCGAGGACGGCCCTTTCTTTGCATTCCTTTGTGCCTGCTGCCAGGGATCTCACTGGGGCCCAGTGGTCTTAGAAAAGGATGGCAATGATTTTCAGTCTCCCCCCATCCTCCCCTTACCAACTGCTGACTCCATTACCCGGTACTTACTTCTCAGCATGTTGCTTTTGATCACGCTGCTGCATATGACCTGTGTAGTGTGGCCTGCTAGGAATCCCTGCCAGGGATAACAGGGGTGCTTGAGAAAGAAAATCTGCATAAAACTTACTTCATTCAAAATGTAAATGTCAAGGTGCATCTTTCATTTCATGCCTAACTGCTGCCTGGATGTGAACAATTCCACAGCATCTCTCCCGACCTTGGAAGGCAGGGCCACGAGGGTGCTGCGTCAGTGTGTGCCTCCTGATTGAGACACCACTACTCACAGGTGGATAAAGTTCTGACTGTTCTGGCAATGCCAGACCCCTGCGATAGGAGTTCCTGCAGTGTTCTTTTTTTTTTTTTTTTTTTAATTTTTTATTTTTTTTTATTTTTTTAAGTAGAATTCTTATTGCAGATGGATGTTTATTTTTTTTTAATTTTTTTAAAAATTTATTTATTATTATTATACTTTAAGTTGTAGGGTACATGTGCATAACGTGCAGGTTTGTTACATATGTATACTTGTGCCATGTTGCTGTGCTGCACCCATCAACTCGTCATTTACATCAGGTATAACTCCCAATGCAATCCCTCCCCCCTCCCCCCTCCCCATGATAGGCCCCGGTGTGTGATGTTCCCCTTCCTGAGTCCGAGTGATCTCATTGTTCAGTTCCCACCTATGAGTGAGAACATGCGGTGTTTGGTTTTCTGTTCTTGTGATAGTTTGCTAAGAATGATGGATTCCAGCTGCCTGCGGACTGACATTAGCAGTTAGGTAGCCAATTCAAGTTTAGGAGACCACCTTATCGGTAAGGGGAGTCCGCCTGCCTCCAAAAGCCCCATGGTAAAACAGTTGAAAAGACTGTCTAGTTCATGTAAGGGGATGAAATACTTTGACAATCTAAAATAATCTTGGTGACAAGCAGCCCAGCCATGGTAGAAGATATGTTAAGCCTCTCAATATATAGAAATTATTTTGAAACTCTAAACAGAAATAGTTATTTTGAATTCACGTAAAGCACAGTTTAGATATGCATAAATAATGAACAAAATACACTGATGGTATGCTCTTGTGAGTTTTCTTTTCCGGGTACTAGGTGATGCCAACCATACACACACACATACACACGCGCACACACACACACACACACACACACACGCACCCCTTGCAAGTTACATACAAAAGCCATATAGAAAAAAAATTATGATTTTTGTCCTTCATCTTAAGGAACTTGCTTTTGCCTTTAAGAATGAAGTCCAGAAAGTCATGAAGAGTCAAATAAGAGTAAATGATTTAATTAAAAACAATTCAGGAGAATCACAGATGAGTCAAAGGACTTTGCATCATTAGTTGCTAAATGAATTATATGGATTATAACGCTTAAAAGGAGTGTAAATGGAGACAATTTTTCCTTGTGTAGTTCCTTTGTTCTTTTTCCATTTAGCAATAGTTTATTGAGTGTCTATTATGTGTGATAAACTTTCCAAGGTAAAATCAAGTTTGTCTTATGGTTAACCATAAGACAGTTTAAAACTTTGGAAGCAGTAACTAGCAAACAGGTACCAAGGATTTTGTACAAAGAGGTACAAAAATTTCTAGTTGATTTCTAACTGGAAGAATCAGAGAAAGCTTCATGGAGCATGGTATTTACCATGTATTTGGAGGTAGAATTTTGGATGGAATAAAGCAGGAAAATTATCCTTCAGGAGCTAAGTGAGTAAAGATTTTAGGTGTTTTTCC